>NW_023458557.1:52933763-52961067 GCF_013731165.1 Rhagoletis pomonella
GTTGCATCGAAAGGAAGAGTGGTTGGGTTCGAAACCTGCTGTAGGCATGTAGTTATAAACATGTATTTCCGTCAGTTATGGGTAAGTATGCAGGTAGATATATATGATAAAGTGGACCCAATTTTATTTTTTTTTGCAAAAACGGTAAATTGCAAATATCTCAAAAACGGTACCATAGAATTAAAAATAACCTTGATTTTCGGAATCAGGGGGTGATTTTACATAAGAATTTCATAACGGCGTTTCTGGTAAAGAGAAAAAGTTGAAATTTGTGGTCCAGTGTAGTTATTCTATAATAGGACCATTTGTGAAAGGTATAACCTCCGACAATTTGACTGAACCCTATCCAGTGGTTTTTGAGTTTAGTCCGAAAAACAAAAAACAGCTACCATTTTATGTACATATATAGGTACGTATGTATGTAAATAAAATTTCAAACTTTGTGCAAGATTAAAAAAAAATTCTTCAAAATTCTCACACAAAAATTTTACTCTCTCCCAAAAATTAAAAAGAAAGTAACAATCACTCACCGCGATTTAAAAATCTAGGAGAAAATGGTTTCCATCCAAATGATGCTTGCCTAGCTATGTACATATGTATATATATATTCCAATAACTACCACTTTTAGCCGTAACTTGCTGTCTCCATTAGCAATTGTTCATCTGCTGCGATAGATCTCCGGCGATTAATCGCTTGTGTAGACCGCTCATCGCAAGGATGAACTGTGAAATACTTAGTTAGTTTCACAGCTTGTTTTAACTTTAAATATTGATGAAGTTGTGTTTTTCTATAAGTTATGTATATGCTCAAAACAGCGTGGAGTAAGCCATTTTTGCGAATATTCGTCATGTGTCGTAAGCAGTGTGACCGTTTTGATCCAAGTGGATCAAAACTGATACATTTTTCGATGAATTTTGGAGAGATACTTTTTTTTCAATACGTACATCCAAAAGTTCACAAGTTCAAAAGTTCACTGTCGTTCTCTGAACGGACCTTTCATGTATTGTGATTCATGGTCCATATCGAAAAACGTCAAAATGTGAACAAACGAACAATATCATAGCGGTGCATTTTTTATTTTCGCTATGTTCAATAACAAAAATTAGGGCTTGGTACTTGGTAATTCCGTGCTCGGTAAGGCCCTCTTTCCACAGGAAAACACCAATGTCGTGATAACAATGCCACAAAATATATTTCCAATGGATACCGCCTTATTGCTTGACATCTATTGCAGGCAATTTGATAGTTTGACAGCCATATTTTCACATGATAGAAAGCGTGCTGGTGGTTATATCGATGAAATATTAATATTAAATCAAAATAAGAATCCGTTCCCTATTGGATTATTTATGACAACGTTTTTGGAAGTTATTGAGTAAGTTTGTTTAAGATTTAAATGTTTTTTAACACCGACATTGAGAGAATGTTGTTTGGCGGCGTCATGCGGCAAATGCTTATACATATCTATCTAGACATCAAAGTGCCCACACACAACAGTTGGTAGGCAATTAAAATTGCAAGGTGTAACTGCAACTGAAATTACGCAAATCGCATTCGGGAAATAATTTCAACTTGCTCGTGCAATAAATGTTAAATTGTTTTGGAAAATGGTTTTTCATAAAAATTATTGGTTTTATTCCATATTGATGCTTTGATACTTAAATGAAAACAAAAGTGATACATATTGATACATTTTAAGTCTCTTTTCTGCTACAATTTTTCACAAGCCCGCGGTCACACTGGTCGTAAGCACTTTTTGAAATGAAATCTTCTGCGATGGCATGGCCAAGTACCAAAATTTCCCTGCGATGAGCATTTCAAACAAGTAAGTAAGTACGTTATTGGCAACATACGTAGCTCTGTAAAATTTAGCTTAGCTTAACCAGGAGGTACCACGCCCTGCTTATCAATAACTGCCCCTTTCCGTCGTGAGCACGGTGTTAATAACATATATAATAATAATAATAATAGATTGGCGCTTACACATATGTTAGTGTTTGGCCGAGCTTCTCCGATTTGTGGCGTACGACTTGATATTGTCACACAAAGAGGAGGGACCTACAGTTTTACGCCGACTCCGAACGGCGATTGTATTTTCATGAGAAGCTGTTTTTCAGCTGTGCCAAATTTCAGGGCGGTTCCAGCGATAAGCTATATGAAAATTTCAGTTTGTATGGGAGGTGCCACGTCCCCCTTTTCCGATACCTGCCATTCTTCGATGAAAGTAAGGCAATGATAACATATGTAGCTGTTTCAAATTTAGGGTGTTAGCATAAGGCGGTTCCAGAGATAAGCGATATGAGAAGTTAAGTTTGTATGGGAGTTGCCACGCCTCTTTTCCCATATCTGCCACTTTTCGCCATACGTACGCTACTGATAACATATGTAGCTGTGTCAAATTTCAGGCCGTTATCATCAGCGGTTCTAGAGATAAGCAATATGAGAGTTTCAGTTTATATGGGAGGTGTCACGCCCCGTTTTCCAAAAGCGGGCTGGCTTTCCCTTACGGCCGATTTTGATTCACATATTATGTCGGAATGGGTGGTTCGAATTTAATGTTTATCACAAGCACACGTTGCTAAAGGATCACACTTTTGTTTAAAAGTACTTTTATTATTTAATACATATTAACTAACAGAAAGGGTAACTCTACTTAGTAAGGGTTATAAGCCTTAAGCGCAGCCAAGGCCGCCTACGCATAATGAACTTTTTCAATAGAAGTCTCTGGAGCCTGGGGTCTTCGCCTTTATGCACAAGAAATGTTATATTTCCTTGGCAGCCCCCTCTTGTCAGGCAACAAGGAAAGGCTCAAGTAAAAATTGTGCTTTTAGTAAAGTCTCTCTAGGGACTTATAAGGGGCCTAGACATTTGGGAGTTACATTTTTGAAAACGGCAGTTCATGCCCTCCCTAAGATAGGGTGTGGGAGGTGCCGCACCCCTTCCCCTTCATCCACAACGCCCACAAAGGTCGGCCTTAAAGAAAATCCCCCCTCCCCCCAATAGCTCCCAGTTTTCGCCATAAGTAGGGTTTTTACAATTTATGCATCCGTGCTAAGTTTCAGTTCCCCAGCATAGTTGGTTTAAGAGATATATTGGTGCGCTCAAAAAAGGGGTTTCAACATTTTATTGTGACGTATGTATATGTGTGGACATCCCCCATTCTCCCACTATAAAAGTACGTTAGGAATATCCTGACCCCAGCGCCTCCAACGGTGTAATTTTTTTAGTCCAAATATTCCTTTTCAATTGGCCAACAAATGTTGTAAATATGAGAAAAATCTGCAACTAAATGCAGTTTTTAGGAATATCCCAAGCCCAGCGCCACCTAGAGATAAAATTTTTAAAATTTTTTTTTTCCTTTCAAGGTGCTGACATATGTTGCAAATATGAACGAAAGCTGTCCAGTTGTTTGGTAGTTTAGTGACATACAATATACGGAAAATTCTATAACGTCTCAGCTTTCTTAATTTCTTAGCAACAACAGCAAACAGTTTAGAAGTTTTTTTGATCGAAGGACCTTCTAAACAGAAGATCTAAAAAAGTACTTTTTACAGAATTTAAATCGGTTCAGCCGTTTGGTCAGGCATCGCGGTCATACGGAAGACTTTTGATTTTTATGTATGTACTAGCAGAGCACCCGACGTCGTTTGGGGTAATTAAATTAAAATATAAAACAGTAATAGAAATATTCAGATCAGCATAAATTAGAGGAGAAAAACTATTTTCTTTTCTTTCTAAATTATGGCATCCTTATAAGCCATGCTTTAAGATTTATCAACTTTAACTAATATATATTGATCACCACTTTCTGTACTTAAAATCTTGTTCCATTATTAATATTAGCTGGATTAAGGTAACGCACTTGTGCACAAGGGTATATTAATTTTGTTCACATAACGGTTGTTTGTAACAGCCAAAACGAATCGAGATAGATATAGACGAATGTATTCATAAATGCTCAGAATGAATAGAGAAGTCGATTAAGCCATGTCTGTCTGTCCGTCCGTCTGTCCGTCTGTCCGTCCGTCTGTCCGTCTGTCCGTCCGACCGTGTACACGATAACTCGAGCAAAAATTTAGATATCTCAACGAAATTTGGTATGTAGGTTTCCATTACTCCAAGGTAGATTGGTATTGAAAATGGGCGAAATCGGACTGTAACCACGCCCACTTCCCATATAACGGTAATTTCCAGAAATACGAAAACTGCGATATTTTAGTAACTAAATACTGAAGATGATTTACTCAAAATTGATATTTACAATAATTTTCAGACGAAAAATAAGAATATTATAAATTTTTGGAAAATGGGCGTAGCCAGGCCCACTTATGGTTACATTTGTATATCTTGGTAACCGCTGCACCAATTTCTTCCAAACTTGGCACAGTTGTTGGCCTTGATACAGCATACTAAATGGCCGAAAATTTTAAAAATCGGACAATAACCACGCCCATATCCAATATAACGGTAATTTAGAGAAATACAAAATCTTCGATAAATCAGTAAATATTAAAGCTAATTTATTGAAAATTGATGCTTGCAACAATTCTTTACCAAGAAATACGTTCATGGTAAAATTTTGGAAAATGGGCGTGGCACTTATATGTATATCGGTAACCGTTCTACCAATTTGTACCAAACTCGGTATTTTTATTGTGCTTGCCACATAAAAGCAACACGTTAAAAATTATTGAAATCGGACTAAAATTACGGCCGCTTTTCATATAACGGTAAATTTCAGAAATGCTTGAAACTGCAATATTTCGAAATTTAAGGACGTTAATTGACTCAAAACTGATACACCCCGGCTTACCATCTAGCGGTAGGTTTCGGAAAGGCGAAAACACATATATTTAATACTTGCGCCGGGTATTTAATGTTCGGCTCCGCCCGTACTTAGACTTTCTTACTTGTTAAATTGAAATTAGTCCACTTCCTATTCGCTTAGCTATTTTAGGGCCGGTCACTTAATGTCTGGTTAACACTAATCTGCGGTTAAACATCGTTGTCGACGTCTTCGACTCCATGCATACAACAGGGAGTCGGTAACGTCGATAACTATGTTTACCCGAGGATTAGTGTTTACCAAACATTGAGTAACCGGCCCTTGGTATAGCTGCATTTTTCCTGTAGAATGCTTATTTCAGAAAAAGTTTTATTCATTATACATGCACATGTTTCGTTTAACAGCATCGCGTGATCAACAAAATGATTTAGTCTTTCAATTTCAAGATGGTCTAATGACTGCAAAAAACACAATTTTAAATATCCGAGTGGTCTAATAGTTGAATACATATTTATCCCCCTTTTCAAACACATTTATATATACTTTTTTCTAAACACCTCCCATACATACGTCTGCATTCAAGATCATGTGACTTAAGGTTCCCAATTTATGGCTGGTTAAAAATTCCTCGCCTATGGAATGTGACACGCACCCTTTTATAAACCCATTATTATATATATCTTACTATAAACACCTACCAAAGATATGTCTGCATACCAAATTTCAATTTCATGTGACTAATGATTTTAAAGTTAAAGCTGACAAAAACTTCCACGCCTATGGGATGTGCCACGCCTCATTTATTTACAGCCTACTATAAGAACCTACCATAACTAAGCCAGCATACCAAATTTAAAGTTCATGTGACTTATTCTTTCGAATTTATAGCTGATAAAATATTCCACTACTACGCAATGTGGAGGGCCACGTTTCCTTTTATAAACTCCTTCATATATACCTTACTATGAGCACCAACCGTAGATATGCCTGTATACCAAATTTCAAGTTCATGTGGCTTATGGTTTCGAAGTTATAGCTGGTAAATATTCCACGCCTATGGGATGTGCCTCGCCCCTTTTACAAACTAATTTATATATACCTTATTATAAGCGCCTACCATTGATATGTCTGCATTCCAAATTCAAAGTTCATATGTCTTATGATATCGCAGTTATAGCTGATAAAAAAATTCCTCGCCTACGGGATGTGCCACGCCCCCTTTTTTAAACTTATTCATATACACCTTACTATAAGCACCTACCGTAGCTGAGTCTGCATACCAAATTTCAAGTTCATGGGGCTTATGGTTCCGAAGTTATAGCTGCTAAAAATTCCACGTCTATGGGGTGTACCACGCCCCCTCGTACAAACTCATTTATATATACCTTATTATAAGCACCTACCGTAGCTGAGCCTTCGTACCAAATTTCAAGTTCATGGAGCTTATGGTTCCGAAGTTATAGCTCATAAAAATTCCACGCCCATGGGTTGTGCCACGCCCCCTCTTACAAACTTATTTATATATACCTTATTATAAGCACCTACCATAGATATATCTGCGTACCAAATTTCAAGTTCATACGACTTATGATTTCCAAGTTATAGCTGATAAAAATTCCACGCCGATGGGATGTGCCACGCCCTCTCTTACAAACTCATTTATATATACCTTATTATAAGCACCTACCATAGATATGTCTGCATACCAAATTTCAAGTACATGTGACTTATTATTCCCAAGTTATAATAAAAAATTCCACGCCTATGGGATGTGACACGCCCCCTCTTACAAACTCATTTATAAATACCTTTGTTTAGGCCGTCGCCCTAAATATTTTTTCCCTTTGTGCCACCCTAATGCTTAACATTAGTGTAATATACCACAGTTAACTATTCAATATTACCTACCGCTAGCTATGTTAAAATTTCCCTTTTTGCCTAAAACCGTTCGGTAGGCTAACGCAATTGAAATAAAGGAACGGGTTACTTACTTACTGTTCGAGTGTCCTGCAGAGAAGAACGCATCCAGCCACCACATTTCATCGTTTTACCAATTTTATTAAGAGGTAATCTGAAATATACTTGTATATTATTGTTGAAGCAAATAAACTTAGTTGAAATCTGTATATCTAATACCAACTTTTACCGTGTGCTCTATTTATTACCAAATACATCGGTGCGAGCGTGAAACTGGACTATTGCCATAAATTCGCGGTCCGAGACAGAAACTGCGATTGTACTCCAGACTCGCCCGATGAACAACCTTATTATAAGCACCTACCATTAATATGTCTGCATACCAAATTTCAAGTTCATATGACTTATGGTTCCGAAGTTATAGTCGGTAAAAAATTCCACGCCTACGGGATGTGCCACGCCCCTTTTTTATCTCATTCATATACACCTTACTATAAGCACCTACCGTAGCTATGCCTGCATGCAAAATTTCAAGTTCACGGGGCTTATGGTTCCGAAGTTATAGCTGATAAAAAATTTCACGCCTATGGGAGGTTCCACGCCCTCTTGTCGAATCCCGATTTTTTTCTCCCTCTTATAGGCCCAGGTGTCATGGCAATACTCTGTCCAAATTTCGTTCGCTTCTGTTCGTCCGTTTAGGCTGCAACCTGGCACATACATACATACATAAATACTTCCACAAATATGTAGTTGATATCTATCTTGCTCTTAGCGTAAAATAATTTTTGGGGATATTTCGGCCACAGGGCCACCTATCGTGTAGGTTTTTAGTCCAAATATCTCTTTTCAATTGGCTATCATATGTTCTAAATATGAGCCAAATCGGCAAGTAAATGCAATTTTTAGGAATATCCGACCCCAGCGACTTAGCGAGCAAATTTTTGGTAGCAATATTTCTTTTCATGGTACTGATATAGGTTCAAAATATGAACCAAATCGGTCCAGCCGTTTAGTAGTAGTAATTTTTCGGCAACAACAACAAAAAATTTCAAATTTTTTTAAATCGAAAAACCTTCACAGAAGGTCCAAGAAAGTACTTTTTACAGAATTGAAATCGGTTCAGCCGTTTGGTCAGGCATCGCGGTCATACGGAAAACATTTCATTTTTATATTTAATATTTTTATTGAGCTTTGTACCACGATTGTTTATTAGGAAAAATTGAAAAAGCAACAAAGTCTAAGCGGTAGAAGTTATAGCACTATTTCGGAGATCACCACATCTCCTCATCAGACTTCTTTTTTCTAGACTTCAGCAGGGATCGAACCTGCGAATTCGATGTTCAACGTCAGAAGCGTTAACCACTGAGCTATGTGCATCATCATTCATTTTTTTATATATATAGACTAGCAGACCCGGCGAACTTCGTCCCGCCCAAAGTTAATTTTACGTACACGGTCAAAAATTTGGATTTAATTTTTAAACCGCGCTGGGACTAATGCCTTTTTTAATCTTTTATAGTCTACTCTTTAAACCAGTGCTTTAAATTTTAGTCCAAAAAGTTCGTGGTTTAAAAATTAAACCAAAATGTTTTAATTCTAGTTTCTAGGTTTCATATATAGAAAATTTGGTTTAAAATCTAAACCGAAATAGAAAATGTTTGTACACAGCGAAATGTGGTGTTGATACAAACTCAACATATGAAAGCACATTAAGATGCGTGGCTGTAGCTGAGTGTGCAAAGTTGCTTGATACAATTGGTTGCCACTAAGGCTGTCCGGGTTCAATCCCCATCAGACGGAGCATGAAATTTTATTTTTTATTTTTTATTCTTAATTATGAAAATGTTTGGGTTTAAAATTAAACCGAACTGTTTAAATTCTAAAGCCAACATATGTGCCCTCTTTTTTAACCGACTTCCAAAAAAGGAGGAGGTTATCAGTTCGTCGGAATTTTTTTTTTTTTTTTTTTTTTATGTATGTTACCGCATAACTTTGGACCACGCCGATTTCGATAATTCTTTTTGCATCGGAAAGGTAGTGTCTCAGAGGTGGTCCCATACTAATCTGGTTAAGATCCGATCAGCGGATCATGAGATATATATATATATTTTTTTTTTTTATATGAGAGTTGAAGTCGGTTTTTTTTTGCTAAAAATTACTTGTTTTAATTTAGAAGGTTTGTATTTTTTTTACTGAATTTATGCAGTTTGGTCATAAATGTAGTCCAAAAAGTTTAAAATTAAAACCGAAATTTTTAACCGTGTATTGAAACATTTTGGTCCAACATTTTCAACAAGAGCAAGAGTTCACGTTCATGATTTTTAGTGACGCACTTGTCTTCTAATATTACGGTTTGGTCGTTGTCAGAAGGCATATTTGCCGTCTTAAATAACTTAGCAAAACTGTACATGCATACAAAGATACGTAATAGTTCCAGTGCGTTTGAAAAGCCAAGTCCCCTTTTCAAATAACCCCAATTTTCTCTACCAAGTTTAAGACCTCTTCCATGAACATTTTCCGGGATAAGCAGTATGAAAAATTCGGTAGGTATGGGAGGTGCCACGTAACTTTTTCCAATAACCGTAATTTTTATCCATGAATATGCAAATGTTTTCATATATCTCCATACCATATTCGAGTAGTCTACTATGAACACTTCCAGAGATGTGCAATATGAAAAATTCGGTTTGTATGGGAGATGCCACGCCCACCTGCACCTTGCGGTATGAAATATACCTTACATCCAATTCTCATACCTACCATATATAACACAAAAAATTGCATAAAGATCGGTCGAGCCGTTTAGGAAGAGTTCGATTTTTATATGTATATCAGATAAGCACGATGCGAGAAGCATAGAAAAAATTTCGATGAAAAAAAAATATTTTTTCTCGGGTTCACAACTATACTATCTTTTAAGTTGGAACCAACAATATACACCCACCAAATTTCATTGAAATCGGTTAAGCGGTATCGGAGATTGGCGTAAACGAACACAGTGACACGGGATATTTATATATTAAGATACCCTACTATAAGCACCTACCATAGATATGTTTGCGTACCAAATTTCAATTTCATTTGACTTATGGTTTTGAAATTATAGCTGATAAAATTTTCCACGCCTATGGGATGTGCCACGCCCCCTTTTACAAACCCATTTATATATAAGCACCTACCATTGATATATCTGCATACTAAATTTCAAGTTCGTTCGACTTATAGTTCCGAAGTTATAGCTGATAAAAATTTCATGCCTATTGGATGTGCCATGCACTCTTTTCCAAACTCATTTATATATACCCTAATATAAGTAACTAACTTATATCTGCGGAGTTATAACTGACAAAACATTCTAGGTCCATGGGACGTGCCGCTCCCCACTCACTCACTTATATATAGCCTACTATAAGAACCTACTATAGATACGTCTGCGTACCAAATTTCAATTTCACGTGACATATGATTACGAATTTTCTACGCCTATGGGATGTTCCACTCAGTTATATATGCCTTACTTAAAGAGGCTACCGTAGATATGCCTGCAAACCAAATTTCAAGTTCTTGGGACTTATGGTTCCCAAGTTATAGTTGATAAAAGGGTCCACGCCTATGGGTTGCGCCACGCCCCTTTTTACAAACTCATGTATTTACAGCCTACTGTAAGCACCTACCGCAGATATGTCTGCATACCTAATTTAAATTTCATGTGACAGATGGTTGTGAAATTATAGCTGATAAAAATTTCCACGCCTATGGGATGTGCCACGCCCCCTTTTACAAACCCCTTTATATATACTTTACTGTAAGCACCTACCATAGTTATGTCTGCATACCAAATTTCAAGTTCATGTGGCTTATAGTTCCGGAGTTATACCTGATAAGATATTCCTATGGGATGTGCCACGCCCACTTTTGCAACCTCATTCATATATACCCTACTATTAGCACCTAGCATATGTATGACTGAATAACAAATTTCAAGTGCATATGACATGGTTTCGGATTTATAGCTGATAAAATATTCCACGCCTATTGGATGTGCCACGCCCACTTCTGCAAACTCATTTATTTATACCATACTATAAGCACCTACCATATATATGACTGTATACCAAATTTCAAGTTCATGTGAGTTATGGTTCATAAGTTATGATTGATAACAAATTTCACGCCTATGGGCTGTGCCACGCCCAGTTTTACTAAGTCATTTATGTATACTCTACTGTATGCACCTACCATATATATGACTGCATACCAATTTCAAGTTCATGTGACTTATAGTTTCGAAGTTATGGCTGATTCAAAACTTCACTTCACTTCCTATGGGAGGTGCCACGCCATCTTGTCGAATCCCAATTTTCTTACCCTATCATAAGCCAAGGTGTCATGGCAATACTCTGTCAAAATTTTGTTCGATTCTTGTTCGTCCGTTTAGGCTGCAACCTGGCACATACATACATACATACTTCCACAAATATATAGTAGATATATCCTTCTCTTAGCGTAAAATAACTTTTGGGGATGTCTCGGCCACAGGGCCACCTATCGTGTAAGTTTCAAGTCCAAATATTTCTTTTAAATTGGCTAAATTGTTTTCTAAATATGAGCCAAATCAGCAAGTAAATCCAATTTTTATGAATATCCCGACCCCAGCGCCATCTAGCAATTCAATTTTTAGTCGAAATATTTCCCTTCAAGGTGCTGAAATATGTTCCAAATATGACATACAATATACGGAAAACTCTATGAAATTGTGAATTCGTGACGTCTCAGCATTCTTCATTTTTCGTCAACAACAAAAAATTTAAAATTTTTTAAAATCAAGAAGCCTTCCACACAGAAGGACCAAAAATGTGAAACTCAAAGTTTAGTTTTACAGTTGTATGTTTACTTTTTATTATTCACATTTGGCCTGTACCGTACTCCAGGATTTAGACAGAGGTATTCGTGGTCTAAAATACCAACCGCTTAGCTATAAAAAAACAAAAATGTGGATGATGGAACTTTTCATACTGATTAACCACGATTATTTGGCAGAAATAAAAACCAAATGCAATAAAATAGGTTAAAGTTAAACTATTTTTATATTTGTAAAAACTCGGAAATTATTTGACCGATCACGGTGTGTTTGAGGCAAATTTAAATCAAAAGTTTTCTAACCCCCGGAATTTCCTGTCGGATGTGGCATTATAGGAACATTTTCCCGTCAAAACCAAAATCGGCAAACGGGCACTTTGCGAGAATAATTGATTTTAGTATCAGTGACTTATTCCATCATTTAAATATTCCTAAAAAATCTAGCTAATGAAAAAAATGTTAAAGCTATCTTCGGTAATCTTTTTTTGTGCTGATTTCGAATACGTAAGTATAAAGTTCCATCAGCTCCAGATTTTGAGAAAAACGAGTTCAAAGTGTAAAAATCGTGTTTTATCGAGGCTTTAGCAAATGAACGAAAGGTGATATAACCTTCCACTTACGCTTAAATTAAAGCTAGGACTCTCCACTACTATCTTTGAAAATACCTTTCCTGCACCTTGACCGGATGGTCACTTATAGTCATTTATAGAACATCAAAAACTGATTTTGGTTAAGTTTGAGTACCTACCGCAATTAAACTATTATCTTTGAAAATACCATTTCTGCACCTTGAGTGGATGGTCACTTATAGTAATTTATAGAACATCAAAACATGATTTTGGTGAAGTCTGAGTACCTACCGCAATTAAACAAAAAATGTTCCACTTAGGCTTATATTAAGGCTTGCACTTTCGACTACAATCCCTTAGAACACCATCCCTGCACCCTGACCATAATGTCACTTATAGTCATTTATTGTACAGCCAATCTGATTTTGATAAAATTTGTTATTCAGTAGCACAATTTTCCAGTATTTTTTTTATTGTTAAATAAATGACTATAAGTTACCATCAGGTCTTTTCTTTCTTTGCTTCTCAAATATTGCCAAAAACGCGATTTTTTCTTGCAAAGGACCCGTTTGCCGATTTTGGTTTTGACGGGAAAATGTTCCTAGAATGCCACAAAGTCACTTCCGACAGGAAAATCCGGGGTTAGAAAACCTTTGAATTAAACTTGGTTCAAGCACACCGTGCAATCACAAAAGTATTGATGCCAATTTAAAGGCATTTTAAATACCTTTTAAGGGACGTATATAGTATAATAATAATAATAATAGATTGGCGCTTACACATATGTTAGTGTTTGGCCGAGCTTCTCCTCCAACTTGTGGCGTGCGCCTTGATATTGCCACACAAAGCGGAGGGACCTACAGTTTTACGCCGACTCCGAACGGCGATTATATTTTTATGAGTAGCTGTTTTTCATGGCAGAAATACCCTCGGAAACCCTTTTTCTAAATTTTTTGCGATGTTGCTTTGACCAGGGCTTGAACCCAGGTGCTGGTGAGTGAAAGCGCGCACTGCCTACCACTACACCACAGCGGCCGACGTATATAGTATAACCCTTTTAAATAAACGCCTCTTTAAAAAAATATATTTATATATTTTTTGGTTATTAGGTATTTCTGGCATAAAAATATAAAAAATCGAGAAAATTAAGAGCAACAATGAAAGACCCCCTAAGTGCCTTTATTTTGACATCGTTAGTTTTTTAATCGGTTATGTTGTTCAGAAGATATTAGTATTTAAAATTAAAATTCATTTTAACAATTGATATCTTCTTTATTTTTTACTTCCGCCAGATGGTGGGGTTGAAATCACCACAAAAATGTCTATCGAGCCACATTTTTGATTTTTGCATAGCTAGATTGTTGATATTCGAGACTTATGTGCACGGAACGACTTCGACCTATTTCTGATTAAATCCTGCAGTACAGGAACAGGCTAACTGTCGGAAAGTTGGTTGCAGATTTGGATTATCAAAGACATAAACCAAATTCGGTAAAAAGAAAGGGTTGCATTCCCATAAACCCAAAATAAAAATGGTGTTTAATACTATGTCCCCATAAGCACTAGAGCTGGGATACTATCGATAGTTTTACACGAACTTGCAGGAAGTTACAGGAAAAATGATCCCGTACTACAAATTCCTCCAAAATCCTGTAAATGAGAGCGATTTTTAGAGAGTTGTGTAGAGAATGAAGTTGCAAGATTTTACCCGAACTTTTTCTTCTGGTAAAATCATGAAAAGTGTCAAGCGATCACTGGTTGACGTTTTACAGGAAAAATGGTTTTTTTGTTCCCATACTTTTTGTTGTTACTCACTTTTTACTCCCACTTCAGAGAATAATTTTGCTGTTTGACAGTTTTACAGGATTTTTCACGAAAAGTATTGGATCAGAGCTAATGTCTCTTCTTTACATCTCTACACATTACATTATTTTTTTATGCAAGAAAATTCACAACACAATCGGCAAAAAAAAAATTTAAGTCATTGGGATTTTTAGCAACTAGAAGCTTACACTGAGTTATAGTAAAACTTAATAAACTATAAAAATGCTTACACAAAATTTTTATAGAAATTCGAATTAAAAAGCTTGAATTTTTAATTATATTGTAGTTTTTTATGTTTTGTACAACTTTTATAAAAAATTAGTAGACACTAAATAAACAAAAAAAAAGTAGTCAAAACTGCTAAAAAACGTTGTGGTGCTATTATTTTGAGCAGTACTATATTCGTTTTCTTATAAAATGGTAAAATGTTAATTATTTCCCTTGTCGGGATTTTTATATGCGCCTCCGTATTTGATCTCAGTTGAACTTTTATAAGAATGACTTGTCAATTTAAACGAATATCTTTTATTTTGTTTGTTTTGTAGTATTATAAATGTATTTTTATAGCCAATTTCACTGCTTTGCACTTTAAAAGGGACAAACACAATCCGATTTCAATTTTGCCATATAAAAAATAAATTCATATTCAATTATATAAGTTATATAATTCAAACGCGTAAACTAATAAGTTTATTTTATTATTATAAAAAGTTATTTTTGATGCACTCAAATTAAAAAAAAAATATACAATCTCTTTAATTTACAAAGTAATTTATAAATTTTATAAAGTTATACATTACTCAATTTTCAAGCAATTGAACGTTTCAATTCAATACCTTTCACGACGTTAGTACTATCGATACTGTCGATGTTTTCAACTATCGTTTCGAAAACTATCAAGTGGCGGTACTATCGATAGTATCCCAGCTCTAATAAGCACGGCCAATTACGTAGTTCGGTTCTGAATTACTCTGGTGAATTACCTCGTTTACACGACTCATTCCTAATTCGATTTGACAATTCATTGTGTTTTACCTTCATTTCCTTCCTATCTTTGCTTTGATTTTTTCTATTCTCTCTTGATCTGACAGCTGAGTTCGATAAATTTCCGATTAAAATTAGAGACTACAGCGATTTGTTCGTAATTCGCATGGTAATTGGGTCTGAATTGCCTGCAAATGAGGTAATTCGCTCTGAAAATTTTATATGGCAAATCACGTAATTCGAAGGGTAATTGCACCAATTACGAATGAGAGAGCCAATTACGAATGAAAGAGAGAATTACGTGGCATGGGAGCTTAGTATAAGGAGAGTTTAGTGAAAATTGTTTGTATGGTACACTTAATGTGACCAACCGTACTTCTTTCGAAAGTGTAGTACTTCTTTTTTAGCTCTTGTACTTCGAATTTCGCAGCACAGCCAAATGTACTTCTTACAAAATATTTTGTACCTCAGGCCCTGTGTATCTCCGATCTGCTGGACGATCGTCACATGGCCTGGGCGATAAATTCGTTCATACGCTACAAGTCGCCGGGGATGGGTGGCATCTGTCGTGTAATTGGTTGGCTCCTATTTATGAGAACTGCGGGAGGGTCGGGTACATCCCCAAGACTTGGAAGGTAGTTAGTGTTGCATTCATCCCGAAGACCGAAAAGTCTCTCATGTTTCCCCAATTGATTTTAGGCATATCATTCTCTCTTCGTTTTTGCTAAAAACGCTAGAGATAGTGATAGATCTGTACATAACGCAATTCCTCGCTCCGCACACATTGGTAAAGTGGTTAGAGGCAGCACGCATAAAGATTATTCAAGGTAGTGTTCCGTCTCCTCTGCTCTAGGTTGCCGTCGTAAACGACCTTATAGAGGAACTGGAAAAATTGGACCGTCGGGTGATCACCTATGAAGATGATGTGGAACTTTTGGTAAAGGGATGATTTCTAAATACCCTTTTTTATCTGGCTCAAAATTACCTGAACCAGGTAGATAGGTGGGCGATCAACGGCGGTCTCGCAATAAATCTCAACAAGATGGAACTGGTCTTGTTTACTAGAAAGTACAAGATACCCGTTGTGGCCCTTCCCTCGAGTGGCGGTGATCGTTTGCGGCTCGCAGACAGGGTCAAGTACTTAGGCTTGATCCTGGAGGGAGGCTGCCTTACATTTAGGAAAGTGTAAGAACGGCGTCAGTTGCCTTGTACTACGGTAAGGGAGCTATCGGAAAAAGGAGAGGTCTCTTTAAAAAAAAAATTATTTAGCTCTATGAAACCAGATTTAAGCCTATCTTGTTTCACGGAACCCTTGTCTGGTGGAACCCACTAGAGAAGGCTACACTGTAAAAACAAACTCGGAAACGATACCATGCAGGTATTGATACTTTTACTTGGAAGCAGTATCGAAAGAAAGTATCGATATCTGAAAAATATCGGATCTAAAGTATAGATACCTACTCGTATCGATACTTTTGGCTATGAAAGTATTCCGTATTAACTAAATAAGTTGAATTTTATTTTTTAGATCATAAGTTAACGGTTATCTGGTTTGACCGTCCACAGAGAGTGTTGTCTATTAGTTGTTATCGAGAATGAGTTCAGCTCAATAAAAAAATTTCAAATAACCACACTCTATAACTGTCAAAATGCACAAATCTTAACCGTGGACCTACGGAAAAAAAACTTCAGAATTCTGCGTTGGCGGTCGTTTTCGACCCGAATAAATTTTATGTTGATATAATGAATTAAAGTAAATATTTAAAGGATCATAAGCTTAATTTTACACATTCTTACGATTATCAAGACATTCAATGCAAATATTTCTGTAATGATTGCGTTTACAAACATTTTTTTTACACATGCCACATGTCAATTCCGTCTTATTTTCGGAATGAGGTTTTTTTCTGACACACAATAGTGACCGTGCCCCTTTTTTGGTGGTCCCGGGTGTTGCGGCTGTGAGCCACTCGGCTGGGAGTCTGCATTATCCATTACCAGGTTACCCAAGCCCCTTGAGGGGATTTCCCCAGTATAATTCTTCCTCTGTTCCATGTATGGCTTTGCCAAGCTGAGTCCCAGTTCGCGTAAAAAAAATGTACGTCGGCTCTTATTTTGAGAATCCACCCAATCTTTGTTTACACTCATCCAAACAATTAAAGCATTTAAGGCCGAAATGGTATTGCTAAATACAGCCATTGGCCAGCGATTTGTTTTGCGTTTACAACTGTAACGCTAGGTGCACATTGCATCCGATAGGCCGACCGATTTCGGCCGAACAGTTTGACCGTCGGAACTGACGCGCACACTTAACCAGATTATTTGCCGACCGTATTTGTACACACAAATCTAGTTTTCATTACAATTTTGTAAGCAGTGAAATATTTTGAAACATTTGAATTGACATACTCTAAACGTGTGATTTTATATGTAATTTTTTGTTTTTGCACCCAATAAGTTAATTTTTCGCAGTCCATTTTGGTACTTTTCACCTGACATCGGACGAGAAAAACAAACATGTTTGAATTTATCGTCACTGTCGGACGTGAACGGCCGATGTCGGTCCGGTTATCGGTTTATGTGTGAGAGCGCTCACATAATCAAAAGTGTTTATTCATATCGCCCGCATATAGCCGATATTGGCCGAGCACAATTCGGCCGATACCGGCTGCAGTGTGCGCGTAGCGTAAGTGGATAGCATTTTGTCAACGGTGTCAACGCCGCCTTTGGTTTTGTTGTAATATTCGATTATTTCCGGCAATATTTTGGGTGGATCTCCCGTACTCATAGTGTGGTGCATTGTGCTTTACACTACAGTGCATTTATATTTTCGTCCAATATATGAAACTAATGTAGTATTTTGCGTGAAAGCGAAATTCGAAGTATAAACGGGAACCTTTTTGCATTCCAACAGTTTTGCGGGAATACTGCGTTTGTTCTAACGCATTGTCCCCACCATTGTTAAATTTTGTTCAAGAAATTTCTGGCCTAGCTCGAATGAGCTAAAAAAATTGTCAATAGTCACATTGTGGCCTTTCAAACCGGTTACAAGATCAAGTACAACGCGCTGTCCTTGATTCCTTTCGGGTTGGTTTCCCAGCAGTTTGCCCAAATACGGTTGCATGTTCCATACATAGCAACACTTTGAACATGGAAGCATCCAAATTGTATACCATACCTTTCTGGCTTGCTCGGCATGTATTGGCGAAAACTGCATCTTCCATGAAACCCCAAAAGCTGTTCATCGATCGTAATGCACTCGCTAGGGTTATAATACATTGGCAGCAGTTCCACCCATTTATCCCACAAGTTGCGTATTGGTGTAAATTTGTCACAGTTGTTGCGGCGTGAAGTTGGATCATCAAACCGTACAATTCTGGTAATTTTTTTAAATGTTTCCTTAGATATTATAGATCGAAATATTGGTATTCCATAAGTTGAACAGAAAAGGTCTTCAACGTTTTCATTTTTTGAACTAAAAATTGCATATGTATAACCATGAGTAAAATGAAACGGAGGATAATAGTTAGACATTTCATACTTATACACTCCCGCCATTAGCAAAACTGCAAAATAAGCATGCAACAAGTCGCGATTTACTTCCTTGTGGTTTTGACCAAATATATGTTTGCCATAAGCGTTCGTGTTCTTCAAAATTATATTTTCAATTGGAGCAGGAAAGAACAGTAAAAATGCGTATTTTATTGAATCCACACGAGCACTTGCATATCGTGTAACTCCTGGTCGCAAGCTCAAACCGTTGCAACTCCTTGCTCTCCCACCTATATACAAGTATAGTCCAGAATGTTAACAAGTTAAACAGGAAAATAATTACGAATGCTTTACCTTCAATCAGGGGTGTTGTACTCCAAGATGTCCCGTCTTTTGATATCAACGAATCAGAAGATTCCTCTCCATTTGATATTTCATCACTGTCGCTTTCAGAAGACTCGGTGAGTGCAGCACTGAGATTATCTTCTTCAGGTTCATATTCTGTATCACTTTCACTAAATAATTCGACACCATCACTTTGTTCATTTTCAGTGTATAGAAAATCTGCAATTCGTTCCGCAGTAAGTCGAGACATTTTTATTTTTCCTTTTATAGTGCTTTTTCAAAAAGTTTTACAATTGTCAAATGTCTTGGAATGCCAGCTGATCAAAGAATCAGCTGACCTAATTATTGTAAACAACAATTACAAAAAAATAATCCCGATTAGTGTTACCAACAATTACAAAAAAAAAAAGTTTCGGACTTCTAATTCCACTACGTATAGATTTATATCTACTCAAAAGAGATTTTCGGGTCTTTTTCAACCCCAACGTAGGTCTACGGTTAACAAATGTACAAATCGTGTGATCCCTGCTTAAGAATTTTTATTTTTTTAATCAACTCTTTGTGGGGCTCTTCATCTTTGTTTCTTTTCCTCAATAACAGAGCTAGACTTCCCTGCTTTTAGTATTTTCCGTTTACATGACGGGAGGTAAATACGCTTTTACAACTACGCGTATTTCGTTGCATTTTACCCAAGGTGCTCACGCGAGTTAAACGCAAGTACATTCATGTAGGTGTTAGTACCAAACGCTGGTTAAGCGGCTATCATGTGAAAGGGGTCTAATAGAGTTACTCAGTGAGTTTAACATTTCGTTGACACATCTGTACTGAGCACTCATCGAGTTTACTTTTCCATTCGAACAGTTGGGCCTTGTCGCATTATACCTACTTTGGTGAAGCATTTGGAGCTATATTCTTTGCATTATATCAAAATTGACGCCTGCTCTCGGGTTTTGCTGGCAATTAAGCAGCTATGAAGAACAAGGCGGTTGGGAATAACAGTGGAGGAAAAATTGTCGAAGCCAAATTTTCCTTAGTACATATCGGGTGTCGATACGAGTATTTGTTTTTTCGATACCTACCCAGTACTTGGTTCAAAAGTATCGATACCAAAATTACTTGGTATCGAACGAAAAGTATCGAGTATGTACTTGTATTTACTGGTATCGTTTCATCTCTAGGCGGGGTTACTCGAGGAAGAGAACAATAAATTTCTTCATGGACGGATCAAAGCTTGGAGACAGGGTTGTTGAAAACGTCATCTATCGGAAACTCTCCACCAAAACTATGTTCAGGCTTTTGGACTTCTGCAGTGTCTTTGAGGTGGAAACATATCGAGCTTACATAGCCTTTTTTTGGAGACAATCTAGCTTTTTTCTTCAAAAAATTCTGGCAACACTGCGAGTGACCCATGTTACCCCTTAAAGGAGCCGAAAAATACGTTACCACCCAAGGGCTAGTGATGAGGATTCTGACAGGCCATTGTGGGATTGGTTTTCATGCGGTAAGACTAGGAATTTTAGCTGATCCCTTTTGTATCAGCTGTCAAGAGGAAAATGAGGTGGAATTATCTCCATTTTTTTTTTAGACTGCACAACCATCGCGAGGCTAAGACCGAAGCATTTTGCTCGCACTTCTTGACTAAGACTGAACTCACAGAGGTCGAAATTAGCCGAATTCGAAATTAGGTAATCGGCTCCCGGCGTGTCGTAATAAATTAAGGGTCTCCGTTCAGTTTTTTTCGCGGTGTAACAAAAAATTGGTTCAGTATACTTCTAGGCTTTCTGTTTATTCTGCATCTGCAGTTTGGTGCGAATCGTTAGAATCCACACACGTATATGTACTTATGTTTTCACGAATTTCCCTTATCCATAAATAAGATTTTTTCGCATATAACGGTCCCTAGTCCATTTCCCGAAAAAAAAGATATCCCACATGTTAATCTAAGCAAAATCTCTCTCGTACCAAATTTCAAGCAAATCGCGCAACAAATACGATTTTTTCAATTAGATCGGTCTATTTCCCGGTAAAAAGGTATGCTATATCTTAATCTAAGCAAAAAGCTACCTAACTACCAAATTTTAAGCAAATCGCACCATAAATTAGATTTTTTCGAATGAATCTGTCTCTGGTCCGCTTCCCGGAAAAATGCATCCTATATGTTAGCCTTGGGAAAAAGCTATCTCCGTACCAAATCTCAAGGAAATTGCAACATAAGTAAGATTTTTTCGAATAGATCGGTCCTTGGTCCCCGAAAAGATGGTATCCTGTAACATGATCAAGGTATTAAGATATCTACGTACCAAATTTCAAGCAAATCGGATAGTTAGTTTTAGAGTTCATCCCGGAACACAACGTTACACGAGAATTATAGAATAGATGAGAATTTTTCACCAGATTTATTGTTATTTATAGATAAATATGTGACATTATTAGCAATTAAAAGTTTTGCTCGAAATTGCATATAAATATATTACGTTCCTCCTAAATATGACCCCATTACCTCGTTCCACACAAGGTTCAAATTCCGCCAATATGAGGGAATTCTCCCCTGGGGATGCCAAATCCCCATTGACGACTTCACAGCGGACTTGATTTAGTTTTAATTAACCCAATTTCGTTATCTAATTCCATTCCTCGATAACCATTTTGGATTTAGATAGAAAATCCTTCCTGCGAGATGCCTTTAACTTACAAAACGTACAGAGCATGGCGAGACGGTACAGTCAAAACCTTGCTGCGAACAAAATGGTTCGATTTGATTAGCCAAAAATCAACTGGTTTAATTCGTTCCATACATTGTTCTTGTTCCGGATCGGCTAGCGTCAAAAGTAGCGAGTTGGGCGATTTAATACGGTTGAGTTAATGCAAGCGTCGTCTATGTGACGTCTTCTATTAAAAAAAGTAAGTGCGCCTGGGCCACACTAGAGAAGCAAAACTTACGTTACTTATCTATTTTGTCTCATAACCAATGTATACATACCAGTGTTGGCAGTAATCGATTGATTTTTTAATCAATAATCCGATTACAGTTAGTCATGATTAATTTTAATCGTATTAAACAGTTAATCGTAACCGCGGTAAAAAAAATTAATTTGTAATCATTAACCCTAAATTTGATTAAGTAGGTTTGGTGATTAATTAGTGCATGGTGGATTTTCCTATGCACACAAAGCCAGTTAATCGGGTATGGCTAAGTCAGAATTCCTCTTCAATCTAAGCGATTTGGTGTGCATTTCCACTAAGATCTATACCAACAGACGTTTTACAAACTAGGTTTTAATATCCCTCTGCACATGTGCGCTGGGTTGTAAGTTATTTATTACTAATAATAATAATTATAAATTTTTTTATATTATGTGCTTTTTATAAGCGTAAAACACAAAATAATTACTATAACTGGTGTTAGGTTTCAAATCCGGACAAACTAGACAACTTAATTAGATTTTCTTTTTAATTGGATTACCGATTAATGATTAAAATTAATTGATCGTAATCGCAGCAAGAGATTAACGATTAAAAAAATTTAATCATTAATCGAACAGTTGATTACGATTAAATAATTTTAATCGTCAATCACGATTAACATTTTAATCGTTAATTTTTAATCGTTAATCAGATTAACATTTTGCCAACACTGATACATACACACATCTGCTTTTGCTTAAGGTTATATTTTTTCTCTTTTTTCTATCTAGTTCCCTACCCTATCCCTGTTCGTTTTATTAACATTCATGTTATTCTGTTTTTCAATTATCTTCATTTTTATCTTTATACTCTATCGATAACAAAATCGATAATAACGTCCAACAAAATATCGATAACAAAACCGATAGATAGATAAAAAATCGATAACAAAATCGGTGACAAATTCGATAAAAATTTCAACAGCAACATCGATAATACCATTCGTAGCAAAATCGATAACAAAATCGACAAATATCGATAACAAAATCGATAAATATAGATTAAAAAAATCGATAAATATAGATAACAAAATCGATAATAAAATCGATAAATATCGATAACAAAATCGATAAATATCGATAACAAAATCGATAACAAAAACTATAAATATCGATAACAAAATCGATAAATATCGATAATATAATCGATAACAAAATCGATAAGTACCGATAACAAAATCGATAAATATCGATAACAAAAACTATAGATATCGATAAAAAAAATCGGTATATATCGATAAGAAAATCGATAAATATCGATAACATAATCGATAAATACCGATAACAAAATCGATAAATATCGATAACAAAATTGATAAATATCGCAATCAAAGTCGATGAATATCGATAATTTAATCGATCAGTATCGACAACAAAATCGCTAAGTATCGATAACAAAAGCGATACGAAATATCGCTTGGAAAATAGTTAAAAATATCGATTACAAAATCGATAAAAATATCGATAATAAAATCGATAAAACTATCGATAATAAAACCGGTAAAAATATGGATTATTTTGCCGATAAGTCTCTAGAAACCCGATTATTTCTAAAATCCCAAAATAGTTCCCAGATTGAGTCTCTGTGTCTCTCTTTATATCTTTTCCTCTTCAATTACCTTTATTTTAATATTTCTTCCCCTATCTTCGTCTTTACTTTTATCGCTATCCTCATCCTCATCTTTGTTTTTACTTTCATGTTTATCATTTTCTTCAGCTATGTATATATTCCCATTCACCTTTGCCCTTATATAAATATAAGTAAAGTATTTAAATTTACATTGGTCTTCATTTTTGCCTTTATTTTTACGCATCTTTGGTTTTGTTTTTATTTTTACCTTTACCTTTATCCTTTTCTTTATCTATGTACTCACCTTTACTTTCATTCTTTTATTGGTATTTTTCTAAGTTTTATTCTTTAACCTTTTATTAGCAGTTTTTTGTTAAATTAATACCATACACTCAATAAGCACTTGTTTCAGCCTCAATAATTTCCGTTGCATCATTTCCGTTGCACCATTTTATTAGCAATTTTTTGTTAAATTAATACCAAACACTCAAGAAGCACTTGTTTCAGCCCCAATAATTTCCGTTGCACCATTTCCGTGTGCAATTTCCGTTGAATTTGCCAATTTACTCCCAACCAACCAACCGCCGCTAAAGAAGTTTCACTTCAAAAATACAGAGTTTATTCTAATGTCAGTTAAAAATATAATTGCGATTTAATATTATTTTAATTGAAGAAATATCCCAAAAAGAATTAAACCCGTCGTAATTCATTCTCATTATGAAATAATTTAAGTTTTCTCTCTTTCGAGGAAAGTCGGAAACCCGGTTATTATCAATACAAATCGAAAAGACTCTAACCGATTTCCCCCCTGTGGGGAAAATTTCTAGTTCTGAACTGGTGCGCTTCTAGTACTTTTAGACCCACTACTAATTCGCGATAAAGCTCTTTTGCATGCAAACAACTGGCGTATTTTACACGGCGATGTCATAGGAATTAGAAATTGTCCCCCGATGCATTACCTTTTCTATAGTTCAGAACCAGTCCTAAATTCGACAGATGCAGGGGCAACCGCAGGTAGGGGTTTTGGTGGTTAAAAATTTGGGAGAAAAAGTGTACCTACGGAGCATAGTCTAACAACATTCCTAGACGCTTTTAATGTTTTCAATCAATCTCTGTACTTAGAGATACATACACCGATTCTTGCAGATAGGAGCAAAACTTGCTTCCAGCGAACGCTCCTTCTTAAGCATAAATCATATTCACGAAGAAAAACTAAGAAACAAATATTAAATGGTTTAGTCTATGTATGTATATTCCGATCAGTTCTTGATTTATTTAACATGTATATTAATAGGCTCGTCTGATCTAAGTTTCAAGATGCGAATAAAACTAAGTTATTCCATTTTTCTAGCCCAACGTTTCGCTAATACTTTTTAGCATCTTCAGGGGCAATTCATTTATTTGATATCTGTCACAAACCAATGAGATACAAAACATATTAAAACATAACCATAAAGCAATAAAAATATATAAATAAAGACAATTAAACATTTTAAATATATGTACAAACCAACTCACACTATTGTTTTGAATATTAAAACAAAATTTCAAAAATAATAACATAAAAACATTTAAATTTCTGTGCCTAACACAACATTACAAACAAAGAGAACATTACTAAAGAAGTGTAAGCTGAAAATCAATACCATCCATACATTATGGTAACTTTGTCAATACTAAAGTCTTATTTTAATAAACATGATATATAAGCGGCCGCTATGCTGTCCGTAACTTCTTTTTTGTTTATCGTCTTTTCTCGTTTCTCCATAATCCTCAGGCTCTCTAGTGTATATCTGGTTGCTTCTCTCTTTTCCTGGTCAATAATTTTCGCATTTGCAAAATCAGCTGAGTGTCCACTTGATATAATGTGTTGTGCTAGTGCTGTGCTGGTCTTTTGTTTCCTTACGTCGGTTTCATGTTCGCCTAGTCGAACACCCAAAGGCCGTTTTGTTGTGCCAATATTTACTTTTCCACATTCATCATTCTCCTTTCCTTTACACGTAATTTCATATATAACATTACTTTGTTGGTAGACATCTACAGGACACTTTGTTTTTGTATATATTGTTGATAGAGTGCAGTTTGACTTATAAGCAAGTGTTGCGTTTGGTGTTTTGTATCTCATTGGTTTGTGACAGATATCAAATAAATGAATTGCCCCTGAAGATGCTAAAAGGTAAAAGCCAAACGTTGGGCTAGAAAAATGGAATAACTTAGTTTTATTCGCATCTTGAAACTTAGATCAGACGAGCCTATTAATATACATGTTAAATTAAATGGTTTAGTTTTACTTAACGTCCACAGAGATATGTATAAAAGTTACGAACGAAGAAATATTGAATACAATTTTTTCTTTTAAAGACGAAGCAATAGAGAAATGTTATTTCTAATTTTTTCATGCATAAATACATATGAGTATTTCCAATCTGGTAGTGAGAAATCGACATTATTTCGTTCATCTCATTTTAGGAATATGATTTCAAAAATTCCCAAACTCATGAACTTCGCGTCAATGGGATTCTTCAAAAACGTATAATTTATGCCCAAGACAGGGTTGAAAAATAGGAAGCTCCATAGCGACGAAAATAGTCAATTTCGTTTACAAATTATAAGTTTGTGTTCAAAAACAAATGAAATATTAATAACTGAACCTAAACTCATCCGATTTAGACTTGTGAGGTACCATTGGAAAGGTATTTTCTCACCCTTTTTATTTCTTTGGTAATAAGCCCATTCAAGAAATAATAAAATTATAGTTTAAAAAACTAAAACCTCCCTATCATAATTGCCATTCGTACTGTCATCAGGTATGCAACTTGAGAATAGAAGTCGCTGCATCTTTTAGGCGCATCAATATTATATAGTTACATCCCGAGTTAATAAAAGGAAGGTAATAAAAAAAAGAGTAAAATTTTTGCAAGAAATTATTATTCAAATATCGCCTGTGGCAATGATAAAACGACTCATTCAGGTAATAAGAAAACGACTCGCCCAGGCGAGTTGCCTGCGGCGGACGGTTTAGAGCGACCGGTAATAAGAAATCTATTCGATGGAGATATTGCCGGCAATAAATTTGTTGCTGTGGGCGACAAGTTTTCTTATTTCCGGCAACAAAAATTTTTTGGTGGGGTGTTACGAGACATTTGTATGCTAAAATGTTAAAAAATTTAAAAAGTCAAAATATTAAAAAGGGTTTTCTACATTTTCATTCCGGTGCTTTTTTGCGACTTTTTTTTCACTCCCACCTCAAAATTTTGTTGCAAATACTTTAATAAAAATTCCTGAAAATTTTAGCCATTAATATTAACATTAAGTGCTCGACCAAGGTGTGCAAAGATTTTCAAAATGCTACAGCTCAGAGGCATTTTATGGTAGTTGATCAATAATTTCTACGATTTAGCTCAATAATCCATGAAAATTCCACACTACCTCAAATTCAAACACTGAGAAAAAAACGCGTTTAAAGAATAAACATTTTTTATTTGATTCCCATTTAAAAATGCTCGTATTTAAATCTAGTGAAAAGTGTTAACGAAATGGATTTTTCCATTGTACATACACTACGTATAATGGAAATATTCAATTCAAATACGCCTGTATTAATATAAAGCATTTTTCACTGCACGGATGGCGTTTTGCAAGTCTCGGATGCTTTTTTCATATGTAATATGGATAAAAAGCATGCACAGCGGTAACAACACATACACACATACATCGTATGACATAATGCACTAATCGCGCGCTATGATATTGATTCAAACTCAACATTTGAAAGCACGTTTACATGTGTGGCTGTAGCTGAGTGTGCAAAGACGCTTGATACACTTGGTTGCAGCCAAGAGGGTCCGGGTTCAATTACCATCAGACGGAATATAAAATTAAGTTTTTTGTTCTTCTTAGTTACGAAAAAGCATCTGTGCACTTCACAACCACATATTTTATAACGCACATACTCAAATTTAAAACGACTTGGGTTGGTGCTCTTTCATATGC
>NW_023458557.1:52961077-53015389 GCF_013731165.1 Rhagoletis pomonella
AAACGGGAAATCTTTGCTCGCCTTGCTAGAGCACTTAGTATTAATTTAATTAATTAATACTTCAGAGTAAAAAACTCAGTTTTTCGATAAATTGCCTTACCGTTGATTTGGTAACCCTCAAACAGATAGTTTTGAAATTTTCTGTAAACGAAAAAAGTGCAGCTTGATTTTGTGCCACTTTCAAATGCGTGTATCTCGTAATTTATTTGCTGCTTTTCAAAAGTGAAAAGTGGAAAGAAGGTGACGGTTAGCAAAATAGTTACCAATGACAACTTGTATTATAATTTAAAGGTTGTGCCAAAGAAACGTCCGCATTTAAGTGACTTTAAAGTGAAATTATAAAATTAAAAAAAAAAAAGTTTATTTAGTACTTAAAAGAAAATGTTTAAAAACGTTTAAAAAAAAAAACTCATCATAAATCGGTAGAATAGTCCCTGATCTCTTGTTTCCTCATAATCTTATACTGCGATTTTGTGCGATATTAAAGGAATTATAATTTTTCTTAGGTAACTACTTGGTAAAAAATCATGAGTTTTATGAAATATTTCCTGGTGTTATAATTTAAAAGTTGTAAAATCCCGCCAGATAACAAAGAGAAAGTTTTAAACTTAAGGTCAGTGGAGGATTCGAGTCGATATTTAAAATAGAACCTACGAGGCTATGTTTATTGGGTTGGGGTCCACCCCATGTGACAATTACGCTATTTTTTGTGACCATTACGGGTTAATTTTTGCGCGGCAAGGCTACTACTTCTAGTCCTACTACTGTGCCAAGTTTTAAACTAATATCTCAACTTTTAGAATTTTGGCCAAAAAATAAGGTCAAATTTCCCATAGTGCAGTGGGATGGCCAGACGCTGTTCGCTGAGTGGCAAGCCCACTACAGGAAGGCCCAGGATTTCCGGTGTTTGCCGTGCAGGCCTCCCGTCCAGTGTTAGCCTTTGGACTTCTCGGGCCAGGGGGTGCCTTGGTCCTACTGCTGGTGGGTGCGTGTGCACCTGATATCTGCTTCCGCATGGGGCTACTTTTGTCTAGGCCCGTACTGGAGTTGAAGTTTTAAGGTTTGGTGTTGTTGATTTGTCCATATTTTGTCCCACGAGACACGGAGAAAGGGAACGTCCGCCCGGGCAGAGATCCGCTGTACACGGGTAAAGCTAGTTGGTTCCAAAGGTCGCCCGGAATCCGGAGCACTCCGTTCGCGACTGGACTTGGTGAAGGGCCCCCAGCCAGGCTGATCCTCGGCACGGTTCGCATAACACCTTGATCCGGCGCTGCAAAGAGAAGGGAGTGGAGAACTGGCAAGGAGTTTGGTCAGAAAGGGATTAATAGGCGTAGGGATTAAGAAGGGGTCCCCGCTCGAATTAGCCTCCAGGGCGTTAACAGGTGTCACCACGAGGAGGCCCCTTATACTAGGGGGGTGCTAATCGCAATGCAATTGAACACCTATGGGTCGACGCTTTGGGATGTCGCGTGTGTTCAAGTCGATCACCCCCATCAAAGACACCCTAAAACGCTGCAACAACTACTCACTTGCAAGTGTTTACTAGTTTCGTGTTCAATAACTTTTTCTGCAAGTTTTCTCCTTTTCTCAATTTCACGTTCTATTTTTCTCAATTCTTTATTAAAAAAGCATGAATAAATTATTTCATTTTTGAGATTGTAATTAAAATGTTTGATTGAATCAGTGATTTGATTGCAATCACAATCATGTGCTTACAATTAAATTGATTGTAGTTTTTACAATCAGAAAAATGCAATAAATTTTGATTGTAATCCTATTAGTAGCACAATCATTGAATGCTAAAAAAATTTATTGCAAATTTTTGCAGCTCTGGTAGGTGCTTATAGTAGGGTACATATAAATGAGTATGTGAAAGGGGGCGTGGCACATCCCATATTCGTGGTAATTTTTATCAGCTATAACTTCGAAACCATAAGTCACATGAACTTGATGATCAATTACCCCT
Organism: Rhagoletis pomonella; assembly: GCF_013731165.1. Taxonomy (NCBI): domain Eukaryota; kingdom Metazoa; phylum Arthropoda; class Insecta; order Diptera; family Tephritidae; genus Rhagoletis; species Rhagoletis pomonella. Next base: position 52,963,044 of record NW_023458557.1, read on the forward strand.
ATTCTGCATTTCGATTACGTTCCCGCATTCCACTCCGCAAGAATCGAACTTAGGTATTCTGCGTTACGATCGAATCGAAAGAGGAAGAGAGAAAACATCTTTCGAAATCAGCTGTTTGCCTAGGAATGTATGAAATCGAAACAAAACAAAAGAAATATTTGCCACCAAACTATAGCAGCTTATGAAGTTAAAGTTTGTAAATATTTTAAAATAACTAAATATATCTAAAATCATTGTAATTTAAAAATAAAATTTCGTTTGTGCTTTATTGAAACATAATTATAAAAATGAAATCCATAGCCGCGGCGTTATTGCTTGAAGAGGAGAACGAGTCCCAGATTGCTGATGCGGAAATTGAAAGGCGGAGATTTAGGGACATGTTTGATCTTTTTCAGATGAGTGAAGAGTCCTAAATTCATCACGAACTGTATTACTCATCGCTCAAAGCCAGTGTTTGAGCACTCCACAACATTTGCATTTACTACAGAGTGGAAGATTTGAACGCAAATGAATTCCATTTTGAAAGCCGTCAGGAGGAGGGGAAGAACAAAGCTCCATAGCAAATTCGAATTCGACGACATACGCACCCCTTTTTAAAAAGTTAATAAAAACGAGTGCAATAATAAAATCATCTTTTTTCATGTAACTTCACATTTTATGTATGTATGTACAAGTACATACTTCTATTAGTTTTATATACAAAGAATAAATTGTATTCAGTGCATTTCACAGTATTATTTATAGATAATGAAAACAAAAACGCCTGTGCCTTCTTTTTGCAAACCTCGCGCAATATCCCCTTTGGTTGCTAATATTTGAGCCAATTTTTCTTATTGCCCGTATTATCGCTGCGAAAACACAGAAATACGGTTTTATATTTTGATTTGTTTACCCCGAACGACGTCGGGTGCTCTGCTAGTATACGTATAAATGTGTAGTTCATATGCAGAGGTGGGCACTACCACAAACAAGCGATCGCTAAAGGTGAGAATGTGTTAGTGTGCCTAATTCATTTTGCATGCTGACGCGTTCTCATCGTTACGCTCTTGCTTGTATACGTACACGTCAAGAATGATAGAATACAAGATTGCGCCAATCGAGCTGAGAGCAACTGGGTGTGACGTCACATTATTTTGAGAATGAGAGTGTAAAGAATGATTTTGAAGAAGAAGAGGAAGAAGCGAACAAGTGGTGATGTAAAACTAGGTTGAAGTGTACCTACTCTTCAACTTCTTTAATTTGAACATACATTCGGTACAAGCACATTATTTTAGGTACATTTGGAACGTAGTAAAATATTGTTTCATGTAAGTAGAAAAATTGTTATGGTACAAAAGGAAGATGTAGTCCACCAACTGCCAAAAATGTATGCACATAAAAATACATGTTAACTCTTTAGGTACGTATATCTAGTTTTAGGTACAACTTTCGGCAAATTGGTACAATATGAAAATTTAATATTCATCACTAGTGCGAATAAATAATAATGTGACGTCAGCGAAAGGGTGGATGCTGTCAAATCGAGAAAGAGAGGACTAGCGGTCCGCCAACTTTGTTTGGCTGCATCGTGCGTACACGTGATGGTTATGCTCTTTGAGCGTGTGCTCGTTCTCTGCCCATGCCTGTTCAAGAATGATAAAATACAAGATTGCGCCAATCGAGCTGAGAGCAACTGAGCGTGACGTCACATTATACTAAAATGAGAGAGCAAAGAAGAAATTTTAAGAAGAGGAAGAAACGAACTGAATACAAAATGTGGACAGAACGATTAAAAGTTTTGTTTACAAAAGTAAAGTTAAATATTTCGCGCATCGTAGATTTTTTGATTATTAAACCGCGAACGGTAACTAATAATATAAAAAAACTATGTGATAAAAGCCACATACTTTGTGAATTCAGCGCACCTCGCAGAAATCTTCATCCAACATGCAAAGCAACAATTCAGCCAACTGGAGCAACAGAAGCAACCATTGGAACAGCAAATGTTGGCATCGGTATTGCTAAATGCAGGTGGGATTTTGCCGGCTGTCGCCGCGCTACCATCACAACAGCATTCCGAAGATTCCACCGCTTACGGCGCAGAAGGTTTCCATGCCAGTTGATGATGAGGAACTTAAGAAAACCGCCTGGAGTTGATGATAATAGTTATGGCGGTGTCGGGAATCACCACTATCGGAAACAACAGCAATATGACAGCAACATAAATTTCGTTCCACCAAGTGATCCGTAGCAAAATAACTTTGCGCTCCACAACATGCCGCAGCAGGGTGGAGCGGGGAATTTCTTTCTACCGGACATGACAAAACCGCCTCCAGGTTTTGCGGGCAGTGCTCCGCCCAGTATCGTTGGCAACAATCAAAACTTTGTTAAATTAAAGCTTTAAATTTGAATAGAAGCTAGAGTGCTACAAATAACAAGTATAGAGTTTTTAATAATTTAACTTTATGAAAAAGTTGTACCAAAAGTAATTGAGCTGATTGTGCATAGCGTAAAAGCATTGTGATGCAGCGCATAGGTAGCAGGAAGAGTTCGTTGTGGTGGTTGACCACTATGTTATGGCATCTATGTCTAGCTCATCGACCGATGAGAGCTTCAATGCACCAAATCTGAAATTTCACGTGTCCAGTTCAAGTGAAGATGTTTGCAAATATACGGGCGGTCATGCCAATCCCGAGGATATAGAGGGGTTGAGATATCATTGTCCACTGTGTGGAAAATCCCAACACTAGCATAATTTTCACTGTTGCTGATGCGTGCGTAATGGTATCATTGTGCACAGTAATGTTGCTGGTTGTACGCAGAAGGAAAAGTAAGTTGGGCACATACATATGTATATGCAATTCAATGCTAAAGATTGCAGCTTGGAATTAATTTCATTCTATTTCAGCCTTTTTGAGAAACAACGGAAATATATTAATATTAAAGGCGGCCTCAACGACTTGAGTATTCGATATTAACACTTCATGCGTGAGCAGCGCTCCAGCGAAAACTTGCAATGTGAAATTAAACGTAAAAAGCAGAGGATTCAACTGCTCAATAGATCGATAACTGAAAAGAAAGCGTTATTGGCAAATAGAAAAGAACAAAGGGATCGCGGTGCAATGCAAACACTGATAAACGAAAACAGTTGCCAAACTATCAAATTAAGGTGAAAGCTCTAGAGGATTATGTTTTCGATAGACTCGAAAAAATTATTAAATTGCGAGAGTGTTATGGTGGGATGATGGATAAAGTACAGCAAGTGACACGTCATGATATAAACCAACTGGTGAAGTATATATTTCCAATTTCGTAGGTTGTGTTGCAAGACGAAAAACATCTTAAGGCGATTATTGGCGAGGTGTGATACCAAGTGCTGGACCCGGTGGTGACGCCAGCAATGAAACCAACACTATGGAACAATTGGCCGATGCTAAAAACACATATTATATACGCGGAAAATGGGCGTTTCATGGCAGTGGGATTAGTGAGATGAGGAGGAACTACAAAAATATGGTTCAAGCTTTAATCAAAACCATATTAGTCAAACTTTCAAACATTACACAGAACTTAGATAAATTCAATGAATTTTCGTCTTAATTTTGAACTTTTTAATATGAAATCTTAGAAATATTTTCAGTACTCAGAAAGATAGTTTTTTTAATTCTAGTAAAACAAGTGAAAGCTTTAACTGGCAAAAATCCGCGTTGATTTTTTATAATTTTTTAAATTTATGTAAATTTATTGTAGCCCTAAAAAGAGCCTTTTATTATAATTTGTTGTAGCCCTTAAAAGGGCCTTTTATGCTCGTATATACATTTGTAAAAACTTTGATCGCTTTCTAAATTTATTGTGGCCCTAAAAAGGGCCTTTTAAGTTAATTTATGCTCGTACATATATAAATTTGTAAAAACTTTGATTTCTTTCTAAATTTATTGTGGCCCTAAATAGGGCCTTTTATGTTAACTAGAGTGCCAGTTACTGTCGAAATTCGACAGTTTTTCTAGTTTTAGAAGCCTTGGAGAGGATTTCGGTACAAATTAACTAACCGGAAAATCTTCTGCTAAAACGTAACTCAATTTTTTTTTATCTGAGAAGGTCTTTGGAGGGCTTCGGCAGGACTTGGAATTGACCCGATACATTCAAGTTTATCGATAAATTTCAATGATTTGATACATATCGATAGTTCGATGAATTTCAAGAACACTAAAATTTCATAACTCAACACAATTCGTTAACTCGACCCATTTCGATAACTGTGAAATTCGATGGCTCGATAAATTTCGATAACTCATAAATGTAGAAACTTTGGATACCTTTATATATTTTACTTTTGACATCTCCACATTTTTCGAAAACTATGTAAACATTTTACATTTACACTCTGTTAAGACGATTAAATTCGATAAGCAGTGATAAATCGATAAGCTTATATAACCTTGAAATTTCGATAAATCGATATATTTTGAAAATTCCATAAACTTCGCTTTGTTGAACCACACAATTTCAGTAGATCAATAATTATCGATAACTCTGTAAGTTGAAAGAACTCTATGCATTACGACACCTCGATATATTCCGTTAAGTCTATAAATAATGATAATTTAATAAATATCGATAACTTGATACATTTCTTTAACTTGACAAATTTCGTTAATCCCCCACGTTTTTATAGCTCGGTTAATTTGGACAACTAAGTCTTTTTTTTTGTCTTCATCGTTATCACTTGTTTCTTTATCTTCATATTTATCTTTATTTCAAATATGAAGTGAAGCAAAATGCGAACAGCTTAAATTGAACTGGTTGCAAAAACAATCATACACAAATATGGAAATTTTTAAACAACGATTTTCAACCAATTTCGAAACTATAAAAACTCTCCTCATCTACAGAAAATTACCTTTCCAACGGTGTTTTTGGTTTTGAAATCGGTAACTTTACCTTGGTCTTCATCTTTGTTTTTATCTTTCACATCCTTGCTTATATCCTTTTCTTTTTCCATTCACGTAGATGGGATGAGGTGCGATGACGTGATAAGATGTGACGTGATTTTGTGTGATGTGATAGGATGTCATGCCATGTGTTGTCATATCCTCTAATGTAATGTCATATGATGTCATACCATATGATGCCATATCATGTGATGCCACTTCATGTAATGCCATGTCATGTCATACGATGTCATTTCATGTGATGTCAAGTCATGTGATGTCATGCCATATAATGTGATGTCATATCATATAATGTCATGTCACGTGGTATCGTGTAATGTGATATCATATTATGTGATGTAATATCATGTGATGTCTCTTCATATCATGTGATAAAATGTGATGTGATGTCATGTAATGTGATCACATTCCATGTTCCGATTAGTGTATCGATAACCCTGTTGATAACTGTGTCGATAAAAATACCGATAACAATATCCATATACATATAGAAAAATACAACGATTGTAAAATCGATTAATTCATCAGTATCGATTATTGTACATATCGTTAACAATATAAGTGAATAAAAAGATAACAAAATCAATTATTTAATCGATTATTATACCGATAACAATATCCATTATTGTATCGATAACAATATCGATTATTATTTTGATTATTATATCGATTTCAATAGCGGTTATTTAATCAATAACAGTATCGATAACAATATCGATTTTTTATCGATAGCAATATCGATTATTATATCGATAAAAATATCGAGTTTTATATCGATAACAATACCGATCTTCATCCTCATCCTCTTCTTCATATTTATCTTTATTTTTGCATATTCCTCCTCACCTTTACCTTAAAGTGTTTAAATTTACTTTGATCTTCGTTTTTGCCTGTACCTCTAGGCATCTTTGTTTTTGTTTTTATTCTCAAACCGCTAAACCGCTGAGAACTATTTCTATGTGCATTATTTTCCTTGAATTTGACAATTTACTCCCAACCAACCAACTGCCGCTAAAGAAGTTTCACTTCATAAATTCAAGAAATGTTCTTACCCTTTCAGTTACCCTAATTCTTATGTATCTGTGATTGTCTCCATTTTCGTCTTTATCTTCACTTCTGGCTTCTTTTTTTTTACTTCATCGTTATCATTTATTTCTTCATCTTCATATTTATCTTTATTTCAAAGCTTAATTTCAAATGTGTAGTGAAACAACAGGCTAAACATGTCAAATTGAACATGTTGCAGCAACATCTATACACAATTCGAAGATGTTTAAACGACGGTTTTGACCGTAATTTTCAACCAATTGTGAAACCATAAAAACTCCGCTCATCTACGGAAAAATGCCTTTCCAACGGTGTTCTTGGTTTTGAAATCGGTTCGGTAGAATCGCCAAACGAACGGAAACAAAATTTATGTTAGCGTATTAATATATAGATTTATGCTCGTATATACATTTGTAAAAACTTTGATCTCTTTACAAATTTTTGGCGGCCCTGAAAAGGGCGTTTTATGTATCAACAGTACTGACATGTAAATAAATAAATTTATGGTGCAATGTAATTTGTGAATAATTTTCTTACTCGTGGCATGCTAAGTTTTGACATTAGTATATTTCACTTCTGATATGATTTCTCCCACTTCCAAGCTGGAAACGAACGGAATTTGTAAAATGTATTCAATGTGTAAATTTATAACTTACCTTATATGCTGCATACCCTGCCTATTTGTTGGTGGTACCAAGCGCATTTAGGTCAGTATTTTTGAATATTTTCTTTTTTTTGTGGGCATTATCAGTGAGTTCTTTATTTAATTTGCGTATTTTAAAGAACATTCTTGCCCTGAAAAATAACTTTTTCACTTTAATATCGCAATGAATATTCGGGGCTTGCTCAATATGTTTTTTTACAAAGCCATTTGTAATGAGCAAGCCATCTTCGTTCATTGCTTGAAATACTGACTCTAGATTACGCATTTGGTCCATCATTGAAGAGCTGGGTATTTTCAAACCACCCTCACTCAAGTGATTTGCCCAGGAAAACGATGGGTCATCATTACCTCTGAGCGATGTGCTGGGAATATCATCGTGAAGTTTATGGCAAATGGACCCCGCTAAATGCTCGAGGCCATCGAACTCCAATTCGCTGAACTCGGCTTCTTCGACCGGCCATAGTTCTACGGGGCGATCTTGAAGGTTTTGAAGGAAAATACCTCAAAAAATTATTTTTGTTTATTACATTACTTATAAATACATTTTAAATAAATTGTAATCAAGGTTCAAGTACCTGTGAGTGGAGGTTGTGTAATCTCCAAATCAGGTGTGTCGTCCTCCTCAACATTCGCCGAGTCGGATAACACGCCTTTGTTGTGGCCAAGCAGATATAGTCTGAGGCGGTATTTGAACTCCTGCTGGTCAGGGTGGTCGTGCAACCCACCTTTAGAACGTATCACGCCAAAAAAGTTTTCCAGTACGTCCTGGTTGAGGCGATACGTTAGCAGGTATTTTGCATTGAATCGCGATTTTATCTCCTCAAACATCAGCTTCAGTGCATTGTTTGTTTGTATGATTCCTTAGGAGGAAAAAATGAAATATATTTAATGTTTTAAAAAGCGATGGAAAATTTACAATTTATATACAGACATTCAGGCATGTTCCAGAAAAGTAGTATAATGAAAATGAAGTGAAAATCAAAAATACAACTTGTACACAACTGTATAATTGAAGTATTTTTAAAAACTTTCTGTCCAAAGTAGAATGCAGTACATGCCCGATTTATTGATTTAGACAAGAATACACTGTGATATTTAGATAACTTTGAGCTTACCTTTCTGAAATGGCAGAAGAGAGTACTTTCCCATTACTCGCATATTCTTCATTAAAGCAGTCATCTCGTCCAAAATTTTGTCCTGCTCCTCCTTTGCTAAGCCATAAGCGTGACACCGCTTTCTGGAATCAGCGTGAGGCACCCTAACGTTGAGCACATCAAACCAGTCATTTGTCTAAAATGTGTAGAATTTTAAGATAAATATATGTATACATGTAAGTATTTATATAGAATTATATTTATTAATAATTACTACTTTAAAAAGCTGGAAACATTCGTTCCAGTTTTTGTCTTTTAAGTGGCCCAAAGAAGCAGCCCTAGTTATGGCATGAGCAACAGTGTGGGAAAAAAACTTCGCAGCCGTCTTCACTTTCTGGCGGTGAGGTCCAGCCACGTTCAAATGACTAGCGGAAATTTTGTGTGTGATTGTCAAGTCCGCGGAGGTACAAGACAACAACTCCAAAATGATTTCCTTTTTCACAGGTTTCCCATTTAGAAGGAAACCTTGATCAAGGAAATGATTTCGGAGCAATTTCAACAAGTGAGGAACATCAGCGAAAACGAAAACTTTGTGCTCATTGAATATGAACCTGTGAACCGAAATGTGCAAATATTTGAATAATTTTTTGTACATGTGTATGTAGATATGTAAATGTGTCATGCTTACCACGGCTTTTCCTCTGTTATGCTCAGCTCATTGAAGAGTGACCAGTAAGTCTGTCTGACTTTAATTTCGTCGAAACTCAAAACGCATAGCTTCTGTGTAGTAGTCATATGTGTAGAGGCTTCCAGCAATTTGAATACCGGCTGGATCAAACCTCTGGAGATGTCTACCTTCTGGGCCCATCACTGTAAGGTTCGAACACCTGGAAGTGGAAAGTCTTGATTATAGAGGAGACGGTAAGCCTTGGGAGATGCAGCATAAAGCGTTATGGACTGTGCTATGTCCTCTTCGGTCCACGTTTGCCTTTTCATAGCTTTTTTCATTTTGCTGATTTGACCATCAGTGAAAATCTTAGCCAACTTGTCTTCTATATTTTTCAGGTCCATCTTCACCTCCAACAGGCTTTTCTGCAACGACTCCATTTCCCAAGCATGCTTTTTCTGCTGCAATTCCGATTCCTCCTGTAAACTGGCAATCTCGGTTTTTTGTTTCAGGTTTTCTTTTTTCAGAAAAGCGTTTTCGCGTAGCAGGTCTCTTCTATACAAGAAAAAGATGCAAAAAAAACGTTTCTCTTATATAATTAAAAGTTGTTTAAAGTTCACGAGAATTTTTCACGTAAAACATCAGTAAAGATAATGAATGGTATGAAACATGCAAACGCCTTTCGTCTCAAAATGTGTTACGATGAGATTACCCATTTTGAAATATTGTTTACATACACATGTACATACATCATAAAGCATTAAACTTACACTTTTGCTTGCAGGTCCTCAACTTCCATTAACGTGCTGTCGTAGTAAAACACCTTGCTAGGTGTAGTGACTCGATGTGGAGAATGCAACGGAGTCGAAGCATCGACGTATTCAGCAAAGGTCTCCTCGTCCTTCTCGTCATGGGTCAAAGAGGCTTCTGAAATTGTTCTTTTTATAATTTCAAGTGCTTCACCTTATTTCAAAATCCATTACCTTTTGATGTGGACTGCTCCAGTAAATCGCTCACAATTCTTTTGTACTCCTGCTGTTGAGATATCTTTTCCGCTTCGGAAATTTCTGCAACAGGTTGGAAGACTGTCGGCATAACACCCTTCTTAAGAAAACGTTTTTTGGCGTAACCTAAGACAATAAAAAGTAAATATTATAGAAGGGTGTGCACTGCGATTGGGATATCTACTGCACCACTTTACTCCTAACAATAGGGAATGCAATATGATGTTTATGGGCAAATAAACAGTATAACTTACTTATTTTAAATTGGAGGTCGTTCTCAATGTCATCGTCAGTGAAATGTTTTCCACAAATAAAGCTAGTTGCGGGTTGAGCCCGCTTGGTCTGCGGCAGAACTCGACCCATTTTAGCAACAAATCAACATTTGATGGGAAGCTAAAAAAGCTCAAGATAGATCCCTTTACGTGGACACTCACAATTTGCAACTGCACACTTCATTTTTAGTTAATTTTATTTAATAAAATAACTTATCGGCACAATATTCACGCAATAATCACTTGCAAATTACTTATTTGTAAATTTGTTTGTAACAAGTAGAAATGTCAGCACAAAAGAAAAATATAATATGACGTCAGCGAAAGGGTGGATGCTGTCAAATCGACAAAGAGAGGACTAGCGGTCCACGGAAGGCGCGACCTTTTTTTCCACAATTTCCCCTACCTGGGTTCGCCACTGGGCAAAAAAAAATAAAATCAGCGGGAATTTTTAGGTGCACATTGTTGGTTAAACTAAAATTCAATGGACTAAAAACTGTAAACCCAAAAATGTTTTAAAAATTCTGAGAAAAAAGTTCGAAATTTTTGGCGCTAATTTGTTAAATCCTTCTAAATGTGGTATATGCATAGCTTTAATCCTTGATTTTTATGATTTTCGTTAAATCGCAAACAATATTCTTTTACAAAAACAAAATTACAAAATGTTTAGCTGAAACACATTGTGAATATTATAAAAAATCACCAAGCGCTTCTTTGAGTCACTGTATTTGTCTATAATAACTCCAGTTGTAGTTTTTTCAAATGATGAAGTGTCGTTGTTGCCTTTAGTTTCATCATTTTTGCTTTTAGTTGAAGGAAACCGAGAAGATGTCATTAATATGACCTCAAATACAATATCATTGGTTAAAGAAAAATTACGTACTAAATTTTTATTGAAATGACTAAACAAATAAAATCTATAGTTTTTATTAAAATAACCACAAACGTTTTTGGTAGATATTTTCCTGATTTGGTAGATTTTTATAAAATAGATGGTAAGTATTTATTATCGTCAGTGGCAACCCTGCATATGTATACAATATTTACCGTATCCTAAATACTTACAATTGTAGGTTGCTTCGATGATATGAGTGCACGCATTGTGGCACAGGCACACCATGAAGTGTTAACACACTGTATTGGCACAATTGTATTATTGCTGTAAATCGAAATTCGATCAAGAAACTCCAACACTTATTTCTAAAATTTGCTATTTACTTGTGTTTTGCGTTTATTGGCGAGTAACTATGTTTACTAAATTAAAATATGCAATTGATCAAAATTAGTAACATAATTCATTTTTACTTAGAAAATGTCAAAAAACAAAAGCGAGGTACGGCTTCACCTTTCAGCCGTGAAAGAGGGAAATGTGCCTCTTGTGCGCCAAGGTGCTCTCCGTGGGGAATTCAGTCTATTGCGGCATTTAAGCACCAAACATCCAACGCAAACAATAAGGAGGCAAGAGCCACCAGCAATAGTTAGCGACGACAACAACAATTGCGTTAGTACAGAAGAAACTGCAGAGGCGGCCATGCCAGTTTCCTGTGTTCAACCACGTGCATCTATAGCGCAGTTTTTTACCAAACGAAGTTCCGCTAAAAAGAAGCATGAAATTGATTACCAATTGGTCACGATGGTTGTGAGGGAATACTACCCATTTTCGGTTGTGGTGGATGTAGTGTTCAAAAAATTGGTATTCATGCTGAATCCATCATACCAACTTCTAACACGGAAAACAATATCCTCAACATTAGTTCCAGCAACTTACAGTGAAACCGTCGAAATAGTAAAACAGCGTTTGGGTAGAGCATATGCAGTGTGTTTGACGGTAGAAGGGTGACATCTCGTGTGCGAGATAGCTTTATTAGCACTACTGCACACTATATCGTTGAAGATAACAAGTGTACTTTTATGGCTTCCGATTTGTTAAGTTGCGTTTCTATACAGAGCTTCATAATAGTTACAACATAACAAAGAAACTAACGGAAGTTTTGTAAGAACGGGATTTATGACATATGCGATGAGGTAGGTGGAGGCATTGGAGCTGTTTTGCGCATAGCTTAAATTTGAATTTGGTAGCATAGTAAGGATTGAAAGAAATTAAACCGGTTTTGGACACAGTAAAGGCAATTGTGAGGCTTTTTAACAAATCCGTCCCTGACGAATATAAAAATTTTTCCTCTTAATTACAAGGTTCATAGAGCCTCGAGATAGGAGTATGTCGGTCTAGGGCGCAATGACGTTTAAAAAATATAAGAAGAATTACGAATTTGAGGATAGCTAAGTAAAGTGTTATTTTTTCGTACTGGCCATTCTAAATGCAATGTTAAATGTTTAAGAGAATATACATTTAAAATGATTTTTTTAATATCTTCATTTTGACCACTTTTCTTTAGAATTGTTTATTCTTCAAAATGAAAGCGAAGCTTCTCCCATGCCTACAGGTAAATACATATATTACCACGGATCAAAAGATGATTGTACCTAACATCTAGTGATTGTACCTAACGTATAAAACGCCGGTAAAAGGTACAATTGTACCCTCTTTTTCATCCCTGATCGAAAGTGTCAGAAACAGTTCTGATTTTTTTTCTTCTAAATCAAAGCGTGCATTTCACAAGACAAAAAAAAATAAATTGAAATTAGAAAAAAATGCAACTTTATTTCTTAGTAAATTTGTTATCTTCTCCAAGCATTGATCCGTCATTTGCAAGGCCCAGTAATCAGCGGTTGTGCTGCTGAGTTGGGAGTGTTCCAAAAGCTGCTATTAAATCGCTTTTTTTTTTGTATGGGTTCAAAAAGATTTTAACAATTTGGAATTTTTGTGAGAAGAAATTAAAAATATTTGACATTTTCGAGACCATATAATTTGAAAAAAAATCAAACCAGCTGCTATTCTGATACTACCTGTTCAATGTGCCATCTGAATAAAATAAGCAATTGCTTTTGCTTAAAATTTCATACATTTTACCATGATACAATAATTTCTTCTTATCCGCCATGTTAGCTATCTGACAGAAAACGTGTTTCGTATTTTTTGTTGTACCAACTTTTTCAAAAAAAATAAAAGATCCAGCTTTTAATGTTGGAAAAATAAAACAAAGGAAAGCCAAACATATATGTACATACATAAGTATAACATTTTCTAATATTTTTCAATAATTTTCTTTATACAAAATTATAAAAAAATTAACACACGCAATAGATGTAAGGATACAGCTATGTATAAGAGCCACCGCGTACAACAGGCTTTATCGGCCGCCTATTTAAATAGTAGGGCTCGCTTAAATATGTACATGAAGATGTATGGAAATGCGCACATTACACCAACTTAATCGCGGTGCCAATTAAATCCGTGGTGTGCGATGGATCTAAAACATTTCAAACATGTGATTAGCAGTGGCAAGAATGTATGTTTTAATTACGTACTATATGTATATTAAAGAAGAAATGATCAGTTATGAAACATATAAATCTTTACATGTTCTGTTAAAAATATCTACAAGCGAAAATTCCCAAGTTCTGAATCGTGTTTTTCACAGACACGGTTTATGTAAAAAAATTTGAAGTGAAACTGTCTTCTAAAAATTATTGTATCATGCATTTTACTTCAACTTTGTTTGAATAAATCGAGTAAAAGGTCTGAACTTTTAAGAAATAGCACTTACTTATTTTTATTCAAATGGCCCATTATACACGTAACAATAAGTTTTTCTAACGAAACCTGTTAATCTTCTCAATTACATCAGCAATCTATTTTCTTTACCTGCATAGGTGCAATATAATGTACAAGACACTTACATCCTTTCAGTGTAAATGTATAATATATTGTATTTTTTTACCACTCGGGAAAATATTTAAAATCATGATAGTTTAATTTTAGCATTTTTATATGATGAAATGCTTTTATATTTCCATGCTATGTGATCTTACTTGACTTTTACGTATTAAACAATTCGTATGCACATTAACAGCTTAATACCACAGCAAATATAATGGAACTGCCCGTTTCAAATCAATCAACGACGTTCCAACCCGTTAGAATTCAACCTACGATATTCTGAAACGTATTTTTCTAATTAGAGATGCCGTGATCTATACTTTAGCTATAAGGCTTGTATAGTAACTTCTCCAGTAAAATATTGCAGCGAGAGCGTAAAAGCAAAATAGAGCGTAAAATTGAGAAGAAGAGAAAACTAACAGAAAAAGTAATTGAACACAAAACTAGTAAAAACTTGCAAGTGCTAGTTGTTGCACTGTTTTGATATTCTTCTGGAAACATTTTACTATTTATATATCAGTTTTAATCTCTTTGCCTTACACACAAGCACTTACACAGTCCAGTATATCATTAATATTCTGATTTTCACTCATTTTACTTTTGTTTGTGCTAAACCAATTCAACAAATGGTGGCTTTTGACATTTATTCTTCTTCTTCTGCTAGCTAATTTCTGCCTGTAAAAATTTCACGAGCAAGAACTTGCAGCTCTCCCGTGTTGTTAAGCTCTCGATTCAGTGCTCTCTTGCAAATTTTTTGGGTTATAATAAACTTTTCGAGTACAAATTAACAGCACTATGCGACAGTCAAAATCGGGATGGGATGAAACCAACGGGAAATGTTATATCGGTCAAAAACAAGTTATACGTGTCCCGGCGTTTCGCTGGGTCACGTCTAGGAATCGAGATATATATATAACTATCATATAGGGGAAATTGTCACCTTTGGTGGTCTTTTTTTGACATAACTCGAGAACCACTAGTCCGATTTTGCTCAAAAAATTAAATATTACAATTCCTTTAATCTGTTCATATAATGTTTTTCTATATAATCAACAGTTTTGCCGGTAAAAATAAATGTATGAAGAAAAAAAATATTTTTTGCCTAAACTATTAAATTTTTTTAAAACTGTTGATTATATAGAAAAACGTTATATGAACAGATTAAAGGAATTGTAATTTTTAATTTTTTTAAATTTGTTTGAGCAAAATCGGACTAGTGGTTCTCGAGTTATGTCAAAAACAGACCACCAAAGGTGACAATTTCCCCTATATGATAGTTATATATATATATATCTCGATTCTTAGACGTGACCCAGCGAAACGCCGGGACACGTATAACTTCTTTTTTACCGATATAACTTTCCCCGGTAGTTTGAGCCCTTCCCGATCACTGACCCCTACCATTTGTCTCACAGCGTCAACGATTGGCCGGTGCTAGTAAGTTAGCTTTTAAGTAAGTACAATTGTAAAATTTAGTCTTAGTCTTGCTGCTTATCAATAAAGGTTGACACAACCCAATTTTCAAAAATATATTTTTTTAGGGATTTTAGTAGAAAATCCCGTAACTGGCGCCCAACGTGGGGCCTACGCCAGTCGTGTTTTTTAAAACCCGTAACTAAATAAAGTTGTGCGCGTTAATAAAAATTAAATTAACAAACGGTTTCGCGAAAAATTTGCAACACCTGAAGCAGAAAATTTCGTGATACTGGGAGCAGAAAGATCGCCGATTTCGTAATAACTCCAGCGCATAAAGGTAGAACAGCCTCCAGCGCATAAGGGTAGAACAGCATACAATTTCGTGATACTTGGAGCAGAAAGATCGCCGATTTCGTAATAACTCCAGCGCATAAAGGGTGGAATAGCACGCCAAAGACGACGTACGTCCTTTAACCAGCTAAGTAACTAAGTTAACTCAGAGTCAGCGAAGGAGAAAAGGTGCCCTAGTAGCTCACAAATGTGCAAACGGGAAACGCGAGTCGTTAGCCGCCGGATGCTGCCATTAATGTAAGCATAGATTTAAGACAAACTAAAAAGTATATTAAGTGAATCCGAATTTCCGATTGAAAATAAATTTTAAATTATCCTAGTCCTATTGAGGGAAAATTAATAAAAACATAAGTGAAAATTTTTAAGAAATAATAAACAAAAAATTTTAAATTAATTAAGTAAAGATAAATTTCCTATTTAGAAAAGATATTTTTTTTAATTAATTCCTTTTAAGGTAAAATCAAGTGAATATATTAAAACCTTTTGTCCTTGAATAACACAAAGAAAACAATTTTTAACTGAAGAGCTTGTACAGCTCATAATTTAAAGAAATCTCTAGAAATAAAATAAAAACAACTCTGCGATTCACCACCAAAGGGACCCTCCAGAGATTGTTGAAGTTCTACAAAACATCAAAAATATACATAAATAATAAAGTGAAAAGAATAGGCTAAGTAGACTCAAAATGTCAAACCCTCAAAATCTTATTCGACCACCTGTGCTAAACGCACCACCTCCCACACTCGCTACCCCTGCTAATACTACTCCCTTATCGATGGACCAGTTGACGGAGGTCATATCTGGCATCGTAACCAATATGTTCCAACAACAAGGGCGAAACATGGTTCAAGCCGCCCTCAACCCCAACGCGAGTTTTTCCGATGTTAGGGATATAACTATACACACAGCTTCTCCCAACATCTCGGAATTAGACAAGATACCCGATGTGGTAGGGTTCTTCGCGAATTCTCAGGGGCACCTGGAGAATTCAACTCGTGGAAGAAAAGCGTGGACAGGATCCTTCAGATCTATGAGCCACAAAGGGGATCTCCCAAATACTATGGGATCCTCAACGTTATCCGCAATAAAATTGTCGGAAACGCCGACATTGCCTTGGAGTCATACAATACTCCACTAGACTGGAAAGCAATTTCCAGATGCTTAACGCTACACTATGCGGATAAGCGCGACTTAGGTACTCTCGAGTACCAGATGACGTCGCTTGTGCAGGGTAACCTGACAATTCAGGAATTTTACCAGCGAGTATACTCGCACATGTCGCTTATTCTTAATAAGCTCGGCTGCATGGATGTCGGCACAGAAGCCATGCATCTGCTTACCCGCACATACAGGGACAAAGCGCTGGACACGTTCATTCGTGGGCTTAAAGGAGACTTGCCAAGACTCCTAGGAATGAGGGAACCCGCTGATCTCCCTCAAGCCCTCCACTTGTGTCTAAAACTTGAAAACCAAAACTTCAGGTCCCACTATGCCTTAGTAAATAATGGCCAACCCAGGAGAACTTTGGACATCCGTCCACCCCTTCCTCCCAAAGGAATTAATAACGAGTTTTACCCCGAATTGGCATTCATGCCTCAACCCAGGTTGAACACAACTCCTCCCTACAGGCCTCCCCAACCGAATTATCAATATCAATTTCCCCAAACAAATTACCAATTCCAACATCCCCAACCAACCTACCAATACCAACATCCTTACCAACAAAATCAGTACACCCCACGTCCTAATAACCCACCACCTCGTCCAGCCCAAAAACCTCAACCACGACCAGAACCAATGGATATCGATCCATCCCTACGAACAAGAAACCTTAATTACATGGACAGGCCACGTCCCAATGATCCTACTAACAAAAGACCACCTAACACTAACCCTCCCGCACCCTCTAACAAAATACAAAGAAACTTCCACATTGAACAAACGACGGAACAAGACCAGTACAACCTAGACGATTATAATCCCACTAACCAAGAGTATGAAACTAATACTAATGACACCTATACTAATGATACCTATAATAATGATAATACCTATAACCATAATAATAGTGAATTAACCGATGAGTTCATAGATACAACTGATCTACATTTTTTAGAATGAATCACTCTTCGCTGCCATATATCGAGTGCAAGCTGAAGAGTGGAAACATCGTAAAATTTCTTATAGATACAGGATCAACAAAAAATTACATCCAACCATCCATCGTACCAAAACCCATTAAAAACGAATAAATTTTTTTTGCAAAATCTATAGCGGGAGACATCGAAATTAAAGAGCACACTTTCTTAAATCTGTTCCACATAAATAAAAAATTAAAATTTTACCTACTCCCCACCCTTCGATCATTTCATGGAATCCTCGGGAATGATAGCCTCAAAGAGCTAGAAGCTGTTATTCACGTCGAAGATAACTTTATGGAAATACAAGGGAATACCAAAATAAAACTAAAACAATTTCAGTCAAAATCTGTTAATAAAATTGAACTCAATGACGACCATTTGTCAACAAATCAACGAAATAAAGTCGATAATTTAGTAAATCATTTTCCAAATCTATTTTCCGAACCCAATGATAAACTCAAAGTCGTAGGCGAAATCCGTACCACTAAAGACACCCCCGTCTACACAAGATATTACCCCTACCCAATGTCGCTAAAAAATGAAGTTGAATCCCAGATTAAAAAAATGTTAGACGACGGTATTATTCGACCATCAAGGTCACCGTATAATTCACCCATTTGGGTCGTTGCGAAAAAACCCGACTCTCAGGGTAACAAACAGTAAAGAATAGTAATCGATTATCGCAAACTTAACGCGATCACTATAGCAGATCGCTATCCAATACCGCAAATTAACGAAGTACTGTCCCAGCTTGGGAAAAATAAATATTTTTCCGTCTTGGATTTGAAGAGCGGATTTCACCAAATCCCTCTCAAGGAATCCGATATTGAGAAAACAGCTTTCTCAATAAATAATGGCAAATACGAGTTCACAAGACTGCCATTCGGATTAAAGAATGCCCCCTCAGTATTCCAACGGGCCCTAGATGACATTCTTCGCCATCAAATTGGCAAAATTTGCTACGTCTATATCGACGATATAGTTGTTTTCAGTAACTCTGAAGAAGAGCACACCCTCCACCTGCAAGAAATTTTCAAAACGCTCGAAGATGCGAACATGAAAATTCAGCTGGACAAATGCCATTTTTTCAGGGACTCCGTAGAGTTCCTAGGATTTATTATATCCTCAAAAGGCATAACAAAAAATCCCGCAAAGGTAGAAGCAGTTGCACAAATACCTTACCCACAAAATATAAAACAACTCCGCTCATTCCTAGGTCTCTCAGGATATTACCGCCGCTTCATAAAAGATTATGCCAAGTTGGCAAAACCTCTAACCTTACTTCTAAGAGGGGAAGAAGGCCGTATATCTAAAAACAAGTCAGCTAAAATAAATATAGATTTGAACGACGAGGCAAAAGATGCCTTCAACAAAATAAAAAAATCCCTTATATCTGACGATGTTATACTCTCATACCCTGATTTCAGTAAAGAGTTCCATTTAACCACCGATGCCTCAAACTATGTCATCGGTGTAGTCCTTTCCCAAGATCAAAAACCAATCGCCTTCATTTCGCGAACACTCACCAAGACCGAAGAAGCCTACGCTACGAACGAGAAAGAGTTCCTAGCTATAATATGGGCCCTGAACAATTTTAGAAACTATCTGTACGGCTCAGCAAGAGTCAAAATATTCACGGATCACCAGCCGCTAACGCAGGCCCTAAGCAATAAAAACAACAATTCCAAAATGAAGCGCTGGAAAGCCATCCTTGAAGAATATAATCACGAGCTTCTGTATAAACCTGGCACAACTAATGTCGTAGCCGATGCGCTATCAAGGATGCCAGGTGAACCCATACATTCCCTATCAGTATCCCAATACAGCGATGAAAGCTCATCGCATAACCTAATCCCATCCGTAGAAACACCAATAAACGTATTCAAAAACCAAATTTTTTTGAATATAGCCGAAGCCTCAACATATCAATTTAAAATAGTGTTCCCTACTTACCACAGACACATTTTGGAAGAACCTGATTACACCCCCGAAACTTTAAAGAACCTTCTGAAAAGATACCTTAATCCTTCCGTTGTCAACTGTATTAAAACAGAGGAAAGGATTATGGGAAAAATCCAAGAAATTTATCCAATACACTTTAACAACTACAAAATCCGATTTACACAAATGCAAGTGCAGGATGTCACAAACGAACAAGAGCAGGAAGAAATCATTGTAAAAACCCACAAAAGAGCACATCGAAACTGTCGAGAAAATAAAACCCAAATCCTGGAAAATGTTTACTTTCCTTCCATGACCAAAAAAATAAATAGAATAATCCAACAGTGCTCAATTTGTAAAGAAAATAAATATGACCGAAACCCCACCAAACCCAAATTAGGAGAAACCCCTATTCCACAATTCCCAGGGCAAATATTGCACATTGATATTTACATAACTGAGCGAAATATCGTCCTTACAGCAATAGATAAATTTTCAAAGTATGCCCAAACAAAAATCCTTAGATCGAGAGCCATAGAGCACGTTAAGGAACCTCTCCGTGAACTACTTTTCCAGTTCGGCGTACCCGAATTAGTAGTAATAGACAATGAAACGTCCTTGAATTCAGCTTCCATTCGATTTCTTTTGGAAGATACGCTAAATATAAAAATTTTTAAAACACCGCCTTATGCAAGTTCCGTGAATGGTCAAATAGAGCGATTTCACTCGACCCTCACAGAAATAATGCGTTGTTTAAAAGCAGAGCGAAGCTTCACTTCATTCGCCGAACTCCTCGACAACTCCGTCTATGAGTACAATAATACAATCCACTCAACTACAAAAAAGAAACCAATAGAGGTATTTTTGGTAGAAGAGTTACAACCGACCCAAGCCAATTCGAAAGGGCTAGGGCTGAAAATATAACCGAACTAAGAAATAAGCAGGTGAAAGATCTTGCTTACCACAACAAATCCAGGCACCCCATAAAAGCATATAATCCGGGTGACACTATCTACGTAAAAATAAAAAAACGGTTAGGATCCAAAATTTCAAAAAAATTTAAAAAAGAAGTAATAAGGGAAGACCGAAATTCAACCGTCCTGACAGAATCAGGAAGAATAGTACACAAAAGCAATATAAAAAACCAAAATTAATTTTTCCTTTTCCTTATTCACCCAGTAACAAAAAAAAATTAATTTTTCCCTTCCAGATTCCTCCTTATTTACCCGATAACCGCATCAATAGATATTTACGACTACTCTACTGCACAACTAGTCACGATAAATGACGGACTTGCCAAAATTCAGAACGGAGCCTTTAGGCTAATACACGTAATCGACCTCAACAAATACGAACAATTCCTGACGGACATGTACAGTTTCACCTCCTCTGACATCACTAAGGACACAATCCTATACCCCCTATTAAAACACGAATTAACACAATCTCTGCAAATTTTAGAAACAATAAAACCTGTCGAAAAAAAACAACAAAAACGATCCGTAAACATTTTAGGAACGGCTTGGAAATACATTGCCGGAAGCCCCGATCACGAAGATCTGGAGGCAATAAACAATAATTTTAATAAACTCAGTGGCAACAATAATAAACAAGTATTAATAAACGAAATTTTTAACGAAAAAATTCATAATATAAGTATGATAGTAAATAATCTGTTTAATAGTATAAGGAAAGACACTTACATAGAAAATGAAACAATCACCAATTTGCAAAATAGGATAAGATTAATAAAAGAAGAATTGATTAATATAAAGTACGCCATACAATGGGCAAAGAAAGATATTTTAAACACATTATTGTTAAATAAAAATGAAACTGAAATTGCTTTAGAAAAACTAGAAGATGATGAAATACCATTTAAGAGTGCCGAAGAAGCATTAGAAATATCGAATGTAAATGTAATAAGTCAAAATATGACAATTTTTTACTTGGTAAAAATACCACTAACTATTAAAGAAAATTTTCAAAAAATTATTATTAGACCAGTTGTTAAAGAAAATAAAACCATAATTAATGTCGAATTTGAAAAAATTTTAAAAGGTACAAAAGATACCTATGGAATTAAGAAATTGTGCGATAGCTATAAGAAAATTGAAATTTGTAAGCAAACCCATTTAATAAATATAAGTAATAGTAGTTGTATACCTAGAGTAATTAATAGTTTGAATTCATCTTGCACCATAACGAACGGCCAACACATCCAAGAAATTGAAGAGATAAACCCGGTATATTACTACTTAATGGCTTCAAAGGCGAAATACATGCTGACGGAATGCAAAAAAATGTGTCAGGGACACACCTTATTAATTTTCATAACTCAACGTTACAGATAAATAATCAGTTCTACATTAATCACGATTTGATTCCGCTGCCTGCTATTCCAGCAGTCCTACAACCTGCACCAATTGAAAAAAATCGAATCGAATTACTTTCTCTGGAAGCTATAAAAGAATTCCATATCGACAACATAAGAAGAATAAATATCCTCAAAACAGCAACAATATCCAATAGCTCACTTTCACTTGGAGCAGTTGCAACCACAATAATTGCCATTATAATTTTTTGCAAATTTTGGGAAAAGCACCAGAACAAAATAATAATATCTCCGATTCCAGAAACTTACCAGATTCCTTTGGCAAATATAAACTCAAATAAAACCAAGGAGCCCCCTAATGATCGGAATACTTACATAAATTTCAACAACCTACCCTATTTTTAATAAACGCTCGAGGACGATCGTTTTTAAGAGGGGAAGTGTTAACATGGAACACGTTAACATTTGCTGATCGCCACTTTGAGTGATCAGCAAAAACACAATAATAAGAGCGGAAGTGCAGCTTGTGTTGCACAACGTTTCCCACAGCAAAAGCCAGACGCACCGTCAGCAACAGGAAGCCACCGTCAACACGCGCAGCCCAGTTTGGCAATTCAGAGAATCAGCGTCAACGATTGGCCGGTGCTAGTAAGTTAGCTTTTAAGTAATTCCAATTGTAAAATTTAGTCTTAGTCTTGCTGCTTATCGATAAAGGTTGACACAACCCAATTTTCAAAAATATATTTTTATAGGGATTTTAGTAGAAAATCCCGTAACTTACATAACTTGAGTCTTGGCAATAATATAGGAGTCGCGTAGCGAACATCAACAAGCGAACATTGTACTCTAATTATATATATTTAATAAAGTTGTTGCTGAATACTAAATTGGCGCAGTCGGTAGGATACCGTAACATTCTTTAGTATATAGCAACCCTTCGCCAAAACAAAATCGCTTAACATTATTGTTGCTCCTGCGCAATATTGCGAGAATTCAAAGCTAAAGAGCAAGCCAAGGTCACCTTCAGCAATCAGCTTCAGCTTCGCTTGGTATGTGGTTTGCGTGATGAGGTATTGCAGCGCAACCTACTAGCAGAGCCGGACTTGAAGCTGCAGAAGGTTCTCGATCGAGCTGCTGCTGCCGAAGCAGCATTTAAGCACGCATCTGAAATGCGACACACCGAACAGGTTCATCATGTAGCGTCCAACAACAACCATCGCCATAATCGTTTGAAAACGCGTGCTAGTTCCAACGCACAAACAAAGCCATGCAATGGATGTGGTGGCTCACATGCCCGCTGTCAGTGTCCGCATCGAGAAACAATTCTCCTTCAACGTGTTTGTCGCTCATCAGCATCTAACTCAGCCAATCAACAAAAGGCATCGCATTATTCAGGACGGTTAAAAAAGCAGAAACCACAATCCATAAATCAAATTTTGCCTCTGGTTGATTTGAAAAAATCAGCGAACGTCAGTATTAATGGCTATACTTGCACATTCGAAATCGATTCGGGTTCATACTATACAATAATGTCATCAACATCATTTGAACGTGTGTGGCCAGTACAGAAGCCAATCATGCAAACCAGTGACCTTGAACTTGTCGATTTTCAGCGTAATAAAATTCCTGTAATGGGTGTGGTTGATACCGATGTATCATACGGCGGCCGTGAGGTCAGCTGTTTGCCCGTCGTTGTCGTAGACGGAAACCGTTCAAACGTATTAGGGTGCAATTGGTTCGCCCCACTGGGCATCACAATTCAGGGCGTCAATGCAGTTGAAGAAGCATCGTCAATCAAAGGCATCCTAAAGCAATTTTATCATCTTTTCGCAGAGGGGCTGGGGTTTTTCAAAGGGAAGCCAGTGTCCCTCTACATCGACAAGTCAGTTCAACCTATTCGATATCCACCTCGGCGTATTACATTAGCCACCAAAGGCCTTGTTGAAGCTGAACTAGACCGCCTATGTTCACAAGGTATCCTAGAGCCGGTTGAGTACTCGGACTGGGCCACACCGATTGTGCCGGTTCCTAAGAGCGACGGGACAATCCGAATTTGCGGCGACTATAAGTCGACGATTAACAAAGCACTAACAGGCCAACCTAATATTACCGGCGTGAATTTTTCTACGCACGCACGCAAGATCTTCACATTTGAGTAACCGAAATAAATTTGCGTGTGTGATTTTTCAGAGTTGCATTTCTGTCCAATTTCAGAAGTTGAGCAAAATTTGAGCATAAATGCAGAATAGTCTCGATTCCCAAATTAAAAAAACGTACGGGGATCGATAGAGAACATTGAGGTGGGTATAACGGTATATTTCTTTTCTTGCGGAAACAAAAAATACAAAAGTTATTAAGGGTCAAAGTTCAAATTAAACTATTTTTTAAATAAAAAATTCGTAAAAAGTAATATATGGATTTTAAAAGTTTTGACCTCAAACGATAGGAAATTTAGTTCCCTTTAATTTGATATACATACTTTATATATGCCTTGTTTAGTTTTCACAAAAATCTAATTAATGTACGCAGAAAGGAATTCCGCTTCCCTTCTGCGGCAACACAGAAAGGAAAATTCTACTTAGGGAGGATTATATTTATATCAAATTAAAGGGAATAAAATTTCCTATCAAATGAGATCAAAATCCATGCATTCGTTTTCAAAAAATTTGGATTTAAAGAATTGTCGATCGATATCGATCCCCATATGTGTTTTTTAATTTGAGAATCGAAGCTATTCTGCATTTTTTCCAAAATTTTAATTCATTGTCGCGCCAAAATGTCATAGAGCACAGACGTCAAATCGAAATGTCACGCAACACAAATCTTGGAATTTGAGTTAGCTTTTTACGCACGCCGGTCAATTTCGGTTGGTCCCATACAAGTTGTATGTGCATGAGAAATTTTTGACAGTAAACTGCCGGCGTGCGTGAATATTAGGTTGGCCTGTAAAGCCGCACAACTTCCAGATACCAGCCATCAACACTTCACTTTCGTCTATAGAAGGAAGGGAGCATTTTTGCCAAAATAGATCTTGCACAAGCCTATCAGCAATTGCAAGTGGACGAACAATCATCCTTGTTGCAGACTATCGTCACTCACAAAGGCGCCTTCAGAGTTACCAGGCTTCAATTTGGAATCTCTTCAGCGCCAGGGATATTTCAAAATTTAATAGAAACACTTTTAAGAAATATTCCGGGGGTGCTGCCGTATTTTGACGACATCGGGCAAAACAGAGGCTGAGCTCGCTGCTCGGCTGCATGATGTATTTAGCCGATTCAACACCGCTGGTCTTCGACTAAGAAAGGATAAGTGTTCCTTCGGAGTCTCAAGCATCGAGTTCCTGGGATTCAAGCTGGACTCACTGGGCATTCGGCTATCTCAGAATAAAGTCAAGGCCATTCAAAATGCTCCAGCACTTCAAGACAAAAAGCAATTGCAAGCGTTCTTGGGCCTACTCAATTTCTACCACTCCTTTTTACCAAACAAAGCTACAATTGCCGAGCCCTTACATCGCCTACTGGATAAGAACTCCCATTGGTTCTGGAAAAAGGAACAACAACAGGCGTTCGAAAGTCTTAAGCAGCTCATAGTATCCGAACGCGTTCTGGTACACTATAGCTCAAAATTGCCGTTGGTGGTAGTTTGTGATGCGTCGCCAAATGGCATCGGCGCTGTTCTCAGCCATCGCATGCCTGACGGGTGTGAGAGGCCCATTGCATTTTACTCTAGGACCTTATCGAAGCAAGAGCGGAATTACGCCCAAATAGACCGCGAAGCTGTAGCGTTAATCGCTGGAGTGAAAAAATTTCACGACTACCTTTATGGGCACAAATTTACCATGGTTACCGATCATCGGCCCCTATTGGGTATCTTCAATACGACCAAGCCCGTTCCTAATGTGATATCATCGCAAATGCTTCGACGACGAATTTTCCTTAATGCGTGCGATTTAGAAATTGCATACCGTTCGGGAAATAAGTTGGGAAACGCTGACTTTTTGAGTCGATTGCCCTTAATGGATGATCAACGAATGATTAAGGAAGATGTACTGATGATAGAAATGGTCAACAAGCCCGTAGTAGACGCCAAACATATCGCTGTTAAAACTGCCAAAAATGCGGATCTGGCAAAAGTTCTCAGCTGGGCGTTAAGGGGTTGGCCACCTAACATAAGCCGATCGGACAAGCTGCATCCCTTTTATGTTCGCCGACAAGAAATCTCATCTGTAAAAGGTTGCTTACTATGGGGGAACAGAACAATCATCCCGCCAGAAAGTCGACAGGTAGTCCTCAGTGCGTTACATACTGGCTATCCGGGCATTGTGCGAATGAAGGCCTTGATTGAGATTGAGGATATTGTAAAGATATGTGCGCCTTGCCAAGCTACTCGTCACGAGAGTGCTCATGCGCCAGTTCATTGGTGGGAAACAACGAAAAATCCATGGTCACGCCTTCATGTTGATTTTGCTGGCCCGTTTCAAGGTAAGATTTTCTTCATCGTTGTAGATTCGTTCTCGAAGTGGCTTGAAGTTTTCTTGGTCAAGTCAACCTCATCGCAATCGGCTATCAAACCCCTTCGATCACTCTTCGCAACTCATGGGCTGCCGGATGAGATAGTGTCAGACAACGGGACAGCATTTACATCCGATGAATTTAAAACATTCATGCAGAACAACTTAATTCGTCACATTCGCTGTGCCCCATTTCACCCGTCGTCCAACGGTCAAGCAGAACGAATGGTGCAGACAACGAAGGACTTCTTGAAGAAAACACCAGAGTGGCAGGACATCGACTTAAAACTGTCACGGTTTCTTTTCAATCAGCATATTACGCCGCATACATCTACTGGGTGTTCACCTGCAGAGCTTATGTTTAAGAGCCAACTAAAGACATTTTTCGATAAGATTCATCCGCACGAATTGCCTACTGCAAAGCAAGAAATTGGCAGGGAGAAGTTCTTCAACGATGGAGACCCAGTGTGGGTGCGAAACTACTTCACAGGACCTAAATGGGTACCAGCAAAAATTAATTCAAGGAATGGACCCATATCATATGCAGTTCAGCTGGAGGACGATTCGCGAATCATAAAACGGCATCTAGATCAGATAAGAATTCGACATGTAGCTGAACGGGGTGATGACTTAGCTCTCCTTAACCAAAACTCTAAAGAGCCAAAAACCTCATCGGAATCGGAGTCTGCAGCGATGGATGAGAGCAGTCCATCTTCTCTACTTCAAAAACAGTCCAATTCAGAGGGTTCTTCGCAGCATCGGTCATTCCCCTCCTCCGCAGCAGATAGTTCGACACCACTGGATGCAAGCATATCATCAGACGGTTGCACTCCACGACGATCCAATCGTGGTCGACGTCCACCAGATTTTTACAGCGTTCCTGGGCGTTAAGGGGTGTAATGTCTGAGTGAATCTCTTGCACTCAAACTTACTAAATGCACTTATTCGCTCACTGCAGCTTATATGTATGTATGCACATACTATAAATATTACGGCTAGCCTAAGTATATATAACTTGAGTCTTTGCAATAATATAGGAGTCGCGTAGCGAACATCAACAAGCGAACATTGTACTCTAATTATATATATTTAATAAAGTTGTTGCTGATTACTAAAGTATGTTAGCGCTTCGACAGCAATTTTATATATTAAACAATTAGATAAACAATTAAAGACTTTAAACAGCAACGAACTTACACCATTTGCACAAAAATTAGTGAAAAAAGTACAAGATGAATTAAATTTTCGATTCAGAGACTTGGATCAAAATGAGCTTATAGCTCAAGCAGCGATCCTTGACCCATGTTTTAAGCAATTTGGATTTACATATAAGCGAGCTTAGTTATAAACCAGCTGTGAAAAGACTATATTGTAAAGTTTGAAATACCACTATCTTAAACCGAAAAAAATGAAGTAGATTTAAGTGTAGGCATTGAAGACCGTGCTCAGAATAGATCGTTGGAAATTCACCGGGAAGGTTTATTGTGGAAGGCTTTCGATGCTGAGGTCCACATGTATGCGCGTCCACAAGACCAATTAGCTTCTGCTATAGTAGAACTAGACAAATATTTGGCTGAGTCTATTTTGCCAAGGAAAACGTGCAGGGAGCGAATAACGATCCTTTATTCTGGTGGAGCCAAAATAAGCATATTTATCCAAGGCTATATCCCTTATTGAAATATCGGCTATGAATTTCAGCAACTTCAATACCATGTGAATGCATTTTTTCACATGCAGGACAAATTTTTAGCGAAAAACGAGAAAGACTAGACTACAAAAAAATATCGCAACCTGTTTTTCTAAATTATAACACCATGCGACAGTCAATTTTACACACGAAAAAATAAACATATTTACAAAACTGGGGGCAAAATATAGTAAAACTGCGTTTTTAGTTTTTCTCTCTGACGTCAGGATTTATTTAAAAGGTCTTTGAAATTTCTAGAACATGATTGAATAAAAAAATATTCAAAAGATTCGGTGCATTGTAGAATAACAATATGGATATCAATTAAGAGGAAAAATTCTGCAGAATAAAATTTAATTTTTGGGTGCACCAGGACGAATAATTATTGAAAATGTCCTTTTAAAATTTTATCCCTTAATATCCTTAAAAATTTCTAATGTTTACTTTTGGAAAAAATATATGTTAAGGACTAATACGTTAACTACCACAACCTAGAATTTCGTCCTTCTAACTTTATTAGTTTTAGATAAAAAAAATTACAATACTCTTTATAAGATATTGGTAGTTACTTCTTCTTCTTCTTTTTTGGCGTTGTAACCGCCTAAGCGATTTTGGCCGAGTTCAGCAAAGCACGCCAGTCGTTTCTATTCTGTGCCAACTGACGCCAATCGCAGTTGGGGCCTCCCTCTTCCTCTGCTACCAGCAGCGGGTTCCGAGTTGAATACTTTCAGAGCTGGAGCGTCGGTGTCATCATTATTATGGAACCATGTATGCGCTCTAAAAGAACAAACTGACCGTACGATGTACCTACGGTTTAAATACTTTAATTGTTTTGTATACAAGTGCGTAACCAGCCTTTCACCTAGGGAGCAAGAGTTTACATAGAGGAGAAAAAAAGTCTTTAATTACTATTTTTTATGTGAATAAAAAAAGAAGATTTTGAGCTTAAAAAAGTATAAGTTTCCTGGTAGCCTTTACAACGATACCAATTTTTTTTTAAATCGGATTGTAAGTTTTTTGTTTAAAATATTTTTTTTATAAAAAAAATGGTATTTTTGGTTTCAAATGTTTTTTGTCAAATTTTTATTTACGAAGTATACAAATATTCATATCGGAAGAAAGGGGTTTAATCGCCTTTACGACGATACCGAAATTTTTAAAAATCGATATAAATTTTTTGAAAATCGGTTATTAATTTTTTTGTTTAATTTTAAATTTTTGTTTTTTTTATAAAAAAAGATATTTTTTCCTTTTAAATGTTTTTTCTCAAATTTTTACATACG
Source organism: Rhagoletis pomonella (assembly GCF_013731165.1). Taxonomy (NCBI): domain Eukaryota; kingdom Metazoa; phylum Arthropoda; class Insecta; order Diptera; family Tephritidae; genus Rhagoletis; species Rhagoletis pomonella. The sequence goes on from NW_023458557.1 coordinate 52,992,168, forward strand.
AAGTATACAAATATGCATATCAGAAAAAAATGGGGTTTAATCACGTTTACAACGATACCAATTAATTAATTTAAAAATCAATTCAAAATTTTTTGAAATATAAGGTTTTTAATTTTTCGAAGACCCGACATTTGACCCCTTATAGCACCTGTTTGCACGAAAAAAGTTGTATACCATTTAAATAAGAGTAAAACGTGGACTACGTGTATATTTCTAGTTTTTAGTTATTTAAGTTTTAGTTTTTATTTAAGAAAGGTTCTATTCGAAATTCGAAGGCCCATATCTCGATTTCGGGGGCAACTTCGAAAAACGGAGAAATTACTTTTTTCCTTATGACTCAATCTCTTAAAAAAATTGGTTTGGTCCAAAACCCAGCCGAGTGCTGTACAGTGTAATGATTCCAGTATCTTCATTTATGTATATATGTATCAGTATCTTATAAACAGAAAATTAAAATTTTGTATCTAAAACTAATAAAGGTAGAAGAACGAAATTCGAGGAGGTGGTAGTTAACATATTAGTCCTTGACATATATTTTTTCCAAAAATAAACATTGAACATGTCCAAGGATATTCAAGGATAAAATTATAAATGGACATTTTCAGTGCAATGGGGTATAGTGGAGTGCAATGGGGTATAGTCATTGCGCTGGGTATGCAGTTACAGTTGCATGGCTATACTCAATCCCGACTCTTGCGTCCTCGTTCGCGCACTCTGGGCAACGTGAGCAACCCATGTGCGAGATGCGGTAACCAATCCGAGTGGAGCCTTGGGTCACGGCAGAAAGAGAGGGAGCTTCGGTGGGGCCACTCTGACTTATTCGGTTTAAGGGCTCACTGAAGTCTGCAGCGTCTGTTCACCAGTAGGTGCGGCTGCAAGCGGGTGTCTGCTTGGAGCAAGCGGCTCGCTATATAAACGTGTATTTGGTTGCGAAACCACCCCCGTCCCAGCAATGGGTTGTGCGCTGGGCTTGGGACCCGCCACGTAAAAACCACTTCCAGTGAAGAAGCAAGGCAAAGCCTCGGATGAGACCCCCCCTTATGATGACGACCACGGCAAATGTTTAAAGGACTACGATTTGAGGGCATGCACCTGGAATGTCCGGACCCTTAATGGGGAAGGTGCCTCTGCCCGGCTGGTTGATGTCCTCGTAAGGACAAAAGCTGACATCACCGCCATCCAAGAAATGCGTTGGACGGGGCAAGGCAAAGAATGTCTGGGGCCTTGCGACGTCTACTACAGCTGCCATGTAAAGGAGCGCAAATTCGGAGTTGGATTTGTGGTGGGAGAGAGACTCCGTCGCCGAGTACTGTCGTTCACCCCGGTGGACGAGCGTCTAGCCACAATCCGCATCAAAGCGAGATTCTTCAACATCTCGCTCATCTGCGCCCATGCCCCGACGGAAGAGAAGGATGAGGCATCCAAGGATCTCTTCTATGAGCGCTTGGAGCGCACGTACGAGCGCTGCCCCCGTCATGATATCAAAATCGTGCTTGGCGACTTCAATGCCAGGGTGGGCAAAGAAGGGACCTTTGGAACCACCGTCGGAAAATTCAGCCTCCACGACGAAACGTCCGACAACGGATTGAGGCTGATCGACTTCGCCGGGGCCCGAAACATGGTAGTATGCAGTACTAGGTTCAAGCATAAAAAGATCCATCAAGCTACCTGGCTGTCTCCGGATCGAAAAACGAGAAACCAAATCGATCATGTTGTGATAGACGGAAGGCACGCTTCCAGTGTTTTAGACGTACGCACACTCCGAGGCCCAAACATCGACTCGGACCACTATCTTGTTGCAGCCAAGATACGCACCCGCCTATGTGCAGCAAAAAATGTGCGCCCAAATATGCAAGGAAATCTTAACGTCGAAAAGCTGCAATCACAACAGACAGCCAGCGCTTTCGCTACTCGACTCTCACACCTGCTCTCAGAGAGCACTCTTCAACAAACCGACATATGCGAGCAGTGGAACCACATTTCCCGCTCATTAAGTACCGCCGCCGAAGAAGTAGTCGGATTTCAGCGAGCCCGAAAGAACAACTGGTACGATGAGGAGTGTCAGGAAGCTGCAGAGAAAAAAGATGCCGCCTACAGGGCCACGCTGCGATCGGGCGCAACGCGCGCTATGTGGGACCGCTATAGGGATCTGAAGAGGGAAGCGAGACGTATTTGCCGCAACAAGAAGAGAGAGGCAGAAATACGTGAGTGCGAAGAGCTTGAAATGCTGGTCGACAGGAGGAATGCCCGAAAATTTTACCAGAGAGTTAGGCGACTTACGGAAGGTTTAAAGACCGGGGCGCACTCCTGTAAGAACAATAATGGCGACCTAGTAACTGATGTCCAGAGCGTACTTAAATTATGGAGGGAACACTTTTCCGCCCTACTAAATGGCAGCAGCACAGAAAGTTGTGGAGAAGAAGAACCCGAGCCCGCAGTCGATGATGACGGAGTCGACGTTCCACCGCCTGACTATGACGAGGTACGTATAGCAATAACGCGGCTGAAAAACAACAAAGCCGCTGGAGCTGACAGCCTGCCAGCTGAGCTATTCAAGTACGGCGGCGAGGAGTTGATAAGGTGCATGCATCAACTCTTGTGCAGAATATGGTCAGATGAACGCATGCCCGACGACTGGAATTTAAGTGTGCTCTGCCCAATCCACAAGAAAGGTGACCCCGCCATTCGCGCCAACTACCGCGGGATCAGCCTTCTAAGCATAGGTTACAAGGTCTTATCGAGCGTATTGTGCGAAAGACTGAAGCCCACCGTCAATGAACTGATTGGGCCTTATCAGTGTGGCTTTAGACCTGGCAAATCCACCATAGACCAGGTATTCACAATACGCCAAATCTTGGAAAAGACCCGCGAGAAAAGGATCGACACTCACCACCTATTTGTCGACTTTAAAGCCGCTTTTGACAGCACTAAAAGGAGTTGCCTATACGCCGCTATGTCTGAATTTGGCATCCCCTCAAAACTCATACGGCTGTGTAAAATGACGTTGAGCAATACCACCAGCCCCGTCAGAATTGGAAAAGACCTCTCCGAGCCGTTCGCCACAAAACGGGGTTTCAGACAGGGCGACTCCCTTTCATGTGACTTCTTTAATCTGATGTTGGAGAAGATAATAAGAGCTGCAGAACTGAACCGCTCAGGAACAATTTACTACAAGAGCGTGCAATTGCTGGCTTATGCCGATGACATCGACATCATCGGTAACAAAAACCGCGAAGTCTGTTCTGCCTTTTCCAAGTTGGATAGGGAAGCAAAGCGCATGGGTCTGGTGGTAAACGAGGACAAGACGAAGTATCTCCTGTCATCAAACAAACAGTCAGCACATTCGCGCCTTGGCACCCACGTCACTGTTGACAGTTACAATTTCGAGAAAGTAGAGAATTTCGTTTACTTGGGAACCAGCATTAACACCGATAATAATGTCAGCATTGAAATCCAACGTAGAATCACTCTTGCCAACAAGTGCTACTTTGGACTGAGTAGGCAATTCAGGAGTAAAGTCCTCTCTCGACGTACGAAAACCACGCTCTATAAGTCACTCATCATGCCCGTGCTGGTATATGGCGCAGAAGCATGGACAATGACAACATCCGATGAGGCGGCTCTTGGGGTGTTTGAGAGAAAGATTTTGCGGAAGATTTACGGTCCTTTACGCGTTGGCGACGGCGAGTACCGCAGACGATGGAACGATGAGCTGTATGAGCTTTACAACGACATAGACATAGTGCAGCGAATTAAAATACAGCGGCTCCGCTGGCTTGGCCATGTCGTTCGAATGGACACCGACGCTCCAGCTCTGAAAGTATTCAACTCGGAACCCGCTGGTGGTAGCAGAGGAAGAGGGAGGCCCCCACTGCGATGGAAAGATCAGGTGGAGAAGGACTTGGCTTCACTTGGCGTTTCCAATTGGCGTCAGTTGGCACAGAGGAGAAACGACTGGCGTGCTTTGCTGAACTCGGCCAAAATCGCTTAGGCGGTTACAGCGCCAAAAAAGAAGAAGAAGAAGAAGGACATTTTCAATACTTATTCGTCCTGGTGAATCCAAAAATAAAATTTTGTTCTATTGGACAGAATTTTTCCTTTTAATTGATACCCATATTGTTATTCTACAATACGCGGAATCTTTTGAATATTTTTTTATTCAATCATATTCTAGAAATTTCAAAGTCCTTTAAAAAAACTCTTGACGTCAGCGAGAAAAACTAAAAACGCAGTTTTACTATATTTGGCTCTCAGTTTTGTGAACATATTGATTTATTCGTGTGTTTTAAAAATTTTTCGTTTTTGTCTAACGATGTAATCCAGGGCATAATGTTTTTTGATGAAAAATTATACTTTTGAATAGCACATCTAACTGTTTTTAAAAAAGTTTTTACAAATGATGGCAATTCATTGCCTTTGAGTTACAAATTACTTCTTAAGATATATGATTATGTTTAAACGAGTCGTTATATAAAAGTGGCCGCTGTGGTGTAGTGGTAAGCAGCGCGCTTCCACTCCGCAGGGCCTAAGTTCAAGCCGTGGTTGAAGCAACATCGCAAAAAATGCAGAAAAAAGGTTTTTCTTAACAGCGCTCGCCCCTCGGCAGGCAATGGCAAACATCCAAGTGTATTTCTGTCATGAAAAACAGCTTCTCATAAAAATACAATCACTGTTCGGAGTAGGCGTAAAAATGTAGGTCCCTCCCCTTTGTGAGACAACATCAAAGCGCACGCCACAAATCGGAGGAGAAGCTCGGCCAAACACTAACATACATATGTGTAAGCGCCAATCTATTATTATTGTATAAAAGCCAAGTGCCTAATGATCTCTTGAAAAAATGTGATTCACTCAGTATTATTTTAAAAAACTAAGGTTTTTATATAAAAATATTTAAGCAAATGAATAATCTACAACTGACTACCACTTTTATTGACTTTTCTTTACTTTTAATTAGTATACTGAACCAAAAATCCATCTCTGGATCAAAGAAAAACTTTAAGGTCGAAAATTCTTCCAAATGAGTAAAAAATTCTCCCGAATGAGTAATTTTTCTTTGGAATGTGTAAAAACGTACACGAAAATATGGAACCGTGGATGTAATCTATGATTTTGAAGAAATGTTGGGCATGAAAAGAGGATTAAACTTATTTAGTTCTATTTCGTTCCCATTCTTCTTCATTTTGATTGATTGATTTGATCAATTAAGAGAAGTTTGTTTTTTAGTGTATCTACGATCTCGATAAAATATGTGTTTTACCTAGTACAATAAAAAAAAACAAGTTCTTAATTCAATAAAAACGTTATCTTTACTAATTGTAATAGTCGAATAATATGTTTGTTGCCTTTACTTTACTTTTCTTTAAATATAATATTACTCCGAAAACATAAAATGTCGTTTCCATTACTTAGTTTGTTAAATAAATCTCAACATTGTTGCGCATATTGGACATTACTATCTTATGTTTTAAAAATAAAAGATACTGATATTTGCATTAATGCATAATTTTTAATCGATTAGGGGTTTCAAAAATTTAGCAGGATATAACACGAAATTATAACAACTGTGAATACCCAAAATATGTCAGTGCACATACGTATACGTAACACAATTGTATTGGTCAATTTTGCTAAAATTATGCATGTATATGTTTTGTGCACGGTTCATGCAGTCTCTGCACTGAAAAGCTGAACATCCAGTTCATGAACTATTATTTAAGGATAAAAATCATACCAGTTCGTTATGAACCATAGTTTACCAGTTCTTCATAAAAAAAAGTAAACTAATTGGTAGAAATTCGAGTTCAAAAACTGGTATTAAATGGGGAAGTCATACATATAAATTGAATTTCATTTGGAAAAAACCTAAATACCCAAATACCATAAAAAATGAAAACAAATAAGTTTTTGTTCTTTTTAAAACAACAAATTTAAAAATAACAAAAAGAGGTATAAATAAATAAATAAAATAAAAATAAAAAAAGAGTCGCTCACTGAGATTCGAACTCGTATCTCTTGATTTGGCGTGCCAAAGCTTTACTCTGTCGACCATTGCCACTAGTGCAGTGCCGTGAGCAAAATGGCATACTTATGGTTTTCACGGGGGATGAATAGGCAGTCTATCCCGTCAACTGGTATGAAACTACTAGGATTTCTACTGGTAGCGTGCTCATGCAGGAGCGGGCAATTGACATCTCCTATGACACCGCCATGTTAAAAACACCAGTCGCTAATATGGAAAAACGATACAACGTAAACTAGTTGAGCTGAAACGCAAACTGAGAGTATTCTGTTTGACAACTGGTAGCTTTCCCTGCAGGGTCCCAGCAAAAAACACGATTACCACAGAAACGAAAGTGGAAACGAGCTAGGCGATGGGAATCGCTTACCCTTTCGCTTCAAGAAGGCCTTATTTTAACATGGGCATGTCATTGTAGGTAAGCCCTTACCCGCAGCATTACCTTCAAACGAAGGGAGAACGCATGGATAAACAGAATCCAGAGAAACGAACAAAGAATGCCTTACAGAGAAACTAATGTAGAATGCCTAGATAAGTACATACTTATTTATATTAAATTGAAATCAGAAAATGTCTTAAAAGATTAAAATTAATTAAAATTTTTGTAAATCAGCTTTTATACATACATATGTATTTATTTAGGTATTTAGATTTTCTTAAAAATCGGTATGTACATACATGCATATTTAACTAAGCTTAAAATTGTACTTCCTCACTCTTGTACTTCACTTCATTGACTGACTTCAACTTCGCTGCAAATTGAACAAAGCAAAACATGATTTTTATGCGCGACAAATTTCCACAGAAAGTAACGGTAGAAACAGAATTTTTGGGTATTCATTCTATTTTTCAGCTGACTACGATGCAGCATTCTACTTTGCATTCTCCGAAATGAAGCAAAGAAGCGAAATAAAAAAAATATTGTAGGATATTCTACTTTGCATTCCCTGAAATGAAGCAAAGAAGCGAGACAAATAAAATATTGTAGGACATTCTACTTTGCATTTCCGGAAATGAAGCAAAGAAACGAATTAAAAAAGAAATATTATAGGACATTCTACTTTGCATTCCCCGAAATCAAACATAGAAGCGAAATAAATAAAATATTGTTGGACATTCTACTTTGCATTACCGGCAACGCCTAAAAGAAGCGGAAAAAATTCGAAGGCATTATAACGCTATGCCTTCTAGAACACGTTACCACTAAAAGCGATTACCGATTTTTTGCTGGGGTAATACACAAAAACTGCACTCACGTACACAACACATCCACAAAAACGGTACTAGACTGTCCCGCTTTGATTTCGGAATGCTTACCCTGCAGTACGGGGGAGTGACTACAGGACTGATGAATCGGTAGCTACCTGATAAACTCCATCAATTACCGACCGACTACTTGTAGTGTATTTCAGCGATTACTTTTACAAGGCAATGTTCTAGGCGGTAGTCACCATCGGCACTCTCTGCACTACCGGGAGTTACTAAAGTAGTCACTTGTCACGTGATTTGCTCAAATATCATAAAAAAAACGAAAATAAATATTTTTTTGTTCTTTTTAAAACAACTAATTTAAAAATTACAACAAGAGATATAAATATATTAAAAAAAAATAAAAAAACAAAACATAAAAAAAAATTCGCTCACTGAGATCCCAACTCGGATCTCTTGGTTTGGCGTGCCAAAGCTTTACGCTCTTGACCATTGCCACTTTTGCAGCGCCCCGAGCAAAATGACATACTTATGCTTTTCACGGGGGATAAATAGGCAGTCTATACCAGAGTGTCCAGATTTGGCGATTTCGCGCCAACTTGGCGATTTTTTTTGGATATTTGCGCGTAAAAATTTAGGAAATCGCCATTGGCGATTTTAAGCGGTTTTTCCCCTTCAAATAAATTTTCCCGAATTATAAAAATATACAAAACTTAGTTTTCCACGATAATTTTACAGAAGAGGCTAATAAACTGCGTGATAAACTTGACTTAACAATCTTATTAAAAGACTGCCAAAAATTTTTGATCACCATAATCGAAGAACTTTTGAAACGATTACCTAGTCAATTAAATACTTTTAAAAAAGCTTTGATTTTGTCACCAGAAGAGTGTGTGACTCACAAGTTGGCGAGTTTCAGGGACCTGCCAATTCACTATTTAGCTTTGAAGGAAAGAAAGGCAGCGGAAACTGAATATTTAAATCTTTTAACTTTCTCACGGAATAACTTTTCTCAGAACCATTCCATCCGACTCTGCAGAATTTTGGATAATTGCTTACGGAGTGAAAACCGCAACAGGCAATAAAATGTTTGGCAATATAATTAAATTCATTTCATTGTCCTTGCCGCACTCACATGCTTTGTTGAGCGCGCTTTTTCCGTAATGAATTCAACAAAAAGTACGATTCGAAATAGGATGATGTTAATTCAATAGTTCGAATAAAGTGTTATATGAAGGCTAATAGTTTCTGCTGCAAAATGTTTCCAATATCAAACAGTATGTTATCAAGGTTGAATAGCTCAATATATGACAACAACAGAAATGTAAATCATTCAGACACTAAAGGTGATTTTAAAGAAATTGTGGAAATAGCTGATCTCGCATTATTATAGGTTGTTTTTTAATTTTTAGCGCCGAGCTCTTAAAAGTAGATTGTGCGATTAATCAATTAATATGAGTCCTATTGTAAAATGTGTTGAAACAAATATTTTTTAAAAGTATGCGTATTTTTAAAGAAAATTTTTTGTACATCACTATTATATAAGTGATTTGTGTTATTTATTATTAACCCTTAATTAGGCGCATAAAGAAAACCACACAATTAGAGGCATGGGGTCCCCAGTGCCCCAATAAAAGTGTTGAAAAAGAGTTTTCAAAATAAACAAAGGAAGTGTGTATTAACAAAAATATTAAAGTACTCTATTAACTTAAAAAAGAAAAACATAATTTCGACTTCAAACTTAAAAAAAAATTTAGAACTTACTTCCGCAAAAAAATGTTACGTTAGTAGGCGCATGGGGTCAGCACTCAAGCGAGTAGCGCCACATGTGTACACGACGATGTTCTAACCGTAACTAAATAAATAAAACGAAATGTATTTTGTCATAAATATTAAAGCTTTTTACTATAGTTAACTTTAAGAAAGAAAGGCATAACTTTGACTTCAAACTTAGATACATAAATAAAAACTAAAAAATTTTACATAAGTGGTCGCATGGGGTCAGGACTTAAAACAGTAGCGACAAATGTGTACACGCCGATGTTCTGGCCGTGACTTATTTACGTAGCCCGCGGAGAGTTAGGAAGCTAGACAGAGCGCGAGCACGCTCCAAGCACTCCAAGAAATTTTTTTTTCAACTTGAATTGACCTTGCCCCATTCGCCTAATTAAGGGTTAAAGGTATTATATTCGTTTTTGGTTTTAAAAACTATATTATAACAAGATCTCATTTTTAAAATAAAAGATTTGTTAAATCGATTTCATGAATTTTATTTAAAAAAAAATAAGCGATTTTTGGCGATTTTTTTTCAGAAATTGCGCCTTTTTTTAAACAATCTGGACACTCTGGTGGTCTATACCGTCAACTGGTATGATGATACTAGTATTTCTACAGGTAGCGTGCTGATGCAGGAGCGGATAATTGACATATCCTATGACACCGCCATGCTAAAAATACCAGTCGCTAACATTGAAAAAGGATAAAACGTGAACTAGTTGGGATGAGACGCAAACTGGTAGCATTCTGGTTCACAACTGGTAGTTTTCCATGCAGGAGTAGTACAGAGTTGCTGATGAGTACATGAAACACACAAGCATAGTGTGCTATGTGCACGGTTGCCACTTTGGTACAATTGAACCAAATATGGGCCTTTTTTCTCCGTTTGGGACTTTGGGCCTTTACTAAATCAACGGAATAACGGGGTTACTTCATTCCTCAAATTTATCTAGAGGTCATGCCAAGGTCATCTAGAGCAGGCTTTCCCAAAGTGGGAGACGCGGCACCCTGGGGTGCCGCTAGTGACTAGAGTATACTAGTGGTGCGAGCAAATTCTTTAGAGTTTCCATACACAACGCAAGCGGTTTGATCAAACTTCAACATGGCGGCCAGAAAATAAAATAAATTTTGATTTTTATTAAAATTACCTTCAGCATCTCGTCAAACCCCATACACATATTTCGCTCTTAAGCGTAGTTCCCCAGTACGTTTTGTCAACGTAAAATTGAATCAGAAAATTTTCAGAAAAATTAGCAAAAACGTACCCTTTTCACAACCACTTCTGGCACTTTTGTAGACCGAATCCGCGTTTCATCCACTTTTCTTCGCGTTTTCGGATTAATTTTCGGATTTTTTGCTGGCTGGGCTGTTCTCGTAACAAGCGCAGGAGCTTCGCGCACATGTGTATATTAATTATTCTTTGGACTTCACAATCACACTGTGAAGGAGCTAATCAACACGATTTTAGAGGCGGTCTTAGTCTTCTCGTGTTAGTGGGGTACCCATTCGCAATGCAAATCGAAGAAGAACTTTTGATGAGTGAAGTACTTGAGAAAAAAAATGCGTTGTAGAAACAAAAATTTTTAATTTGATTACCGTTTAAAAATGTTCGTATTTAAATCAAGTGAAAATTTAATGTTTCCATCATACATACACTCGTATAATGGATAATATTCAATTTAAATACGTCCGTATTAAAATGAACTACTGCACGGATGGTGTATTGCACGTCTTGGATGCTTTTTAATATGTAATTAAGAAAGTATATATACACAGAGCATGCACAGCGGTGACAACACATGCACACATACATGGTACATGTTTATCTGTACAAATTAGAGATGGGCAATAGTCGTGCTTTTCTACGTGGCACGTCGTGTCACGCTTTTTCACCCGTGAGCGTTAGCGGCTTTCAGTGAAAAATCACGTAATATCCGTGCTCGTGCGTGCCTGAAATTTTCGGGTGCGTGAGTGTGCGAGAGTTAGATTTTCGTCAATCACGTCATTTTCACATATGTATGTATGTACTTATTTGTATTTTAATCTAAAATAAATTCGTAAACTTACTGTTTAACTTTCACTAGAGTGGCAAAATTTATTCTTTTTCCTTTGAAATTGGAGGCATTCTGTAATATTCATTTGCACATCTGCAGTATTTCGGTTTGCCTACAGTTAGACGCAAACTTTAAAGAAATTGCATGTTAGTGTTTTTCAAGTATGTGTAGTAACAGGGATAGTACTGGGTGACTTTTTCAAAGCAATTGCTTTGAATTCATTTTCCTAACGCCTAACAGAGTAAATCCTGAGGGGGCTGTGCTGGCAACAAAATAGAATCAGGGCGCCGATGAACAGCTGAAAAGTGCTACTATTTTCACATCTATTCTACTCTTACTTAGGTAGACTGCACTTGAAGAGAAGAGCGCTCGCCCTCAGCACGATTCCCAAATTCTGGATGATCACATTCCTTCTACCTCGAAAAGGGCAAAAACCCGTGCAACTTTTGACCAATTCCAAGATGGGACAAATGAATCTGCAGAAACAGTTTTTGAAGAAATTAATACGGAAATACAGATTTATTTGAAAAAATCGGAAAACAAAAGTTGTGACGATGTTTTAAAATTTTGGGAGAAAGGTAAAGATTTGCCCCTTCTTAGAAGTCTTTCAAGGCAAATTTTAAACACCAGCTAGCTCAGCAACTAGTGAAAGAGTTTTTTCTGTGTCAGGCAGAATTCTGGAAGAAAGACTTACACGACTGCTTGGTGAAAACCTCGACAAAATTTTATTTTTAAACAAAAATATGAGCTAATGCCATTTTAATATTACATACGTTGAATAAATATTGATACCAATTATTTTTTATACTCGTAATAGATACATAAGTATGTATGTATATCTGAAATTTGTTAAAATAATAATAGTGCCTTTAGCTCTTGCTAGGCGTTTAAATGTCCGTGAGAAACCGTGCGTGAGCGTGCGTGATTGAAAAAATAGGCGTCGTGAGCGTGCGTGAACGTTGTTGAAAAAAATATAGCAGGACGTGAGTGTGCGTGATTTAAAAAACCATCAACGGGAGCGTGCGTGAACGTGAGCCAAAATTACTCACGTGCCCATCTCTAGTACAAATGCACTAATCGCGCGCTGTGATGTTGATTCAAACTCAACATTTGAAAACACATTTACATGTATGGCTGTAGCTGAGGTTACGAAAAATCATCATCAATTACGAAAAATCATCTGTGCACTTCACAACCACATAGTTTATAACGCATACACTCAAATTTAAAACGAGTTGGGTTGATGGTCTTTGATATGCGTATTTTTTTTTAATTTAGCACGTTTTTTGTAATTCTAATTTTTTTTTCCTCAGTGTATCGACAAATTTGTACAGAACAATGGTTTGAAATGGAGCAAGTGTGCGGATATTTGCATTGGCTGGAAAAACGAAAGGAGCGATGTCTAGGATGAAGCAAGGGGCAGAAAACGCCACGAGAAGTCACTTTATGATCCCTCGGTATTCCCTGGCGACTAGGAAGATGCCGCCACTAAATTTAAAACCCGTATTGGATAACGCTGTGAAGATAACAGAGGCCTGCGAAATTAAAATACATCTCTGGTTTTTTCTAGCTCGTCGATATTTTTTTTATTGGTGATATGTATATTTTAGAATTTCTAGCAATTTGCATGAAAACCCCCTAAATAAACAAAGTAAATCAGAAAAACGTATGTAATAGGGCTCGTAAAATTATCCGACTATTCGACTAATCGGTTAACCGATTATTCGATTCGTAACCGTTCGCAAGCTTATTAGTCGGTTAATGGTATTCGAATAGTCGCCCGCCTTCGATTATTCGAATAGTTGCTTTGCTTCGACTACTCGAGCATTGTAGCAAATCGAATTTCAGTAACCGAACTTTCATTGAAATTTCTTTGACAAATGAAAAAAAAATTTTTTTAAATATATACATGCACACATATGTATGTATATTCAGATACAAAAATGAGCGGACGCAAAAGGAGCTGGGTTTGGGATTTTTTCGAAAAATCAGAGGACGAAAAGGAAGTAACATGTTCCATATGTGGTGCAGTTTTGTGCTACAACTCCTCCACATCCTCACTGAACAACCATTTAACAAAAATCCATAACAAAAATCGCGAAAACGAGAGGTAGGTATTGCTTTAGCCATCGTCTCTAAAATATTTCGCAATAACATTTCAATAATTAGCGCACATTCAGCCGAAGCTTTCCACAGTGAAATTTCAAGCGATAAGCCCAACAAATCCAAGAAGAAGAGGCTAGAAGGTGACACAGACGTCGTTACACACGAACGTCAAGAAGAAATTTCACGAGCAGTTGCACGTTTGATTTCAACCAACATGCTACCGCTTTCAATTGTGTCTTCCGATGGCTTCAGAGATTTTATGAAAGTGATAGAACCCGGCTACAAAGTTCCCTGCGTTAGAAGCATTCATTCTCGCTTGAAGCTATTATATAAATCCGTCAAAGACAATATATGCAATGAATTGGCGGAGGCATCAAGTGTTTCAATTTCTGTGGATGAATGGTCTTCTCGAACGCTGGATTCTTATATATCAGTAGAAGCTCAGTATTTTAACTCAAAATACGACTTGTGCACTGCTACGCTTTGTAACAAGCAGTTGGAAGGTATTAATGTAAACCCATAGAAAATCTACTTTTACTTAAATATTTTTTGTCCTTCCAGGAAGACCAAATGCAGATAATATTGCTTCCACTGTCGAATCAGTTTTAAATGAATGGAATATTTCAAATAAGGTTCAATCAATAACTCACGATAGTGCAGCAGTTATGAATGCTGCGGCACAGAAACTATTAAATATACCTGATAGTATTAAGTGCAACGCTCATCTTCTGCAGTTGGTTGTTAAGGATGCAATTGGAGCCGTTCCACAGTTTACTGAAATATGCAAGAAAGCCAAAAATGTGTCTTCGTATTTTCATCGCTCAAGCGTAGCCAAAAATGCTCTTTCAATTCGCCAAGTACAGTTGGGAATTAAAGAAAATCGGCTAGTTCAATCTTGCGAGATTCGTTGGAACTCGAAATTATACATGTGCGAAAGTATAATTTTAAACCGCAGTGCAATCTGCTTAGTTTTAGGAGATAGAGCAGTCACCAAATCATGCGATGCACTTAAACTTGAATTTACTGAAAGAGAATGGAACGAAATGGCGACTCTGGTGAGGGTTTTAAAGCCATTTGATAAAGCTACAACAGTGTTATGTAGCGCAAAAACTGTAACGATGTCTTTGGTCCGTCCTATAATAAATCGGTTTACTCAAAATCATATGTCAGCATCTTCTACTGATGGAATAAATGAAAAAATATTTAAAGAATGTGCCAGAAGATCTTTTTTTAAAAGATTTAACATTGGAAACAGTTGCGATGACATTCCTGCTTCTCTTGTAGCAACATTTTTGGATCCACGATATAAAAATTTGTATGGCGAAGATGTTGAAACAAAAACCAAAATTCATGACTTTGTAAGAAGCTATTTAGAAAAAGAGAAATCAACAAATGTGGCAGAGCCCAAAGTAGAATCCACGGATTTGGACTTTTTGTTTGACGATGACACGTTGCCCAATGACGTGACGTCTCAGCTAGATTTATATATTGCAGAACCACAACTTGGTCATAATATTGATCCAATAACATGGTGGAAAACTCATAGCGAAATTTATCCTAATATTTTCAAGTTAGCCAAGCGTTATCTATGTATTCCAGCAACTTCAGCTGAGTCGGAGCGAACATTTTCTATTGGTGGAAACATTGTCTCTCAACGAAGAAGCTGCCTACTGCCACAAAATGTACACCTTCTCACATTTTTGTGCCAAAACAGACGTTTCTTAAAAGAAGTTAATATAGGATTTTAAGGTTTTTAATAACGATGTGTTTAAAAAACTATGGTATCCATATATACTATTTACATTTATGTTGTATTTCATCCTTTAATTTGGAAATAAATGATTCTTAAATATGGAAATAACATATTTTGGCAATTCACAATGTGTATTCAGAAACGTATTGCCTTATGGGGGTCTATATGGCACAAAATAACGGTGTATGCAAAAAAAACTATCCAAAAAATGTGTCTTATAATATAGCCCTTAACATTGATACCAAAGATTTGGTAATAATTAATATGGGATAGAATTTAATTTTATTTCCTCCAGTATTTTGCTGCACATTTCTTGCAAAAAAAGTTTGCCTTAATTTGGCACATGCAATCTTATATATGTACTACGAATGTAACAAGACTTTTCATATACATATGTATATGTATCTGTAAATGCAAAAAAACTCGAACTTAAAATATTCGATTAGCCGAAAATGAACGGTTAACCGAATAATCTAAAGTGAACGGTTATCCGAATAGTCGACAGCTTTCGACTACTCGAATATTGCTAACCGATTAACAGTAGTCGACTTCAGTCAGATTCGAATAATTCGGTTAATCGATTAACCGAATAGCCCGAGCTCTAGTATGTAACTTCGAAGTTAACGCCAAGAAAATTGATAACAGCCGGTTTCACCAGCAATTTAAATGGAAAATGATTTTTTCTTTTCTGTCAATTTCCATATAAAATTCCAAAAATTAAAATTATTTTTCACTTAAATTACTTTCTTGAAATTGGTTGTAAAAGTTATTTTCTTACCTTTAACGCGCATTACCAGCTTTAACTTGGAAGGTTTAGAAAAAACCATTGTCGAATATTTTCCCAACATCGAATTTGAGGATGTCTTTAGCTGGATAATAAACCCGTTTTCATGTGACCCGAAAAGTAAACCTACTGAGATGACAAATTAAGCTTTCGAAAACCTTCTGGATATCAGCGAAGACAGTACTTTGAATATTAAATACTCCGAAGGGGGCCAAGAGAGTTCTGGATGCAAGCATGGGCGTAGCCAGGTAGGGGCACTAAATGCTTGCTTGATAATTTCGGCTGCCCCTCCCCCCTAACTTTTAAGGTTTTTCCTATATATATACTGTATAACAAATTATACTCCCAACGCTAACAAAATAATTAGTAAATTGATTTAAAAAGTGGATATGTGGATCATCCGTTTCTGTATCAAGTTATTCTCTCTAACTTCAAAGCACTTCCATTTAAAAAGGGTAAAAACCTGGCTGCAGTCGACAATGAACAAAAATAGTTCAATTGTTTATTACTTTGTCTTTAGGTTTGTGTCTTTTCTAAGTGTACAACGAAAGTTTTGTATCACAGAACCAATCTGAGATTATTGATAAAACTATAGACCGGTTGGGTGAACAGCCAAGACGTTTACTTCTTAAGTGTGACAAAACAAAATCAAGTAATATATTTAGCATAAATGAATATACCAGCATAAAAAATCTGCATACTCAAAATGTTCAATACGTCCTCATATATGTATAGGGCCGTAGCCAGGATTTTTTTTTCGGGGGGAGGGGAGGTCTGGCAAATTTTTTTTTTTCACTTTTATTTAAACATATTTTGATTAAAAGAAAAATACTGATAAAAATAAAATATTTCACACAAACAACAAAAAATATAATCGATAATCGCATGAGGCTATTGCCTGAAAATTTTAAAATGTACTTAGCGGCATTGTGCATTGTTTAAGCTTAAAAAGTTTTCATCAAAATATAAAAAAAAATCTACGGAATCATAATAATGAGATTTTTGATGCTGTTTTTGCACTTTTTTCAAAGACTGGTTTAGAAAAACTTAAATAACTCAGCAAAAACCTTCACATTTAGACTTATGAGGTATCATTTTCTCACCGTTTTAATTTCTTTGCGAATGAGCTCACTCAAAATATGAAAAATTGAGGTAAGATAAACGAGTGTCATTCCAGGTTGAATAACAAAAAAATTGGGACGTGAATGAGTTTTTTTTGCAAAGAAACAAAAAGGGTGAGAAAGTGATACCTGTGATACCTTATAAGTCTATATCGGTAAAGTTTTGGAGCAGGTTTTCAAGTTTTTCTTAAATAAATCTTTGAAAAAAGTTTATAAACAGCATCAAAAATCTCATTATTATGATTCCGTTGATACAATTTTTTAATTGTTTTATGTACACTGCCGGAACAAAGTATTGGCACAGCAATTTTTTCTCAATAGATGCAACAATTTTTATTCTAATATTTTCCCGCCAATTTTGTATAAAAATATGGTTCATTCAACAACAAAAAACATAAAAATATAATTCCTAAACTTTGTGCAAAACTCGCGAAAATTCGGCAAATTTTCATCAAAATTTTCAACTTTTTAATCAGATGAGTATGCAGTTTTGCAGCCCATTAAATTCTAGCAAAAAAATGCTAGTTCGGAGTTAGTCAAAAATCGCGTTGATTTTTGAGAATTTTTTTTTGGTGAAGGTGTTTCGCAGTTTTTGCATATAAAGTATTTTCGGAAAAAATTTTTTGTATGGAAGAGACTACGTAAAAAAAATTACCAAAAATCAACGGTAATTCCGAGCTACTTAAAACTTGCACATTATTATAATAAAATTGATTGGGCTACAAATCGGCATACTCAAAAAAATTCTAAATCTGATTAAAAAGTTGAAAATTTTCATGAAAATTCACTGAATGTTCGCGAGTTTTGCACAAAGTTAAAGAATCATATTTTTATGTTTTTTGTTGTAGAATGGACCCTATTTTTATACGAAATCAGCGGAAAAATCTTAGAATAAAATTTTGTTGCATATATTGCGAAAAATTTGCTGTGCCAATACTTTGTTCCGTCAGTGTAGATTTTTTAAGCTTTAACTGTTCTGTCATCAGAGGGGACTTTTTCCAAAAATCCTTTAAGAAACAATTTTGACTACAAAAAAAAAATTCCTTTTTTTGTTTTGTACCAATAGCCGGATATAAAAATGTACCAATCTGTACAAATGGACCAATCGAGTGCCACTGCCTTAAAAATGTGTGCAATTAAAAAAAAATAATTCAACAAATTCTCGTAAAAACTTCGAGTGTTTTAATTAGATTCTGAGTAAGCAGTTTGTAGCCCATTGATTTCTAGTAAATACAATAAAGTACAAGTTTCAAATGGCTAAAAACTACGATTTATTTTTTAGAATTTTTGAAAAAGATCGAAATTTGTACGAAAGTTTGTTGATTTTTTTTTTTAAATATTGCACAGAACACCTACGTTAAAACCCTGCCCAATGAAAAAAAAAACACATGCCTCGGATGATACCCCCTTCTTTTGATGACGATCACGGCAAACATAGGAAGGACTCTGATTTTAGGGTATGCACTTGAAATATCCGAACCCTTAATCGGGATGGTGCCTCTGCCCGGCTGGTTGATGTCCTAGGGAAAATAAAGGCTGACATCACCGCCATCCATGAAATGCGATGGACGGGGCGAGGAAGGTAAGCGTGGAGCCTTGCGACGTCTACTACAGTTGCCACGTAAAGGAGTGCAATTCGGTGTTGGATTTGTGGTGGGAGAGAGACCGGCGTTCACTCTAGTGGACGAAAGTCTAGCCACAATCCGCATCATCCGTAAACTCGACCTAATCGGCTTTCAGCCCAGTCTCCTTCAATGGATCTCATCTTACCTCTCTGATAGAACACAAAGAGTTATTGTTAATAATTGTTCTTCCAACATCATTAAAGTTTCTTCAGGAGTTCCTCAGGGAAGCCACCTTGGTCCGATTCTGTTCCTGATATTCATTAATGATATTTCTTCTATAATAAAACATTCAAAAATTTTAATGTATGCCGATGATGTGAAACTTTTTAAAACATTGTCCTCTATCGAAGAAAGGTCTTTGTTACAAGCGGATCTGAACAACGTGCTTAGTTGGTGTAATACAAACTATATGCCACTAAACCTTCAAAAATGTAAAGTTATGTGTTTCTCTCGGAGGGCTGTTCAACCAGCTGTTTATTCAATATCAAATTATAATCTGGAGCAGGTATCCAATTTTGTCGATCTTGGTATCACAATGGATTCCAAACTCAATTTCAACCATCATATTAATGTTACAGTCAATAAAGCCAAAGGCGTTTTTGCATTTGTAAGGCGATGGTCAAAAGAGTTCAAAGATCCTTATGTTACAAAAGCTCTTTTTACCAGTTTAGTTAGACCTATACTAGAATACGGATCTATTGTTTGGAATCCCCGCTACCAAGTTCATTCAGAAAGGATTGAATCAATTCAAAAACAATTCTTGCTTTTTGCATTGCGTAATTTTAACTGGGATTCAGATTACAATCTCCCCCCTTACACAAGTCGTCTAAAGCTCATAAATTTGCCTACACTCGCAAGTCGTAGAGAAATGCTGGGTATAATATTTATCGTAAAATTAATGACAGGCTTGATTAATAGCCCGGCCCTCCTGGCTGAGGTAAATTTTAATGTTCCTTCTCGAGTGTCAAGACACTTTCGACCTCTATTTTTAAAGCCATGCAAAACTAATTTTGAACTAAACGAATCATTCCGTGGTTTATGTCAAGATTTTAACTGTCATTCTAGCACGTTTGACGTATCGGACTCGATTTTTACTATAAAGAAAACTATTATTTCCACTCTCAATAATTGAAATACTATCTTTAGCATATCCAATCAGCTGATGAATTTGATTCTGTAGCTGAATAGTTTTAGATCTCGACACTTAACAAACTCCTGTTTCCACTACTCGGCACGAAAAAACTAAAAAAAAAAAAAAAAAAAAAAAGTTTCCGTACGTCATGCGGACTGCGCCCCTCGTGTCGGTTGGGCGGGAATGGAGGGTAAAAAGCCGTTGGGATTAATTAATAATTAATAAAAGCGAGATTCTACAACATCTCATTCATATGTGCCAATGCCCCGATGGAAGACAGGGACGAGGCATCCAAGGCTCTCTTAGCTTTGAGCGTACATATTAGCTGAGGGTGATCGACTTCGCCGGGGCCCGAAACTTGGCAGTATGTATTACTGGGTTCTTGCATAGAAAGATCCATCAAGCTATATGTATGTCTCCACATCGAAAAACGGGAAACCAAATCGAGGATGTTGTGATAGACGGAAGGCATGCTTCCATGTTTTAGATGTACATACGTACACTCTGATGGCCAAACATCGACTCGCACTACTATATTGAAGCATCCAATATACGACCCAACCTCGGAGCAGCAACAAAAGGGCCCCCAACAATCCAAAGAAAGTTCAACGTCGAAAAGCTGCAATCAAAACAGACGGCCAATGGATTCGGCGCTCGACCCTCACACCTGCTATGAGAGAGCACTCTTCAACAAACCGAGTGTGAGAAAATGCTTGAAATGCTGGCCGACAGAAATAACACCCGAAATTTATAGCAGAGAGTTGAGCGACTTACGGAAGGTTTCAAGACTCTTGTAGGAACAACCATGGCGACCTAGTGACCGATGTCCAGAAAGTACTCAGATTATGGAGGGAACACTTTTCGACCCTTGTGAATGGCAGAAGCACTGAAAGAAGTGGAGAAGACGAA
The DNA here is from genome assembly GCF_013731165.1 of Rhagoletis pomonella. Classification (NCBI taxonomy): domain Eukaryota; kingdom Metazoa; phylum Arthropoda; class Insecta; order Diptera; family Tephritidae; genus Rhagoletis; species Rhagoletis pomonella. The sequence continues at coordinate 53,012,653 of NW_023458557.1, forward strand.
CCCGAGGTCCCAGTCTATGACGATGGAGTCAATATCCCAGCGCCTGACTATGTCGAAAAGTACCAAAGCTGCTTGAGCTGACGGCCTGTCAGCTGAGCTATTTAATTACGATGGCAAGGAGGTAATAAGGTGCATGCCCGACGACTGGAATTCAAGTGCGCTCTGCCCAATCCACAAGAAAGGCGAACCCGCCATGCGTGCCAACTACTGCGGGATCAGCCTTCTAAGCATAGGTTGCAAGATCTTATCGAATGTATTGTATACCATATAACAGGTATTCACAATACGCCAAATCTTGGAAAAGACCCGCGAGAAAAGTATCGGCACTCACCACCTATTTGTCAACTTTAAAGCCGCTTTCGGCAGCCCTAAAAGGAGTTTCCTATATGCCGCCATGTCTGAATTTGGCATCCCCCCCAAAACTCATACGGCTGTGAAAAATTACGTTGAGCAATACCACTACCTCTGCTCTATTGCCGTTCGCCACCAGACGGGGTTTCAGACAGCACGACTCTCTTTCAAGATAATAAGGTCTGCAGAACTGAACCACTCAGGAACAATTTACTACAAGAGCGTACAATTGCTGGCTTATGCCGATGACACTGACATCATCGGTTAGAAAAACCGCGAAGTCTGTCCTGGCTTTTCCAAGTTGGACAAGGAAGCAAAGCGAATGGGTCTGGTGGTAAACGAGGACAAGACGAAGTATCTCCTGTCATAAAACAAACAGTCAGCACACTCGCGCCTTGGCGTAGGTGCCAAGGTTGCCACTGTTGACAGTTACAATTTCTAGAAAGTAGAGCATTTCGTTTACTTGGGAACCACCATTAACACAGATAATAATGTCAGCATGGAAATCCAACGCAGAATCGCTTTTGCCAACAAGTACTGGCTTTGGACTGAGTAGGCAATTCAGGAGTAAACGTACGAAAACCACACTATAAGTCACTCATCATGCCCGTGCTGGTATATGGCGAATTAAATACAGCGGCTCAACTGGCTTGACCATGTCGTTCGAATGGACTCAGTAAAAAGTTAACAATTTAAATCGACGAATGGTTTTATATCAGCTTTTGTGAACTTCTGTTTATTTGTTTTTTTGTACAACAAATGGTTACAATAATTTTAAGCTATAATAAACAATTTTTTAGTAAGTAATTATTGGTTTTGATTTTTTTTTGGATGTGTCTTGGAAGTATGAAAAAGCATCTGAGAAGTCCAGAAATCAATCGAATTCAAAAGAAACATACTGACTTTGAAGTTGTGTAAACTAAATTCTTGCTGCTTGCATACAATTCAAACTGAACATTTGAAAGCACGCTTATATGTCTGGATGTAGCTGAGCGCGCAAAGATGTTTGCTACAATTGGTCGCAGCTAAGAATGTGCATGTTCAAATCTCATTTAATTTAAACAAGCATCTGTGAAGTGCAGAATGAACGTGTATTCAAACGAAACCTACTGGCTTTGAAGTTATTTAAGCCAAATTCGTTTAAAATTAGTTGAAAATATATGCAGAAAAAGGCAATTGACTGCTTCCTAGGACATCGCCATGTTAAATAAATGAGTTCGTTGCAGGTAAAATAGTGAGAATTTCAACTAGTTATCATTGAAAATAAAGTAGTTTATAAATTACTTTCAAACTAATTCAATTTCCTGCAGGGTAGTGACTTTTAGGTCCTTATTATGAGTTGCATTCGATCTTCGATCTGCGCTGGTTATCGAAAGTGAAATTTGTATTATGAGCTATGCAATTTTCGTTGACTATCGAGTTTTCTGTCGAACAGAATTTTGCAAAGTGTTAGAAAATTTTGAAAAATGTATGATTTTGCATTTGTTTTCTTACTTTTTGGCGGCTATACACTAATTTTAAACAATTTTTATTAATCCCATGCAGTATTAACGTCGTGAATATTAAACACAAGCTCGAAAGCCTGGTTTTTCTTGTGAAAGAAAATCCCAATACTCAGTTGGCACGATCTCTGAGATCAAAATCGTAAGCTGTTGACAGTTTTAAAATATTTAAATATTCTTTAGACATTCGGAAGTTTTTAATAAATCCGTAGACAAATTTCTTAAGTTTTATGTCAAAATATATTCGAAAGACTACACTTAAACCCTCTTAAACATTTTCTACTCCTGGCCAGTTTACCAAGCTCTCATCCTCTGACGAATCGTTGAACCAGAACTCCGTTGTACTCATTTTTACCACATTTCTATAGGGGCCTTACTTTTACATTTCTATGTGACACTGCATTTTCAACAAATGCTGACATAAACAAGTAATTTTTGGCAAAAAAAAAACAAAACCGATTTCAATTCCCATCTAAGAATTTAAGATTATCGTTAATCTATTCACGATCCAATGATCGGATTTAAACCAAATTAGACCACCTGTCAGGTAACACCTTTCCTTTAAAAAAGAATTATAGTAATCGGTTAACTTGGTCCAAATATACGGTACGGTAACATATGTATGTACATAAAAAAAAACATAATAATAAAACAAGTACGAAAGTCTAAGTTCGGGCGGAGCCGAACATTAAATACCCGGCGCAAGTATTAAATATATGTTTCTTCACCTTTCCGAAACCTTCCGCTAGATGGTAAGCCCGGGTGTATCAGTTTTGAGTAAATTAGCGTCCTTCAATTTCGAAACATTGAAGTTTCAAGCATTTCTGAAATTTACCGTTATATGAGAAGCGGGCGTTATTTTAGTCCGATTTCAATAATTTTCA
>NW_023458557.1:53015489-53019337 GCF_013731165.1 Rhagoletis pomonella
AAAAAAAAATCTGCAAAAAAATAAAAGGTTTTCGAGATCCTTCCCCGCAAAGTACAATTTCTTTTATATTTTTACAAAAAAAATTGAAAAAATCGGTAATGATTGTTCGTTATCTTTGAATCTACAGGGCCTAGCAAAAAGTGTTGTATGCACAGCTTATAGAAAATTTTATTACCTTTTAAAAGCTTCAAACCGTTTTGGAATTGCTTTATTCGTTCTTGAGATATATATGATTAAGTGGACCCAATTTTTTTTTTTTTTGCAAAAACGGTAAACTGCAAATATCTCAAAAACGGTACCATAAAATTAAAAATAACCTTGATTTTCGGAATCAGGGGGTGATTTTACATAAGAATTTCATAACGGCGTCTCTGGTAAATTTTGGCCGTCGACCAGTGCTATTAGAAAACTCGCTTGATGGCACTGGAGTTGAGTCATTTATAGGAGTAGTATTTATTGACCGATTTCGTTAAAATTCGCAATGTCAGCCACCTGACTTCGTTTGCTGAAAATGGACACGCTGGGTGGCGCTGGAGTCGAGGTATTTAGAAAATCCTTACCCAAGAATGGCGCTGCAGCCGTAATATATAGAAACCCCATATGGCTGATCCGCTTTGGCCCTATGTTTATTCTATACTAATATAATTTTCGGAAGGCTAAATGAAATTATGTAAGCGCACCTTTTTCTGACGCCCCATTGCTCACTTAATGCCATCTTGAATTTACCTCCGATTAACTGCCATACCTAAACAAAAGCGTTGAGCGGAACGGTTTCTGACGCCTAGCGTTAGCGCCGAAGTGCCATACCTAAACAAAAGCGTCAACGCTACGTCAAATGCAGAAATAACACCAACAATAAGCATAGGTTTGTTTGTGTGTAACACAAAAATGACAGTTTCGCCGTTTTCTGCAGCCAACTTTAATACCTAACCTGTCAAAATTGGAATTTCCAACCGCTCACCGTTGACGCCGCGTTGTTTCGGTATGCTTCATACAAATTGTATGGGCATGAGAATTTTTTGACAGCCAGACAACGCTGACGCTTTTGTTTAGGTATGGCAGTAAGGAAATTGCTCGGGGCGGCCGTTATTGCAGCAGTAAGACTCAAAGAAACCAGTTCATAAATATTAAGACGAACTGTAAAAGTGGCGAATTGACAAGAAAAGATTCTAACGCATCCGTCCAAGAAGGAACAGGGTTGGTATATCAATGGCTTCATTTGAACGATATTCAAGGGGTCACACGACTCATTTAGCCAATGCACGGGAAACTTTTCATCCTGTGGGGCATTGAGGATTCTCTGCCCCCCAATAACAGAAAACGCTCATCTGTGCTCTTAGGTTTCCTCATAAGAACCAATGTTAAAGTTGCAAGATCAAAGAAAATTATGCACGCTGGACAGAGATTTCACAGGTGGAAATAAGACCATCGGCAAAGCTCATGACATCGAAAAGGATTAGTATTCCATATGACGTCAAACCGCTACTGTTTGTGGCCTATGCATGAGGAGGATTCTGCTCTTTAGTCGTTTAAATTTTTTTTACATTACCGACCGTTGGTGAAATAACACAAACGGCAAAAACGCAAATTGAATGTGGAATAACACAAATTTGCTTTATTTCATTTCTCGTTGAAAAATAAGACCACTTTTAAACTTAACAATTGTCAAAAAATAGTACATGAACAAATTAAATGAACGGATTTTTAAGTATGCAATTTTGAAAGTGCCCAGCGCATCCTTTCGCAATTATGCACTGGTGGCATTATAACCGTTTAGAAAAAAGAAGAATAATAAAAGGACACCATTTCACTTCTGAAACTGCTTTTCCATGTGCAAGTAATGGGACTTATTGCGTATGGTGTTATTGCATGCGCCCCATGGTGGAATTATACCAGGTGAAGTAATATTAGAGTGAGAAGAGAGATTTTGACACTGCCTTATTTGAAAAAATGCCTATAAAATGTGACTCTAAGACAGCAGAAAAAAGCGAGAAAGCTGTTTTATTACTTCACCTGGCGCGAGCCCTTCATTCCACCTCGTTGTACCGAGTATACGCTCAAATTTAGAAGTCAGAGAGTAGGTAAAGTTTTACATATTTTTACATCACTATTTCGTACCACATGTTCGCTTCGTCTTCGTAAACGAAATCCACAGTTCGGATATAGTGAACCAAGTGATGATAATGCAGGAATTTTAACTGAAGATAAAACTCAAAACAATAGATTTGTATAGAAACTTCTCCAGTAATACATTACAGAGAGCGTAAAAGCAAAATTGAGCGTAAAATTGAGAAGAAGAGAAAACTAGCAGAAAAAGTTAATGAACACAAAACTAGCAAAAACTTGCAAGTGAACAGTCGTTGCACTGTTTTGACATTCTGCTGTAAACATTTTACTATTTATAAATCACTCTTAAACTCTTTGCTTTACACACAAGCACTTACACAGTCACAATATTTTGATTTAAACTCCTTTTACTTTTGTTTGTGCTAAATTCAACAAATGGCGGCTTTTGACATTTATTCTTCTTCTTCTTCTGCTAGCTAATTTCTGCTAGTAAAAATTTCACTTTCGCTCTCGATTCAATGCTCTCTTGCAAATTTTTTTGGGTCATCATACACTTTTCCAGTAAAAATTTGCTGGTTCCAGTACAAATTAGTACTGACTATTGGTTACTATACAAACCAAATATCTTCTGTGTTATACATACATATGTGTGCTGCGAACAGAAACGGCAACTTTTGTTTGTTCCATGCCATGGCGGAATTATACCAGGTGAAGTAATTAGAGCGAGAAAAAGATTTTGACACTGCCTTATTTGAAAAATTGCCTTTAAAATTTGAGTATAAGGCAGCCGAATGTCAGAAAATAAACCGAGAAAGCTGCAAACATTTTAAGGTTTTCCAAATTCATACAAAAGCGCTATGTCTAATTTGCCGAGCAGATATTAAAGACGACGCTTTCCCTATATTTTGTTAGACTTTTCAGAAGTAAAAATATTTTGTGAATATTACTTTCTTCATATGAATTAAATCACATTTTTTGTTTAATTGTATTTTTTGGAATAAACAAAGTTCTTTTTCCTTCTGTCAGTAAACTGTTTTTGTTACAAATAGTATAAATAAGAAATGGGAAATAAGGCAAAATTTGTTTTATTTCCAGTCTTTGTTGGAAATCTCGGTAACCGTTCTATCAATTTGTACCAAGCTGGGTGTAATTATTGTACTTGGCACATGAAAGCAAGACTTTGAAAATGTTTGGAATGGAACTAAAATTACGCTTACTTTTCACATAACGGTATATTTCAGAAATGCAGAAACTTCTATATTTCGAAGAGACACTAATTTACTCAAAACTAATACTCACAGCTTAAAAAGAAATAAGATTATTTGGAATTTTGGAAATTAGACATAACACCGCCTTTTCGGCGCTTAGTATAACATTGCTGGACGCAGAGTCCCTTGGATCTTCTTAAATCTCGCTGATTTATCGCTAATTAAAATCGTAACCGGTGAAATTTACCGGAGGTCGTGCATGCAAGCATTTTTTTTAATTTATGTGATAAAACTGAATGAAAAATGTTTTCAAATTCGGAAGAGTGCGAGAGCACCCAATTGCAAAGTGCAGCAAAATTCTGTATCAAATGCAACAAGATACAGCAAAAAAAAAATTAAGTGAGCGAGATGAGAGGAATGAGAGAAATATGTAGCAATTCCATGAACGAAACAGCTAGCACAGAGCCGCATTTATCTTGCTAGAGGTTCTTTCCCTAATAATCCGAACCGGATCCGGTAATTAGAAAATAAGCGAAAAGTTTGCTCTCAAAAATGGAACATAATCCAGAAGTA
>NW_023458557.1:53019437-53021411 GCF_013731165.1 Rhagoletis pomonella
TATATGTGATCATAAGTGGGCGGTGCCACGCCCATTTTCCAAAATTTTATCATAAACGTATTTCTTGGTAAAGAATAGTTGCAAGCATCAATTTTGAATAAATTAGCTTCAATATTTACTGATTTATCGAAGATTTTGTATTTCTCTAAATTACCGTTATATGGGAGGTAGGCGTGGTTCATGTTCGATTTTAAAAATTTTCGGCCATTCGGTATGCTGTAGCAAGGCTAACAACTGTGCCAAGTTTGGAAAAAATTTGTGCAGCGGTTACCAAGATATGCACATGTATCCATAAGTGGGCGTGGCTACGCCCATTTTCCAAAAATTTATAATATTCTTATTTTTCGTCTAAAAATTATCGCAAATATCAATTTTGAGTAAATAATCTTCAGTAGTTACTAAAATATCGCAGTTTTCGTATTTTTAAAAATTACCGTTATATGGGAGGTAGGCGTGGTTATTGTCCGATTTCGCTCATTTTCAATACCATCCGTCCCGAAAGAAGTGCACATACCAAGTTTCGTTAAGATATCTCAATTTTTACTCGAGTTATCGTGTGCACAGACGGACGGACAGACAGTCACCGCTTAATCGATTTCTCTTTTCATTCTGATCATTTATGTATACATTTGTCTATATCTATCTCGATTCGTTTTGCCTGTTACAAACAACCGTTATGTGAACAAAGTTATAATACCCTTGTGCACAAGTGCGCTCGGGTATAAAAATTTACCCTTAAATGCATTATTAGCGTCTGTATGCGGATCCATCACTACTTTTTAAGAATATCATGCAGTAATCAAAATATTAACTTAAAACCCTCACGATCTTTCTAGAGAGTGAAAATTTGTTTATAACACAGCCACACAAAAAAAAATTTGTGTTCTGACCAAAGGTCTCACTATGTTACTTTATGTTTTTGGGGTCGCTGAATCCGAATCCGAGGTCCATTTAACCCCATCAGTTCAGGGTTTTGATATAACCCCAGAAAACCAATATGGCGGACACCTTTTGGAAAAACTCATCGGATTCGCTTGAAACTCGTTACTCGGGGGTTTTCGGGGTCGCTAATTACGAATATGATATTATTTTTTCAAAATTCAAAATGGCGGATCCAATCCCAAAACTCCCAAACTCCGGACTCCCAAAACCCCTGAGTAACGGTTTTCAAGCGAATCCGATGAATTTTACAAAAATGTGTCCGCCATATTTGATCCGCCATTTTGAATTTTGAAAAAATAATATCATATTCGTAATTAGCGACCCCGAAAACCCCCCGGTAACGAGTTTCAAGCGAATCCGATGAATTTTTCCAAAAGGTGTCCTCCATATTGGTTTTCTGGGGTTATATCAAAACCCTGAACTGATGGGGTTAAATGGATCTCGGATTCGGATTCAGCGACCCCAAAAACATAAAGTACACATAGTGAGACCTTTGGGTCAGAACACACATTTTTTTTTGTGTGGCTGTGTAATCAGCGTTAGAATATTCTGTTTCCGGTCAACGGTGAGCGTTCGCTGTGCGAGTTAAAAAATGTGAGGGGGACTTGAAAATGTTATTTGGAATGCTCTCTATCGAAAGTGACTAATTTTTTAAGTGTTCTCCAAAATTTTGTCAAATTGGTTTTTGGCCGCCTAAATCTTTCAGATACCCCTATGTGCGACTTCAGAAAAAGGAGAAGGTTATCAATTCGTTGGAATATTTTTATACCAGAGCGCACTTGTGCACAAGGGTATATTAATTTTGTTCACATAACGGTTGTTTGTAACAGCCAAAACGAATCGAGATAGATATAGACAAATGTATACATAAATGCTCAGAATGAATAGAGAAGTCGATTAAGCGATGTCTGTCTGTCCGTCCGTCCGTGTACACGATAACTCGAGCAAAAATTGAGATATCTCAACGAAATTTGGTATGTAGGTTTCTGTTAATCCAAGGTAGGTTGGTATTGAAAATGGGCGAAATCGGAC
>NW_023458557.1:53021511-53022008 GCF_013731165.1 Rhagoletis pomonella
ACACGATAACTCGAGCAAAAATTGAGATATCTCAACGAAATTTGGTATGTAGGTTTCCCTTAATCCAAGGTAGGTTGGTATTGAAAATGGGCGAAATCGGACTTTAACCACGCCTACTTCCTATATAACGGTAATTTCCAGAAATACGAAAACTGCGATATTTTAGTAACTACTGAAGATAATTCACTCAAAATTGATATTTACAATAATTTGTGGACGAAAAATAAGAATATAATAAATTTTTGGAAGATGGGCGTAGCCACGCCCACTTATGGTTACATTTGTATATATTGGTAACCGCTGCACCAATTTCCTCCAAACTTGGCACAGTTGTTGGCCTTCGCACAGCATACCAAATGGCCGAAAATTTTTAAAATCGCTCAATAACCACGCCTACTTCCCATATAACGGTAATTTTCAGAAATACGAAAACTGCGATATTTTAGTAAGTACTAGAGATTATTCACTCAAAATTGATATTTATAATAAGTTTTAGA
>NW_023458557.1:53022108-53023278 GCF_013731165.1 Rhagoletis pomonella
GGCAGAAATACACTCGGAGGTTTGCCATTGCCTGCCGAGCGGCGACCGCTGCTAAGAAAAAACCTTTTTTCTAAATTTTTTTGCCATGTTGCTTTGACCAGGGCTTGAACCCAGGCACTGCGGAGTGGAAGCGCGCACTGCTTACCACTACACCAGAGCGGCCGTTATAATCAGCCGCAAAAAAGTGGAAGGTGTAACAATAACTTTCGGAGGGAGTGGAATATCATCAAAGCCCTACGTAAAATACCTCGGGGTATTGATAGATCATCGTTTATGCTTCCGAGATCATCTCAACTACTTCAACGAGAAGGTGGCGAGGGTGACGTTATCTTTGCTCAGACTGATGGCAGACATTGGGGGGCCTAAGCAGCAGTTTAGACTAGTACTAGCCGGGTAGTTAGATCTATACTCATGTACGGATGTACAATCTGGTACGACGCATTTAAACGCTCATCGTACGTTCAGGGTATGAACGCAACTATGATCAATATAGATTAGTTAAAACACGATAAAGCTAAAAGTATGGCTCATAAGAATGCCTTAATGTAAACAAAGAAAATAGTTTGTCTCCTTTAAATTATGCTGGACTGAATATTTGTATTACTGTTTTATATTTTTATTTGTTTACCCCGAATGACGTCGGGTACTATGCTAGTATTTACTTTGGGCGGAATACAAATTTTCGGGAAAAACTCAGGATAAGGCAGATTATAAAAAATTATTAACCTTTCCATTTTTTATTTACCTAAATCACCTAATTTACCCACCTAAATTATTTGTTAAAAATACATGACATCCGCATCCGCATTCGCATCCGCGGATGTCTTAAATTTCCACATTCCCAACATCCCTAGCATGTATTCTTTCATATACATATATGTGGGCCGTTCCTACTGTTATATATTTTTCATCCATCCGCTTATTCCTTACCGAAAATTTTAAATAAAAATTTAACAAGTTTTAACCGCTGATACAGTACAGGTAGTAGTTTAAAATGGGTAACTGGGTAAACTTAATAAAGAAAACATATTCTCTGGTTAAATTAATAAGCCTGCCTGGATAGCACAAAATCCCAAGCTTGATAAACATTTGGTGCTATAAAATTTTTATAAAGCTCTACTTATAATTAGGAAAAATTCCGAATAAAAATAAAATTGATTGATAAAAATA
>NW_023458557.1:53023378-53035594 GCF_013731165.1 Rhagoletis pomonella
AAAATTGATACACACCGGCTTACCATGTAGTGGTAGCTTTCGCAAAGGTGAAAATCATATACTTAGTACCTGCGCCGGGTATTTAATGTTCGGCTCTGCCCGAACTTAGACTTTCTTACTTGTTTTAAATAATTTTATTAAGCAAAAGTTCAATTTAAATGCAACGAAAATAGCGATTTTCAACGAGTATTTTTTTTTGTTAATTTTTGTGACACTTAAGGAATTTGTTGTATCCCCGGGAGAGATCGCGTTATTATTCTTTGTTCAATTGAAAGCTTAGAAATTTGGCTAATATAGTGTGAAAAGAAAAAGAAAATGGCAGATAAGTGGTATTTCTTAACTTAGAAAATGTATTAAGGAAAAATCTAAAAACGCAACTAGTACATATATAGTAACACTACTTTAGATCTATTTTAACACTAAAATTAAACTTTTTAGATGAATTTGAGGCGGCTGAATTAGAATGTGAATCCATTTATTTAGCAAATAAATAGTTTTCGAGATATTAGCAAAAGCCATGTTTTCTAGGACCTTTCGGTCCTGCTGCTAGTATTCTGCGGGAATGTAAGGTGAACCAAACTATGTTATATATTTCGGAATAAACATTTGTTTTCCTTTACATTGGTGTTATATAAGTGATGATTAAAGAAATAGTTTTGGCTATACAAGCGCTTAAATTTAGATAAATGTCAATTTAGATAAATCTACGATATTTCAGCAAATATTGTATCCAAATTGTTAAAAATTAGTATGTAAAGTAAAATTTTGGAACAAAATAGGATTATTATTAAAGTTTTAGAAAATGGGTGTGGCCCCGCCCACTTATGACGAAATGCTGTATCTCAGTATCCGCTTCACTAATCCGTACCAAACTCGGTATGAGCCTTGCTTAGGCTATATCTAGCATAACTGTTAAAAATTGTTGAAATCAGGTGTTAACCACGCCCACTTCCCATATAACGGTGATTTACAGAAACGCGAAAACTGCGATAAATCAATAACTACTTAAGCTAATTCATTCTAAATCGATTCTTGGAATATCCTCTTAGAATTAAATAAAATTATTATAATTTTTTGGATAATGGGCGTGGCGCTTTTTTGACCACAAATGTATATCTCGGTAACCGATTTATCAATTTGTACCAAACTCAGTGCACTTGGTATGGAAAGAAATGCGTTGAAAATACGAAAACTCCGATATATCAGTAATTGAGGACGCTAATTTACTCCAAGTTAATACTTACAAAATTCTCTTAACAAAAAATAAGACTGTTATTATTACAAAAATGTAGTTTATTTTTATTTTTTATTTTTTTATTTTTTTATTTATGTAGTTTTATTATAGTGTCCTCTCCAGGTTTGATTTGTTTCTTTCCTTTGAAATGTAAATTGAATTGTAATTGGTTCACAATATCGAACTGAAGTGCATGACGGAGTTTGCCAAATTATTTCGTTATTATCGGTGTCAACACGTTAAAAGGCACAAACGAAGCTATGAATAAGTTAGTATCAGATGCTAGCTCATATTCCTCTAAAATAGGGCTGCCACAATCCTGAACCCATCGACCAGGACACTTGTTCCCTATATATCGATGGCTGAGTGGAAGATCGACCTATCTCGGCAGTCAGTTTGAAAACGCCCTATCTCAGAAAATCTTTCAACAACGCTTTACCTCAGAAAACTTTTCAAGAACGCCCTACTTCAGAATATTATTGAAAAGCACCCTATCTCAGAATTTGGTTGAAAAACGCCCTATCTCAGAACTCGATTCAAAACGCCCTATCTCAAACGAAAATACATTGAAAAAAAGGTGTGATAGGGCGTTTTTGAATCGGCATCTAAGATAGAGCGTTCTTCATCCAAATACTGAGCTAGGGCGTTTTTCAATCAAATTCTGAAGTAGGGCGTTCTTGAAAAGTTTTCTCTACCTGTTCAGGAACTTGCACTCTTTTGGCATCTGCCTGAAGATCCAAAATTAAATTAAACAGAAAGAAGGTGAACTCACCAGATATTGTTCAATAGCGTGGGCCGAAAATCCGCTTTTTTAGAATTTTGAATGGTAATAGCAAAATATGGTTCACTATGCTTTAAAAAAAAATCTGTGTGAAATTTGGAATTTTTTGGTCAATATCCTAGGCTCGCCCAGGTCCATTAAAGTTCAATATGCTCAAAAAAGTAAAAATTAATAAATAAATTAATTAATAAATTTTTTTTTACTAAAATTGCAATAATCTTCGAATGTATTAGTCCAACATAATTTGGTATATGGGCCTTTTTTGTAGAGAATCGAAGTTAGCTAAGAAAAATTTTTTTTTTAGTACTTGAACTTTGATGGACTTGGGCGAGCCTAGGATATTGACCAAAAATTTCCAAATTTCACACAGATTTTTTTTGAAGCACAATTAACCATATTTTTGCTATTACCAATCAAAATCCTAAAAAATCGGATTTTCGGCCCACGCCATGTTAGAAAAAATGTTTCATTATCGATTTTCGACTACTAATGACAGAAAGCTAAACCTTTTTTTCAAAGCAAAAATCTGCTAAAAATTAGATGGGTGTCTGCATTGACCTTTATTAAAAAACCATAAGAATTTAAGTGTGGACCAGGGCAAATCCTGCAAAACCAGGACGTCTGGCAGCCCTACTTTAACAAAACTTGTTTATACTCGCTTCGATCATATAAACCATCGCATCCCCATGTACTAAAGAGTTTGAAGTTAGTTAATTGAGGCAGATGGTCAACCCCAGGTTGCCCCAGCAATTTTAACCTCAAAACCATGGACATAACAGTTATAAGTTTTATCGGAAAAACCTTGTTCCATAAGAGTTATTAGATATGAGAAATAGTTTTTATTTTGCTGATGAAAGTTATAACACAACGTTTACTTTTTAAGTTGCCTCATAACTGTTACGCAGGAGCAAAATGTTTTCTGCAGCTATATTATTTCTCAATGTCAACGTTTATTTTTTACGTTTCTTGATAAAAGTTATCACCCAACGTTTATTTTTATGTTGTATGATAACAGTTATTTCACTCCTCCTCTTTTATTTTCATCATCTTTATCTTCTTCTCGATCGTCGGTTTCGTCAATATTCTTATCTTACGGCGTTTATCCGACAACGTAAAAAATAAACGTTACGAAATAACTGTAACTGTATAACCAGTGTGACCACTTTGTGAGTAATTCCTCAAAACGTGAGGAATTCTGCGTGCGCTTGAGTATTTTTTGAGGAATTTTCTCTCGATATATTTGCAGATAACAAATGCAATCATTTTTTACACCACAGAGTTGTTAAATCGCTCTGCAAATTTTTGAACCAAAAGCTTTCCGAAGTTTTATAAAGAGCGAAATACACCACACAAGTGGCTTGTCAAACATTCTTCAAACCTACTTTTCCCATTTCGCCTTACACCATGCAAACATGACTAGTTCAAGCAAAGAATTTTAGTTTTCTTCCCGTTCACAATGTAAGAGTGTTTGATTTTCTTCGATTTTTATGTCTTGCGTACTCATTCGGGGAAAATTCCGTGCGAATGAGGCGATTTTAACATACACACTGTAAGCGGTTTCATCAAACGTCAACATGGCGGCCAAAAAATCAAAAATTTTGATTTTCGTTCACATTTAAAACGGCTTGTCAAACCTTCAAACACTCCCATATAAGTACAATATAAATGGCTTTAAGCAAAGGGATATTTCGCTTGGTTTGTCAAGTGGCTTGTGTGGTGTTTTCCGCTCTTAAGCATATCTGCATTCGCTGCTAAATATTCAAAATGTTATCGATAATTCTTTTATTCCATCATTATATTTTCTACTTATTTTGAACTTGCAAAATCTCGATAACGAATGGAGAGAACACGCATTGTTCAATCATAAGAATATTCATATTGATTCTTCATTAGATCCAGAAAATTATAGGAAAAAAGTTTTTGCATTAAAAGATTCTTCAGGTTCATATAAGTTATCAAATTAAAAAAATTATATTTGCATTACTAATATAACCGTTTTCTAATGCTTCAACAGAACGTATATTTAGTAGTTTAAAAATGTGTAGGACTAACTTGTGGACCAGATAGAGCAGTTATATTTATAGTTGCAGCAATATTTTATACAAAGCAAGGCATAAAAAAATATGGTGATACTTTGTTTGAACCGCAAGAACAAATTTACCAGTTGAATTGGAGAATGAAATTAATTTTTATACTAAGAACCTGTAAGTAGTGATATGTAATACACATTGCTCATATCTGTAGTAAGAAAATTTTGAGTAATTTGTTAGGATTTTGCGGATTTTTCATTTGTGTTTGAGAAATTTGGTAATTTTTTGTGGCGACGCTGGTTATAACTCTTATCGGCGAAATAAAAAATATTTTTCATCTAATGACTCTCATGAAACAACGTTTTCAATAAATTTCAGAATTCGGACAACGTTGTCGTGCCTAATTAGTGACGATATGATATGTAAATATAGTTGTCGACTTAAGAAAAAGATGCTCCATTTAATGAAGGGAGAAACGGGAATGCGATTCCTTGACATTGTTTCATTGGCTATCTGTTGGATTTTCGAACCATTGAAGAGAAGTCGCTGCCCTCGTTGGAAATTTTTTGTAAATTAAGCTAAAATAATGATTTCAAAAAGTTTTAAATGAAAAATTATTTTTTATAAAATACGTATTATAACCATTCTACAAATAACTATACTATTCACGAAAATCGTAAAATATAGTACTTGCCTTACGTCCAACAGTCCATGTTGACACAACTGTTATTTGTTAACAAGTGGAGTCCGATCGATTCCATTTTTTTCAGGTGCCGATGCCGATTCCATAAAAAATTACAAATGAATGTATTAGTTCATAAAATCAGTTAATTTAACGAAGTTAAAAGAACAAAAGAAAACAAATAATTGAATTAATTGGCTTGTTATGCAACATTACATAGACATTTATGGTGTAAAAACATATGTACATTAGGGTGGGCCAATTTTTTTTCGACATAAAATTCGGATTCTACATAAAATTCTAAGAAAAAAGGTCCTTTAGACGACAGCTATAAAATCAATTTCGAGCCTGCGCAATTTTGAAAGAAAATATCTTTAATTAATACTAAGTCAATAATCAGATTAATATTTACTAAAGTGTTACGAATGTTTTTTTTTTTTTATAAAAACTTGTGCTCCGGAGTTTTGTGATATGAAAAATGGGTGGCACCTCCCATATTGAAAATTTTTAATCAGCTATGTATATAAATTTGTTTGTAAAAGGGGCGTGGCACATCTCATAGGTGTGGAATCTTTTGTCAGCTATAACAACAGGAAGTATTAGTGATCTCATTGAATTGCATTTTGAAGACTTGTTATAATTGATCAAAGTGAAATTCAATTAAATTATAGATGATATGAAGTTCACCGGGTCATCTTCTAGTCTTTAATATATACTAAGTTAATATACGGATTAATATTTACTATAGTGTTACGAACGTTACAATATATAAAGAAAACATATTCTCTTGTTAAATTAATAAGCCTGCCAGGATAACACAAAATCCCAAGCTTGATAAACATTTGGTGTTATAAAAGTTTTATAAAGCTCTACTTGTAATTAGGAAAAATGCCGAAAAAAATATAAAATTGATTGATAAAAATAGAGAGGGAGTTATGGCTATGAAAATAGAAAGTAGAAAACAGATGACTCGTGTTGAAAGCACAAAGGATCTAAAACCATATATGTAATACTCCTATATTGGCAGTAAGAGCTAGTACCGTCCGAAAACACTACAGTACAGATATATCAATAAACACGTACGAAAGAAAAGGAACACATACGTTTATAAATAAACATGTACACGACACATTTACAAAACCGGCACTCAAGTACACAATACATTGACAAAAACAGTACTAGACTGTCTCGCTTTGATTTCGGAATGCTTACACATTGAGATGTTAGCTTACTATCAATATAGAAGTATTACATATATGTCTAAAACCAAAAAAACTATAAATACATTGTTAATCATAAAAAATTTATGATTCCAAAAATAATTTTGAAATATTGTAAAATTTTTATTTTTTTTTTAAGCTTTAAAGTTTTTTAAAGTTAAAGTTTTATTTACTTACAGTAACGAACAAAAGTATTGGCACAGTGAATTTTTCGCAATATAGGCAAAGTATTTTTTAGAAAAACTCCAAGTATGTAGTTTAATAATCCATTCAATTTTAGTTTACCAAAGTGCAAGTTGAAGTTGCTTGAAAATCTGAATATAAAATTGCAAATTACATTGTATGCAGATTTATTGAATTTTCCTGAGTATTTCACAAAGTTTACACATTTGAGTTTTATGTGTTTTGGTGTAGTATGAATTAGGTTTTTTTAGAAAATTATTGAAAATAAATTAAAAACTTTTCATATATGTAATGCCAAAATTCACTGTGCCAAAACTTTTGTTCGATACTGTACATAAAAAAAACAGTAACTTCTCCTGTTACAATATTAAAAAATATGTAATTTGCTTTGTAGTGCAATATTACGGTTCTTTAAACAAAAAATAGATATGAGAAATTAATTTTTCGTATCAACAAACTCCCAAGCACAGGTTTGTATTAAGAAAAAATCCGTAACACTTAATAAATATTAATCTACATATTTTATCAATTCGTCGGAATATTTTTTTTATGTATGTTACCGCATAACTTTGGACTACGTTACCCGTTTTCTATAATTATTTTTTAAAGAAAAGGTGGTTCCTCAGAGGTAGTCTGCTACTAATTGAGGGTAGATCCGATAATTGGGACATGAAGAAAATAACGGTACTCTTAAATTTGTATTTGAGAATTGAAGTCGGTTTTTTTTTTTGTTTAAAATTTACTCCAGTGTCCACAGCTTCTATAAAAGAGTCGTAGGCCATATTTTTTTGTTAGTTCAATTGTGGAACATTTGTATAAACAGCTTCGGCTAATACTTCGTCTTTGGTTACCTTTTTATCTCGAGGTTAAGTGCATTGGTCGATGGGGTGACATCATTGCCAAACATGATAGTACTTTGTTTGCCATCAATAAACACTAACTTGACGGAGTTACAGTATTCCACATTGATGCGAGCCTCATAAGCTTTGAATAATATTTGCGAGTATGGCTTTTAGTTTTTACCGGTCAGGTAGGTGGCAGGCCTATAGAAAATGTTTCTTAATCAATAATGTTTCAAATACTTTTCGTTTGACACCTATATTATAATACATACTTTATCTTATTAATTAAATTTAATTAAATTTTCGAAACTGGTGGCAACCCGACTCAAAAATATTTTCAGTAGTAAGCTTTCTTAAACCTTTTTAATTTGATACCCATATTCAATATTTAATCTATCTTACCAATTTATGTTAGGTAAATATCTTTATTATTAATATGTTAACATATTTTTTTAATTCAATATTGTATTAAATTTCACAAATTCATTTCTCAGTCTATTATGTATGTATATAAAATTATGAATTACAGGAAATAATAAAAGTAGTTCCAGCCTTTTATAAAATTAATGCACATTGTTTTAAAAGTCAGAAAATTGTTTTCATTTTTCACGTAGTCCGGCAGGGAATTACAAATACTTAAGCCTTTATACATTAATGTGTTTTGCGCTGTATTAGTCCTTTGCAATCCAAGTCGAAAGTAATTCGCATTCCTCACTGAGTATTGATGTGTATTTCTAACATATTGGATGCACTTAGTTAGATATCACGGAGCCAGGTTCTGTTTGATTTTATGTATCATTATTAGCGTGTTAAGCTTCAATATTTAGTCGATGCTTAGCCATTTCAATGTTTCCAGCATTAGCCTTACTGGGGTATATAAGCTGCATCTTATTATACATCTCATACACTTATTTTGTAACTTCTGTATTCTCTCTATTTGTGATTTATTGAAACATGTATACAGTATCGTTGAGCAGTATTCAAAATGTGGCTTTATTATTGTATTGTATATTTTTATTGCTGTTAATATGTCCAATTTATTGCGTATCCTTTTAAAGAAGTTTATTTTTTTGGCAGCTTTTTTACATAAATAATCTACGTGATCATTAAATTTCAACTCACTGTCTATTATTACTGTCTATATTTACTTTTGGTTTAATACTAAATTGATTTCATTATTAGAATTTACTACCATCAATTTAGTTTTTTGTTCGTTAAGCTTGAGCCTATTCGTTTTCAGCCATATCATCATTTGTTTCATATCACATTCTAGTTTTTGTTTACATTCTTCCACTGATTCCGCTTCCGCGTAGATTAACGTATCGTCCGCATAAATTGCAACTTTCGATTTTTCTATTACTTTTTCCAAGTCATTTATATATATTATAAACATAATTGCACCCAAAATCGATCCTTGAGGCACTCCCACATTCACAAATTCATGATTAGATGTCGAACATCTAACTTTAGTTTGTTGTCTACGATTTGAGAGATATTCAGCCCTATTCTGCATTTCGACTCGAATCGAAATTTTCTCCGTTTGGCAACTTTGGTATTCTGCGTTCCGTTTCCTTTCGATCAATCTTCGAAATTTACGATTATACCTATTCTACATTTCGATCGGAGTATCGTTTTTCTAAGTTGCAAATTTGTTGACGGAGAACGTTTCGATTGTTATTTGTGTGGGTTTAAATAATAAAATTTTATAAAAAAATTAAGTAAATAATACTGTGCATGATTGTAAGTCATCATAAATGAATTTTCTCGATTTCTTGTTTTCGCAGCGGTAATACGGGCAATACGAAAAATTGGCTCAAATATTAGCATCCAAAGGGGATATTGCGCGAGGTTCTCAAAGAGGAAGCACAGGCGTTTTCGTTTTCATTATCTATAAATAAGACTGTGAATTGCACTGAATACAATTTATTCTTTGTATATAAAATTAATAGAAGTATGTACTTGTACATACATACATAAAATGTGAAGTTACATAAAAAAAGATGCTTTTATTATTGCACTCGTTTTTATTAACTTTTTAAAAAGAGGTGCGTATGTTGTCGAACTCGAATTTGCTATGGAGCTTTGTTCTTTCAAAATGGAATTCATTTGCGTTTAAATCTTCCACTCTGTAGTAAATGCAAATGTTGTGGAGTACTCAAACAACGTTTATAATTTCACTGGCTTCGAGCGATGAGTAATACAGTTCATGATGAATTTAGGACTCTTTACTCATCTGCGAAAGATCAAACATGTCTAGAAATCTCCGCCTTTCAATTTCCGCATCAGCAATCTGGGACTCGTTCTCCTCTTCAAGCAATAACGCCGCGGCTATGGATTTCATTTTTATAATTATGTTTCCACTTAAATAAAGTACAAACGAAATTTTATTTTTAAACTTCATAAGCTGCTATAGTTTGGTGGAAAATATTTCTTTTGTTTTGTTTCGATTTCACACATTCCTAGGCAAACAGCTGATTTCGAAAGATGTTTCCTCTCTTCCTCTTTCGATTCGATAGTAATGCAGAATACCTAAGTTCGATTCTTGCGGAGCGGAATGCGGGAATGTAATCGAAATCGAATAGGGCTGATTGCCTAAACCACTGTAGCTGTTTTCCTCTTATACCGCACATGTATAACTTTTTGATCAGAATTTCGCTGCCTATGGTTTAAAAAGCTCTTTTTATGTCGAAAAACAACGCCACTGTTTTTGTTTAACGCGAACAGTTCTTCCGCTCGCCGACAATGTGATTTATTGTACTCTCACACGAGTGATTTTTACGAAATCCCGACTGATTTATAGACAAAATTTTATTTGATTCTAGGTAGGTTTGCAGTTGCCTTTTCACCACGCTCTCTATTATTTTTTCAAATGTCTTAAGGGTGTTTATTGGACGAAGCTCTTCACATTTTTTTGTTTTTGCTATTTTTTCTACCGGTTTTACTATTGAATCTTTCCACGCATCTGGGAATACTCCGTATGTTAATGATTTGTTCACAAGTTTTGTTATGAATGGCCCCAACACATTCCAGTTTTCAATAATCAATTTTGGGTTCACTTTGTTATTATCTGTTTTATTTTTCATTTGTCTACGTATTGACTTCAGCTCGCACATTGTTATTTCTCGGAACTGGAATGTTTCTGACCGACGTTCGATATGATTACTGTAGCTTATTTTTTCAATTGATTGGTTTATCATTTGAATGCTTTCAATAAAATATTTATTAAATTTATTTGATATACCGTTGTCATCACTTATTTCTTCATTTTTATAAATTATCGATTCTATTTCGTTTAGATCTTTGCCCAGTATTAAGTTTCTCAGTATTCTCCACATTCCTTTTTGATCCCCCGCGCTATTGATTTTCAGTTTAATGTATTTGTTTATTTGCCTTGGTTATTTCATTTTTATAAGTTTTACACACATTTTTATAATATCCCCAAGAGTTGATGTCATTCACAAGTCGTGCTGTTTGATACGCTCTAATTTTTTGTGCTTTTAACTTACGTAGCTTTGAGTTAAACCATTTATTGTGAACCGATGTTGTATGCATTATCTTCCTTCTTGTATTGCTTAAGATTAAATCTTCCATACATTTTTCGAGTAGAATTGTGTTTTGGTTTACTTTGTCTGAATCGACAAACTTAAGTTTTTTATCGATCAGCATCCTGTTGAATTCAGCCTGATTATGGTGGAAATATTCGATTACTTTGTGAATGGTTTTTATTACATTTACACGTGTAGGCTTTTTTATAACTATTGATTCATGATCTGATATTTTTAGAGAGTTTTCAATTTTGACACTTAGATTGTGTATGTTTGTTAGGACGTAGTCAATCAACGTTTCCGAATTTCTTGTTATTCTAGTGTCGTCATTTACTTTCTGCATAAGACCCATGTCATGTATTATTTTCTCTAACTCGCGTTTATAAAAACAGTTTTTGGACCAAGCAATATTAAAATCACCAGCTATTATAACATCTTTACTTGTTTCCATTATTGTTTCCAGTTCATCTCTAAAAATGTTGCAAAGCTCACGCTCAGAGCTAGGGATGCGTATCGCCAATGAAAATTCGGTATATCGGTATCGCGATATTCTAATTTCACAATATCCGATACCGATATATCTACTAAAACAATATCGATATATTGAATATCGGAAATATCGTAAGTGAAATGGCTAATAAAGATATTTTTTTGCGCACCACGTATATTTGTAATTAAAAGGCGAATAAGCATAAATTCAAATAACGAAGTTACTTTGGATAAGATGCACTTTAATTGGGGTATTCACAATGGTGTCTTAAGTGTCGTATTGTTGTATGTCGCAAACTTTAAACGCCTAAAAAATATATTAACCCCGCAAAGTAACATCAAAGTCATATTATGAATTGTTGCAGTGTTAAAAAATAGTTGGTTGTCGTTTGAAGTTCTCTAAACATTTATTTAAGCTTTTAAAGTTTACGACACACAAAAATACTACACTTACGACATCGTTTCGATTGTTATTTGTGTGGGTTTAAATAATAAAATTTTATAGAAAAATTAAGTAAAGAATACTGTGCATGATTGTAAGTCATCATAAATGATTTTTCTCGATTTCTTGTTTTCGCAGCGGTAATACGGGCAATACGAAAAATTGGCTCAAATATTAGCAACCAAAGGGGATATTGCGCGAGGTTCTCAAAGATGAAGCACAGGCGTTTTTGTTTTCATTATCTATAAATAAGACTGAATTGCACTGAATACAATTTATTCTTTGTATATAAAATTAATAGAAGTATGTACTTGTACATACATACATAAAATGTGAAGTTACATAAAAAAAGATGCTTTTATTATTGCACTCGTTTTTATTAACTTTTTAAAAAGAGGTGCGTATGTTGTCGAACTCGAATTTGCTATGGAGCTTTGTTCTTCCTCTCCTCCTGACGACTTTCAAAATGGAATTTATTTGCGTTTAAATCTTTCACTCTGTAGTAAACGCAAATGTTGTAGAGTACTCAAACAACGTTTATAATTTCACTGGCTTCGAGCGATGAGTAATACAGTTCATGATGAATTTAGGACTCTTTACTCATCTGCGAAATATCAAACATGTCTAGAAATCTCCGCCTTTCAATTTCCGCATCAGCAATCTGGGACTCGTTCTCCTCTCCAAGCAATAACGCCGCGGCTATGGATTTCATTTTTATAAATATGTTTCCACTTAAATAAAGCACAAACGAAATTTTATTTTTAAACT
>NW_023458557.1:53035694-53038276 GCF_013731165.1 Rhagoletis pomonella
AAAAATTAAGTAAAGAATACTGTGCATGATTGTAAGTCATCATAAATGATTTTTCTCGATTTCTTGTTTTCGCAGCGGTAATACGGGCAATACGAAAAATTGGCTCAAATATTAGCAACCAAAGGGGATATTGCGCGAGGTTCTCAAAGAGGAAGCACAGGCGTTTTTGTTTTCATTATCTATAAATAAGACTGTGAATTGCACTGAATACAATTTATTCTTTGTATATAAAATTAATAGAAGTATGTACTTGTACATACATACATAAAATGTGAAGTTACATAAAAAAAGATGCTTTTATTATTGCACTCGTTTTTATTAACTTTTTAAAAACAGGTGCGTATGTTGTCGAACTCGAATTTGCTATGGAGCTTTGTTCTTCCTCTCCTCCTGACGACTTTCAAAATGGAATTTATTTGCGTTTAAATCTTCCACTCTGTAGTAAATGCAAATGTTGTAGAGTACTCAAACAACGTTTATAATTTCACTGGCTTCGAGCGATGAGTAATACAGTTCATGATGAATTTAGGACTCTTTACTCATCTGCGAAAGATCAAACATGTCTAGAAATCTCCGCCTTTCAATTTCCGCATCAGCAATCTGGGACTCGTTCTCCTCTTCAAGCAATAACGCCGCGGCTATGGATTTCATTTTTATAATTATGTTTCCACTTAAATAAAGCACAAACGAAATTTTATTTTTAAACTTCATAAGCTGCTATAGTTTGGTGGAAAATATTTCTTTTGTTTTGTTTCGATTTCACACATTCCTAGGCAAACAGCTGATTTCGAAAGATGTTTCCTCTCTTCCTCTTTCGATTCGATAGTAATGCAGAATACCTAAGTTCGATTCTTGCGGAGCGGAATGCGGGAATGTAATCGAAATCGAATAGGGCTGATTGCCTAAACCACTGTAGCTGTTTTCCTCTTATACCGCACATGTATAACTTTTTGATCAGAATTTCGCTGCCTATGGTTTCAAAAGCTCTTTTTATGTCGAAAAACAACGCCACTGCTTTTGTTTTACGCGAACAGTTCTTCCGCTCGCCGACAATGTGATTTATTGTACTCTCACACGAGTGATTTTTACGAAATCCCGACTGATTTATAGACAAAATTTTATTTCATTCTAGGTAGGTTTGCAGTTGACTTTTCACCACGCTCTCTATTATTTTTTCAAATGTCTTAAGGGTGTTTATTGGACGAAGCTCTTCACATTTTTTTTGTTTTTGCTATTTTTTCTACCGGTTTTACTATTGAATCGTTCCACGCATCTGGGAATACTCCGTATGTTAATGATTTGTTCACAAGTGTTGTTATGAATGGCCCCAACACATTCCAGTTTTCAATAATCAATTTTGGGTTCACTTTGTTATTATCTGTTTTATTTTTCATTTGTCTACGTATTGACTTCAGCTCGCACATTGTTATTTCTCGGAACTGGAATGTTTCTGACCGACGTTCGATATGATTACTGTAGCTTATTTTTTCAATTGATTGGTCTATCATTTGAATGCTTTCAATAAAATATTTATTAAATTTATTTGATATATCGTTGTCATCACTTATTTCTTCATTTTTATAAATTATCGATTCTATTTCGTTTAGATCTTTGCCCAGTATTAAGTTTCTCAGTATTCTCCACATTCCTTTTTGATCCGCCGCGCTATTGACTTTCAGTTTAATGTATTTGTTTATATGCCTTGGTTATTTCATTTTTATAAGTTTTACACACATTTTTATAATATCCCCAAGAGTTGATGTCATTCACAAGTCGTGCTGTTTGATACGCTCTAATTTTTTGTGCTTTTAACTTACGTAGCTTTGAGTTAAACCATTTATTGTGATCCGATGTTGTATGCATTATCTTCCTTCTTGTATTGCTTAAGATTAAATCTTCCATACATTTTTTCGAGTAGAATTGTGTTTTGGTTTACTTTGTCTGAATCGACGAAACTTAAGTTTTTTATCGATCAGCATCCTGTTGAATTCAGCCTGATTATGGTGGAAATATTCGATTACTTTGTGAATGGTTTTTATTACATTTACACGTGTAGGCTTTTTTATAACTATTGATTCATGATCTGATGTTTTTAGAGAGTTTTCAATTTTGACACTTAGATTGTGTATGTTTGTTAGGACGTAGTCAATCAACGTTTCCGAATTTCTTGTTATTCTAGTGTTCTCATTTACTTTCTGCATAAGACCCATATCATGTATTATTTTCTCTAACTCGCGTTTATAAAAACAGTTTTTGGACCAAGCAATATTAAAATCACCAGCTATTATAACATCTTTACTTGTTTCCATTATTGTTTCCAGTTCATCTCTAAAAATGTTGCAAAGCTCACGCTCAGAGCTAGGGATGCGTATCGCCAATGAAAATTCGGTATATCGGTATCGCGATATTCTAATTTCACAATATCCGATACCGATATATCTACTAAAACAATATCGATATATTGAATATCGGAAATATCGTAAGTGAAATGGCTAATAAAGATATTTTTTTGCGCACCACGTATATTTGTAATTAAAAGGCGAATAAGCATAAATTCAAATAACGAAGTTACTTTGGATAAG
>NW_023458557.1:53038376-53041067 GCF_013731165.1 Rhagoletis pomonella
TATTTTTATCAATCAATTTTATTTTTATTCGGAATTTTTCCTAATTACAAATAGAGCTTTATAAAACTTTTATAGCACCAAATGTATATCAAGCCTGGGATTTTGTGTTATCCAGGCAGGCTTATTAATTTAACCAGAGAATATGTTTTCTTTATTAAGTTTACCCAGTTACCCATTTTAAACTACTACCTGTACTGTATCAGCGGTTAAAACTTGTTAAATTTTTATTTAAAATTTTCGGTAAGGAATAAGCGGGTGGATGAAAGATATATAACAGTAAGAACGGCCCACATATATGTATATGAAAGAATACATACTAGGGATGTTGCGAATGTGGAAATTTAAGAGATCCGCGGATGCGAATGCGGATGCGGATGTCATGTATTTTTAACCAATAATTTAGGTGGGTAAATTAGGTGATTTAGGTAAATAAAAAATGGAAAGTTTAATAATTTTTTATAATCTGCCTTATCCTGAGTTTTTTCCGAAAGAAAATTCACCCGAAAATTTGTATTCCGCCCATAGAAAATACTAGCATAGTACCCGACGTCGTTCGGGGTAAACAAATAAAAATATAAAACAGTAATACAAATATTCAGTCCAGCATAATTTAAAGGAGACAAACTATTTTCTTTGTTTACATTAAGGCATTCTTATGAGCCATACTTTTAGCTTTATCGTGTTTTAACTAATCTATATTGATCATATTTTGTACTACAAATCTTGTTCCATTATTAATATTAGGTGGATTAATGTAACGATCAAAATTCTAAATTAAAATTAGTGTTCTACGGCACATTCCGTTTAGCTGCGTATTCGCTTGGCTGTTTTAGTATAGCTGCACATTTCTGGTAGAATGCTTAATTCGGAAGGAGTTTTATTCATTATGTGTGAGACTTTTTCATTTAACAGCATCGCGGGATCAAAAAACGGTTTAATCTTTCCATTTCAAAATAATCTAAAGACGGTAGGGTTAAACAAAAACCCCAGTTTTAAATATCCGAGTTATCTAATAGATGAATACATATATCGTCGTTTAAAGTTCAAAACCGCGTATCAACAAAATGCAAAACCGCGAATGTGCAGTTTTAGAAATTATTTTCTAGAAGGTAAAAACACTCATATTTCAAAATGGTCTTCTTTTTTATAAAGAAATCGCATTTCTGGCTAGTATATTTCAGAACGAATGGATAATGATTGAGCCAAGAGCTTGTGTGAGCAAATCCAATTTTTGGCAACCAATGCCAGTTACGCGGTTTTGCCGAATGACCATACGCAGTTTTGTACTTTAAACGACGATATGTATATCCCCCTTTGACAAACCCATTTATATATACTTTACTCTGAACACCTCCCATAGATACCTATGTCTGAATACCAAATTTTAAGTTCGTGTGTGCTGATAAAGGATTCGACGCCTATAGGACGTGTCATGCCCCCTTTTACAAACTCATTTATTTATACCCTCATATAAGCACTTACTATTGATATGTCTTCGTACCAAATTTCGAGTTCATGGGACTTAAGGTTCCGAAGTTATGGCTGATAAAAATTCCACGCCTATGGGATGTGTCACGCCGCTTTTTACAAACTCGTTTATATATACCCTCGTATAAGCACCTACGATTGATATGTCTGCATACCAAATTTCAAGTTCGAAGGACTATGGTTCCGAAGTTACGGCTGATAAGAAATTCCACGCCTATGGGATGTGCCACGCCCCCTTTTTACAAACACGTTTATATATACCCTCGTATAAGCGCCTACCATTGATATGTCTGCATACCAAATTTCCAGTTCGTGGTACTTATGGTTCCGAAGTTATGGCTGATAAAAATTCCACGCCAATGGGATGGGCCACACCCACTTTTACAAACTCGCTTTTACGTATCCTTCTATACGCACCTACCATTGGTATGTCCGCATACCAAATTTCAAGTTCGTGGGACTTATGGTTCCGAAGTTATAGCTGATAAGAAATTCCGCGCCTATGGGATGTGCCACGCCCCCATTTACAAACACGTTTATACGTACCCTTCTATAAGCTTACTAAATTTAAAGTTCGTGGGATTTAAGATTCCGAAGATATAGCTAAAAATTCCACGCCTATAGGATGTGCGACGTCCCCTTTTACAAACTCGTTTATACATACCCTCCTAAAAGCACCTGCCATTGGAACGCCTGCATACCAAATTTCGAGTTCGTGTGACTTATGTTTCCGAAGTTATAGTTGATAAAATATACCACGCCTATGGGATGTGCCAGCCCCTTTTTACAATCTCCTTAAATATACCCTCCTATAATCACCTGTCATTGATATGTCTGTATACCAAATTTCAAGTTCGTGAGACTTATATTACATTTACATTGGACCCAAATGCGTCATTTGAAATCAGTCATTCAAAGGTGTTTACACTGCTTGATCCGCATTTACTTTGACTTCTCATCAAATGAAAAGGGAAGACAAAAAACAAAATGAATGTAAACAAACACTACATTTATTATATTGTTAACACTTTTTGGACACATAACGGCAATTATTCTTTGATTAAATTAAAATGTTTAAAGATCTTGTATAAAATAACAATTTTTATACACAAATTTCAAAGATTTATTCATTTCGTTGCGTTTGTTTTGATTTTGAAAAAATTCCAAATATCAAAGACAAAAAAAGCTTTTGTGGAACTTTTG
>NW_023458557.1:53041167-53042925 GCF_013731165.1 Rhagoletis pomonella
AACCAAAGGGGATATTGCGCGAGGTTCTCAAAGAGGAAGCACAGGCGTTTTTGTTTTCATTATCTATAAATAAGACTGTGAATTGCACTGAATACAATTTATTCTTTGTATATAAAATTAATAGAAGTATGTACTTGTACATACATACATAAAATGTGAAGTTACATAAAAAAAGATGCTTTTATTATTGCACTCGTTTTTATTAACTTTTTAAAAAGAGGTGCGTATGTTGTCGAACTCGAATTTGCTATGGAGCTTTGTTCTTCCTCTCCTCCTGACGACTTTCAAAATGGAATTTATTTGCGTTTAAATCTTCCACTCTGTAGTAAATGCAAATGTTGTAGAGTACTCAAACAACGTTTATAATTTCACTGGCTTCGAGCGATGAGTAATACAGTTCATGATGAATTTAGGACTCTTTACTCATCTGCGAAAGATCAAACATGTCTAGAAATCTCCGCCTTTCAATTTCCGCATCAACAATCTGGGACTCGTTCTCTTCTTCAAGCAATAACGCCGCGGCTATGGATTTCATTTTTATAATTATGTTTCCACTTAAACAAAGCACAAACGAAATTTTATTTTTAAACTTCATAAGCTGCTATAGTTTGGTGGAAAATATTTATTTTGTTTTGTTTCGATTTCACACATTCCTAGGCAAACAGCTGATTTCGAAAGATATTTCCTCTCTTCCTCTTTCGATTCGATAGTAATGCAGAATACCTAAGTTCGATTCTTGCGGAGCGGAATGCGGGAATGTAATCGAAATCGAATAGGGCTGATTGCCTAAACCACTGTAGCTCTTTTCCTCTTATACCGCACATGTATAACTTTTTGATCAGAATTTCGCTGCCTATGGTTTGTAAAGTTCTTTTTATGTCGAAAAACAACGCCACTGTTTTTGTTTTACGCGAACAGTTCTTCCACTCGCCGACAATGTGATTTATTGTACTCTCACACGAGTGATTTTTACGAAATCCCGACTGATTTATAGACAAAATTTTATTTCATTCTAGGTAGGTTTGCAGTTGACTTTTCACCACGCTCTCTATTATTTTTTCAAATGTCTTAAGGGTGTTTATTGGACGAAGCTCTTCACATTTTTTTTGTTTTTGCTATTTTTTCTACCGGTTTTACTATTGAATCTTTCCACGCATCTGGGAATACTCCGTATGTTAATGATTTGTTCACAAGTTTTGTTATGAATGGCCCCAACACATTCCAGTTTTCAATAATCAATTTTGGGTTCACTTTGTTATTATCTGTTTTATTTTTTCATTTGTCTACGTATTGACTTCAGCTCGCACATTGTTATTTCTCGGAACTGGAATGTTTCTGACCGACGTTCGATATGATTACTGTAGCTTATTTTTTCAATTGATTGGTTTATCATTTGAATGCTTTCAATAAAATATTTATTAAATTTATTTGATATACTGTTGTCATCACTTATTTCTTCATTTTTATAAATTATCGATTCTATTTCGTTTAGATCTTTGCCCAGTATTAAGTTTCTCAGTATTCTCCACATTACTTTTTGATCCGCCGCGCTATTGATTTTCAGTTTAATGTATTTGTTTATTTGCCTTGGTTATTTCATTTTTATAAGTTTTACACACATTTTTATAATATCGCCAAGAGTTGATGTCATTCACAAGTCGTGCTGTTTGATACGCTCTAATTTTTTGTGCTTTTAACTTACGTAGCTTTTAGTTAAACCATTTATTGTGATCCGATGTTGTATGCATTATCTTCCTT
>NW_023458557.1:53043025-53043949 GCF_013731165.1 Rhagoletis pomonella
AGTTAAACCATTTATTGTGATCCGATGTTGTATGCATTATCTTCCTTCTTGTATTGCTTAAGATTAAATCTTCCATACATTTTTCGAGTAGAATTGTGTTTTGGTTTACTTTGTCTGAATCGACGAAACTTATGTTTTTTATCGATCAGCATCCTGTTGAATTCAGCCTGATTATGGTGGAAATATTCGATTACTTTGTGAATGGTTTTTATTACATTTACACGTGTAGACTTTTTTATAACTATTGATTCATGATCTGATATTTTTAGAGAGTTTTCAATTTTGACACTTAGATTGTGTATGTTTGTTAGGACGTAGTTAATCAACGTTTTCGAATTTCTTGTTATTCTAGTGTTCTCATTTACTTTCTGCATAAGACCCATATCATGTATTATTTTCTCTAACTCGCGTTTATAAAAACAGTTTTTGGACCAAGCAATATTAAAATCACCAGCTATTATAACATCTTTACTTGTTTCCATTATTGTTTCCAGTTCATCTCTAAAAATGTTGCAAAGCTCACGCTCAGAGCTAGGGATGCGTATCGCCAATGAAAATTCGGTATATCGGTATCGCGATATTCTAATTTCACAATATCCGATACCGATATATCTACTAAAACAATATCGATATATTGAATATCGGAAATATCGTAAGTGAAATGGCTAATAAAGATATTTTTTTGCGCACCACGTATATTTGTAATTAAAAGGCGAATAAGCATAAATTCAAATAACGAAGTTACTTTGGATATGATGCACTTTAATTGGGGTATTCACAATGGTGTCTTAAGTGTCGTATTGTTGTATGTCGCAAACTTTAAACGCCTAAAAAATATATTAACCCCGCAAAGTAACATCAAAGTCATATTATGAATTGTTGCAGTGTTAAAAAATAGTTGGTTGTCGTTTGAAGTTCTCTAAA
>NW_023458557.1:53044049-53051260 GCF_013731165.1 Rhagoletis pomonella
ATATGTGTTTCACATACGAAGAGCTGAGCAACGCACACAGTCCCACTGGTTGAATCGTTTGAATGTGATAGTATGCCGACCATTGCATTGTGCGTGGAAATCATTGCTCCGCTACCGCTGTTCGTATATGGGTGAAACACGCATCTGGTCCCAAGGCTATAGTATGTCGATCGCTGCGCTAGGTAGAGAAAGAAAAGTGTGTGTGTGACATGCACAGAATTGTTTGTCTCAGTTTTTCTATCACCGCGAGTTGTTTCGGTGCGCGCATAGTTATTTAAAAATATAACGTTTGATGCCAACCGAGGTTTTTCAGTGGATATATACAGCCCTATTCTGCATTTCGACTCGATTCGAAATTTTCTCCGTTTGGAAACTTTGGTATTCTGCGTTCCGTTTCCTTTCGATCAATCTTCGAAATTTACGATTATACCTATTCTACATTTCGATCGTAGTTCCGTTTTTCTAAGTTGCAAATTTGTTGACGGAGAACATTTCGGTTGTTATTTTCGGGGGTTTAAATAACAAAATTTTATAAAAAATTTAAGTAAAATATACTGTGCATGATTTTAAGTCATCATAAATGAATTTTCTCGATTTCTGGGTTTTCGCGAGCGATTTCTGTGTTTTTACGGGCAAAACGAAAAATTGGCTCAAATAATGGCTACCCAAAGGGATATTGCGCGACGTTTTCAAAGTGGAAGTCCAGGCGTTTTTGTTTACATTATCTATAAATAAGACTGTGAAATGCACTGACTACAATTTATTCTTTTTATATAAAATTAATAGATGTATGCACATAGATACATACATACATAAAATGTGAAGTTACATAAACAAGATGCTTTTATTATTGCACTCGTTCTTACTAACTTTTTAAAAAGAGGTGCGTATGTTGTCTCGAATTCGATTTGCTATGGAAAGATAAGCTTCCCCTCCTCCTGACGGCTTTCAAAATGGGATTCATTTGCGTTCAAATCTTCCACTCTGTAGTAAATGCAAATGTTGTGGAGTGCTCATACAACGTTTATGATTTCACTGTTTTTAAGCGATGAGTAATACAGTTCAAGATGAATTCCTTATGACTCTTCCTTCACTCATCTGAAAAAGATCAAACATGTCCCTAAATCTCCGCCTTTCAACTTCCGCATCAGCAATCTGGGACTCGTTCTTCTCTTCAAGCAATAACGCCGCGGCTATGGATTTCATTCTTATAATTATGTATCCACTTAAATTTTATTTTTAAATTACAATGAAGCTAGGTATATTTAGTTATTTTAAAATATTTACAAACTTTAACTTCATATGCTGTTGTTGTTGTTGTTGTTGTAGCGGCTACAACAACCCCGCCCAGGACGGTTGGTATTTCAGTTGTTGTCCTCAAGTTCCACTAACGGCAACCCTAGGAAGCGTGCATCTTCTGTGGGGTTTGTCCACAGGGACAAGGCCGTTAGGGTTGTCGGGTTTTCCGGGCATGCGAAGAGATGTTTCGAGTCATGTGGGGTCTCTCCGCATGCCGGACACTCATTCGGCACATCCTCATTCAACCTACTCAGGTAGAAGTTTAACCTGCTGCAGTAGCCGGAGCGAAGTTGTGCAAGTGTTGTGCGAGTCTCCCGAGGCAGATGAAGCTACGTCTCGTCTATGTCCGGGGGTGGTATGCCTAGAACGGCATTCACAGGTCTAGAGTATACATAACTCGAGACTGAGTCCCTGTGAATGCCGTTCAGGGCCTGTCGGTAAGTTGTCGGGTCCAGAGGTTGCTTGATGAACCTCTGGACTTCGTCTGTCAGTTCATATAGATGCCTCCTGACGTGCCTAGGCGAGGGCTCCTCTGCAAGCAGCTGTCTGCTTGGGTGGCCACTTCTGCGGCTCCCGATCAGGAACTGCTTGCAGAGCATTATATTGTGATCCTTTTCGGGGAGCATTTGCGCCTCGCCGTGTAGATGGTGTTCGGGCGACATCAGGAGGCATCCTGTCGCTGTCCTGAGTGCGGTGTTCTGTACAGTCTGTAGCTTCGTCCACTGCGTCCTACTAGTCCCTGGCGACCACACTGGCGCTGCGTAGTTCAAAACCGGCCGGCCTATTGCCTTGTATGTTGCCAGCAACGTTTCTTTGTCTTTGCCCCAAGTACTTGCGGCTAGCGACTTGAGGACCTTGTTGCGGCTCTGTACTTTATTGACAATAGCGGTTGAGTGCGCAGAGAAGGAGAGCAGGCTGTCGAATGTTACTCCGAGTATTTTGGGGTTATTCACCGTCGGAATTGGTGTGTCATCGACGTGATCCCCAGCGGTAGCCTGACCTCCTTCCTCCAGCTTGTGAACAGGGTCGCGGAGGATTTCGTAGGGGAGAGGGCTAGACACTTTGAAGTGAAGAAGCGAGAAAGTTCGGAGATATACCCGTTTACTTTCGAACACAGGTCATCAATTCCATTCCCAGTCGCCATGATCGAGCAATCGTCGGCATAAGAGACAATCGAGACTCCCTCTGGTGGTTGAGGGAGCTTTGAAATGTAAAAGTTAAACAGTAGCGGGGAAAGGACACCACCCTGAGGAACCCCCTGTTTTATTTTTCGCTGTTTACTCGTTTTTTCTCTAAACATTACCGACGAATGTCGACCACTCAGATAATTTGCCGACCACCGTTTGAGCCTCTGTGGGAGAGAGGAGGCCTCTATATCTTCTAGTAGCGTGGAATGGCAGACGGTGTCAAACGCCTTTGACAAGTCCAACGCTACTAGAATCGTTCTTTCACAGGGACTGTTTCGGTTAAGGCCACAAGTTATCTGAGTGTTTATGGCGTTAAGTGCTGTTGTTGTACTGTGCACTTTACGGAAACCATGCTGATGCTTCGCTGGGGTCAAGTGGTTTGTGAAGTACGGGAGTAGCAAGGCCTCGAGTGTCTTCGCTACCGGGGAAATGAGTGTTATCGGACGTTAAGAATCTCCTTTGTTGGCAGGTTTCCCCGGTTTGAGCAGTGGGACCACTCTCCCCACCTTCCAGATGTCTGGGATGATGAAAGAGGCCATTGACAAGTTTAGGACCTCCGTTAGGTACCCTACACCCGCAGGACCCAAATTTTTCAGCATCAGCATGCATATTCCGTCGGGACCCATGGCTTTGGAGGCTTTCGCCTTCCCGATGGCCACCTGAACTTCACCGCAAGTGAAAGCAAGGGGGGGCACAGGTTGTTGACAGTTTGTGCAGCCTTCTGGTCACTCGACGCTTGGCTTTGTCCACCGGAGGATGCAGTATGAACTGCCGGCTAAAATAGCTCGCGCATCGCTCCGGGTCCGACGAAGCATGGTCGCCGAAGGAAATTTCGACTCTGTCGTCGTGCTTCGTCGGATTAGACAGTGACCTCACGGTTGACCAAAGCTTGCTCACACCAGAGGTGAAGTTACAGGTCTTCAGATGCTCCTCCCACTTCTTCCGCTTATGTACGTTTACTAGTTGCTGAATCTCCGCGTTGAGATCCCTGATACGGGGATCTCCGGGATCGGCCTGACGAAGGCTATCACGCTCAGGGAAGTTTGGACGTGGGTCCGATATACATCCTGCCGGTATGAAGCGAGCTGCAGCAGCAGTGACAGCCCTGCGGAACTTACGTTCACCGAGATGGACGTCGGTTGGTGTGGGGAGCGCTGTGAAGGTGTTTTCGGTAAACTCCGCGTAACCTTTCCAATCAGCTTTAGAAAAGTTGATATAGGTCCGGTGTTTGGCGGAGGCAAAGTCGGTTGCTTTATCTATCGAGATGACTATGGGTAGGTGGTCTGATGCTAAAGTCAGCATAGGTCGCCATGTTATGCTGTTTATCAGACCAGCACTGACTATTGTGATGTCTGGCGAGCTACTGTAGTTACCCATAATCCTGGTGGGTGCGTCGTCGTTCATTGTGCAGAATGTCGAATCGTCTATCTGCTCAGCCAAGTCTGTTTCGCTACGATCGGTTGACAGGCTTGAGTGCCAAAGATCGTCGTGCGCATCACAGTCACCTACTACCATACGGTTTTCACCTCAGAGGAGCGCACCTATATCAGGGTGATATCATGCATGGTGTGGTGCGTGATGAACGCTAAGCCACCACCATTATCTCGCTCGCGATCTCGACGGTGCACGTTGTACCCGGCGCAATTCAACAAAGTTGAATTGCTGTGCAACTTCGTCTCTTGGACCGCAGCTATCAATATACCATGCCGACACATGAAGACGGTTATCTCCTCAATCTTGCTCTTGTTAAATTGAAGGAGCTTCATGTGGTTCGGGAGACGTGTCGTGATGTGGGGTGTAATGTGTGTGTTCTTGCCGCCGTTGGATGTGTTTTCGGCGATCTAACCCCGTTTAGGTCGGCGAAGTATCTCAGAAGTTGTCCGTCCATAGGGCTACATTCACTACGTATTCAACTTCATATGCTGCTATAGTTTGGTGGCAAATATTTCTTTGTTTTGTTTCGATTTCACACATTCCTAGGCAAACAGCTGATTTCGAAAGATGTTTTCTCTCTTCCTCTTCTTCTTTCGTTTCGATCGTAACGCAGAATACCTAAGTTCGATTCCAGCGGAGCGGAATGCGGGAACGTAATCGAAATGCAGAATAGGGCTGATAATTCATGTGAATTATAATTTGAAAGTGTCTATTTAGCCAAGGAAAAAGCAAAGCAGTATACTTCCAGCAGACATCGACCTGGGTTTTCGCACGACTGTTCCTGTATCATCGTTGTTTTTTAGGAAATTCTTACCACCATATACATATGTATTATTTACTTTAGTAACTAACTTATGTAAATATGTACGTATTTTTTGTGCTTAATATATGCAAAAAAAAGAAGAAAGTAGACACAACAAACATCGAGTAAATTTTTATTTGTGTCAAACTGAAACTTTTTTCCCAATAATAAACGGTTAGCTGATTCAAGTCTACAGCAAGTTCACAAAAAATTAATTGAAAACTTGTATCAACCAAAGCATTGTTTATATTTGCTCAACAATGACTTTATTCAACTAACAATATTGTCCAATCAAGGTAGTCGTTTTGTAATTATTAACAAATATACATTTGTCCCAACTAGAAGTCTTAAGTAAATTGCAGACTTTCGTTAACTATATATTTATTTCGCCATATCCAACTATGCCACTTGATCACTATAACCAAATCTTGGTTATTATAACTAAACCTTTTTCTGGGTGTATGAATTGTTGCAGTGTTAAAAAATAGTTGGTTGTCGTTTGAAGTTCTCTAAACATTTATTTAAGCTTTTAAAGTTTACGACATACAAAAATACTACACTTACGACACCGTTGTGAATGCCTCAAACGAGTTAGAAAAAATAGTAACCAGAGTTCTGCAACTTTGATTTACCCCTCCTCAAGAGCTTGTCTAGTACTTTCAAAGATACACATCTTTTCATACGTACATATGTATTTCTAAATGTGAAGTACAAATAGAACAATGGGGTTTCCAGATGACCTCAAAAACAGAATTTTGGTTTGTCTTGGTTAGCTAATATTATTGTTATGCAAGAAGTATTTTGCCTTTGCTGCGGATTTTCTTGAAGAAATAAATTTACGAGCAATTATTTATTGGGAATTGCAAACTCATTTAAGCAATTTTGATATTTTTATGAATTTTTGTTCTTCATGGTTACTATGCCAAAAGCTGTTTTGCGAGAACGAACACATTTTCCAACTGTGTGCTCAATTTTATTTTCAGTTCAGAAGCCTAGAGAACGTGGAGAAAATGTTCCGATATTTCAAATATCGAAACAAAATATTGTATCGATATCGTATCGCAACACCTGATATCGATATAAAGTAACCGATTACGCGTATATATAAGTGCGCCGCCGGTTCTTCGGGAGTTTGAAACACAATTAAAGTTTTTAAAGCTTTTTACTTCTACCTCCCTTTTATTAGCTCGGGATGTAACTATGTAATATTGATACGCCTAAAAGATGCAGCGATTTCTATTCTCAAGTTACATACCTGATGACAGTACGAATGGAAATTATAATAGCGAGGTTTTAGTTTTTTAAACTATAATTTTATCATTTCACTAGACTCTACGTCTTTAGTTACATGTGTTTTCGACAAAATTATAATATCTATTGACACTCTTCTATAATGTTTTCTAACTCAGCTTTATTATTTATAAATCCTTGTATATTCGCGTAAAATAGTCTTATGGACTTTGATTGCTAGTAACCTTTTCTTCTCTTACTTTCCAGTTTTTGCAAATAAATAGGACAACTTTTGCTAAATGTCACATGATTGATGTCCACATCGAGGTTTAGCCTTTGATTTGCTCGTACACAATTTATGCATCTTTTGATAACTTTGCAATTACACTCCTTTGATCTATGTTTTCCTATACATTTTACACATATTTCTTCATTTTTACATGCAGCAGCTTTATGGTTATCCTCTGCATTTAAAACATTGTTGTACATCAAGGCCATCAAACACTTTGCATTTCTCCCATCCTATATTTAGTCTTTCTGCAGCGATAACTTTTGGAAATGATTCCGGATCTACTTTAATTTAATTAAATTTTGAAACAAGTGGCAACCCCCCTCAAAAATATTTTCGCCTGTAAGC
Source organism: Rhagoletis pomonella (assembly GCF_013731165.1). Taxonomy (NCBI): domain Eukaryota; kingdom Metazoa; phylum Arthropoda; class Insecta; order Diptera; family Tephritidae; genus Rhagoletis; species Rhagoletis pomonella. The sequence goes on from NW_023458557.1 coordinate 53,050,639, forward strand.
CTTCATAACCTCTTTCTTTTGACACCCTGAAATTTTTAAACAGGTGGCAACTCTATTTTTTCTGGTTTTAACCATCCGGTTATTATAAAAATCAAACCAAGAAAATAAAAATATTCAAATCGGTCAAGCCGTTTTGAGCCTTAGCGAGACTAACGGACAACAATTCATTTTTATACCCGAGCGCACTTGTGCACAAGGGTATATTAATTTTGTTCACATAACGGTTGTTTGTAACAGCCAAAACGAATCGAGATAGATATAGACAAATGTATACATAAATGATCACGATGAAAAAAGAAATCGATTAAGCCATGTCTGTCTGTCCGTCCGTCTGTCCGTCTGTCCGTCTGTCCGTCTGTCCGTGTACACGATAACTCGAGCAAAAATTGAGATATCTCAACGAAATTTGGTATGTAGGTTTCCCTTAATCCAAGGTAGGTTGGTATTAAAAATGGGCGAAATCGGACTTTAACCACGCCCACTTCCCATATAACGGTAATTTCCAGAAATACGCAAACTGCGATATTTTAGTAACTATTGAAGATAATTCACTCAAAATTGATATTTACGATAATTTTTAGACGAAAAATAAGAATATTATAAATTTTTGGAAAATGGGCGT
>NW_023458557.1:53051270-53091112 GCF_013731165.1 Rhagoletis pomonella
TAACCGCTGCACCAATTTCTTCCAAACTTGGCACAGTTGTTGGCCTTGGTACAGCATAAAAAACCGCCGAAACTTTTTAAAATCAGACAATAACTACGCCCACATCCCATATAACGGTAACTTAGAGAAATACAAAATCTTCGATAAATCATTAAATATTGAAGCTAATTTATTCAAAATGGATGCTTGCAACAATTCTTTACCAAGAAATACGTTTATTGTAAAATTTTGGAAAATGGGCGTGGCACCGCCCACTTATGATCACATATAAGTATATCGGTAACCGTTCTACCAATTTGTACCAAACTCGGTATGGTTATTGTACTTGCCACGTGTAAGCAAAACGTTGAAAATTATTGAAATCGGACTAAAATAACGGCCGATTCTCATATAACGGTAAATTTAAGAAATGCTTGAAACTTCAATATTTCGAAATTGAAGGACACTAATTTACTACCATCTAGCGGAAGGTTTCGGAAGGGTGAAAAAACATATATTTAATACTTGCGCCGGGTATTTAATGTTCGGCTCCGCCCGAACTTAGACTTTCTTACTTGTTATATATAAGATATCTTCTTTAATAATGCGCATGCTCGAAATTGACTTTAGACCTATGGTCTGGAGGAATTTTTTTCTTAGAATTTTATGAAGAATCCGGATATGCTAGAAACGATGTCGAAAAAAGTCGATCCATACAAATTGACCTGCGCTATGTACATTTATGTACATCGCAGCCAGCAAAAAACCCGAAAACCGATCCGAGAAAGGACAAAACAGTGGAAGAAGTGCGGATTTCTGTCCGTTTACTGATTCCATTTTCGGATGCTTTGACCATCCGTTTTCCCACTAAAGTGTGCGACAGAAATGTATGTACAGACAACAGTATGTGAAACGGATACGTTTTCGGCTGTTTTTTCTGAAATTTGTCTGATTGAATTTTTCGTTCAATACGCTTTCCTTCTGCGCTTCATAGATACTTTTTGAGGGTTCAAAAGAAATAAAATAAAATTAGGAAGCGCCTGACGGAATTTGGCATCTTCTGGAAGCTAACGAATAGAGGCACACTCCTCTGCACGCGCAGCCACTGCCAACTACGCATACATGCTTTCAAATGTTAAGCTTGAACAAATAATATACAATTATTGCTTTCAAATTAAATCATCTTTTTCGAACGTTTTCCGGATAGGAAAATTGATGATAACTGTAAGAGTTTTTCTATTCGTTTTCGGATAAGGAAAATTGTACTAAACTGCACTGTTGGCAAAATTTACGTTTCTTTGCTGGCTGGGATTACATAAAACACTTTTTTATATGGTGCTAAGCAAGAAATATTTAGGAACATAAAATTTAATTTCGTTTGTATATACAGTAAAACACACTTAAGTACCTCACGAAAAATGTCAGCTTTTAGAGGTACTTACGTGGGTTGGGTACTTAAAATAACTCGCTTAAGTACCTCGATGCGGGTACTTAAGCGAACATAATTATTGATGTTGCTACATCTTTTTGTTAACATACATAAATATGTAAATCCTTGAATAAAACATAAACATTTAATGAAGTATACGTACTTATTTAAGATTTTTCAATTAAAATACGCTGCCTCTGAGATTCGAAATATGCAAATATGTTAAGGAATTTTAAAAGAGCACTCAAAAGGGGAAAAATATAGGTATTACTGTTCAAAATCAGGTTTACATCCAAAATTACAATTCATAATTTCGTTTTGTAGCAAATATGAAATATGGGTACTTAAATGTAAATGGATTAAGAATCAAAGTGCTAGAAGGGATTTGAGTGTTTGGTACAAAAAGTATTTTTTATGTTGAAATTGTACTTAAAATCGGCAAATTGTACTTTTGTACTTTTTAAAATTAATTGTACTGAAAAAAGGACAATTGTACTTAAAATATCAACACCGGTGGCAGCCATATGGCTATCCAAGGACACTTATAAAATCCATTTGTATATTAAAATCCCAAATAGTCTACGTGAAGAGCCTTGAATAGAATATTTCCTCTTTGAAGATAAAAAATCACACAAAACTCTAAAAATCCTAAATGTCCAAATGCCAAATTTACAACGTAAAGGGCAGTGGGTAGAGTATTTCCTCTTTGACTAAACGAAATGTTCATATCGTAAATTTTTGAGTTGATTCGAAAACAAAGTCCTCTGTCATCTCCGCCCACTTACACCATATATGTAGTATCTCAAAAACTACTTCAACGATCTCGACCATTTTGGTATAAACATTACGCTTAGCTCCTTTAAGCACTTCCTTGAACATTTCTGAAATCGGACATAACCCACTCCCCTGGCTTCAGTTTTTTGAAATTATGGACCTTTAGGTGGGTGGAGGGCGTGCACGGTAGTATAGAAAAGTTTTTAATTTCTCATTAAAAACCACCCGTAATATTACTGCAGAATATGAAATATCGATGTTTCAATGATCATCTCCGATCAAAATCAAAATCGTATCTTGGCAACTTTTCGAGAAAACTGGGGCCTTGCGATGTCTACTTCAGCTGCCATGTAAAGGAGCGCAAATTTGCAGTTGGATTTGTGGTGGAAGAGAGACTCCGTCGCCGAGTACTGTCGTTCACCCCGGTGGACGAGCGTCTAGCCATAATCCGCATCAAAGCGAGATTCTTCAACATCTCGCTCATCTGCGCCCATGCCCCGACGGAAGAGAAAGATGAGGCATCCAAGGATCTTTTCTATGAGCGCTTGGAGCGCACGTACGAGCGCTGCCCCCGCCACGATATCAAAATCGTGCTTGGCGACTTCAATGCCAGGGTGGGCAAGGAAGAGATTTTGGAACCACCGTCCGAAAATTCAGCCTCCACGACGAAACGTCCTACAACGGATCTGGCTGATCGACTTCGCCGGGTCCCGAAACATGGTAGTATGCAGTACTAGGATCAAGTATAAAAAGATCCATCAAGCTACGCGGCTGTCTCCGGATCGAAAAACGAGAAACCAAATCGATCATGTTGTGATAGACGGAAGGCACGCTTCCAGTGTTTTAGACGTACGCACACTCCGAGGCCCAAACATCGACTCGGACCACTATCTTGTTGCAGCCAAGATACGCACCCGCCTGCATCAAAAAATGTGCGCCAAAATATGCAAGGAAAGCTTAACGTCGAAAAGCTGCAATCACAACAGACAGCCAGCAATTTCGCTACTCGACTCTCACACCTGCTCTCAGAGAGCACTCTTCAACAAACCGACATATGCGAGCAGTGGAACCACATTTCCCGCTCATTAAGTAACGCCGCCGAAGAAGTAGTCGGATTTCAGCGAGCCCGAAAGAACAACTGGTACGATGAGGAGTGTCAGGAAGCTGCAGAGAAAAAAGATACCGCCTACTGGGCCACGCTGCGATCGGGCGCAACGCGCGCTATGTGGGACCGCTATAGGGATAGGAAGAGGGAAGTGAGACGTATTTGCCGCAATAAGAAGAGAGAGGCCGAAATACGTGAGTGCGAAGAGCTTGAAATGCTGGCCGACAGGAAGAATGCCCGAAAATTTTACCGCAGAGTTAGGCGACTTACGGAAGGTTTCAAGACCAGGGCGTACTCCTGTAAGAACAACAATGGCGACCTAGTAACCGATGTCCAGAGCGTACTTAAGTTATGGAGGGAACACTTTTCCGCCCTACTAGGAGAAGAAGAACCTGAGCCCGCAGTCGATGATGACGGAGTCGACGTTCCACCACCTGACTATGACGAGGTACGTATAACAACAAAGCTTCTGGAGCTGACAGCCTGCCAGCTGAGCTATTCAAGTACGGCGGCGAGGAGTTGATAAGGTGCATGCATCAACTCTTGTGCAGAATATGGTCAGATGAACGCATGCCCGACGACTGGAATTTAAGTGTGCTCTGCCCAATCTATGAGAAAGGTGACCAGGCCATTCGCGCCAACTACCGCGGGATCAGCATTCTAAGCATAGGTTAAAATGTTTTATCGAGCGTATTGTGTGAAACACTGAAGCCCACCGTCAATAAACTGATTGGGCCTTATCAGTGTGGCTTTAGACCTGGTAAATCCACCATAGACCAGGTATTCACAATACGCCAAATCTTGAAAAAGACCCGCGAGAAAAGGATCGATACTCACCCCCTATTTGTCGACTTTAAAGCCGCTTTTGACAGGACTTAAAGGAGTTGCTATACGCCGCTATGTCTGAATTTGGCATCCCCTCAAAACTCATACGGCTGTGTAAAATGACGTTGAGCAATACCACCAGCTCCGTCAGAATTGGGAAACAGCTCTCCGAGCCGTTCGCCACAAAACGGGGTTTCAGACAGGGCGACTCCCTTTCATGTGACTTCTTTAATCTGATGTTGGAGAAGATAATAAGAGCTGCAGAACTGAACCACTCAGGAACAATTTACTACAAGAGCGTGCAATTGCTGGCTTTTACCTTGACATCAATATCATCGGTAACAAAACCGCGAAGTCTGTCGGCCAAGCGCCAAGTTGGATAGGGAAGCAAAGCGCATGGATCTGGTGGTAAACGAGGACAAGACGAAGTATCTCCTGTCATCAAACAAACATCAGCACATTCGCGTCTTGGCACCCACGTCACTGCTGACAGTTACAATTTCGAGAAAGGAGAGAATTTCATTTACTTGGGAACCAGCATTAACACCGATAATAATGTCAGCATTGAAATCCAACGCAGAATCACTCTTGCCAACAAGTGCTACTTTGGACTGAGTAGGCAATTCAGGAGTAAAGTCCTCCCTCGACGTACGAAAACCACGCTCTATAAGTCACTCATCATGCCCGTGCTGGTATATGGCGCAGAAGCATGGACAATGACAACATCCAATGAGGCGGCGCTTGGAGTGTTTGAGAGAAAGATTTTGCGGAAGTTTTATGGGCCTTTACCCGTTGGCGACGGCGAGTACCGCAGACGATGGAACGATTAGCTGTATGAGCTTTACAACGACACGGACATAAGTGCAGCGAATTAAAATACAGAGGCTCCGCTGGCTTGGCCATGTCGTTCGAATGGACACCGACGCTCCAGCTCTGAAAGTATTCAATTCGGAACCCGCTGGTGGTAGCAGAGGAAGAGGGAGGCCCCCACTGCGATGGAAAGATCAGGTGGAGAAGTACTTGGCTTCCCTTGGGCGTTTCCAATTGGCGTCAGTTGGCACAGAGGAGAAACGACTGGCGTGCTTTACTGAACTCGGCCAAAATCGCTAAGGCGTTTGCAGCGCCAAAAAAGAAGAAGAAGAAGAATTTCATTTCTAAAGATATTTGAAAATGTTCAGTAGAAGTTAAAAAACTTACCAAAAAATTACCAACTCAAATTTGTGAAGGTAAAAGTTACCAGTTTTGGTAGAACTCTACCAAAACGGCAGCCCTGACCAAAACCCAGAATACCATGCTTACGCGGAAACCACATATTTTACAATTTCAATTGCATAAATGTAGAGCTATGTATCGTAAAAAACTTTCAAACTTGATTTCCCAAAAGCTTCATCTTTACACAGTCATGTTTCTGGCAAACGGGCGACGATATACATATTAGACTGACTAGAAAAAAACTAAAGGGCTTCTTTTTTTGACGCTCTTGACTTTTTAGCTTCTATTATGACTAAAAACTATCCCCTGAAAATTTGGACCAAAAATATTTACATTTAGAGGTCTCGCGTGGACGTTTTGTGCTTTAGTGGTTAAAATTACTCTTCCATCGATCCGTGCGCACACGAAATCCCTCAAGAAATTAAAGTTTTTTAAGGTCGCACAATATGTTTTCAAGGTCGCTGAACACGTTGGGCGAGACAATTTTTCGATCTGACCCTTACATTTTGAGATATTACGAAAAAGTCTTAAAAAACGAGAAAAAATCTGAAAATCACGCTTTAAAAGCTGATTATTTCTTAAAAAAAGTGGTTGCAATTTTTTAACATTGTAGCTACTACGTTCAAATTGAAGAGTTAAACATGTTAAATGGGCTTGAATCAGTTACATAAACAAAACATGTTCATAAACAAGTTAAACCGCATGCAATTGTTTAAAAAAAAAAAATTTAACCAGTTAAATCATTTAACTAGTTTGAAAACCAGTTCAGTACAGAGTTGTATCAGAAAGCTTTCTGCTCCGGCCAGTCAGAAAGACCCAAAAGCTTTCATTTGACAGGCCAACGTTAAAAAAAATTATATTCTCAAAAATATTAAAAATTAAAAACTATCAAAAAATATTAAAATGTGTGTGCATGTCTGCCCACCAAAAAAGAGGCCAAGGCGGTAATTAGTTATTTCCCATCAGGTCTCATCGTACGCAGAGATAAATAGTGCATACGAACTAAATATTTTGAAGTCTCTAAGTAATCCGTAAGCGTTAATATCATGAAGCAGACATTCGCACAAAAAAAAATTGAATCAGAAAAACTTGATTTTGAATATATATTTTTAGAATTTTTATTGGTAATCAAACAACCGTCAAAGCTAACTCCAAATGTTCAATGTAGACGACTGTGCTTTCCAAAAAGCTCTTTTTCATTTAAAAAGTTAAATGGGGCAAATTTGAAAGTAATATTAGTAATTCTTATATCCACAACTTCGTCAAACAAACGCAGCCATTGTAGAGAATACTACGTTTATCTTATTTTGAGATATTACGAAAATATCTTCAAAAAAGAGAAAAAAAAATCTTAAATTTACCTTTAAAAGTTTCTTATTTCTGAGAAAAAAATTGAAATTTTTTAACACTACTACTCGTATTTATAACCACATCTTTGGCAAACAAAATGGGTCATCGCAGGGAATATTGCGTTCATGACTTCTCTAAATATCGGTAAACTACTGAACCAGTACCTGGATGCGTGTCTAAAACCTCTAGTATTCGGTAATATGAGAAATATTTATATTTAACACCGGACTTCCGATCGAAAAATATTGATTATTAAGAATTCTATACTATTTCTACGAAAAGTTGTTTTTTCCCCATAACAAATACATGGAAAACTTTGAACGCTTAGAGCGACCTCTAAATATAAAAAAACTAAATATACTTTAGATTTCAATGAGAATAAATAAATATTGCTTTACTGTCATTAAATATTGTTTTATAGTTCGATATACACTACATTACATATGTTTAAAAGCTGTATGCGCATTTCTGGGGTGGCATCCAATTTCGACTGAATTTATTCTTTGTATAAGTGTAAGTCCCTGTTTTACAACTATACGTTGTGACAGCATGAAGTAAGGTTAAGGTAGTCCTTTATACTTCATGGTATTCACTCCTAACACTAACCCAAAACTTGTTCAGAGACACAGACTCAAAAGTGTGTTTCAATGTCGAAGTACTCTGAAGATCTATGAATGCTTCATAAATGGATTTTGTACCCAATCGATATTACTACTACCATGTGTTATAAGCCGGATATTCGAATAATAGTAATAATATTTAGGCGCTTACACGCTAAGTATTTGGCCGCGCTTCTCCTCCAATTTGTAGTGTGCGTCTTGATGTTGTTACAGAAATGGGGGACCTAAAGCTTTATGCCGCCTTCGAACCCCAAAGGATTTTGTGAGAAGCTTTTTCATGGCAGAAATACACTCGGTGGTTTGTCATTGCAGCCGGTGTTAAAAAAACGTTTTTTCTATATTTTTGCGACATTGCTTTGATCAGAAAAAAAACAACCTGAAAAGCGCAATGCTCAACGCTCTTCTGTAGGTATATCACTCAGTATGGCAATCATACCAATTACGAGTACATATACTCGAGCTTAGATAATTGCGGTTTATAGAACTTTTCTTTGTGTGTGCAACTCAAACCGACTCCCGGCCGCCATGCTTATTCATACCGAATTTTAACAGCCAAAAATTAATTTTTTCACGGAATCCTGGTGACTTTTCTATGGAACCCTTGGGTTCCGCGAAACCAACTTTAGGACGCTCTGTTTTAGTGGATAAAATCTTTTTACGCGAACGTCATTGCATGCTTCATTCGACAACGTTTTGTCTCTACCGTTAGGGATGTTTTACAAGAGCAAAACCTCGATGACGAAAACTTCGATGTTTATAAACGATGTATGGATATGTTTAAATAAATTATTGGTAGGTTTAATTTTTAGTATAATAATAACCAGAACACGATTAATTGCTCGTAACCGAAACATAACAGGATTGCCACGTTGCCACTTTGAACATGCATAATATTTGTAGTGTAGAATCAATTGATGACGCAAATGGCATGCAGTTGGTGGTAGCTTACTCCAACTATGACCACCAATCTGGTCCTTAGCTGTTCATTATGTTCATCAATGACATAAATTCCTTTTTCCATACGTCCAATTTTATTTTATACATACACGACGTCAAGGTACATATATTCTGTTATTAAAAGCCCGCAAGACTCTGTAGCCATTTACGGGAAGATAAATCCTCAACCCACAAAATATAAAACTTCCAGAATACCCCTAAAATACCTAGGCTAGAATATGCTTTCTTTATTTGGAGACCTACCGTCAACGAACTCATTGGGCTAATCAGCGTGGCTTTAGACCTGGTAAATCAACCATAGACCAGGTATTCACAATACGTAAAATCATGGAAAAGATCCGCGAGAAAACGATCGAAACTCACCATCTATTTGTCGACTATTTTAAAGCTATTTTAGGTTTCTTTGACTTGATACCAAACTTGTTTAGTTTGGATAAGCGGTTTTTTTATTATTAGGAAAACTATTTTTATCTCGGCCTTAAATAATATTCGGCCAAGCTTAACTGTTAAAAAAATAACTGTTATTTTCAGTACCTGCTAAAGGGAGTTGCCTATGCGCCGCGATGTCTGTATTTGGTATCCCCGCGAAACTGATACGGCTGTGTAAAATGACCACCAGCTCCGTCAGAATTGGGAAAGACCTCTCCAATTTTTAATTCCAATTAATCGTGGGAAAATGACCTGGTCTAGAAAAATTTTGTACAAATACGTAATCGGCGACCCAAAATTAAGATTACGTATCTCGGCGTTGTTTGCGTAATTTCAAGCAATTCAACAAATGGCTGCTTTTAATATTTATTATTGTTCTTTTCCGCTCTCCTTCTGTTAGCTACTTTATGCTAGTAAACACTTCACTTGCAAGAATTCGCAGCTCTCCCATGCATCTCCTCCATTCACTTGTATATGAACTATAGGGGTATTCTCGAAGTCTTGCACGATGCACGGATTGCACGAAATGCAAAAATACTATTCCAAATTTCGAAGAGTATGAGAGCACCCTATTGCAAAGTGGTAGCATGCATGGGTAGCAAGGAGCGAAATTATGTATCAACTACAATAACAAGAAACAGCAAAAAAAAAAATGAAGTGAGCGAGATGAGAGGAATGAGAGAAATATGCAGCAATTCCAACAACAAAACAACTAGCACAGGGTCGCATTTATTTTGCTATGCTATTTTGCAAAATATATACATGGGTTTCGACGTTGCATATTTTGCAGCGATAGGAAATGTTGTTTCTCATGTATTTTGTTGTTGTGTGTTTGCAAGTTATGCAATCCATGCAATCCGTGCTACGTGCAATGGCTTTGCAAGATTTGGAGAATACCCCTTATGTCTTACCAAAATGGAAAGGTTCAATAAAACTATGGTATACTATGCAATATCCATGGCCATGTTATCGTGACATTCAGATATTAGAGAATACAGAATATTTTATTTTATGAGCTTTATAAAGAAAGTCAATTATCAAAACTGCCTTGCCATACGAAAATCGTTTATACCATGTTCTGACCGACATCGAAAACATGTTTTCGTTGCTAAAACTAGTTTTCGACCTAAAACTTGTGTTTTCGTCCATGTAAAATGTGTCAAACGAAAACCAGTTTTCGCTGAAACTACTTGAAAACTCACGTTCCACTTATTCCAGTCGGTGTCTGCACTAGTTTTTTCGATTATTGATCGAAGTGGAAGTCATATTTTATCATCTTTAATATGCCAGTTCGGATTTATTGTTAATTGGCTGGCCAAATTAAAATAAGAATAAGAGTAAAATGTTGTTAATGGGAAGAAAATTAAATAAAGTATTTTGGATTTGTTGTATTGTAGCAAAACTGTAAACAATTGATGTAAGAAATGTCAACGAAAACAGTAACAGCCGGTGTGAACAGCCTTCAACCCACAATCCCAAAACTCGTTTTCAAAGTGTTTTCGTTGTCGGTCAGAACATGGTATTACTGTTACCTTTAGCCCTAAAATAAATTCACACCTGACAACTCATATGGGCAATGTTTACATCCAATCGCCGATCCGGAATGGTATGTATGAGCGAGTACTTTACGAGGTTGAAGGAAAGTTAAGCGATTAATACCTGGTAAAGGCTGGTATGCAGCTCCCAAGAAATCGGTCAAGAAAAATTTGCCATTATTTCGTGTGTGTATCCAAGGAATTTTGACATTTTTGATACTTCACAGCCTGTTGCCTCACTCTTTCCTCAAGAAATAATGGAACGGGCATATATTTCTGTTGCAAACCTGGGTTGCCTTGTGCTCTTTTTTCACAAAAAACTTTAGAAAACCGTAGGAAAAAGCGTAGCAAATTGCTTAAGAACTGCGAACTGCCTTAAGGAAATTTGACTCAAGAAAATTTCTTAGCCATTTTTTGTACGTCATTTTGTATGGAATTTTAGCTTTTTTTGAGAACTGCATACAGGCCTTAATGGTGAAACTCAGAAAACACATATCGCATATTCTATGTATAACAATTGTTACATACGTACATATGTACGCTGTAAGCTGTCTATCGATAAGTCAAATGGTAACAAAATCAAAACACCTGCGCCTTTGTGTCATTGCGAGCACGCAATTGTTAATAACAAAAGCAAATAAAAAAGGTAACAAAGACATATATGTATAGTTACATACATATGTTTATGGTGTTTTATAGATATAGGAATACATGCACATATGTACATAAATATATATAAATAAATGCATGCATGTATGTACGTACTATTAACTACGCTTGAAACTAATAACTAAATAATATAAAAAAGGGCCTGTTGTAAATTAAAAAAAAATAACTCTAGTGACAGCTAATAATCCAAGTGAAATAGGAAGTAAGGAACACCCTGCCGCAGGACACTAGCCTTTATTTGGGTTGAACAAACAGAGAGCAAGTAGGGAGCATTGAGCAGTATCTACATGCATACATATGTACATTAGGGTGGTCCAAAAATGCATGTGGAAAAAGTAAAGTCGGAATTGTAATGCTCTCACCCCCTAGGATTGTTCTATACCGAAAAAAATATATCCCTATTTTTTTTTTTTGAAATCAAACAATATTTAGAGGTCGCTCAAAGCGACCAAAGTTTTCCATGTATTTTATATGGGGAAAAAACAACTTTTCGTAGAAATGGTATAGAATTCTTAAGAATCAATATTTTTCTATCGGAAAACTCTGTTTATCTGCAGGAGATTCCTAATAATAATACCCAATTGTTTATTTAACCATTTTTTTCATCGCAACTATAATTTATAGGTCCGCCAAAACCCGCAATAACCCCGAAAAATGCAATGGGCGGACCAATAAAAACGTTAGTATTAAAAAATGGTTAAATAAACAATTGGGTATTATTGTTGAAAGTCTCCTGAAGAGAAACAAAGTTTTCGGATCGAAAAATATTGATTTTCAAGAATTCTATACCATTTCTACGAAAAGTTGTTTTTTTCCCTATATAAAATTACATGGACAACTTTGAGCGCGTTGGGCGACCTCTAAATATTTTTTGATTTCAAAATAAAAAATAGGGGTATACTTTTATCGATATAGAACAATCCTAGGGGGTGAGAGCATTACAATTCCGACTTTACTGTTTTTGGGCCACCCTAATGCACATACATAGATCTCACCGGTTTCCGATTCGCCATAGTGACAATTGAACTGGAATATTTATTTGGTTTTGGATTCATTTCTAACAGGAGCATTTAGGTATTGGAAAAAGTACAACAAATTATGAAAAATTTATTCACTGGAAATACTTATTTGTTTATATTGTTATTCTTCAATACATTACACAGAAATTGATTTGTGCGTTGCACTGTGTTTAAAAATTGAGTTCTTTAAAATTTAGTAAAATAATTAGTAACAAGTAGGTATATACTATGTATGCATTTGTAATGAATCAAAAGATAACTAAACTAGAAGGGTACCAAGGGAATCCGGCCACACTCCTGGATGGGCAGACCTAACTTTGCCGAGGTTGCGAAGGACCGAATCCTCATAGGGGTTTTGGACCGAGGCAACGAGCTCGGGTCCATACCGAAGGACCAGTGGAGGTGGGTGAAGGCAGCCTTGGCGAACGTCATTTCTGCTGGAGAACCCCGGAACCCCTCCAGCTTGCAAAGACGCTGGTTGGTACCAGGGCCACGTAAAAGTTGTCGCCTGCGAGGATCCGAGATCGGTGGCGCTGTACAAGGCTGCCGTTGCAAGGATAGGCCCTGTCTATCCAGGGGCTAGGTTGGAGGTTGTAGACTGGAAGGACATTCCAGTCAGACCAAGAGCGAGTCGAGGACGCTGATGGCCCTTCAAGACAGGTAGTTTTGTCGCTAAACAAGGAGTCACTCGAGCTCCTGGAGAAGCGGCAAGGCCGAGTATATTATGGCGTCGATGAGGTCATAATTAGAGTCTATCGCGGGGACGCGCAGCGCGCCTACAGTTCGGGTGCAGCAATGGACATAGACATTGAGGCACCCGAACCGGAGCCGGAACCGGAGCTCTCCGACGCTGAAAGCAATGACTCCTCTCAATCAAACTACGCATCGACAATGCGCAGGGTGTTTGAGGAGGAAGAAATGCTGTACAGCGACGGGGAGTGCGAGGCTGACGTAACCGTCGTAGCGATGGAGGGGGTGGCATATACTCCATATGAGAGTACTGCAAATCAACCTCCACAAATCTAAAGCAGCTTCGGCTGCTCTTCTATGTCGTCTGTCCAAAGGCGATGTTGAGGTGGCACTAATCCAGGAACCTTGGGTTTGCAACTCAAGGGTCTGTGGATTGAGTGCCACGGGCTTCGAGCTGTTCTCAGAGCGTGGTAAAGGTAAAATTAGGGCCTGCATTTTGGCAAAAGCGGATTTAAATATCTTTCCTTTACCTAATTACAGTGATGGTGACGTCGCGACAATAATATTAGAGCTGGAATGCACATCCATCGTATTGGTTTCGGCATACATGCCCTATGAATCGGAGCACCCTCGTCAAACAACGGTGCGGAACTTGGTGACCAAGTATGAAAACGGTCACATTTTGATTGGAAGCGATGCCAATGCCCACCACGTCCAGTGGGGCAGCTCAGACATAAACGATCGGGGTGAGTCACTTTTCAACTACCTCCTAATAACTAACCTAGTTATATGCAATAAAGGTAGGGAGCCTACCTTCATTACTAAAAACCGTAAGGAAGTTCTAGACATAACTTTATGCAGTAAAAGCTTAACTGAGATGGTGGAGGGTTGGCGGGTTCTAGATGAACACTCCTTCTCTGACCATCGATATATTGAAATAGTATTGAATTTCTCTCCAACTAGCCCAACACTACGCAAAAACTTAAAAAACACAGATTGGAGCTACTATAAACAGCTACTTGAAGATAAGCTCTCTAGCTTAGCCCCTATAGAACCTGAATGTACCGAGGATCTAGAGAAAATGGTCAATGTATTTAACTCGACCTGCTCAGAGGCCCTAGGTCAGGCGTGCCCTGATCCTAAGCCGTTAGGCAAATGTAAACCACACTGGTGGTCGCGGGAGTTAGACCCGCTTCGCAAATCTTGCAGGAAGCAATTCAATAAGGCCAAAAGACTTAGCTGTGAGCTCGAATGGCAGGAGTACAAGCGGTTACTCCGGGCCTATAAAAAAGCTCTGAGGGAAGCAAAGAGATCTTCCTGGAGGGTTTTTTGTAGTGGCATCGAAGGTGTTTCCGAAGCTGCCAGGCTGCGAAAGATTCTCTCCAGATCTCCCAACCCGATAGGCTTCTTACAAAAGCACGATGGATCCTGGATCTCCACGGTAAAGGAAACCCTTGAGCTACTTATAGACACCAACTTTCCTGGGAAATAGTTGTAGGGGAAAACTCCCCTTCTGTAACTTCTTCCTACGCGGTGAATATACCCATCTCGGAAGAAAGAGTCAGATGGGCAATACAAAGTTTTAAACCATATAAAACTGCAGGACCAGATGGTATAATACCTGCACAACTGATTAAGACACTGGATGTGTCTGCAAAATGGCTTCTAAGTATTTTCAAGGCCTGCTTCAAGTTTAATCACATACCGCTGGCATGGAGAAATGTCACGGTCGTCTTTATTCCAAAGGCCGGTAAGGCCTCACATACTAACCCGAAGGATCTTAGGCCCATCAGCCTTTCCTCCTTTGCTCTTAAGACACTTGAAAGGATTGTTAGCAGCTTCCTTTCTGGCACCATAGAGAGTCGTCTACTGTACCGTAAAGGTAAATCGACGGAGACCGCACTTCATCATCTGGTCGCCTATATCGAGAAGTCCTTCAACGTTAAGGACTTCTGTCTCGAAGCCTTCTTGGATATTGAAGGCGCTTTCAACAACGTACTTCCGGAGGCTATTACTGACGGCGTGGGGGCCCTAGGAGTGGACAGCTCACTGGTGGAGTTCATCGGTCAGCTACTCTGCTGCAGAGTGGTGTGGGCGAGGCTGGGAGCGTGCGAAGTGTCGAGGCTTGTGACCTCCCCAAGGAGGTGTTCTTTCTCCACTTCTGTGGAAACTGACCGTCAACACGCTCTTGTGTGGAACGGATTGGGGGGGAGGAAAAGTTGTTGCATACGCCGACGACATTGCAATCACTTTCAGGGGAAAATTTCCGCAAACGCTATGCGAGCTGATGCAGCGAACGCTTCGGGATGTATCCAAGTGGTCTACCCGCTGTGGCCTGAGCGTCAGCTCAAGCAAAGCGGACCTCGTCCTCTTCACGAGAAGGTATAAAATGCCTTCCGTCACTCCACCGGAGCTAAACGTCGTCCGGTTAAGTCTCTTTACAAAAGCCAAATTTCTTGGCGTTATCTTAGATAAGAAGCTATGCTGGACGGATAATATGATTCAGCGTTATGAAAATGCTTCCGTTGCCCTCTATACTTGTAAAAGGGAAATAGGCAAGAGATGGGGCCTCAGTCCCCGGATCTGTCGATGGATATTAATAGCAGTCGTCAGACCAATACTCCTGTAAGGAGTGATCGTGTGGTGGCCTGCGTTAGATAAAGAGGTCAATCTCAGGCTTCTCACCAAGGTTGCAAAGGTCTAGTATGATCTGCATAAGCGGAGCGCTCAGAACCACGCCAAGCGATGCTCTGAGCGCTATTTTGGATCTTCTGCCACTGGATTCGGTAGGAAAGCAGATGGCAGCGCTCGCTGCTCTTCGCTTAAGAGAGGCATCCCAATGGCAACCTGTAGCCCAGGGACAATCTTGTATATTAAATGAATTCTTCGACATCGACATCGATTCCGGAAAGCAACTTCAGCACCAGAATTCCAAGCAGGGAGGAGTGGAAAGAAGATTTCAACACTCCATCCGATAGCATTAACATCTATACAGATGGTTCAAAACTCGACGGCAAGGTAGGAGGCGGCGTTTTCTCACGAAACCCTCCTCTAAAAATCTCTTTTAGGTTACCGGACTACTGCAGCGTATTCCAAGCTGAAGTTTCAGCCATCATGGAAGCTGCTGAGAAGCTTGGAACCGAAATGATGGGAAGGGACATCTTCATTTTTAGTGATAGCCAGGCTGCGATCAAATCTCTGAGCTCCTTCACGTTTCACTCAAAGATTGCGCTGCAATGCCGCCTATCTCTACAGAAGATAGCCAAGCAGAACAGACTTCACCTCACTTGGGTCCCTGGTCATAGGGACATAGAGGGAAACTGCATGGCAGATGAACTTGCAAGGCAAGGCACGACCGGGCAGATTCTTCATGGTAAAGAACGCATTGGTATGCCTTTTGCCACTTGCAAACTGCTAATTAGTGAATTTGTTTACAGACAAGCTGAAGAAAGATGGAGTCAAAGTACGACTTGTCGAGTTTCCAGGCAGACTTGGCCTAAATGGGACCGGAAGCGGTCACGAAGGGTTTACTCTCTTAGAAGAGAGGACATATCTAACATCGTTGGGGCCCTAACCGGGCACTGCTTAATAGGTAAACATGCAGAAAGGTTCGGGGTGCCCTTTCGTAGATGTTGCAGAAGCTGCAAGGACGACGAAGAGGAGGAGACAGTCTTGCATCTCTTGTGTAAATGCCCTGCAATGTGCAGAAGCAGGCTGCGTCATCTGGGTTCACCATTCCTGGCCGACCTTAGGGAGGTTTCAAATACCGATGCGAAGCGCCTGATGAGATTCATCAGCGACACGAAGTGTTTCAATGGGGAGGATAATTGAACGGTGTCAACTGTGGTAACACAATGGGCCTTCTATCTATGGCCTAAGTGAGCCGCTAGGGCGGCAGCCACTTCTACCTACCTACCTACCTACCTAGAAGGGTACCTAGAGTCATATAGAAAATTTTAGATACATATAATTATGTTTTTTGTCGCTTGTTGGCTGTTTTCAGAGCCTTCCGGAATTCAGTATGCATTTTGAACCACTTAAACGTCGCTTATTGTTGCACTAGATAAGCTAGGATATCGTGGCTGGCTCCATCTCACGCGAAAAGAAGGCACCCTTAGGCTACCAAGACTCCATAGTTATACCTGTTCGAGGCTCCTTATATTCTTCCATTATTTAAAAATGAAGCCAAATATCTTGCTGCTGAAGGCATAATCATACGAAAATCATACAGTTGGGTACACAAAAAAGTAGCGATGGGACTAATGTCGACGAACCTTCGCCAATGCGGGCCAGTGACAGAAATAATACTCTATAATCTCGATTTCCTATACATTGCGACTACTACTACTACAGAAGTCGTTTGAATGTAGAGCCATTCTGTTGGCATGCTTCCCCGATTACATGTCGAAGCAGTGGTCACTTCAGTCAGTCAGTAGAGTGGTCTAGATCTTGTCCTTCCCACTTGGAGTCATCTGTGTAAATGGCCACACAATCAGGTTCCAAGTTCAACATTAGGTTCTGTTTCCAATCGCACCTAGAGGAAATCGTTGTGAGAAAATATTCTCTGAGCGACGCTGTGTTTTATGGGCACCAAAAATTTGCATTAGTAAATACCAAAATTCTGTGGTATCCGATCTTCATATCACTCCACTTTACCAACCAGTTTATTCTTACTGCATTACAACTTGCCTGTAGTTTTTCCAATAAATCCGCGGATAAAAACAAAGGCAAGGTCATTAGAGCTACACCGATTTCTTCCAAACTGGGCACAGTTGTTGGCCTTGGTACACCATTCCAAATGGCCGAAATTTTTTGAAATCAGACCATAACCACGCCGACATCCCATATAACGGTAATTTAGAGAAATACGAAATCTTCGATAAATCAGTAAATATTAAAGCTAATTTATTCAAAATTTATGCTTGCAACAACTCTTTACCAGGAAATACACTTATGATAAAATTTTGCAAAATGTACGTGGCGCCGCCCACTTATTATCACATATATGTATCTCGGTAACCGTTCTACCGATTTATACTAAACTCGGTACGGTTATTGTGCTTGCCACATAAAAGCAAACCGTTGAAAATTATTGAAATCGGACTAAAATTAGGCCGCTTTTCATATAACGGTAAATTTTAGAAATGCTTGAAACTTCAATATTTCGAAATTTAAGGACGCTAATTTACTCAAAATTGATACACCCCGGCTTTCCGTGTATCGGTAGCTTTCGTAAAGGTGAAAAACATATATTTAATACTTGCGCCGGGTATCTAATGTTCGGCTCCGCCCGAACTTAGACTTTCTTACTTGTTGCTCTTAAAATTGAAAAAAAATAAATTAAGAAAATCATGTGGAGCTAAATTGTAACTACTCAACAATGCGAAAGTGTGGTAGATTTCAGACCTTGTGTGGTAGATGTGGTGGATGCTCCAAAAAGTGGTAGATCTACCACAATGTGGTAGAAGTCCGATCACAGCTATACACTTACTTGCTTATTACTGTTTTTGATCGCAGATGAGTGTGCTTTGATTTCGATGTAAAAAATAATTATAAGCCAAATAAATACATACATACACACATATGTATGAACATACCACTTACACTACGTAGATTCTACTATTTAATTTCATTGCTTGCAATTGAAATTCAAGAATTAACAAAGGTAAAAAGTATAGAGGTAGACAGCGTCCACTCTACAATAGAAAATGTATTCAATCCACCGATCTATTCATCAATGGACTACATAAGTCGTAAGCCTCGCCTGTCGTGGCCATCACATCCTTATATTGTTAATTATTTAAAGTATACATATGAAATTATTTCTTGTATACAGGGTGTCCCAGAAGTAACCTGCCAAACTTGAGGTGAAGGCTGAGGTGAGCTCCCTGATAAGCAAAAATTTTTCAGGTAAAAGTGTCACCGTTTTTGAAATATTTAAATTTTTTTGATTTAAAGAAAAGTCGTGCCTTTTCATTTATGTTCTTTAACTGTATCTACAAACAAGGCTATACTTAGTAAATTTTTTATGTAAAATACTTCCAGATAGTTGCTTCTCCATACTCAAATGCAATGTAGTAAAAATATATTAAGGAACCATTATAAATTAGGAAAAAAAATGTACTGAGCTATAACTTTACATTACATAAAAAAATTGCTAATTTAATAAATATTTCAGAAATTAGCCACTCTTACTCTTTCGAATAGAAAAAAAGTTATAGCCGCTTTTGTGGGTAAAGGACTGAGACACGCTAGAATGTATTTAATAGATTTAAATTTAAGTTGCTCTTATTACTGACCAATGACATGCTAAATAGTACAAAGGTACACAAGGTACAAGGTGTACATTATTACATGCTACTGACATTATTTTATGTTAGAGTCAATAACAAGGGCTATATCTATCAATATTTTTTGTGAAGGATGGGTTGACGTGAAATAAAACATACATGAGTTGTTTGCAGAAAAATTTATTCATTTATTGATAAAATATACTCAAATTGGCGACCTTCTACTCTAATACAAACTCGGCACCTTTTAAGAAAATACGCTTCTAGATATCTTAAACTCAATTGGGCTATCTCAGCAGCAGCTTCATTTATTTAGCTTTCATTGGATATCACCCATCGAAATTTTTAAAACGTGCATTGGGTCAAGTTAATACGCTGACCGAAAAAAACAGTTCGCATCTCTGGCAATTTAATGGTTTGTACAAAGTACTTATTTGTCCACTCGTCACTTTGCATTAATTTCTATTACAAAAATCCAATAAAAACGTTTCTGACCATTTTTCATTGCATAACAGGAGCAACGGACAGATGTAGTTTAGTTTTATTGTGGGTACCTGCCGTAGTATACGGTCCAAACTCCACCGAACCCGTTAAGCTCACGGATTAATTTATGCCTTAATCATTGCCCTGAAATGCAAGCATTTCAGTACCAAATGCAGTGTGTGGTGAACCGTTCTTTGGGTCACGGAATTCGGTTGCAATGCAACTCCACATCGAACCCTTGCAAGTTCTCCCGCATTCGGGTAACTAACGACAGCCCCCGCGATACTCCCCGGAGGGCCGTACCTCACTGAACAGACTGGAGAAGTGCTCGCCAGCCAGACTTGCTAGACCAGCTCGAGTCACGCAACCTACTAAACATTCCAGAGTACACATGCTTAACCCCACAACTAGTAAGATCTGCTTTTTACTTCCACTCATTCATAAATTTCCACGTTTTACCATAAAATTTACACCGTGTTTTACAACATATTCAACGTTTCTCCACGTATCCAACATTTTCCACGTTTCCAACAGTTTTCAACATTTTCATCCATATCGTCTTGCTCCTCTCACAAGACTTACTGATCTCATTGCACCCCGGGCTGTCCCTCCCGGAGTGAAAAACGACTTTCAACCCTTGTTCGAGTTACTTGACTCACCTCGTTCATTCTGCTCATCTCGCTAACCTCACAGGTCTTACTGGCCTTACTGGGGAGCACTTTCCAGCCCGGGTGGACAATAGGCATGGAGTTGCTCCTTTTCCGGTTTTCTACACCCGCTCGAGTAGCTTGACGAGCCACATTCTTCCTTGCAAATCTTACCAGCTGTATGATCTTACATGTGCATATGGCCTGTCTTTTGGCCTTGTTCGTCTCACTGGCTTTGCTTATCTAGCCAACGAACACACTCCAGAGGCATCTGTTCGCCCGCGGTACCTTTTTTAAAGTCTTTCGTATGACTTTCTAAAGCCGAAGATTCTTCTTCCAATTGAGCATCCAACCGACTCAGGATTGGTAGCCTTTGACAGGGGTACCCGGGATTGTGACACCCTTAGCCTCACCATGCGGAACCCCCTGCGTTTGTTGGTACGGTAATCTCCACATAGGAATCTGTGTAAGCACATGTCCTACACACGTTCCCTTGCGGAGCATTTCTGTTAGTTCATGCTGACATGGAAGCCCCTCAGGCCCCGTGTCACCACTAAAGATATGGCCCCGCGACAAGGACACTAACCTGCCAGATAGGAGCAACGGACAGATGCATATAGGCTTTACGTGATTACCTGCCAAAAGGCTTTAATCACGGTGCCCGCATTTGGCACAACAGATTAATTTTTGGCTTAATCATTGCCCTGAAATGCAAGCATTTCAGTTCCAAAGGCAGTGTGGGAGGAAACACTAACCACCTTGGTGAGGCCGAAACCTACCTAAAGTCTCTGCCGTTCTTTGGGTCCCGGCTCCCGGTTGCAATGCAACTCCACATCGAACCCTTTTTGAGTTCTACCGCCTTTGGTTTAAACCACAGCCCCCGCGATACTCCCCGAAGGGCCATACCTCAGTGAACAGACTGGAGTATTGCTCACCAGCCAGACTTGCTTGACCAGCTCGAGCCACGCAACCTACTAAACATACCAGAATACACATGCTCAACCGTACAACTAAGAAGGTCTGCTTTTATCACATATTCACCAATCCACGGTTTACCTCAATTATTTACACCGTGTTTTCAACCCTTTCTCCACATTTTCCACAGTTTTCAGCATTATCATCCAGCTCGTCTCGCTTCTCTCACAAGACTTACTAATCTCATTTCACCCCGGTGTCCCTATCCGGAGTGAAAATCGACATTTAACCCTTGTTCAAGTCCCTTGACTCATCTGATTCATTCTGCTCGTCTCGCTACCCTCGCAGGTCCTACTAGCCTTACTGGGGAACAAATTCCAGCCCGGGTGTACAATAGGCATGGAATTGCTCCTTTTCAGGTTTTCTACACCTACTCAAGCAGCTTGACGAGCCACATTCTTCCTTGCAGAACTTCCTAGCTATATGATTTTACATGTGCACCTGGCCTGTCTTTCGACCTTGTTCGTCTCACTGGCTTTGCTTATCTAGCCAGCGTACACACTCCAGGGGCATCTGTTCGCCCGCGGTTCCTCTTTTAAAGTCTTAGGTTTGACTTCCGAAAGTCGCAGACTCTTCTCCCAATTAAGCCTCTAACCGACTCAGGATTGGTAGCCTTTGACTAGGGTACCCGGGATTGTGACACCCGTAGCCCCGCAATGCGGAACCCCCTGGGCTCGTTGGTACGGTAATCTCCACATCGGAAACTGCGTAAGCACATGTCCTGCACAGGTTCCCATGCGGAGCATCCCTGTTAGTTCATGCCGAACCCCTAAGGGCCCCCATGTCACCACCTAAGATCTAGCCCCACGAGAAGGACACCAACGTTTCGCTAGATAGGAGCAACGGAGAGTTAAATAATCGAGTCATCAACTTCTATACATTGCATCTAGGCCTAACGGCAGTATTATGTACAAATTGCATACGATTCCATACCGCCAAAAGCAAATTTAAATCGTGTATAAAAACAGCTATGTGCTTTAAAGCGGCGCAAATGTTGATCACGTCGTAATTGGTCAAAAATATGTTTTTTTTGTCTAAATCAATAGCATATTTTTAATATATAAATTTTTTTAATGCGACACTTGCAAAATATTAGCTATTGGCACCAGGAATCAGTTTTTTTGCTCTCCTGAAAAGTTATTAAAAAACATATAACTGTTTTTGTTGGCGGAGCGACGACTGGGAGCCATTTTCTCCTAGATTTTTAAATCGCAGTGGGCGATTGTTACTTTCTTCTTAATTTTTGGGAAAGAGTAAAATTTTTTTGTGAACATTTTGAAGGTTTTTTTTAAATCTTGCACAAAGTGTGAAATTTTATTTACATACATACGTAACTGTATACGTAAAATGGTAGCTGTTTTTGTTGTTCGGGCTAAACTCAAAAACCGCTGGATGGAGTTCAGTCTAATTGTCGGAGGTTATACCTTTCACATATGGTCCTATTATAGAATAACTACTAGAAAACTCGCTTGCGCTGGAATCGAGGTATTTAGAAAATCCTTACCCAAGGATAGCGCTGCAGCCGTAATATATAGAAACCACATATGCTTAGTCCGCTTTGGCCCTATGTTTATTCTATACGAATTTACTTTTCAGATGGCTAAATGAAATTGTGTAAGCTCACCTTTTCCTGACGCCCCATTGCACCCTTAATGCGATCTTGCATTTACTGCGATTAAGGAAATTGCTCGGGGCGGCCGTTATTGCAGCAGTAAGACTCAAAGAAACCAGTTCATATAAGTGGCGAATTGACAAGGAAGGAACACGGTGGGTATATCAATGGCTTCATTTGAACGATATTCATGAGATCACACGACTCATTAGCCAATATACGGGAAAATTTCCATCCTGTGGGGCAACGAGGATTCTCGGCCCTCCTCATAAGAACCAATGTTATAGTTGCAAGATCAAAGACGATTATGCACGCTTGACTGAGATTTCACAGGTGGAAATAAGACCATCGGCAAAGCTTATGACATCAAAAGGGATTAGTATTCCATATGGCATCAAACCGCTACTGTTTGTGGTCTATATATGAGGAGGATTCTGATCTTTAGTCGTTTCAATTTTTTTACTTTACTTTTTTACTTTAAACGCTAATTTTGCATTGGCCCACGCAAAAGTTTTTATTAGGCGCCGCGAAGCTAGCGGGCATTGCCTAGTTTACATATAATAATAAAAAATAATTTTTACCAAAGGTCCTATTTCGAACTTCGAAGGCCCATTTTTCGATTTCGGAGACTAACTTCAAAAAATGGAAAAATTACTTTTTTACCTATGACTCAATCTCTTAAAAAAATTGGTTTGGTCCAATACCCAGCCGAGTGCTGTACAGTGTAATTATTCCAGTATCTAAATTTATGTATATTGTAACTATCAATATCTTATAAAGAGAAGTGTAAATTTTTTTATCTAAAATTAATAAAGTTAGAAGGACGAAATTCGAGGATGTTGTAGTTTACATATTATTCCTTGACATTATGTTTTTTTAATAAATATTGGAAATTTCCAAGGATATTCAAGGATAAAGTTTTAAAAGAACATTTTCATATTATTCGTCCTAGTGCACCAAAAAATTAAATTATTTTCAATTCTACAGAATTTTTCCTTTTAATTGATACCCATATTGTTACTCTACAATGCACCAAATCTTTTAAATAATTGTTTTATTCAACCATATCCTAGAAATTTCGAAGTCCTTTAAAAAACAAATCATGACGTCAGAGAGAAAAAGGAAAAACGCAGTTATACTATATTTGGCTCCTAGTTTTGTGTGTTTTAAAAATTGTTGGTTTTTGTCTCACGGTGTATTATGCCCCGTTTGAGCTTTGACTACTAGATTAAAACACTGTATAGATTAAGAACTCGTTCAACGTTCTAATAATTTACAAAATTTTTAAGTAAAAAAACGATGACTTAAGTTG
Organism: Rhagoletis pomonella; assembly: GCF_013731165.1. Classification (NCBI taxonomy): domain Eukaryota; kingdom Metazoa; phylum Arthropoda; class Insecta; order Diptera; family Tephritidae; genus Rhagoletis; species Rhagoletis pomonella. Next base: position 53,075,183 of record NW_023458557.1, read on the forward strand.
ATTATTGCTTTTTTAATGTTATTCTTAACATTCGCATTCGCATTCACCCATTCGCACTTTGAAAATTCGTATTCGCATTCGCGAATGTGAAAAATATTACATTCGAAACATTCCTAATATGAATGGTGATCGTCTAAGCCAGTTACCTTTTTGTGAATCTGCAGTTAGCGCATTACATTTTCTAGTCTCTTTCCCTTTGTTTGAAAATCGAAAATGTACAACTTCTTAAAAGACTCTGATCTGCTTCGTCGCATCTAGTCTTCTTTTTTTTTAATTTCTTGGCAATTCTTTCAAGTCCGAATTGATTGCTGGTCCTCGACTGTGCAAGTAATGCTTTGTCATTTCTTTACCATGAACCTCTAATAATTTACATTGAAGTTGAGGAGCGCATAGGATATTGATTATCCTCAGAAATCCAGCTCAACTTGCCGAATGATCTGATTTTCTGTAAGCTACACGTAATGGTTTAATTGAAAGAATACTTCTTCTTCTTTTAAGGAGACTGTTTTATCAAGGAAAACCCCTTGAAGTTATTAGCTATTTGTCCTATTCCACTCGGGCATTTGGTACCAGGTGTGCTTACTCTTTACTTTTCTGGTGGCAAACCGACCCACTGTGATGAACGCACGGTATGTCTACCAACCACACAAACGACCATCTGGCAAATAGATATGTATGAATGTATATGCAAGTGTATCTTTGTATGTAATTGTCATAGTTGCCAACTTGGTGCTTAAGCACTAGATTTAGTGATTTTTGAAAATTAAAACGCCAATTAAAATCAACTAGTGCTTTTCTTCTGAACTATAATTTCTGCGATATAATTAAAACCTGAAGGCAGCACTGAATCTACAAATTTAAATGCACTAAAATATAACCATGATTGATAAAAAGCTGAAGTACGCAGGTAAGTTAAGTACTTCTTTTTTCTTTTCTAATTATTAGTACAAATTTTGATTTTTTTAGCACCTAAGTAAAATCCATCGTTTCTTGGTGCTGAATCTAAATCTGCCCGCACAATTGCTCTAGCACTAGAATTTTGAGATGTCCTAACCTCAAAGTGCCAAAAACACGGTTTTTGCCGATATTTGATGTTATATTATGGAAACATGAATTTTTTTGCTCATTTCTACTTAGGGAATCATTTAGTATTACTCTTCCCCTTGAAAATTAATTTTCGGTTGTTACGATTCGATTTTTCTTTCTCGAGATATACCATTTTTATTATTACCTCCCTTTTATTAGCTCGGGGTGTAACTATGTAATATTGATGCGCCTAAAAGATGCTGCGATTTCTATTCTCAAGTTACATACCTGATGACAGTACGAATGGAAATTATAATAGCGAGGTTTTAGTTTTTTAAACTATAATTTTATTAATGTGCAGTATGTACTTCGGTATTACGTCGTAAGCATGAGTGATCATAGCACGTGTGAGCTATTCAATCGTCATGAGCTAAAAAGTTTTGTGTATTGATTTATGGATGTATACAGTGAAACCCGCTTAAGTATCCCCCCGCTTAAGTACCATGTATGTAGTACTTTTTTTTAATTTGATCGCCATATTGGATCCGCCATTTTGAATTTAAAAAAATTGACTTCAGATTCGTAATCGGCGACCACAAGAACTCTCGAGTGCCGGGCTTCGAACAAATCCAATCATTTTTAAAAAAATGGACCGCCATTTTGAATTTCGAAAAACTGACTTCAGATTCCTAATTAGCGACCCCAGAAACGCCCTGGTAACAAGTTCCAACCCATGACAATGCGTAAATCGGTTAGTATCAACGTTTTAATTGTACTAGAGTCTTTTCGAGAGCATATTTTCGGGAACTAGACCCATTCTAATTGTCCAAGACAGGTGTGTAATTAAGGGAAAGTTCCCCAATAATACCAGAGTAATTATATGTAAAAACCTCATTTTTAGCTGCATTTTAACATGTCAAGAAAATAAAAAAATTGAGAATATCAGCGTTTTTATAAAAAACCGACCAACGCGACCTCTAAGAACACTTTTTTTTTCAAAATAAAAAAATACGTGTCTCTTTTTTTATCACAAATAACAATATTATGATGTAGCGTTTATGAATTTCCAAAAAGAGTGTTTTTATGAACTCTAGTATGTATACTTCATTAAATGTTGTTATTCAAGTTTTATGTAAGTTAACAAGAAGATGTAACTACATCAGTAATTATTAAGTACCCAACCCGCCTAAGTACCTCAAAAAGCTGACATTTTTCGTGAGGTACTTAAGCGGGTTTTACTATACTTGTAAATATTGTTAATTTTTTACTTTAGTTAAATACAAACTTTTATGAAAAAAGGATCCTTTGATTAAAAAAAAATTGGCGCTATTAGTGTGTTAAAACGCTTTTTATAAGTTGTTGGTACTTTTGAAAATTAAAAGTTGGCAACACTGGTAATTGTTACATATATGCACGTCCATGTTCTGGAAGGACTGCAAGAACTGAGTAAGCCACGCGACCGGAAAGTTAAAAACTCAGTAATTTGCCATTGTGAAAATTCAGTTTGATTTCGACCGTAAAACATGTAAAACGTGCCACAAACTGAATACGCATCGCGCCTTGATGAAAATAGTCTGATAAATAAAGGAAGAAAGTGGAAAAACAAAGCAAAACAAATTTATTACCACCACTCAGTACAAAAATTAGAATTTGATTATCAGTTAAATCGTTTGTTAAACTGTGTGTTTGTGAATTAATGGAATGAAATATCATAAAGTGATTCAAACTTACATTATATGTGTACCAATGTTAAAGCATTACAGATTTTGAAAAAACATGAATACATTATATTTATACACATACATACATATGTACATATGTAAGTGAAAATTGTTTTTGTAAAGAATAAACTAGCAGTGGGCTAATGGAATAAATCGCTAAAGTGAAAATAGTTTTTAACTGTTGCTTACGATTCAACAGTCAGCTTGAAAATGTTTTACCAAATTATAACTTTAAATGAAATTGAAACGCTTTCGCTTATCAACCGATATTTTAATGCGTAATTGTAGTGCGAGTGCTAATTTTAAAACTTAGAGCACAAGTATAACTCCTAGCTTATAGCGTTATAAAGGAACCTGTGACAAAGTGCCAGTGACAATATATTTCTCCCCATCGTTTTTTCTTTACGTTCGCCCAAGCAAGAGTATCCGCCAATCAACGAAAATAGCGCCGATTCCGCTAAACTGGCTACCGAATGGATAATGGGTATTTGTTTAGACACAGGTACGCTTAGACCTCAAAACATACCAAAGGGTTCCTTGTAAAATTTTTTCCTTTTATATAGCAGGTATATGCGCGCTTTTAAATGCGCGCAAAGAATTGTATATGTATTATGTATGTTAGCTATTAATTTTATTGTTGGTCGAGCTTGCTGATTGCTGTAATTGCGCCGCCAATACAAATGGTCATATGCATTTACATACATACTTACATGTGTACACATATACTTTCTATACAATGACTTGTTATTTTCATTCGCATATTACTTACCTTTTTTCAGAGGCATGTTCTTAAAATGGTACGATTTATAATCGGTATGGGTTATAAAATATTTTTAAATTTCTCTTATAAGAGGATTAAGTATGTAAATACATAATATTTAATAGTAATAGAGTGACGCTTACCCAATACATTAGTGTTTGGCCGAGCTTTTCCACCGATTTGCGACGGGCGCCTTGATGTCAAACCAGGGGTCGGGACCTACAGTATTACGCCTACTCCGAATGGCGATTGTATTTTTATGAGAAGCCAGTTTTTCATGACAGAATAGACTCAGAGGTATGCCATTGCCTGCCGACCGCTATTAGAAAAAAACATTTCCTTTTTTTTTGATGTTGGGCGGAAACCGGGTTCGACCCCACACATACATACATATGTATGTATTACATACGCAAGAGGAAGTCGATATTTCCCAGTAGCGTAAATGATCCGAGTGACATAGTCACATTTGTACATACATACTAGGAATGTTAATCCCGGGATCCCGGATTTTTTTAAGGTGTCGAAAATCCCGGGATTCTTGCCAAGTGATCCCGCGATTTTCGGGATTTGTAATTTGCACTGATGGCAATAATAGAAACTCCTTTTCTTGACCAGAATTGGTTAGATTTCTTTTTTTATTTAAGAATTAATATATTTTTATAAATGTGTAGCTCATTACACATATAACACCGCGCAATAGTAAATTTTAAACATAAATATCAATATATTCGCAAAACTATGGGCCAAATATAGTAAAATTGCGTTTTTAGTTTTTCACTCTGACGTCAGTAATTCAAAAATGATTTAAAAAATTCAGAGAAATGTGTTTAGAGAAAAAATATGGGTATAAAATTAATGAGGAAATCCTGTAGAATTTAAACAGATTCAAGTTTCTGGCAGTGATCGGACTTCTACCCCATTATGGTAGATCTGCCACTTTTTTAAGAATCGACCACATCTACCTCACAAGAACTGAAATCTACCACATATTCGCGTTTTTGAGTACCTAGTTTTATTTTTGCTCGACATAATTTTCTTAATTTTAAGAGCGAAAATTGTCCAACACTAATCACTACCTATATGGTAACAAGAATGATGTAATACAAGATTCCGCATTCCCGGCGGCGATGAAATTTCTCAATTAAAAGTAAATAAAGCCGTATAGGAGGATAAAATAAACTGTAAAATAGTAAATTTTCTCAATAATAAATTTTTCGACATAAAACGTGGTTTCATTATGTTAAATTTTAAAATATATGATTTATAAAAAGAATTAATAGCGAAAATTAAAAAAACGGCGATTTTTGAGAAAGTATTAGCAAATTTCAGTGCATCTAAAGTTTCTGAGGCGTTGTTTACATTTACTTGAGAATTGTCAAAATCGGCAAATCCCAAGCAGCGGTTTCTGTAACGTGCCACATTTGTTCGCTACATCAAGATGTGATAAAATGAAACGCTGGCAGCACTCCGCAAGGTTGCAAAAAAACTTATGTTCGAAAAATGTCTTGATACGACGCTTTACACTGTCAAGGAAAAAAATTGCCAAAACTCAATGCAATTTTTAACAACTTCAATCTTGCACTTTTTTATACTAAAATATAAAAAATACTCCAATGAATTCGTATGTTTGGATAAATTTTTGCATAGAAACTATGTCCTTAGTTTTGAAGCCAACTTAAAATCAAATCCAAAAGCATTTTGGCATTTCGTTAATTCGAAAAAATCTTGTTCCAGCATTCCGTCGGCACTTTTTATGGATGACAATGCTGCTAATACTACTACAGAAGCCGCTAATTTATTCGCTGAATTTTTTAAGTCCAATTTCACAACAGATTCCAATAGCGATGAGAACGTTTCTTTCGATATTCAACAGTCTCTTGAATTTGGCAAATTAACACTTACTTCTGAGGACGTGCTTAGTGGCATTGCTCGGCTTAAACCCTCCTCACAAACTGACGATGATGGTTTGTCTGCACTTTTGTTTAAACAGTGTGAATCTTTAGTGTATCCATTATTGGAAATTTTTAATAAATCCTTATCGTCGGGCACTTTTGTAGACAACTGGAAATTAGCGTTCATTACTCCCATTTTTAAAAGTGGTAACAAAAACGATATCAGCAACTACAGACCCATTTCAAAGCTTTCTGCCACGTCAAAACTTTTTGAGTGCATTGTCCAAGACAAACTTTTATCTGCTGCTAAGAATTCAATATGTCCGCAGCAGCGTGGCTTTATACCGGGTGTGTAGCAGTGTTTTCAGATGACTGCATAACTGCTTTCTAATCAGCGCTTGAGGTTGACACGGTCTATACTGATTTTTCTAAGGCTTTCGATAGGGTGTCCCATAGTATCCTGTTAAAAAAATTAGCCTGCATCGGTTTCCACTCAGTTTTCCTGAGCTGGATTTCATCGTACTTATACAATCGTCGTTGCATGGTTGTTTTCGACAATGTTAGGTCTCTGCCTTTTGTTGCACGCTCAGGAGTCCCGCAAGGTAGCATCCTGGGTCCATTGCTTTTTGCCTTGTTTATTAACGATATCTGCACATGTTTCTCCTCGTCAAAGTTTCTGCTTTACGCGGATGATCTTAAGATTTATTCTCCGATCAGTAACTCTCTCGATTCTCAATTTATGCAAAACGATATCGATACTGTTAGCAATTGGTGCATAAAAAATCGTCTTTCGTTGAATACATATAAATGCTTTTACGTTACCTATGCTAAACATTGTAATATTATTCAGAGCTCTTATCATATTTCCATGTCGCCACTACAGCGTTTAAATGAAATTAAGGACCTTGGAGTAATTTTTGACTCAATTTATATAATAAATTTTATTATTACAAAATCGTATTCCATGCTTGCTTTTGTAAGGCGCCATGGTAAGGAATTCACCGACCCGTATACACTGAAACTTTTGTATATGGCTTTTGTACGCTCCAGGCTTGAATACGCGTCCTTTATCTGGTCTCCTTATTATGCGTGTCATATTGCTAGGATTGAGCGGATCCAAAAAATTTTCTTACGGTTTGCGCTACATAACTTACGCTTTTCGGACCCTATCCCTTCCTATGAATCGAGATGCCTGTTCATAAACTTAAAATCCTTGCAAAGTAGGAGAATAATCCTTTCTTTATCTTTTGTTTTCGATCTAGTCTGTGGTGTTGTAGACTGTCCCGTACTCCTTGAGAGGATTTTCTTTAATATACCTGCCAGACCTCTACGCTCAGAGTTTTTCCATGTTGGTATTTTTAGGGCTCTATATGGACGAAATGCTCCCGTCACTAGAGCCTTTATTGAATTCAACAGAATTTATAAATATGTTGATATCGATTTTTCAACTTCAAAAAATCGCTTTAGGAATTCTCAGAATCTTTTTTATAAGTAGTTTTATTTTTTCTTATTATGTATTAATAATGTCAAACTATTTTCTACTTAGCCTATAAGAATTTTTATTGTATTCATTGGCTAAATAAATAAATAAATAAATAAATAAAATTAGTTTTTTAGAGTCTAATTAAAAAGTTTGCAATTTAGGTGAAACCTTACAGAATTTCTTTAATTTTTGCACAAAGTTTGATCCAAAACCTGAGATCTACCACATTTTTTTGAAATTTATCACATTTTTTTCCAGATTCTACCACACAGAATTTTTTTAAGTCTGTTCACAGGTTTCTAGTACAGAAGGGCTGGTAAATATTGAAAATATCATTTTAAAATTCTATCCTTGTAATTTCGCAATATTTGTTTTTGAAAAAATTATATGTTAAGGGCTTATATAAACTCGATAACAGAATCTCGTTTTTCAGACTTTGTCAGCTTAAAAATTACCTATTCGTCCTTGTGAATTCAAAAAATTTAAATTTTTTAAATTAAAAAAAAATTCCTATTGCATTTGTTACCCATATTTTTATTCTACATTGCATTGAATTTTTTTAATAATTTTTGGAATTAATCATATCTTTGAAATTACAAATTCCTTCAAAAGAAATCCTGTGGTCAGAGAGAAAAAATAAAAACGCCTCTTTAAATAAAAAAGTAGGTTTCAAACCCATTTATTTAGTATTTATTTCATGGTAGGAGAGCTTTTCAAACAATATAGAAGCAATTTTTTCGATTCAAGTTGTTGAAAAGTAATGAATATCTAAATCACGGGACTAATCCCGGGATCCCGGGATTTTGTCAACGCCATCTCGAAAATCCCGGGATCGGAAAAAGCCGAAAAATTAACATCCCTAATACATAAGTACATATGTATGTATAAAGAACAATAGCTTTGATGACGATGTTATACAGGTGTGCTCTTTCAAAAACTGTCAAAGGTCTATAATAGACAGTGGGCCGTATGAATAAAAACTAAGCAATTGCCTTTTCATAAAATTTCAGACATTTTACACGATTTATTCAAGAAATTTAACTAAAAGATCTGCAAATTTAATAAAAAGCAATTGCTTAGTTTTTATTCATATGGACGAATGTCTCGTAGGGATCGCCTATAGGTACGGCGACCAGATATCTGTGGCCTAAAATTGGGACATTTCTAAAGAATCGAGTCCGAACCTACAATATTGTTTTTAGAATAAAAAGACATAACATCTTTTAATACAGTTTTATTTAAAACCAAACAATGAGAACAAACTTGAAAAATGATCGCAAAAATGTATACACACAATAAATATGTACCATGGCGAGAATGTAAATAGCGAAAAGACATTTTACCAAGTTTTGACTAATTTTCTTTGTTTAAAAAATGTTTAATATTTTTTTATGAAAATATAACTTACTATCTAAAAAAAATGTAAATCAAAATTTCAAACTTTGCGAAACATTTATAAAAATTCGACGAATTTCAACAAATGTGGATCAAAATTTTAAATATTTTAATCAGATTTTCTAAAATTTTTTTGAGTATGCAATTTTGTAGCCCATTAAATTGTTGTATAGAAAAGTGCAAAATTGAAGTAGCTCGGTCTTGCCGTTGATTTTCCGAAAGTATGTTCAACTATTTTTTTGTATAGAGAAAATGAGCAACATCTTCCACAAAAGAAATTACCAAAAAATCTACGGTAAGTGCAAGCTACTTAAAATTTGCACTTTGAATTAAATGGGCTACAAAGCTGCATACTTAAAGCATAAACAGACGACACCGTTGATCCGGATCAACTCGGGAATTAGCTGCGGTTGTAAACTTGTATGACTAGACCTCTTTGAAACGTACACTGAGATCATTGGCTCACAATTTAGGGTTCAGCTTAGTTGTATCTATTACAAGATGCAAAAAATCGATTTCGAAAAAAATCAGTTCACTTTTCATAACCATGAACTGTTTTCTGCTTGACGAAATTAATTTGCTTTAGGGTTTGTTGGCACTTTCTAATTTTTAAAGGCGGGGAAACACATCAATTTAGTGCAGGGGTTCTTAAACTTTTAAGATGATTTAACTCTTACTAAACACCTTTCATTTTATGGAACCCCACATCAATATACTAAAAACAAAGGCAGTGCAATTTAAATATGAATAAAGACTTTTACTAGAAATAGTATACATTCTTTAAATTTTAATGTGAAGAATCAAATTGTTTCACTGTTATTAGTTATTGTATAAGGTCGACCTGAATTGTTTCTTTGTATAAGTGTAAGCTGGAAACCCTGTTGACAGAGTGCGTTGTGACTGAAGGAAGCAACGTCATGATATTTACTCTTAAAACTAACCCAAAACTCTTTCAGAGACACAGATTCAAATGTGTGTTTCAATGTCGAAGTACTCTGAAAATCTATGAATGCTTGGTAAATGAATTTTGTACCAAACCGATATTACTAGTACCATCCGAAAAATAGTGTGACAAATATTTCAGGTGATGTACCAAGTGCCCAGTTATGACATTTCACCAAGGAATGAAACCGAAACCCAAACCGAAACCGTAACTGTTTAAAACCGTTTCGTTTTTCAAAACCGAAACCGAAACCGTAACCGTTATCTTAACCTGAAAAGGAACGATACCGAAACCATTTCAATCACAGGTTTCAATCGGTTTCCAGAAATTTACAAAAATAATAAATCAAAATTTCTTTGAAATAAATGATTTATTTAACCAAAATCAGCAATATTTTGCTAAAATTCTTGTTAAGTAGTAAATAAGTATGTCAAGGTAACTTTTCGCAAAAAGCTACTAAAATGGTGCCTAATAAATTAAATCTCCGATCTGGCATCGGTTATTTGGAAGAAGTCATTTTGATTTTCATTTTCACGTGTATAGTTGTAAAGGACACAGAAATGAAGGGGTTTCATTATTATGTAGTAAATATATGACGAAAATAACAATTATATTTTAGTTTTCATACACCTTTAGTTTTACAGCAAAAAGGAAACATTTGAGTGAATCTGGTGATGACGTTGTTGCTGTGTATCTGTGTAGTTTTCAGCGAAAACTGGTTTTCGTTTGACAGATTTTACATGGACGAAAACACAAGTTTTAGGTCGAAAACCAGTTTTAGCAACGAAAACATGTTTCCGATGTTGGTCAGAACATGGTATAAGTGAAAAAAACAAGAACAACGTGAATCAGCTGTTTCTCGACTTGTGGGCACGAAATGTGGTTTTTGCGTTCCCGTACTTTTGGACTTTGTTCCATTTTTGAAAAAAAAAATGTTTCTCTTATTCTCTAATTACCAAATCCGGTCCGGATTGTTAGGGAAAGAACCTAGTGTTGATATTATCAGTGAACTGTAATTTTCAATTTTCTTTCTTCAACCTTTAAGACATTGTGATTTAAATAATATCAACAAAATTTCTGTGAAAAACCGAAACCGGAACGAAACCGAAACCAAAACCGAAATAAATTTTGAAGAACGAAACCAAAACCGAAACCGAAACACTTGGCAAAACCGAAACCCAAACCGGAACGTTATTTTGAATCGGTTTCATTCCTTGCATTTCACATTTCATTTGGCAATCCATCGCGTTCCTTGTAGAAAATTGTATATAACCCTTTGGCTACAGTGGCCAACAACGCATACCGGTTAGAAAATATATGTAGGTACGGCAATCATACCAACTACGAGTACATACATATGTATGTATCAGGGATGTTGCGAATGTGGAATTTTAGACGTCCGCGGATGCGAATGCGGATGCGGATGTTTAAACGCTACATCCGCGGATGCGGATGCGAATGCGGATGTCAAGTTTTTTATACCCGAGCGCATTTGTGCACAAGGGTATTATAAATTTGTTCACATAACGGTTGTTTGTAACAGCCAAAACGAATCGAGATAGATATAGACAAATATGTACATAAATGATCAGAATGAAAGGATAATCGATGAGAGGAAATCGATTAAGCGGTGACTGTCTGTCCGTCCGTCTGTGCACACTATAAATCGAGCACAAATTGAGATATCTTAACAAAACTTGGTATGTGTACTTTTTTTGAGCGCTGGACGAATGGTATTGAAAATGGGCAAAATCGGAAGATAACCACGCCCACCTCCCATATAAAGATAATTTTTAGAAATACGAAAACTGCCATATTTTAGTAACTACTGAAGCTTATTCACTCAAAACTACTATTCAACGGTAATTTAGAGAAATACGAAAGCTTCTATAAATCAGTAAATACTGAAGCTAATTTATTCAAAATTGATTTTTGTAATAATTCTTTAGCAAAAAAATAGGCTTATAATAAAAGGTTGGAAAATGGGCGTGACCCCGCCCACTTATAACCACATATGTGTATCTGGGTAACCGCTCGATCAATGTGTAACAAACTCGGTATGATTGTTGTGGTTGCCACATAAAGGCAAAACGTTGAAAGTTTTGAAATCTGACTAAAATTGCGCCCACTTTTATATAACGGTAAATTTCAGAAATGTTTCAAACTTTAATATTTCGAAATTTAAGGAAGAAAATTTTACTTAAAATTGATACTAACAACAATCCCTTGAAAAGAAGTAACATTAATATGGAATTTTGGAAAATGGGTGTGGTGCCGCCCGCATATATCTATATAAGTTTATCTCATCGAAGATGTTTGAAATAGACGTAAAACCACCTCTGCTTACCATGTAGCGGTAGTTTTCGGAAATGTGGGAAAACTATATTGAAGACTTGCGCCGAGTATTTAATGTTCGCCTCCGCCCGAACTTAGTCATTTTTGCATGTTAAGAAATAATTTAGGTAAGTAAATTAGGTGATTTAGTTAAATAGAAATGGAAAGGTTAGTAATTTTTAATAATGTTTTTTTAGTATTTGAATTAAAAAATTGGAACATTGTATTCAACAAAAAGTTTTTAAAGGATCGTAAATCAAACCTGCGCCGCTAAATAACTACTCGCCCGAGGCGACAAACTTGAAAAACTTGAAGCTTGACAAAATTTTAAATTCTTTTCAATTGACGCTGCACCAGTTGAGAGGTATTTCAGTTATATTTAGTTTTTTTATTGCGGTGCAATAATTCTTCATTGAGTATTGCATCGGGCTGCAAATGTCGGATGTATCCTCCGACTTCCATCTTCACAATCTTGTATCATGGCAAGATCGTTGTTTAAATACCGTTGTTTTCCAAAGAATTCTTCATTATCATTCTTTTGGTTGTTTCTGAATTTGGAGAACCTGTAATTCAACAGCGTTTTTCGATTTTAGTTTTTGTAATTCATTTTTAACCCTTTCTTCCGTGACTGAAATAGCTTTTAAGCAGAAATAATTTGTATTTTTTTATCATTTAATACTAAAGAAATTCATATACCAGACCCAAGGTTTGTTCTATGGCAATTAATTAACATTTTTTATTGAAATATTTTTCAATGGGTTGCTTTGCTCGGTTAGACATTTCCTTCATTTGGTACCAAACTTGTTTAATTTGGATAAGCGGTTTCTTTATTATCCTGAAAAGACTTTTAATTGGGAATAAAAAATATTTGGCCAAGTTTAACTGGTAAAAAAAACTGTTATTTTCGGTTCCTTCAATATTCGCATTCGCAAAAGATCCGCATCGATTATTGCGAAAGCGAAAGCGAATGCGAATGTTAAAATTAATGCGGAAGCTCCGCGGTTGCGAATGCGAATGCGAATATTCGCAACAACCCTGGTATGTATCAGGGGTGTTTCGAATGTCATATTTTTCTCATTCGCGAATGCGAATGCGAATAATAACAATTAAAATAGCTATAATCAACTTAAGTCATAGTTTTTATTACTTAAAAATTTTGTAAATTATTAGAACATTGAACGAGTGCGAGCTGCATTTTTTTGTAAGCGAGCGACAAAAGAACGCTCAACTCGGGTAAAATTTCCTTTTAGCTACTTAAGCAACCCTGCTGGTAGCTGGCAACATGTGATTAGTTCAACGGGATTTAGACACAAAAAACAATAGAAATTAGTAATTATGCGAGGTATTTGCGTAATATACATACTTATTTAAAATATAACTCAAGTATATACGAAAACAAAAATTTCCCTCTCCACTTTCCCATTAACCATTAACAATAGAGCAGTTTTTTCACTTAACAACACTACTCTCCAGATCGCATAATTTATAACCGACCTGGCGGAACTCGGATAAATAGCCGAGTTTGTGTTGTTGCTTTGCGTGTATTTCGTCATTTAAGCGAGTGTTCTTTTGTAGCTCGGTTGCAAAAGAATGGGCCTAGTGTTTAAATCTAGTAGCCAAAGTTCAAAAGGGGCACATTATATTTCAAAAGAAGTATAATGCTGCCTTTTCTCCTATGAGGCGATTTTTTAGAGGCTCGTATATAAGGCCGGCTGCACTGAACAAATTGTTCACTTGGAACGCTGCGGGTTGAGCGCTCAAATATTTTCGGGCCAGATCTGTCAATTTGTCGTATTTTAGTTTAGTTTTCCACCAATCGAAAGGATTTCCACCGAGATAAGCTCGTTTTTCCTTAAGATAGGCCTTCAATTGAGCTTAATTTCACATTTTCTAATGTCTCCAGATTCTACCGACTCGCTTTCGCTGGAGAAATCTAAAATTATTTCTACGTTGCTTATAAGACTTTTAGCAATACTTGGTGAAGGCCCATCAACGTTGCTTGATATACTACTTAACCGTTTAGCGCCTGAAGATAAAACAGGGCTGCCAGACGTTTAGAGTCTAAAAGCCGTACACGGACAAAAAGTGGTGGGTTAAAAATCCGTACAAAATCCGTACGCTCAAATTTGTTTGGCGAGCAAAAAAACAAAATCGTTGGTACTTAGGTGAACACAGGAACCGTACTTTTAATAACATCAAATAAAGCAACACATATTTCCACTAGTCCTATTTGTTTATTGCTTCACAGACAACCTTATTATTTTTCTGACTAGAACTTTTTAACAAGCAGTGTGTTCTTCATTTATGTACATGTAACAAAACTTTTCATTCAGGTTGTCGACCCTACCGAGTAACAGTTTAATGTTTGAAGCGACGGTTAAAGTTGAAAAATAAGGAAAATTAGAGTTTTTTTTTAATTTTACGCGACAAAAACTCGCAACAATCGAAGACTACCACTAGATTGTTATACATAATTTTAAAGGCCTATAAATCCTCTTCTCATGTTTGATTTTTAAAATCGGGTGAAAAATAGTCAAGCTGTTAATAGATAAGTCCCGCCACTGTCTCAAATATATTATATTATACTTGAATAATCTAGTACTTTAATTTTTATCGGTAAATTCGAGTTCGATAATTGTGCCAATTGATTTGCCAATTGTACTTTAGTTAGTTCGTGCATAAGTAGGTCAAAAGCAATTAATCAAGATCTCGTCATACATATGTACATACATTTACATATTGAAGCTATGGCATATTTACCACATTTTCGAAGTTATAGTGGTTTACAAATAGCTGCCCATAAGTTGAATGAAATATAAACAGCGTAGTAAAAATAGGATAAAGCATAGTCGGGCAGAAAATTTTAAAATTTTTGAAAAATCGTAGCAAAGCTCACAACAACATCACTGTAGCTCTCTTTGGCTCAGTTACAACAAACACAGCAAACCAATCCAAACAAGCGTTAGGTTTGTTCCACACGAGCCCGCGGGTGCCCAAAACAGTCCAGAAAGCGTTCACCACGCAATAAAAATGGGTAACAGAGAGCGAATACTTTCCACCTTTGGATCGTAGATGTCTTCTTCTTCGTGCCCGAAATAGCCTGGACTCTTTTTCGGGTAGAAATGTGCAAATTCAAATTGTCTAACAGCTGTTGTTTGTTTACATCCTAGAGCAAATTTTGTAAAACACAAAATTGGCAAATACCACTAATGGTCTGTATGCAGCTCTCAAGAAAAGCAGAAACTCCATATAAAATGACGTACAAGAAACTGCTAAGAAATTTTCTTGAGTCAAATTTCCTTACGCAGTTCTTAAGAATTTTGCTACTCCTTCTACTACGGTTTTCTAAAGTTTTTTGTAAAAAAAGAGCACAAGGCAACCCATGTTTGCAACAGAAATATATGCCCGTTCCATTATTTCTTGAGGAAAGAGTGAGGCAACAGGCTGTCACAGGCTGTGAAGTATCAGATGCAGCGTTGCCAGGTTGACGTTTTTAACGTCATTTGGACGTTTTTTGTATCCTGTTGACGTTTGGACGTTTTTTGTGTAAAAAATGACGTTTTTTAACTTCCCAGTAATTTTTCTCTGTTACTAAATCTTGTAAGTAGAACTGATTTTGAATTATTTTCTTAATAAATCTTTACAATCTTTGTGTTTTGCAGCAGCTGCTTCAAAAGATATTTATTCTTTAGACGCAGATGACTTAAATATGATGCATACCAAGCGTACGCGCATTTTTTTGGAGTCTTGGACTAAAGATCCCGTGTTCAGAGGCTGGTTGTGTAAACACTTGAGGTTACGAGGCTTATTGTAATGTTTGCAATTGCACATTAAAAGCCAAATCAGGAAGAGCTGATCTCTTGCACGTACGCTCGCAAAAGCATCAAAAAGTCAGAAAAAAGTAGGCGGCTATTTTAAGACTTCATTGAAAATCTAAAGAACACAAAAAAGGCTAAAATATTGCTATGCTCCTTCTTAGCAGAACGTAATTTAGCATTTTCGACAACCGACCCCCTTACCAATTGCATACAATAAAAAAAAGTATATATTAAAAATCAACGCGATTATTTAGCTTCTTTAAAAATGCACTTTATTGACCTGAAATTTAATGGGCTATCAAACTGCATACTCAAAAAAAAATAATCGAAATAAAAAGTTGAAAATCTAGCTGAAGCTTTGCAGATTTTTTATAATTTTTGCACAAAGTTTGAAATATGTATTTATATTTTGTTTGTTATATAATGAGCTTGGCTTTAATGGAAAAATAATAAACATTAAATAAACAATAGAGAAATAGCCAAAATCGATCAAAATGGTGATGACCAGGGAACGGATTTTATGGAAATTGCCTTTTTTTCTGCTAAAGAGATAGAGTA
>NW_023458557.1:53091212-53096588 GCF_013731165.1 Rhagoletis pomonella
TCGAAAAAATGTAAATATTTCAAAAACGGTGACACTTTTACCTGAAATTTTTTTGTTTATCAGTGAGCTCACCCCCCCACCTACCTTGCCCTAAAGTTTGGCACGTTACTTCTGGGACACCCTGTATATGGAACTCGTTAACCGTTCTACCAATTTGTACCAAACTCGGTACGGTTATTGTGCCGTACCAATATGTACACAACTATATTTGTTTATTTTATTTATTTATTTATTTATTTATTTATCCTTATCCTTTATATTTAATATTTATAAAAGGTTAGGTTAATCTGGGCGACGTTGAGCTGCACACAGACCGGTAGGTCCTGTTGGAGGTAGGTAGGTTGGAGCTCGTTTTTACGCGTTAAAGTAGACGTCACAACCATTGCCGAAGTCTCCAGCGTCATATACCAGGAGCGCATCCTGGAGGAGAGGGAGAGGTAACACCAATCCTTTCTTCTTTAGAGTCGCAAGAGGACCAATATCTTGCAGGAGATGTGGGACGAGAAGCAACTCGCTGCGAACGACCCTCCAATGACAGAGTTGGTCCTCTTTCACAAACTCAAATAAAAGGAAAAGGAGGAAGATTCGAGGGTGCAGGGAAACCCTATTGTGTGGCTGACCGAACTCCTAATGTCGCTGCATCCAGTAAGCGGCCCAGGTCTGCGGAGGTTTCTCCAGAAGCCAGTGGTATCTTGGTGGATGCTCCGACATCCAAATCTGCTGGTGAACGCTGCAAGAGAAGGAAAACTGCGGCGGCACCCACCAATGCTTGCCCCAATGCCTCTTCGAGTCATAATGTGGCGGGTGGCGGGTACTGGTGTGGCATTGCCCAATTCCGATCTTGCAGCGAAAAATCGAGGAAAGCGACGGAAGAAGCGCCACGAAACCTTTGCCTAAAACCTAGGGTAGAAGTTATGCTAGGGTCGGTCGAGGCAGAATTGCCCTCGCTATGCCCTCGGAACGTCAAAACCTTCCTATTACATCAGGAAGTATGGGAGCCCGGCCAACTTATTGTAAGACCGGAAAAGGCCATCCGCTCATTGCCATAATTGGGAGGGCGGATTCGACCCGGCAGATGACTACTGCAGAAATTAAACACTGCAAGAGCCATCTGATCCGGGCCGTCATTGCCTCCGTATGAGGAGAGGAATGGAACAATTGTTGTGAAATGGCTCGCCCAAGATAACTGGGATTGGCTCAAGGCTGTGGCGCAAAGAATACCGCGCACAAGGGATTAAGCTTCGCTGTTTACAGTGAAGAGTGTACTCATCTCAGGAAAGCCCTCTGCTGGAGTCCAGATCCCGATTTGAAAACGGCGGACGTGCTCTTCTGCCTCCGTGCCCAAAATGTGGGGATTGACACCAAGCACTGGCGTGTCATCTCTCACAAAAAGGGTAGCAACTGGGAAAGTAGAAAAGGTGCTACCCTGGTTGCGAAGATGGAGCAGGGCTCTGTGGATACGCGGATCAAGGTCCGGGAATCGCTTGAGTCTCTTTTTTGGGAAAATTTATTTCATAATTGATCCTAAACGAGTGACCAAAGCGATTCATGCTACCGTCCAGTGACGGTTACTGAAATAAATTTGCAGCACTCTAAAGTGCTGAATACATTGAAATCGACGAGCTACGGGCACAGCTTCCAATTTGTTATCTTCATTATCTAAGCGCTTTGTCGATGGCGACATGATATTTTTGAACGCCGCAGCGACATCATAAATTAGTATGAGTTTGACATAAAAGAAGAGGAAGAACCACAGTCGTCGCGTAGCCCTGTCGTCGCCAAAACAATCAACAATCATAAGAATACGTGGAAAAATAATTTGACAGCTGTGGTCCATAGTTCGTCGTTTTCATTGTATTCGGGCTATAAGGTCGCTACTTCCCTTATAACTAGAATGCCAAAAACCAAACCCTCATAACAGCTATTCAGGAGCGCTGGGTGTTCAAACAAAACTATATGAAGAAAACTCGGTCAAACCCAGAGCATGTCTTATAGTGTCTTCTCACTTCACTGTTGCCAAACTTGCACAGTTCTGCTGTCTGAACTTGGTGGCAGCAATGTTGTTAGTACCAAAATCGATAACAAAATCGATAAAAATATCGATAACAAAATCGATGAAAATCGATTAAAAAATCGAAAACAAAATCCATAATAATATCGATAGCAAAATAGTTAATAAAATCGATAATAAAATCGATAATAATATCGATAGGAAAATCGATAACAAAATCAATAACAAAAAAATATCGATAATAAAATATATTAAAAATATCGATAACAAAATCGATGAAGAAATCGATAGCAAAATCGATAACAATATCGATAGAAAAATCGATAATAATATCGATAGAAAAATCGATAACAAAATCGATAAAAAATAACGATAACAAAATCGATAATAATATCGATAGCAAAATCGATAAAAAATAACGATAACAAAACCGATAATAATATCGATAATAATATCAATAAAAAAAATATCGATAAAAAATCTATAACAAAATCGATAAAAAAAATCGTTAAAATAATATCGATAACAAAATCGATAAAAATATCGATCACTATATCGATAAGTTCCGAAAAAAAGCTATAGCGAAATTAGTAACAGTATCGATAATTTTGATAACAAAATCGATTAAAACATCGATAACAAAAGCGATAACAAAATCGTTAACAGAATCAATAAAAATATCGATAACAAAACCGATAAAAACATCGATGACAAAATCGATAAAAATATCGATAACAAAACCGATAAAAATATGGATAGTAAAATCGATAATAATATCGTTAACAAAATCGATAAATATTCGATAACAAAATCGATAACAAAATCGATCACAAAATCTATAAAAATATCGATAAAAATATCGATAATAAAATAGTGAAAATATCGATCATTATATCGATTGGTTCCGAAAATATCGATAGCAAAATCAATAGCAATATCGATAAAAATTTGTATAAAAAAATTGATAAAAATATCGATAACAAAACCGACAAAATATCGATTATTATAACGATAAGTCCCGAGAATTACGAAAATCTCTAAAATCCCGAAATAGTTCCCAGATTCAGTCTCTGTGCCTCTATCAATATCCTTTTCTCTACAACTACCTTTATTTTAATCTTTCTTCCTTTAACTTCATTTTTATTTTTATCGGTATCCTCTCCCCATCTTTTTCTTTATATTTATCTTAGTTTTTATACCCGAGTGCACTTGTGCACAAGGGTATTAACTTTGTTCACATAACGGTTGTTTGTAACAGGCAAAACGATTCGAGATAGATATATGTAGACAAATGTATACATCCATGATCAGAATGAGAAGAGAAATCGATTAAGCGGTGACTGTTTGTCCGTCCGTCCGTCTGTGCACACGATAACTCGAGTAAAAAAGGAGATATCCTAACGAAACTTGGTACGCGCACTTCTTTCGGGCGTAGTACGGATGGTGTTGAAAATGGGCAAAATCGGACAATAACCACGCCTACCTCCCATATAACGGTAATTTTCAGAAATACGAAAACTGCGATATTTTAGTAACTACTAAAAATTGACATTAATAATCATTTTTAGACGAGAAATAAGAATATTATAAATTTTTGGAAAATGGGCGTAGTCACGCCCATCAATTTCTTCCAAACTTGGCACAGTTGTTGGCCTTGCTACAGCATACCACGCCCGCATCCCATATAACGGTAATTTAGGGAAATACAAAATCTTCGATAAATCAGTAAATATTAAAGCTAATTTATTCAAAATTTATGCTTGCAACAATTCTTTACCAGGAAATACGTTGATGATAGATTTTTGGAAAATGGACGTGGCGCCGCCCACTTATGATCACATATATGGATCTCGTTAACCGTTCTACCAATTTGTGCTTACCACATAAATGCAAAATGTTAAAAATTATTGAAATCGGACTAAAATTACGGCCGCTTTTCATATAACGGTAAATTTCAGAAATGCTTGAAACTTCAATATTTCGAAATATTGGGACGCTAATTTACTCAAAATTGAGACCACCCGGCTTACCATGCAGTGATGCCAGACATTCTCTGTTAAAAATCCCACGAAAATGGGGAAAAAATCCCTCAATTACCCACATCTTGAAAATTTATCCCACATAATTCCCAACGAATTTAAACATATACATGTTTCAGTAGTAAAGCAGTAAAATTCATATAAAATAATAATAATAGTTTGGCGCTTACACATATGTGCTTTTCCTCCAATTTGTGGCGGTCCCCTTGATGTTGTCACACAAAGGGGAGGGACCTACAGTTTTACGCCGACTCCGAATGGCGAGTGTGTTTTTATGAGAAGCTGTTTTTCATGGCAGGAATACACTCGGAGGTTTGCCATTGCCTGCCGAGGGCCGACCGCTGTTAAGAAAAAACCCCTTTTTCTGCATTTTTTCACTCATTCATTTTTTCACTTTCATTTTTTTGCTCACTCACTAAGGGCCTAAAAGAATTTTTTGGTGACTTTAAAATTGAAGCACATTCATGTGCTATTTAACATTTCATCAGATAATTTGTTCCGCTTTTTACATGAAACACCAGTTACAACTGAAAAGATTCTTTCTTACTCAGCGCTTGAATTGGTTAACGTAAGAAAATTTTCAAAATTGTCCTTATACTTTTTAACAATTATATACCATTTCACTCCACATCACATCTTCAGAACGATTAATTACGTAAGAATGTCGAATATTCTTGAATTTTGATCAATTATGCAACAATAACTGCGTCAAAAGAAAATCCCTTATTTATATGAAATGTCCCTTTTTTCCCTTTTAATAATTTTTGATGCAAAATATCCCTCAAATAGGGAAATTACCCACAATCTGGCATCACTGTTACCACGTAGCGGTAGCTTTCAAAAAGGTTAAAAATCATATATTTAATACTTGCGCCGGGTATTTAATGTTCGGCTCCACCCGAACTTAGACTTTCTTATTTGTTATTTTTATTTTTATCATATTCTTCATATACATATTCCCCTTCACCTTTGCCCTTATATAAGTAAAGTGTTTAAATTTACCTTGGTCTTCATTTTTGCCTTTATCTTTACCCAACTTTGTTTTTGTTTTTATTTTTACCTTTTCCTTTATCCTTTTCTTTATCTATGTACGTACTACTATTGGCGTCGTTTCGTTGATTCAGACACATTTTATCTTCAATGCTGCTCCTGTCTTCTAAATCAGAGGTGCTAAAGAAATTTAAGTAACTGAGCTAAACGAAAAGAACGTCAATACCAATTACAAGAATATTGTTCTGAGAATTGAAAAATATTTCAACCCCAAACTAACAAATCAATGCTACAAGCATACAGCTTACAGCGCTCTTATACGATATGTATTTGCAT
>NW_023458557.1:53096688-53103298 GCF_013731165.1 Rhagoletis pomonella
AACTTGCTCTTTGGCACTTACCCATAGTGACAAGACAAGATTAGATTGGGTAGGCGGCTTTCTTGAGATCTCTTGATGGCAAAGTAAGGCCATCTATTTCATGGCGATCCTGCCCATACGTATCAGGAAAATAGGTGACACTTCAGCACCAACTCCACAACCCAGGCCGATAACCGTAGAGGAGTATAAGAGACGCCAGGCCCCTGCACAGGAAGAAAAACTAACGAGGATACCTGTGCTACCAAAACCAAAACACAAGCGTGCCGGCAAGGTGGTTGCACTGATGAAGAAGCTGGTGGTACTCCACGCCAAGGTCTCCCAAGCAGAAGAAGCAGTTAATCCTCCGCCATGGGACATGGTCCAAGATTGGCAAAACCAAATAACGAGTATTAAGGCAGAACTCAAAAAAAAAAAAATTGTAAAATTGTAAATAAAAAAACACAAGAATGTACACTCACACACACAAATTAAACTTAAAATGAAATAATAAAAATTAAGCATTAAGTTTTATCATATTTTGCATATCCCTTGAAAGTTGTATTAAACAACAAAATAAATGTTATAACAAAGACATTAATTAAAATCATTAAACTAAGGCAAAAAAAAAATTTGAACTAAGAAAATATCATGAACTATGATTAGTCTATGACTATCTTGAAAAAATATATACATAATGTCTTGGTGGAAGAAAGCATTTAGTGCAATACTAATAGCCGTGTCTGGTTACGAGGTTGGAAAAGACAGACAAGGTGAAAAAATAGAAAAGTTAGCCGAAAAAATTAACCAGCATAATGAACCAATGAACCATAATGAACCCACAACGAATCAGGAATGAATATTACACAGATTATTATTATTATTGTCATGTTGTTAACAATCACAGTTCTGTACTCACTAATAAAAAGTTATTTTAAATACAAACACAATAAAATAACGGCTACAACGCCAAGGATTTAAAAAATAGTAAACTTTATGTCGATTTTGCAAAACCCATAAATGACAAGTCCTGTCACGTGGAGGGACATATCAGATAAACTCAGAAGCATTAAGACAGAATTTGATAGATCGTACAAATGCCTGAATAGGACACCAGTACCCTCCAACCACACTCAAATAAAACATTTAAGAACACTGGTTTATCAGCATAATACGATCACAGGCCTCAGCAAGACAGTCTACCCATTCCTAAGCACCAATCACCAGGAAGAATTCATAAAATTTTTTTCCTCAATCAAAACAAAACTGGAAGCCATTTTCAAACATTTAGAATATAGGGACAAAGTACCGGAAGAGATAAACAAATTCCTAATAATCAAGTTCCAAGATACAGGGGGAGAAACATCAGACGAAGAGGTAGGAAAAACTATCACAATGACCACTATGACTCCTGTAGAATTTATAAATTTGGCTACAAAGCTGTTGCCAGAGTTTGATGGCAAAGCTGAAAATTTGACCAAATTCATTAATGCACTCGACATACTAGATTCGATCAAAGGAGATAACGGAAGCATTGCAATTTCATTAATCAAAACCAAACTCAACCAAACAGCGAGCAGGTTATTGACGAATGAAGCAACAATCGGGGCAATAAAAAGCACACTGACCGCTTACGTGAAACACGAGTCCTCACAAAGTATTGCAGTGAAATTGTTGGGCATAAAACAACACAACAAGTCTGACGGCGATTTCGCCAAAGAAATTGAATCCCTTGCACAACAACTAGAGCTTGCTTACATCTCCGAAGGAATGTCGTCAGCGTTGGCAAGAAACTATTCAGCACATTCGGCAGCAAAAGCGATAAGAACCAATGCAAGGTCTGATGAAGTAAAAATGTTAATGAGGGCAGGGCAGTTCTCAACAGTTAGTGACGCAGTCACCAAATTCATTGAGTTAGGGGCCGAAAGCTCAGGCACCCTTCAGGTAAACTATATAAATAATTCATACAGAGGGAACAATTCTAACAGGAGAAATAATTCATTTAGAGGAATAATTCTTACAGAGGTAATAGAAACTATAGAAACCATTACCGAAATAATCGGGGTAGAAACCACAGTAACTATAATAACAGCAACGGCAACCCAAACAGAAACAACGATTACAATAATAGCTATAGGGGCCGTAATAACCATAACAGGAATGTACGCTACACGAAAGCATCGGAAAACACAGAGCACCCCCAGAGTGCCCAACTGGGGAGTGCGCAAAATTAAACACTGCGAACTTATTAAACATCAATTTGTCATTTAGTAACTTCGTCACCGGAAATTCCTCGCTAAATGACTACGAGTCCACCTTTTTAATAGACACAGGCTCGGAAATTAATATATTTTAGAATCACCCACAAAGGGAATACTTAGTTTACCGGCAAGAGCGGAAGTTATAAGGAAGATCCACATAGTTGCAACCGCAGAAAATATGCTAATCCCAAACCAAGAGTTAGAAGAAGGCATAATAATAGCAAATACAATAGTTAACACGAGGAATCCATACGTCAGAATAATAAATACAACAGATAATAATGTTTTTCTTAAACAAAATAAGATCAGAACAGAATCCTTGGATGACTACAAGGTGGTTAACATCAGCAAAACAAACGATACTGAAGAGAGAGAGAACACTATATTAAATAAACTAACCCAAAACTGTCCTTTATACCACCGCGATAAATTACTAAAATTATGCTCAGAGACTGATCCCTGCACTGTCAACAATTTTTATAAACAAAAATTGCGTTTAAATGACGAAACACCGGTCTACATTAAAAACTATAGATTGCCTCATAATCATAAACCCGAAATCAGAAAACATATAGACAAATTAATTAAAGATGACATAGTTGAACCTTCGGTATCAGAATATAATAGCCCAATTCTTCTTGTACCTAAAAAATCCTTACCAAATTCCTCAGAGAAAAAATGGAGATTAGTAATAGACTATAGACAGGTCAACAAAAAATTACCGTCAGACAAATACCCACTACCTAGAATCGATGATATTCTCGATCAATTGGGTCGTGCCAAATATTTTTCCTGTCTGGATTTAATCTCTGGCTTTCATCAAATAGAATTAGAGGAGAATTCAAGAAACATAACGTCTTTCTCATCCGATCAAGCATCATTTAGATTCAAGCGATTACCATTTGGATTAAAAATTGCACCCAACTCATTCCAACGAATGATGAATATTGCATTTTCCGGCCTTAAGCCGAATAAAACCTTCATTTATATGGATGACTTAATAGTTGTAGGCTGCTCGGAAAATCACATGCTCAAGAATTTAAAATCAGTTTTTGATGTTTGTAGAGCCACAAATCTTAAACTTCACCCAGATAAATGCAAATTCTTTGACTCCCAAGTAACATTTCTGGGACACAAATGCACAGATCAAGGAATCTTTCCAGACGAATCAAAATTCGACAAAATTCTTACCTACCCAAAACCAACAAATGCTGATGAATGCAAAAGATTTGAAGCATTCATTAATTACTATAGAAGATTCATACCGAATTTTTCTATTCATGCAACACATATTACCAAATTAACGAGAAAGAAAACTCCATTCATCTGGACAACCGATTGTGATAATGCATTTGAATACCTCAAAAATTCTTTATTATCACCTAACATACTTCAATATCCCGATTTTGAAAAACCTTTCTGTATAACCACCGATGCAAGCAAAATAGCTTGTGATGCCGTATTGAGTCAGGATTATAATGGTACACAATTACCTATTGCCTTCGC
This sequence comes from Rhagoletis pomonella, assembly GCF_013731165.1. Taxonomy (NCBI): domain Eukaryota; kingdom Metazoa; phylum Arthropoda; class Insecta; order Diptera; family Tephritidae; genus Rhagoletis; species Rhagoletis pomonella. The sequence goes on from NW_023458557.1 coordinate 53,100,432, forward strand.
GTCAAAAACATTCACTAAAGGGGAAGCCAACAAGTCAGTTATAGAGCAAGAACTTACGGCAATCCATTGGGCCATAAATTTTTTCAAGCCGTACATTTATGGTACTAAATTTTTAATAAAAAGTGATCACAAGCCGCTAACATACCTCTTTGCACTAAAGAATCCTTCCTCCAAATTAACAAGAATAAGGCTCGACCTCGAGGAATTCGATTTTGAAATTGAATATATTAAAGGTAAGGATAATTGCGGCGCGGATGCTCTATCTCGCATTGATTTTGGGCAAATTAAGCGACTCAAAGAAGAAAACTCTGCCATAATACAAGTAATCACAAGGTCCAAATCCAAGGATACACCCCCTAACACCAAAACCACGGAAAAAGAAAAAGACAACATACAACACGTATACAATACTATCACAAATCATGAAGTGAAAAAATTACCTCGCCTAACACTTAGGTGCACAACTAATGGAAAATTAAAAGAATCCTCGAAATTATTATTACTCCATGGAAAGAAAGAAATATTTAAATATGATGCTAAAGATATTATTGCTTATGAGAAAATTGCGCTAGAGCAATTCTTTCTCAAACTTGAAAAAGCAGTTGGTAATAATAACTTTACAGGCATAAAGACAATTTGTTTAAACATATAGATATAGAGGAATTCAAAAATGTAGGCAATAAAACTTTAAAGAAGGTAATAATTGGAATAACACCACAAATAACCAAAATAACTTTACAAACGCAAAAAGTAGAAATTCTGAAAAAATATCATGATGACCCTGTATTTGGAGGCCACCCAGGTGTCACACGATTGTTATCAAAAATTAGACGACAGTATACATGGAAAAACATGGCTTGAGACGTGAAGTCTTATGTTAAAAATTGTGAAAGCTGTAATAAAAACAAATCTGGTAAAAATAAAATAGAACCTTTAGTCATAACAGACACACCAGCAACCGCTTTTGACATCGTTCAAATCGATACTGTAGGCCCTCTTCCCAGATCATTCAACGGGAACGAATACGCCCTTACAATAATTTGCGATTTATCAAAGTAGCTCATAACTGTAGCAATACCTAGCAAAGCAGCTAATATAGTAGCCAAAGCTATAGTAGAAAACTGCATTTTAGTTCACGGACCCATTAAACGCATACTAACAGATATGGGTACCGAATACAAGAATCAACTTTTCGAAGAAATATGTAAACTACTGAAGATAGAAAATAAAACAAGCACTCCATATCACCACCAAACACTAGGTACGGTAGAACGTTCACACAGAACATTTAATGAATACATAAGGTCCTATATTTCAATAAATAAACTAGACTGGGACCACTGGCTCAAATATTTCACGTATTGCTATAATACGACGCCCTCAACAACCCATGGTTATACACCATTTGAGCTAGTTTACGGTAAAACTACCACACCTTACGACTTCACATTAAACGGTAAAGTTGATCCAATCTACAATATAGATGACTACAAATCAGAGTTAAAATTCAAACTACAGACTGCTCAAAAACGAGCGACAGATTTACTAGAGAAAGCAAAAGTGAAAACAAAGGAATTCTAGCAAACAACATGGTCTATCTAAAGGATGAAACCGGCCACAAGCTGGACGGCATCTTTAAAGACCCATATAAAGTTATAGAAACAGACACTCAGGGTAATTGCAAAGTCGATATGAACTCAAAAACAACCATTGTGCATAAAAACAGATTAAAATTAGCATAATAAAATTTTAAAACGTATTTTAAGACTATCCTGGCCAGGACTAACACATAAATACATAGATTAAAATTATAAATTGTCAAAGGCAAATACATAAATATTATATATATATACATTATATACAATTAAGAGGAAAACAGAAAAAAAAAAAAAAAAAAATAATAATTAAAACAAGTAAGAGAGTTTAAGTTCGGGCGGAGCCGAACATTAAATACCCGGCGCAAGTATTAAATATATGATTTTCACCTTTCCGAAACCTACCGCTAGATGGTAAGCGGGGGTGTATTAATTTTGAGTAAATTAGCGTCCTTAAATTTCGAAATATTGCAGTTTCAAGCATTTTGGAAATTTACCGTTATATGAAAAGCGGCCGTAATTTTAGTCCGATTTCAATAATTTTTAAAGTTTTGCTTTTATGTGGCAAGCACAATAACCATACCGAGTTTGGTACAAATTGCTAGAACGGTTAGCGAGATACATATATGTGATCACAAGTGGGCGGTGCCACGTCCATTTTCCAAAATTTTATCATAAACATATTTCTTGGTAAATAATTGCAACCACCAATTTTGAATAAATTAGCTTTAATATTTACTGATTTATCGAAGATTTTGTATTTCTCGAAATTACCGTTATATGGGATGTGGGCGTGGTTATTGTCCGATTTTTAAAATTTTCAGCCATTTGGAAGAAATTGGTGCAGCGGTTACCAAGATATACACATGGAACCATAAGTGGGCGTGGCTACGCCCATTTTCCAAAAATTTATAATATTCTGATTTTTCGTCTAAAAATTGTTGTAAATATCAATTTTGAGTACATAATCTTCAGTAGTTACTAAAATATCGCAGTTTTCCTATTTCCGAAAATTACCGTTATATGGGATGTGGGCGTGGTTATTGTCCGATTTTTAAAATTTTCGGCCATTTAGTATGCTGTATCAAGACCAAGAACTGTGCCAATTTTGGAAGAAATTGGTGCAGCGGTTACCAAGCTATACACATGTAACCATAAGTGTGCGTGGCTACGCCCATTTTCCAAAATTTTGTAATATTCTTATTTGTCGTCTAAAACTCATTGCAAATATCAATTTTGAGTGAATTAACTTCAGTAGTTACTAAAATATCG
>NW_023458557.1:53103398-53104858 GCF_013731165.1 Rhagoletis pomonella
AAGAAAGTACCGCTAGCGTACCGGCACAGTTAGCAGCTATGATGCAAGAAATACAAAATTTAAACGTAGCCTTAAATCAGCAGCAACGTAATGTAAGAGCGTCGACTGAAACGAACTCTGAAGGGGAAGATAGGGTAGGCAACACGTTAGCAGAGGCGGTCAGTGAGCTGAGCCGCGCTTTAACACAAACGCCTGCACAGCCTGTGATCAAGCTGTACGACTTGCCCGAGTTCAGCGGTCGACCTGAAGATTGGCCGATGTTTCGAGAAGCATTTACGGCCACGATCGCGGCAAAATATGTTGCGGCTGCAGAAGGCATTGAAAGGTTAGGCTAGGGAAACGGTAGAGTGTTTACTTATACACAGCGGAAATGTAAACCGCGTTTTAGAAACATTAAAAGAGCGATTTGGTAGACCTGAGATTTTGGTTAAAAGTCAGATTTCGCGTATCCGTAACGTTGCCAATATCCCTGAGAATAGAATAGACTTAATCATTCCGTTTGCCACAAAGGTGCAAAATTTGGCCTCATTTTTGGGCGCAGCAGAATGCGATCACCATTTAAGTAATCCGATCCTAATGGAAGAGCTCGTGTCTAAGCTGCCAGTGCAGCGAAGGTTAATGTGGGCACGTCATGCTGTAAACCTACAGCCGCGACCGACTGTCCAGCATCTCAGCGAGTGGCTACAAGAGGAAGCCCGCATTGTGAATACGATTTGCACCCACGTGGGTGAACCGCAGCGGCAAGCGGATCAGCGATCCGAAAGACGTGCACTATTTTTTCACGCGGTAGGGTCACAAGAGTTACACAGAGGCGGGTGTAAAATGTGTTCAGGTGGTCACGATCTCGAACATTGTGGTCGATTCTTAGGACTTTCTCATAACGATAAGTGGCAATATATACGCGAAAAGCGACTTTGTTTTAACTGTTTAAAGTCTGGCCATCGAGGTACTTCATGCGCACGTATACACAGATGTTCGGTTACAGGGTGTGAGAAGAAATGGCATGAGCTGCTACACGAGCCTCGACCTCAATGTGGGGAAAGTAACCATCAAAACAATTCGAGGCCGCGTATACTCACCAACGTCGAAGTATCTCCTGGTAATCAAAGTTTATTGTTTAAAATTCTTCCAGTTAAATTGTTTGCTAATGTTAGGAGTGTCGACTGCTACGCTCTCCTTGATGAAGAGTCGTCTTTGAGATTGATGAACGAGAACCTCGCGGCGCAGCTTGGTATAACGGGTCCAAGAGAAGAACTAACATTGCAGTGGTTCGGTAGCAGTACGGCCACCGAATCTTCGATGACAGTGAATATGGAGATATCGGGCGTGGGTAGGCAACGCAAAAGGTTTCCGCTCCGCAACGTCAAGACGGTTAAGGATCTGCAGTTGCCGCGACAGACGCTTAGTATATCTCAGCTCCACATAGGCCAACGACATTTAAAGAGACTGCCATTAGTGGG
>NW_023458557.1:53104868-53107325 GCF_013731165.1 Rhagoletis pomonella
CCTGAGGCAGGTCATCAGAAGGTTCTCGGAATGCAATGGGACACGAGGAGCGATGAGCTAAGGTTCGTTTTGGCCTTCGGTCGCGTTGACCCGGAGCTGTTACAAGGTCAGCGTACTCCAACTAAGCGTGAACTATTGCGCGTAATGATGTCCGTCTTCGATCCCTTCGGCGTTGCCGCGGAACATGTGCTCTAGGCCAAGTTGTTGCTGCAGATGGTATGGAGAGCTGGAACCGGTTGGGATGACGAAATCTCGGAGGAGGCGAAAACTGTTTGGAAGTTATGGTTAAATACGTTGAGCTACATCGAAGGTATCAGAGTACCACGTTGCTACAGTGCGTCATTTACAACGGGAGTTGTGGAACTCCACGTCTTTGCTGACGCAAGCGAGGCGAGGCTTTCGCTGCGGTAGCGTACTGGCGCATCAAAACTGACCGCAGCGTAGAAGTGGCACTACTGGCAGGGAAAACCAAATGCGCACCCCTAAAACTTACAACGATTCCGAGACTGGAGTTGCAAGCGGCAGTACTAGCCTCTCGTCTGAAGATAATGGTGTCAAAAAACCACGATGTCAAACCGTCAGGCGTCGTCATGTGGGCGGATTCGAAGACTGTTCACGCCTGGATAGCTTCACCCATAGGAGATACAAACCTTACGTTGCTCATCGGGTGAATGAGATCCTGGACGGGACGAATCCAAGCGACTGGAGGTGGGTACCGGGAGCTTTAAATCCGGCGGAATTCGGTACCAGACTCCGAAGTAATGCGCGTGAGTCATCCTGGATGGTGGTCCAGGATTCTTGAAGGAGGATGAATCTTACTGGCCCAAAACTAACGGCATCGAAAGTACGCGCGAAGAACTACGAACTAAACACCAGCTATTTTTTACTAGAATAAATGATAACCTTTTGCTCAAATATTCAAACTTTATGCGGTTGATACGAGTGGTTGCCTACATGCGAAGGTTCGTGAATAATTGCTGCAAGACGCCAGGAAATAGACTATTTGGAACGCTCAACGTTCAGGAGCTCAGAGAAGCGGAGCTACTATGTCGAAGAGTATGCTCTCCTGAATGATGGTAACCAAATATGCTCGAGCAGCAGAATTTTCAAACTGAACCCCGTGGTAGATGATGCAGGGATTATGCGACTGAATGCCCGCCTGCAGAATGCTGACGCAGTACACCCGTATACACGTCGACCCGCCGTGATGCCACAAGAACACCATGTCACCAATACTCTCGTCGACTTGTACCATCGTATATGGAAGCACCAGAGTGAGAACACCATCGTGTCGGAGTTACGACGGAAATATTGGATCCCCATATCCGCGAAGAAGTACGAAAAGCAGCCAAGAGGTGCCTTGAATGCAAAAGAAGACGTGCGAGGCCAGATGTGCCACAAATGGGACAACTGCCAGCTGATCGCCTTACGCCATTTGTACGACCGTTCACGTATGTAGGTCTTGACTACATGGGTGCATTTCTGATCGTGTCTGGGAGGCGTACAGAAAAGCGGTGGATCGCGTTATTTACGTGATTGACGACACGCGCCATACACCTTGAGATAGCTATCGATTTAACTACAGATACTTGTTTACTCTGCATCAAGAATTTTATGTGCCGACGTGGAACGCCGGTGCGGATCAGGTCAGATAATGGCACCAACTTCATAGGAGCAGATCGGGAAATGCAGCGTCAACTCAAAGACTTCGAAGAGGGAAGGATCCCCGTGGCATTGGCAAATCAAAACATAGAATGGGTGTTCAACTGTCCGTTGAGCCCGCACGCCGGCGGATGTTGGGAGCGCTTGGTACGTAGTGTAAAGCGTGCCATGCAACATGCATTGAATAGCGAAAGGTTGAAAGAGCAGACGCTGTACAGCGTCATGTGTGAAGCCGAAAACGCTGTGAACTCGCGACCGCTTACGCATGTCCCACTTGACGCTCCTGATGAAGAACCTTTAACCCCTAATCATTTCCTCCTAGGCACAGCAAACTCAGAGCAGACTCCACATCCGCAAGAAGAATCCTTTAAGGCGACGCGAACGCAGTGGCGAAAAATGCAGCAGATTCACCATCGCTTCTGGAAGCGGTGGCTGGTGGAATATCTTCCGGACTTATGCCGCCGAACAAAGTGGTGGAAACCCGTAGAGCCGTTGTCTTTGGGAGATTTGGTCTTGGTCTGCGATGATCGCATGCATCGATCCAGGTGGCCGATCGGTCGAGTCGTTAGCGTCAAACCGGGCAAGGATGGGCAGGTCCGTGTGGCAGAAGTGAAGACGGCTGGAGGGACGTACCGGAGACCTGCTTGTATGTTGGCGAAGCTAGACGTTGGTGAATCTAGCCGCGGGTAGATTCACGGGGCCCGGGATGTTGTGAAGGAACATACTTGTAGAGTTTAGATATTTTTGAATTTAGCGATGTAACCCTGCGTGGTGCATAAATCAAAGTTTGTTAAG
>NW_023458557.1:53107425-53112831 GCF_013731165.1 Rhagoletis pomonella
CGATATTTTAGTAACTACTGAAGTTAATTCACTCAAAATTGATATTTACAATAATTTTCAGACGAAAAATAAGAATATTATAAACTTTTGGAAACTGGGCGTAGCCACGCCCACTTATGGTTACATGTGTATAGCTTGGTAACCGCTGCACCAATTTCTTCCAAAATTGGCACAGTTCTTGGTCTTGATACAGCATACTAAATGGCCGAATATTTTAAAAATCGGACAATAACCACGCCCACATCCCATATAACGGTAATTTTCGGAAATAGGAAAACTGCGATATTTTAGTAACTACTGAAGATTATGTACTCAAAATTGATATTTACAACAATTTTTAGACGAAAAATCAGAATATTATAAATTTTTGGAAAATGGGCGTAGCCACGCCCACTTATGGTTACATGTGTATATCTTGGTAACCGCTGCACCAATTTCTTCCACACTTGGCACAGTTGTTGACCTTTGCACAGCATACCAAATGGCTGAAAATTTTCAAAATCGGACAATAACCACGCCCACATCCCATATAACGCTAATTTAGAGAAATACAAAATCTTCGATGAATCAGTAAATATTAAAGCTAATTTATTCAAAATTGATGCTTGCAACAATTCTTAACCAAGAAATACGTTTGTGATAAAATTTTGGAAAATGGGCGTGGCACCGCCCACTTATGATCACATATATGTATCTCGGTAACCGTTCTACCAATTTGCACCAAACTCGGTATGGTTATTCTGCTGGCCACATAAAAGCAAAACGTTGAAAATTATTGAAAGCGGACTAAAATTACGGCCGCTTTTCATATAACGGTAAATTTCCAAAATGCTTGAAACTGCAATATTTCGAAATTTAAGGACTCTAATTTACTCAAAATTGATACGCCCCGGCTTACATGTAGCGGTAGCTTTCGGAAAGGTGAAAGTCATATATTAAATACTTGAGCCGGGTATTTAATGTTCGGCTCCGCCCGAACTTAGACTTTCTTACTTGTTAGATTTAAAATTGATCCAATATGAAAAGAGAAATAGAATTCCATTACAAACTGTTGAGTATGATAAGGCGTATTTGTAGTAAAAATAAAGTCGACACTGAAGGCAGTCTCAGCTTTTTGACAACAAGTTTAACGTGGAATGTATCACATAATTTGTAAATTAACGTAAATGATGGACAGCTAATAGTTTTAAGAATGTTGTATGTACATTAGACTGCATCACTCCCCATACAAAAAAAATCCGTACTATTTTTCCATTGGAATTATAAAATCTATTATATTCTAAGACGTCCACCAAAATATTTCGAAAAAATATTAAGATTTAAGTGAGCTGGACCAGTTTCAAAATACCTCCAAAAATGGAGTTTTATATGAATCAAAATGGTTTCTTAAATTTTTTTTTTGAAAAAAATCCCCTCAAATGACAAAACGGTTTAAGCTTAAAAAATTTGCATAAAAATATTTAAAAAAAATTTAAAAAAAAATTTGAACGGAATAGTAATGATGAGATTTTCGATGCTGTTTTTTAACTTTTATCAAAGATTGGTATAAGAAAAAACTGAATAACTGAGCCTAAACTCTTCTGATTTAGACTTAAAAGCTGTCGGTGGAAAGGTATTTTCTCACCCTTTTTATTTCTTTGCTAATAAACTCATTCAAAGGATGAAAGAGAAAGGTAGGTTGAACGAACGTCATTCAAAGATGAATTAAGATGTGTTGGTATTTGAAAAAAAAAATTGGGACACGAATGATTTTTTTTTTGACAGAAAAAAAACTGTGAAAATACCTTTCTACTGAGATCCCATAAGTCTAAATCAGAATAGTTTTAGCCCAGTTATTCAAGTTTTTCGTAAATCAAACTTTGAAAAAAGTAAAAAAACAGCATCAAAAATCTCATTCTTACGATTCCGTTGAAATGATTTTTAAATATTTTTATGCAGGTTTTTTAAGCTTAATCTGTTTTGTCATCTGAGGGGACTTTTTTCAAAAAGTTCTTTACGATGGAGGTGTTTTCAAATCGGTCCAGCTCACTTAAATCTTAATATTTTTCGCAAATATTTTGGTGAACGTCTTAGAATATAATAAGTTTTGTAATCCCGGCGGAAAAACCGCAACTTTTTTTGGTGATGCAGTCTAATGTACATACATACTTATGTTTGAATTCAAGTTTCTATAAAATCTATACAAAATATTTTTGTTCGTCTCTGTATCGATGGCTGAGTGGAAGATCGACCTATCTCGGTAGCCAGTTCGATAACGCCCTACTCAGAAAACTTTTCAAAAACGCCCTATTTCGGAATTTGATTGAAAAACGCCCTATTTCAGAATTTTATTGGAAAACACCCTATCTCAGAATTTGGTTGAATAACGCCCTATTTCATAATTCGGTTCAAAAACGCCCTATCTCAAACGAAAATACATTGAAAATAAGCTGAGATAGGGCGTTTTTGAATCGGCAGCTAAGATAGGGCGTTCTTCAACCAAATTCTGAGATAGGGCGTTTTTCAATCAAATTCTGAAGTAGGGCGTTATTGAAAAGTTTTCTGAGATAGAGCGTTGTTGAAAAATTTTCTGAGATAGGGCGTTTTCGAAATGGCTGCCGTGATAGGTCGATCTTCTACTCAGCCATCGATATAAGATTAAAAACAATAATCTATTTTTTGATAGATTGTCACATTCTGTAAAATATTTTTCTTCATGGTCATACATATGTATGTATGTGTATGAATGCGAATTACATGATTTTTCGGTTATTGACATTAGTAAAAAGCAAAGGTATAAAACCAAATAGCATTTTTTTAATTTTTTTGTAACTTGATACTTTGATACTTAAATAAAAAATTTGTGATAAATTTGATCCATTTTTTGTTTCTTAATGCCGTCGCGGCAACACTGGTTGCAATTTAACAATTGATCCAATATAAAAGAGAAATATACTTTCATTAAAAACTGTTGAGAATATAACGGGCGTATGTAAAGTCAAAATAAAGCCGACACTGAAGGTAGTTTCATCTTTTTGACAGAATTTCCAACGAGTTTAGCCTTGTTTTCACTATGTTAAATTCAATGACATTTGTTGTCAAATAAATGAAAACACATTGTCAAATGGGATTAAAACACGGTATGTAGATTGATTAAGATCAGGATAGGTCTTTAGTCGTGTACATGCGCTGCTATTCCAGCTATATGTCCGTTTTTGGCCCATAATATCATCAGCGAAGGTACGGATTACAAACTTTGGCATCAAAATGTGACATAGTGAAAACCAGCCTTTTAACGTGGAATGTATCACGTAATTTGATAATCAACGTAAATGATCGACAGTTAATAGTTTTAAATACATATGTGACCTGGTCTACGGAAAGGGGGCTTAGGTGTCAAAAAATCAATTTTCACTTTTTGGTTGATTCGGATGGAAGATGAGATGCTTTTTCACGTGGTGAAAAGCAGAAAATCCTGACTTGCTTAGAAGTGTACTAAAAATAATAATAATATTAATAATAATAATAATAATATTAATAATAATAATAATAAAACTATAATAATATTCCGACCAACAACAACACTTAATGGACGTCCGGCGCGGAGAACAATTAACGAGATAATGAGAAACTGACGAAACGAGTTGCTTACTTTTAACAGCTTTTTCACAGAAAACTAGTTTTCGCACGTAAGCTCCCTTTTCGTAGACCAGGTCACATATATGTAATTGTATTAAAGTTTCTCTCACTATATCTGAGTTATTTTTTTCATGTACATACATACAAAAACTTGGAATTTTTTTGTGAAAAAGATTTTTTTTTTTTAATGTGAGCACATATCTAAAATTTTTAGTATACGGTCCTTTAGCTGCTAGAATACAATATCCAACATGGTGCAACATTTTAAAGCAACGCACCATACGTTTCTAACGTTTTTTGTTTTTTTATCGAAATTTGGCGTAATTTTTTTTTGATTTCGGAAATTTTCAAAATAAAGATTTTTTATGCCAAGGTCAATGATTGTACTGAGTTTGGTAGAAATTGTTAAAACGGTTACCGAGATACATATACAGTGAACCAAATAAAAACTGGGACGCGACATTTTAGTAAGTTTTGGCAATTTTCTTTAGTTTATTTAATGTTTATTATTTTTTTATGAAAGTATGGCTTACTTAACAAATACAAAATATAAATCCAAATTTCAGACTTTGTGCAAAAATTACGAAAAATCTGCAAAGTTTAACCAAAATTTCTAACTTCCTGATCTGCATATTTAGACAAAAATTTGGTATTAAGTAGCCCTTCAAATTTTAGCAAAGCAATTTGCAAATTTTAAGTATCTTGAACTTACCATTGATTTTTTTTTCATGTAAGACCTAGCATCTACAGCCCAAGCTCTTTCATTTGATGACATGGACAAAAAATGCCTTTGGGTATTATATAAATTGCTCTTTTGGAGCCTTTCTTATTTCTTTTTCGCTCTGTAGCTTTTTAATGAACAAACAACAAAGTGGTGCACGAGGATCATAGTTCAATGGTATATTGTGCAATAGAGCACACACGTATTTGGCTAAATTTTCCAATAGCAGATGATGTGCTAATAAAAAATATGCATTTTTACATTTTTCCACGCATCGTAACCTTTTAAAGAAGTTGTTTTTTTAACTATCTTCCAATGAGAGCACATAAGCCTGACACGTCTAGATTGATTCCTTTTATACTCCAGAACACTATAACAGATAACAGTTTTAGGTACGCACCAGCTACACTATACTATAAAAGCCGCGAGTGTCAGAATTAAAAAAAGGAGTGACGCTACTTTGACTCTTCATAACTTATTTTCTATTGCAAGCACATACTTCTAACGGGCTGCATTCGATTCTCCTCTCCAAATACTATCAGTTCATTATAAACTCAGGCATGAGCAATCAACGCGCCAAATTTTGCAAAAATAAAAAAAATAGGTGAGTCACACTTTTATTAGTGAAAATTTCCCAATGTTATTTCTGAATTATATGCATATTTGACTTGATGTTTGTTAATAAACCAGCGAAATTTATGTGTCCGAATAAAAACTGTTGAGTCATGCGAAAGTTCGAAAAGTTTGAAATTAAATAGCATTTTTTCAAGCTTTTTCTAACTTGATACTTTGATACTTAAAAAAAAAGTGATACATTCGATACAGTTTTCGTGTTGTTACGATACATTTTTTTTATGATGTCGCGGCAACACTGAGTGCCTTGGTTTTTTCTCGGTGTATGTATGTATGCATAAATATATCGTCGTTTAAAGTACAAAACCGCGTATCGTTATTCTGCAAAACCGCGTAACGCCAAAAATTGGATTTGCCCACACAAGCTTCTGGATCAATCCTTGTCCATTCGTCCTGAAATATACTAGCCAGAAATGCGATTGCTTTATAAAAAA
>NW_023458557.1:53112931-53122258 GCF_013731165.1 Rhagoletis pomonella
AAAATAATGTCAGGAGCAGGTAATAATGTACCTTTGTACTATTTAGCATGTCATTTGACGGTAACAAGAGCAAATTCAATTTAAATCTATTAAATACATTCTAGCGTGTCTCAGTCCTTTACCCACAAAAGCGGCTATAACTTTTTTTTTCTATTCAAAACAGTAAGTGTGGCACCTTTCTGAAATCTTTATTAAATGAGCAATTTTTTTATGTAATGTAAAGTTATAGCTCAGTACATTTTTTTTTTTCAGCCGAGATAGTCAAAGTTGGGGAAGAAAATATCAAAAAGTTAAAAATCCAGAAATAGTCCTAATTTTATGATGGTTCCTTAATTTATTTTAACTACATTGCATTTGAGTATGGAGAGGCAACTATCTGGAAGTATTTTACATAAAAAATTTACTAAGTATTGCCCGGTTTGTAGTTGCAGTTAAAGAAAACACATGAAAAGGCACGATTTTTTTTAAATTCGAAAAAATGTAAATATTTCAAAAACGGTGACACTTTTACCTGAAAATTTTTTGTTTATCAGTGAGCTCACCCCCCCACCTACCTTACCCTAAAGTTTGGCACGTTACTTCTAGGACACCCTGTATGTATGTGATCATAAGTGGGCGGTGCCACGTCCATTTTCCAAAAATCTATCATAAACGTATTTCTTGGTAAAGAATTGTTGCAAGCATAAATTTTGAACACATAAAGTGTAAGGCAATTACATTTTTAAGATTGTACTTAGTTAACATTGTAAAATTTTATGAAATCCTAACTTGCAGGAAAATAAAACAAACAAACAAGCAATCAATCATCAACGATATATCGATAGCTATCGATAGCAATAGCTGTGCGACTACAGCAGCAACCACTAATAATTTTGAGTTTTATTTTGACCCTCGTGCCCGTCTGCGGAACATCTTTTATTTTCACTTTTGCGGCAGTGCTTTCACGCTTTATTCGAGGTTTTCAGTGAACTTCATACACTAAGCGGAGCCCTGCATCGATGAGTTGTGGAGTTCTGACTCACTATAAGTGCCGGTAAGTGATATTAGAGGGATTAGGCTTAAGGTCAATCGGGAGCATCGAAACGTGGTTTTAGTAGCCAATAAATGCCCACAACGCGATCGGCATCTAAAATGGCGGACAGCGAGAATGACGATCTCGAAACTACTGTGAGAGAGCATACGATTGGCGCCCAACAAGAAAGTACCGGTAGCGTACCGGCACAGTTAGCCGCTATGATGCAAGAAATACAAAAAAGATAGGGTAGGCAACACGTTAGCAGAGGCGGTCAGTGAGCTGAGCCGCGCTTTAACACAAACGCCTGCACACCCTGTGATCAAGCTGTACGACTTGCCCGAGTTCAGCGGTCGACCTGAAGATTGGCCGATGTTTCGAGAAGCATTTATGGCCACGACAGCGGAGTATCGTTACACTGAGCGGCAAAATATGTTACGACTGCAGAAGGCGTTGAAAGGTCAAGCTAGGGAAACGGTAGAGTGTTTGCTGATACACAGCGGCAATGCAAACCGCGTTTTAGAAACATTAAAAGAGCGATTTGGTAGACCTGAGATTTTGATTAAAAGTCATATTTCGCGTATCCGTAACGTTGCTAATATCCCTGATAATAGAATAGACTTAATCATTCCGTTTTCCACAAAGGTTCAAAATTTGGCCTCATTTGGAAGAGCTCGTGTCTAAGCTGCCAGTGCAGCGAAGATTAATGTGGGCACGTCATGCCGTAAACATACAGCCGCGACCGACTATCCAGCATCTCAGCGAGTGGCTACAAGAGGAAGCCCGCATTGTGAATACGATTTGCACCCACGTGGGTGAACCGCAGCGGCAAGCGGATCAGCGATCCGAAAGACGTGCACGATTTTTTCACGCGGTTAAGTCACTAGAGCTGCATAGAGGCGGGTGTAAAATGTGTTCAGGTCGTCACGATCTCGAACATTGTGCTCGATTCTTAGGCCTTCCTCATAAAGATAAGTGGCAATATATACGCGAAAAGCGACTTTGTTTTAATTGTTTAAAGTCTGGCCATCGAGGTACTTTATGCGCACGGATACACAGATGTTCGGTTACAGGGTGAGGGAAGAAATGGCATGAGCTGCTACATGAGCCTCGATCTCAACGTGAGGAAAGTAACCATCCAAATGATTCGAGGCCGCGTATACTCACCAACGTCGAAGTATCTCCTGGTAGTCAAAGTTTATTTTTTAAAATTATTCCAGTTAAATTGATTGCTAATGGTAGGAGTGTCGACTGCTATGCTCTCCTTGATGAAGGGTCGTCTTTGAGTCTGATGAACGAGAAACTTGCGGCGCATCTCGGTATAACGGATCCAAGTGAAGAACTAACGCTGCAGTGGTTCGGTAGCAACACGGTCACCGAATCTTCGATGAGAGTGAATGTGGAGATATCGGGCATGGGTAGGCAATGCAAAAGGTTTCCGCTCCGGAACGTCAAGACAGTTAAGGATCTGCAGTTTCCGCGACAAACACTTGGTATATCTCAGCTCCACATAGGCCAACGACATTTAAAGAGACTACCATTACTGGGTTACTCAGATGCTACTCGAGACTTGTTGATTGGTTTGGACAACGTTCATTTAGGTATCGCGAATGGTATTGCAATGGCTGCAATATTGACCAAGCAATGGCTGCAATATTAACCAAGCTTGGATGGGTGATCTACGGTTCCCTACGGAACAGAAGCGAAACAAATCAGCGCGTATTTTTGGTGCGAGAACACACTGCAAATACGGCGTCGGGAGTCGAAAGCATTGAGGAGTTGGTCAAAAACTTCGTGGTGAGTGACTATAGATATTTCTACTGCTGTCAAACATATTGAAGCAGAGGATCAAGTGAGAGCACGTGCCATACTGGAACAAAAAACAGTTCGCGTTGGCGAGCGCTATGAGACGGGACTGCTGTGGAAGAACGACGAAGATGTAATAGGAAATAGCCAAGGAATGGCAGAGAAGAGGCTTCTGGCAGTAGAGCGAAAATTGGCAAGCAACGAGCAATTAAGACGCGAATACATTAGGATGATGAGAAGTTACGAAGCAAAAGGATTCTGAAGGAGGCTCGCAGCAGACAAAGTTTCCGCACAACATCCACGCACATGGTATTTGCCTCACTTTGGGGTTTCTAATCCCAACAAACCCGGAAAGGTACGCCTCGTGTTCGACGCAGCAGCGCAAGTTTCTGGGAGATCCTTAAACTCCTATTTGTTGAGCGGTCCAGACTTGGGCAAGCCGTTGCTCGAAGTTTTGATGAAGTTTCGTCAGAAGCCGATAGCTGTCAGCGCCGACGTTGAAGAAATGTTCCACCAGATCGTCGTACGACCAACCAGCGCAGAGATTTTTGTGGAGGGAGAAGACCGGTGATGAAGTCCAGGAGTACTCCATGCGAGTGATGACTTTGGAGCGACTTGTTCTCCTTGTGCGGCGCAATTTGTTAAGAATAAAAATGCATTGGAGTTTGTCGAAGAATTCCCCGAAGCGGTCGAGGCTATATTAAATAACCACTACGTGATGATTTCGTTCACTACTTTGCTGACGTATAGGACGGCGTGAGCATTGCGAAACAAGTAAAGCACATTCATCGGGCAGGCGGATTCAATTTGAAAGGATTCGTGACCAACTCTCGAGCAGTAAGCGATGCCCTAGACGACGGCCAATATGCTGTAACGATGAAAGACTTCGACAAACCTGAGGCAGGTCATCAGAAGGTTCTTGGAATGCAATGGGATACGAGGAGCGACGAGCTAAGGTTCGTTTTGGTCTTCGGTCGCGTTGACCCGGAGCTTTTGCAAGGCGAGCGTACTCCAACTAAGCGCGAACTATTGCGCGTAATTATGTCCGTCTTCGATCCCTTCGGCATTGCCGCGGAACATGACGCCAGCGTGGCGGCTTTCGCTGCTGTAGCATACTGGCGCATCAAAACTGACCGTGGCGTAGAAGTGGCACTAGTGACTGGGAAAACCAAATGCGCACCCCTAAACCTTACAACGATTCCGAGACTCGAGCTGCAAGCCGCAGTACTACCCTCTCGTCTGAAGATAATGGTGTCGAAAAACCACGATGTCAAACCGTCACGCGTCGTCATGTGGACGGATTCGAAGACTATTCACGCCTGGATAGCTTCAGACCACAGGAAATACAAACCTTAGGTTGCTCATCGGGTAAATGAGATCCTGGACGGGACAAATCCAAGCGACTGGAGGTGGGTACCGGGAGCTTTAAATCCTGCGGACTTCGGTACCAGACTCCGAAGTAATGCATGTGAGTCATCTTGGATTGGAGGCCCAGGTTTCTTGAAGGAGGATGAATCTTCCTGGCCCAAAATTAACGACATCGAGAGTGCGCCCGAAGAGCTACGAACTAAACACCAGCTACTTTTTACTAGAATAAATGATAACCTTTTGCTCAAATGTTCAAACATTATTCGGTTGATACGAGTGGTTGCCTACATGCGAAGGTTCGCGAATAATTGCAACAAGGCGCCAGGAAATAGACTATTCGGAACGCTCAACGTTGCAGCCAAGAGGTGCCTTGTTTGCAAAATAGGACGTGCGAGGCCAGATGTGCCACAAATAGGACAGTTTCCAGCGGATCGCCTCACGCCATTTGTACGACCGTTCACGTACATATGTAGGTCTTGACTACATGGGTCCGTTTCTGATCGTGGCTGGGAGGCGTACGGAAAAGCGATGGATCGCGTTATTTACGTGCTTGACAAACGCGCGATACACCTTGAGATAGCTATCGATTTAACTACAGATACTGCATCAAGAATTTTATGTGCCGCCGTGGAACGCCGGTGCGGATCAGGTCGGATAATGGCACCAACTTCATAGGAGCAGATCGGGAAATGCAGCGTCAACTGAAAGACTTCGAAGAGGGAAAGATCTCCGAGGCATTAGCAAATCAAAACATAGAATGGGTGTTCAACTGTCCATTGAACCCACACGCCGGCGGATGTTGGGAGCGCTTGGTGCGTAGTGTAAAGCGTGCCATGCAACATGCATTGAACAGCGAAAGATTGAAAGAGCAGACGCTGTACAGCGTCATGTGTGAAGCCGAAAACGTTGTGAATTCGCGACCGCTTACCAGCGTTGCCGTTTTGGTCCAATTGGACCAAAATTGGTAGCTTCATTCTCCGTTGGTAGCATGGTTGGTTTGATGAAGCTTTTGGTAGGCAAAAATGTTTTGAAAATACAACCAAATTGAACATTAAAATTTGTTCGCTTAATTTAAGTTTGCACGTTCAAAACACTGCTTTCACTTTGCTTACACGTATAAGGTTTCTTTATTTTTTTCTTTATTTGATTAAGCAGACAATTTTCTGCAAACACAAACTCACTTCCCAAAGCTATGACCGATTAGCTGTTGGAAGAAAAATTGGTGATAGGTGAATTGGTGGTTTGCAAAGTGTGAATGTATTGGTAAAAAAAAAATTAGCGCATGCAAATTGAATCAAATTTGGATTTTTTTTATTGAAATGCATAAAATGTCTGCTTTCGTTTTTTTCACACACAAAAAAAATTTTTCGATATGAATTGAATCAATCTCAAAGATAGTGCATAAATTACAGGCCTACGGTATCACTGGTACACTTTTAAAGTTTCTAACTTGCTTCTTACGTGGAAGGAAGCTTCTTGTTACAATTGGGTCTACGAAATCAAGTTTGCTTGTTAATGCCTGGTCAGGAATCCCACAAGGGACTCATTGTGGACCTCTCTTGTTCCTTATATTCATTAATGACTTGTCGTATCAATTTAAATTCGCTAAGTGTTTAATGTTCGCTGACGATGTTAAATTATTTCTTAGAGTTCGAGACCTGTCGGACTGTGCTAAACTTCAACGTGATCTTAATAGTTTTGAAGAATGGTGCACCATGAATAGCTTGTTTTTAAACGGGAATAAGTGTTTTATTGTAACATATTCAAGAATTAATAACACCATTCAATTTAATTACAAATTGAATGACTTTGATTTATTCCGCACCTTTGAGATGAAGGATTTAGGTGTTTACTTTGACTCGCAGCTCTCCTTCTCTAAGCACGTTGACTTTATTATTGCCGAATCATTTGCCATGATTGGTTTCATAAGGAGGAACTCTGAGGACTTTAAAGATCCTTTGACTTTGAAGTCGCTCTATGTTTCGTTGGTAAGAAGTAGACTTGAATACTGCTCATTCATTTGGAATCCGTACTACGATACTCATTCAGCAAAAATCGAAAAGGTTCAAAGAGTGTTCACTAAAATAGCTTATTTCTAACTAAATTGGCAGAATGGCCTTGCATCATATACTGGCAGACGTAAGTTGATGGGGCTCCAAACTCTTCATGAAAGAAGAATTTGTTCGTCTCTTATTTTTGCATATAATGTCATGAATGAGCACATCAATTGTCCATTGTTAGCCAGTTTATTAAAATTTTATATTCCACCGCGAGATTTGTGGCGAAATAGGTTACTTGTCGACTCGGTTCATAGAACTAGTTATGCGTTCTATGAGCCAATCAGTAGATCAATTCGGCTATGTAACAGATATTATGAAGATCTCGATTTTAGTGCAAGTTTGGATAGATTTAAGCTCCAATTATTTTCTATTTTTAATTAATTAATTAGTCTGTAAGAAGCATTTGACTTTGTGGACTGTAAATAAATAAATAAATAAATAAATATTTTACAATAACATAATTATTTTATTTAAAGGCCCGAATGTATTTTGTTCAATCTTAATTGTGTGTGAATAATTCACCAATACCGTAAACAATGGGCCTCATGCATAAAAAGTGAGCTTAAGCTCCGACTCGATTTTCAGTACAAATTCTTGGGCTTGAGCTCACCCCTTCAGTGCAAAAATTGAGTCTGAGCTTAAGCTCACTTTTTATGCATAAGGCCCAATATTATGTGTAGTTTTAATTTTTACTGCTAATTTCTGTACCTAAAAACACCGCAAACTCGAGAAATCTCGTTTTAATGATGACAAATTTTTGGTAGTTTGGAAACTGATTTGGTACCTAAAAATATTTTCAAGTGGCAACGCTGCCGCTTACGCATATTCCACTTGACGCCCCTGATGAAGAACCATTAACCCCTAATCATCAGAGCAGACTCCGCATCCGCAAGAAGAATCCTTTAAGTTGACGCGAACGCAATGGCGAAAAATGCAGCAGATTCACAATCGCTTCTGGAAGCGATGGCTGGCGGAATATCTTCCGGACTTGTGCCGCCGAACGAAGTGGTGGAAACCCGTGAAGCCGTTGTCCTTGGGAGATTTGGTCTTGGTCTGCGATGATCGCATGCATCGGTCCAGGTGGCCGATCGGATGAGTCGTTAGCGTCAAGCTGGGAAAGGATGGGCAGGTCCGTGTAGCGGAAGTGAAGACTGCTGGAGGCACGTTCCGGAGACCCGCTTGTATCTTGGCGAAGCTAGACGTTGGTGAATCTAGCAGCGGGTAGATTAACGGGGCCCGGGATGTTGTGGAGGAACACGCCTTGTAGAGTTTAAATATTTTAGAATTTAGCAATGCACCCTGCGCGGTGCATAAATCAAAGTCTTGTTAAGCCCGGCACCGCTGCCGATTGTATTCATACCTGTCAAATGTTCGTATTTGTCAAATGTTCGTATCTGTCAAATGTAAAGCGCCATAATTTTTCATTCCGAAGACAAAAAGGCGCGAGGCCACATAAAGTGTAAGGCAATTAGATTTTTAAGAATGTACTTAGTTAACATTGTAAAATTTTATGAAATCCTAACTTGCTGGAAAATAGAACAAACAAACAAGCAATCAATCATCAACGATAGCAATTGCTGTGCGACTACAGCAGCAACCACTAATAATTTTGAGTTTTGTTTTGGCCCGTCTGCGGAACAACACTGTCAGCAAAAAAAAAATGCTAAAAATCAACGAAATTTTCTGGCAACTTCAGACTTGCACTTTATTATTTGGCTTAAAAGCTACATTTTTAAAAGTTTTTTTAAAGGATCTGATTAGAAATTGCGATCTGATGAAAGAGCCTCCAAGCCAATAATTGTGCACGGTACCGTTAAGTACTCTAGGTTTCACGAAAGAAAAAAAATTTAAGTACAAGATAACATTTAAATGTCAGTCATATTTTTCGTTGCTGTGAACTTGTTTCAAACTTCTGTCTTTTCCTTAATATAATTGTAAAACTTTGTGCACATTTTGAACGTATTTAAGTACATATGTATTAATTAATCAGCGCTTTGCACTTACCGATTGCTTTTTCATAATTAAGTTAAAAAAATATTTAAATTCCATGCTGCCTGTAATGGGATTTGAACCCTGACCCTCTGGAAATTAGCAAATTGTGGCAAGCATCTTCGCGCACGTAGCTGCAGCCAGACTTGTAAATGTGCATTCAAATGTTGAATTTGAATCAACACCACGCGTGCGTGGTATGAAAGTATTATTTTTAAATACGAACATTTTAAAACGATAACCAAATAAAAAATGTTAATTTTTACTATGCGTTATTTCCCGCAGTGGATTTATAAAATTTTTCTGAATATTACAACGCGTTTTTCTTTTAGTGTAGTGATTTTTGAACTTTTATTCAAATTTGTGCAATCAAATCGAAACCCGAGACATTTGTATTTATTTATTTATTTATTTATTTATATTTCAGTCAATGAATACATAGTTTCTTACTGACTAAGCTTAAAAATACAACTTCAATTTAAGTTGGTGATCAACTAATTAATGAATTAAAGTAATTCGCGACTATGTTTTTTAAAACGACTCCAGGAAGTGACAGATCTATTTCCACCGTTTGGTTTATTTGATTGATTTCCCTGAGGGCTCGCCTAATAGGTGCATTCAAAGCATAATTCGACTTTGCGGATTGCACGTAAAATAAGTCAGAACGCCGCAAATTTCTTACAGGAATATTGAGTGGCATTCTTCGCAGAATTTCTGAGCAATCGACAATATTAGTTATAACATTCAAGATAAACGAGCAGGATAGGCACTTTCTCCTATCTTCAAGCAAATCAAGATTTAAAAGTAAGCAGCGTGACTTATAGGAAGGCATTGGCTACGTGAAGTTGAGAAACCTTAGCGCAGACTTGATAAAAATCTTTTGTAAACGTTCAATCCTGTTAATATACGTTGTATGAAAAGGTCGCCAAATAATTGCGGCATATTCTAGACGGGACCTGACAAAAGCAATATAAAGTTTTTTAAGAGTGTACGGGTCAGAAACATCAGAACTGTTACGACGCACAAAAGCCCACGTGGAATAGGAATTTGCAACAATGAAGTTAATATGAGTATTATATGTGAGTTTTGAGT
>NW_023458557.1:53122268-53150464 GCF_013731165.1 Rhagoletis pomonella
AGATTTAAAAGTAAGCAGCGTGACTTATAGGAAGGCATTGGCTACGTAAAGTTGAGAAACCTTAGCGCAGACTTCATAAAAATCTTTTGTAAACGTTGAATCCTGTTAATATACGTTGTATGAAAAGGTCGCCAAATAATTGCGGCATATTCTAGACGGGACCTGACAAAAGCAATATGAAGTTTTTTAAGAGTGTACGGGTCAGAAGCATCAGAACTGTTACGACGCACAAAAGCCCACGTGGAATAGGAATTTTCAACAATGAAGTTAATATGAGTATTATATGTGAGTTTTGAGTCAAAATAAACCCCAAGGTCTTTGACTTGATCTACAAATTTCAGTTTAGTACCTGCTATCGTATAAGATGTGCTTACTGTAATCGACTTTCTAGAATAAACCATATGAGAACATTTTATAGTATTTAAGAGGGGTTAATTTCTTTCTCACCAAGAGTTAAATCTATCTAGATCAGATTGAAGAGAATCAGAATCCCTAGGTCGCATTACAACCGAATAAACTTTGAGATCGTCAGCGTATAGAAGAAATTTGGAGAATAAGAAACACGAGCTTATGTCATTGATAAAGATTATAAATAAAAGAGGTCCAAGGATACTTCCCTGAGGGACCCCAGAACTAGCGTGAAAAGAACGCGATGTTGTGTCTTCGATTTGCACCCTACAGTACCTCTCCGATAGATAAGAACTGATCCATTCGGGGAAGACGGAGTGAAAACCCATGTACGCCAATTTACTAATTAAGATTTTATGGGACACCCTATCGAATGCCTTGGAAAAATCAGTATATACTGTATCAATTTGATACAATACGAATGCGAAGCCTCTAATGCAGTCATCCGTAAAAATAGAAAGGTTGGATATCGTGGATCTCCCCTTAACGAAGCCGTTCTGGTTCGGACAAATTACGTTTTGAATTGCAAAAGCAATTTTATCCTTGATAATGCTTTCGAACAATTTAGCAACCGTTGTCAATTTAGCAATCGGTCTGTAATTCGAAACATCACTTTTATTTCCATTTTTGATAATAGGTGTAATATAAGCACTTTTCCAATCTGCTAAAAACGTACCCGCAGAGAGCGATAAATTAAAGATCAAAAGTAGAGGCTTAATGAGAGCAGAGCAGTTCTTGAAGAGATTAGGAGACAGGCATCTACATCAGTCTGAGTGGATGATTTTAAACTCGAAATACCCTTCAGCACATCATCCTCGGTTAGCAACAGTGAGCCAAAAGGTACGTGTGAGTCAGAAACTGACTAACGAAATTTGCACTAATTAGCATGTTAATTATTATAGAACATCGAGGTAGGAATGTTGGATTTATTTTTCTTTGATTTAATAAACGACCAAAAGGCCTTAGGGTCCTTATATTGCTTTCGAAGTTCCTGATATATTTCTTACGAAGCGACTTGAATTTTTTGTAAAGCCTATTACAAAGAGTTTTTAAATGCTTCAGTTGTTTGGTGTACCAAGGTAACTTATATCTACTTTCAGAAAAAATTGGAACATGATTCACACAATAATCATGGATCTTAGTTTTGAAAAGCTCGAAACTATGGACTACATCAACGTTAGCAAAAAGACAGTCCCAATCAAGCTCTAGCAGCTGGTTGTTAAGGATCTCAAAGTTACAAAGATTAAAATTAAATTTTACATTATCACTTCCGGAAGAGGCATTTAAAAATTCATAGAACTCTAAATCTAATACTAACGGAAGATGATGAGAGTTAGCGGGGGAAATAGGCGAGCAACATTCCAAGAGCGTAAAATTTAAATTACTCGATAAGAAAATTAAATCTAAGATCCGAGCATACTTATTAAGATAACTATTAACTTGACGCAAGTCAAAGCTTAAGAAACTATCAACTCAGTCCGGTCAGTCGGTTCAGAACTTGCGCTGAGCTAGCCTGAAAAGGGACGACACTGGTTCTTAATCTATCCTAAATCAGTGCTTTCAATTGTCTTTATTAACATGGCGATGTCCTACGAAGTGACAATTGTTGCCCTCTGCAGAACTGTTCAACTTGTTCTGAGCTGACTCTGAGACAGTTCATATAACAACAGTTCCTAGATAGTTCAAAAAGGGTTACCTCCGGGCTAGAAAAAATTTGGTTAGTTTTGAACTGGTTCTAAGAAGTATAGTATAGAGCCTTTTCTTTAAATAAGCACGCATACAATTTTGTAAATAAAAAATATGTACTTCATTTTATGTTTAAAGAGCTATTTGATTTGAACTAATTTACTTTTTGAGGCAAACTGTGCTTTAAAATTAGGAACATGAAGTGTCAGTTATTACTACATTTTCTAAAACTGTTATTCTTAAAAATAATTTATATTTCTTACGTATGATGGGTATTTCTGGGATACTTATAATTAAATATCTAAACTAAGTCGTTTCAAAAAATGAGAGAAACGGTGATATATTTAATGCTTATTTGCGATAATTCAGCGTTAAATTGTATTAAATTTATTGAAACGTAATATATAGACTCTCCGGCATCAAATTACGAATATATAGAATTTTGAATATTCACAATGGTTTTCATGCTAAATATTTTACGTAAATTTTTTATTTAAGGATAGCTTATAAGTATTATAACATAAACAAATAAATTCACGTTTCTAACTGTGTTGGAAACTTAGTAGAATTCTAGAAACTGTTATAAAAACTTCAACATTTTAAATCAGAGTTTATAAATATGCAGTTCTATAGCCCATTAAATTTTAAAATAATTAATCGCGCTCTTTCTACGCACGACTTGAAGTTATTCTCCTATGTAAATATTTTCGTTTAAGATGCAAGATTACACTTTACTACACTAAAATTTGATGGGCTACAAAACAGAATACTCGAAATATTTATAAAAAAAATCTGTGGTTAAAATGTTTGAAATTTGAAGACAGTTTTTAGAGTCCTTTCAAGTTTGCAGCACAGTTAGATATTTGAATTTAAATGGTTTATAGTATGAGACATAGTACTTAAATAAAAACTTAACGAAAAATATTTAAAATGAAGAACATTGGAAATTAAAAAAAAATCACTGCATAACTACACAATTCGGGTGCTCAGTGATATATTTACTTATGTACAGTATCGTTCATATCAATAGCACCCCCATTTCAAAGTGAGATTGTTTATCACTTTTGTTTATTTTTTTAAATCTGATTAAAAGGTCAAATATTTTGATAAAAAATCGTTAAATTCAACTTAGTTTTTTATAAAGTTTTTAAACACGGTTTACATCTATGATTTTGTTTTAAGCATGATCATATTTTCATAAAATAAATGGTGTATGCACACTTTTGCTGTTAAGTTTAACTTAACTAAATTGTATGGTTATATTTTGCATTCAATTTGATACGTACGTATATATGTATAAAAATAACATTAATGTTACCAATAATGACTTTTTTGGAAATATTTTAGCAGTTGCCCCATAAACTAGAGAATTACATATTAAATAATTGAAAACAGTTTGTTATTAGTTTTAGGGTCTAAGAAAATCGAAAAAATACTATAGTATGGTATATTTGTGCATCTTTTGTCAGTTTTCATATGACCAGGATGAGTAATACCATGTTCTTACCGACATCGAAAACATGTTTCCGTTGCTAAAACTAGTTTTCGACCTAAAACATGTGTTTTCGTCCATGTAAAATCTGTCAAACGAAAACCAGTTTTCGCTGAAAACTACTTGAAAACTCACGTTCCACTCGTTCCAATCGGTGTCTTCACTAGTTTTTTTCGATTATTTATCGAAGTGGAAGTCATATTTTATCATCTTTAATACGCTATTTTGTATTTAATGTTAATTGGTTGGCCAAAGTAAGATAAGAATGAAAGTAAGAGGTTGCTAATGAAAAGAAAATGTGGGAAGAGCATTTTGGTTTTGTTTTTGTGTAGCAAAACTGCAATGAGAGGATGTAAGAAATGTCAACGAAAACACAAACAGCTGGTGTGAACAGCCTTCAGCCCACAATTCCAAAACTCGTTTTCAAAGTGTTTTCGTTGTCGGTCAGAACATGGTATAACATTGATGACAGCGCAACTAGCAACATATGGGTTTCAACCGTCCAGCTCTGCATCCCTTTTGCAGTAGTTCAGAGACAGTTATGAAATTTGTAGAGCGGAACTAGTGCTTTGACAGACTGCCCCTAAATTCTGCTGCAGGGTCTTTACATATTGTCACCTTAGAGTGTAAACCTTCTAACTCCTTCGTCACCTGAAATGTAAAAGGCCGTAACTAACAAAAATATTGTTTTACTTAAAACGTAGTGGGTACTTTTAGTTAAATAGTTCGATTAAATTGAAAAAAAAAAAATGATTTTTTGTATGTTGTGTTACGGCCTTTTGCATTTCAGGTGACGAGAGAGTTGGAATAATTTTCACATGATTTTTCTTATATTTTTAGCCGTCTTCCAAAAAAGGAAGAAGTTATCAATTATGGAATATTTTTTTATATACATACGTTACCGGACTACTTTGAACCGTTTTCGATGATTTTTTTTTTGTATGGTGGTCCCATATTAATTTGGTTTAGTTTCGGTCATTGTATTATGACGAATTTGATGGTACTCCTTAATTTTTATACGAGAATTGAATTCCTTTTTTTTTGCTTAACAATTACAAGCTAAGTTACTTGTTTAATTGATTGAATAAGCATCAAATCAAAGCTGAAATTTGTGCAAAATTCGTAAATAAGAGCCAATCTGAAAAACGGACTCACCGACCTAATTATGTCCTAGAAATATGGATGCCGTTTTTGGCTTTTTCTACTAAAGGTCTTTTGGAGACCTATGAGATCTGATATATAAATATGTCACGAAAACGATTATAAGTTAATTAAGTGTGACCAAGGCAAATGTGACTAGTTTTTTCTCATACACATAAACGCCTTATTATACTATGCGACAAAATCAAACTTGTTGACTTGGTATTGGGTAAAACCAAGAGAAAGTGACAGTTTTATATGTCAATAATACTAAATACGTTAATGGTTTTTTTTTCAGTTTAGCTCAAATAAGGAAGATATTCCTTATTGAATCCTTGCACATAATTTATTGTTTTATTAGGTTAAGTTATTGAGGTTGTTCACGCTTGCCTGGTTATCAGATTATGTGGTTATATTTTATACACGCTATACAAAAATCATTTTTAATCAGATAACTTGATAACCAGGAAGGGTGTGAACAACCTCATTGAGATATGTTCTTAGAAAATACTTATGCAAGGGGTTTTTGATACGAGGAATTGATTTTTGATTTTCGTTTATTATTAGCTTTGCGTTAGATGGCGCTGTGGGCCAATTTCCTTGAATTTCATTGAGTTTTATTAAAAAATTCAGCCGCGATGTGATTTCAAACACAGCAATTAATATTTTAATCGAAAATTTATTTATGTATTGTATTTTGTTTTATTCTTTTGTCTACGTTTTCTTCAAACTTTCCTTATTTTTGCATTTTATTTTGATTTCCAAAATGCTTGTCATCATTGTCATGTGGAAATTTTACAAAATTATTGCTTTCATTTTCGTCATCAGCTGTAACCAGTATTCCCCAACAAATATCCAACAATAATGTTAATATCTTCTTTCACAATCGACCACTTTTAATTAAAACACCAAACAAAGTGATAAATTGCTGTTATCGAAAACCCACAAAATGAAATAATCCCTCAAAATAGTGGTTCCAGTGATTTTCAGGCTAAAACCTTTAGAAGTGCCAAATGGCAAAATTACACTCTTAAGCGATAGTAATAAAATAACTATAATGATGATTTTGATAATCGAAATATAAAGCAAGGAAGGAAAGTTAGAAAAAATAGTAGACCAAAAAATAAAACAAAATACAATAAATAAATTAACATCTATTTAAATATTAATGGCTGTGTTTAAAATTAGCATTTTTAATACGAATACGGCTGAATTTTTTTATTAAAGATCTCTAATTTTAGTATTTATTTGAAAACATGTAAGAAAGTCTAAGTTCGGGTGGAGCCGAACATTAAATACCCGGCGCAAGTATTAAATATATGTTTTTTCACCTTTCCGAAAGCTACCGCTAGATAGTAAGCCGGGGTGTATCAATTTTGAGTAAATTAACGTTCTTAACTTTCGAAATATTGCAGTTTCAAGCATATCTGAAATTTACCGTTATATGAAAAGCAGCCGTAATTTTAGTCCGGTTTCAATAATTTCCAACGTTTTGCTTTTATGTTGCAAGCACAATAAAAATACCGAGTTTGGTACAAATTGGTAGAACGGTTACCGATATACATAAATGTGATCATAAGTGGGGGGTGCAACGCCCATTTTCCAAAATTTTACCACAAACGTATTTCCTGGTAAAGAATTGTTGCAAGCATCAATTTTGAATAAATTAGCTTTAATATTTACTGATTTATCGAAGATTTTGTATTTCTCTAAATTACCGTTATATGGGATGTGGGCGTGGTTACTGTCCGATTTTTTAAATTTTCGGCCATTTAGTATGCTGTATCAAGGCCAACAACTGTGCCAAGTTTGGAAGAAATTGGTGCAGCGGTTACCAAGATATACACATGTAACCATAAGTGGGCGTGGCTACGCCTATTTTCCAAAAATTTATAATATTCTTATTTTTCGTCTAAAAATTGTTGTAAATATCAATTTTGAGTGAATAATCTTCAGTAGTTACTAAAATATCGCAGTTTTCGTATTTCCGAAAATTACCGTCATATGGGATGTGGGCGTGGTTATTGTCTGATTTTTTAAATTTTCGGTCATTTAGTATGCTGTATCAAGGCCAACATCTGTGCCAGGTTTGGAAGAAATTGGTGAAGCGGTTACCAAGATATACACATGTAACCATAAGTGGGCGTGGCTACGCCCATTTTCCAAAAATTTATAATATTCTTATTTTTTGTCTGAAATTTATTGTAAATATTAATTTTGAGTGAATTGTCTTCGGTAGTTACTAAAATATTGCAGTTTTCGTATTTCTGGAAATTACCGTTATATAGGAAGTGGGCGTGGTTACAGTTCCGAGGGAAACATACATACCAAATTTCGTTGAGATATCTCAATTTTTGCTCGAGTTATCGTGTACACGGACGGACGGACAGACGGACAGACGGACGGACAGGCAGACATGGCTTAATCGATTTCTTTATTCATTCTGAGCATTTATGTATACATTTGTCTATATCTATCTCGATTCGTTTTGGCTGTTACAAACAACCGTTATGTGAACAAAATTAATGTACGCTTGTGCACAAGTGCACAAATTCAATAAAATTGCCCTTCAAAACTTCAAAAATGATTTCATCGTATCAAAAACCTTTGTATGATTATTTTCTAAGAATACTTTTTAAGAACTTAAACTAATTAAACAATAAATTGGGTGCAAGGATTCAATCTAGGATATCTTCCACATTTGAGCTAAACTCGTAACGTAAAATTATCACTTGCATTTGCTTTTAATCAATACCGATTTGGGTGGTTTACTATGCGAATAGCCCTCTATCTTAATCTTTTCAATAAAATTTTTTTAAAGCTCTCGTTTGAAGTATTTTTTTTTTTATTTTATCCGAAACATTTTTCAGCTACTTTGTTGTTTTTTCTGATTTTCCGTATGGCAAAAGTGGATAATAAAGCGATTTTTGTTCGATACATCAATTTTTTTGACGGCCTCATTGTGTTATTAACGCAATTGTACGTAATATACATTATCGAATTGGGCAGTGCCGTTATTGATCATATTGAACCAGGTTGTGTTGCATGCGTAAAGTAAATTACTATATAAGTATATATTGAAATTGATATTTAATATTTAATTTATAGATATGCACTTGTACATATATTTGCACAATTTGGGTAGACACGCGTGGCTTTGTAATTATGTGTTAACTGTTTTTCATTATGAATGCACATAAGCACGATGGCCTTCAAATTAAGGTGACCAACTTATTTACAATGAAAAAGAGGACACAAGTGTAGTGAGGTGCACCTTAAAATACGTTACTAGAATCAAAACGGTGATAGAACGATACTAGTACCGAGTACAGAATATCGATACTTTTCATGAGTACTGAGTAGTATCGAGAACTTGATACTTTTTGAAAAGCACTGAGTAAGTATCGCGAATACCAAATAGTATCGACGTGCTAAAAACTTTAAGTATTTTTTTTTTTTAATTACGTAAAAAATTTCGTAAATAAACATTGTGGCGAAAGTTCGAAAATTATCTTCGATATACAATATGAATCTCATGTAATTGAACATAACGGTTATTTATTTCAATATTGCCATAACTCAGAGAACCAAAAACTCGAGAAAAACGGCTTAAAAGTTTTCAATTTACATATACTCCAGTAGTAAAAATTAATACGACTTTATTCTGGTGAACTACTTTTAATCGGTACAGCTATGAAATTTTTACACAACATAGAAGAAGAGGTAACCACATTAGACTTGGTTAAAAATTCTTAAATAATTGGAAAACGAATTTGCCTCACCTTCGATAATGAGTGAGGCAAGAGTGTGGTCTTCGACTCGATAAATGACCACTCTCCAGCATATGAGAGCCTTCGTTAACCATTCTCGAAGAAAAGAGCAGTATTGCCAATTTCGGGAGCGCTTGAGTATTTTTTGAGGGTTTTTATTTTGAGGAATTTTCTCTCGATATATTTGCAGATAACAAATGCAACCATGTTTCACACAAGAGATTTGTTAAATTACTTTGCACATTTTTGAACAAACAACTTTCCGAAGTTTTATAAAGAGCGGAATACACCACACAAGCGGCTTGTCAAACCTACTTTTCCCATTTCGCCATACACCATGCAAACATGACTCGTTCAAGCAAAGAATTATAGTTTTCTTCCGGTTCACAATGTAAAAGAGTTTGGGTTTCTTCCATTTTTCTCTCTTGCGTCCTCATTCGGTAAAACTTCCGTTGCGAATGAGGCGATTTTGTCATACACAACGTAAGCGGTTTGATCAAACGTCAACATGGCGGCCAGAAAATAAAAAAAATTTGATTTTTGTTCACATTTCCCTCAAATGGTTTGTCAAACCTTCAAAAACCCCCATACACAATATATACTACGTTTATGCGACAGAATTCTTGAGTTCTTCATTTCGTGAATTTAAAAGTGGTCCCGTTTATGCATAGTTTGAGAATTCATGAAATAAAGAGCTTTGGAAAAGTGGCAACGCACTAACAAGAAAATAAACAGTTGGGTTCTGGCTTTTTTGGCCTCCTTTTGAATTTGGAAAACCTGTTGGTACCAGGAAATGAACATAATATGGTTTGATTGGGACGTGGCGTTGCCGGACTTGCACTTCACGATTTCATTAGCTTCCGTGTATAATTGAATTCATGAAATGGGTTTATGCAGCCCCAAATTCATGAAATGAATTCGTGAATTAGCCTACGCATAAACATAGTAATAAATAGCTTTAAGCAAAGGGATATTTCGCTTGGTTTGTCAAGCCGCGTTTGTGGTGTTTTTCGCTCTTAAGCACATCTGCATTTGTTGCTAAATATTCAAAATTTTATCGATAATTTTTTTCATTCCGTCGTTATATTTTCAACTTATTTTGAACTTGCAAAATCTCGATAACGAATTGTTCGATCATAACGATACTAATATTGACTAGTATCGCCCAGTTGTCGAAATTCGATATATTTTTTCATACACTTTTGAATTTTTGCCATTCACCAATACTAACTCCTTTATGCGAATTACTATTTTGAAGTCCACCGGCATAATTTATAGCGAATTTACAGGAAAACTTAAAATCGAATTATGAACGTCAATACCTGATTGACTAATGCTAATTCTACCAAGTCTCCTCCAAACTTCTTCAATAGCTTTTGAAATTAAACCGAAAAAGGAACCTCGATTTTCATTTTAAAAAAATATGCATATGTATTTCAATGGGCGTGTTTATAAGACGTAGCTGTTTAGCTCAACTGCTACGAAACTGCTGGCAACTGTAGGACCCAACAATTACGTCTTACAGGTCTATTCTGCACGTTACCGAAGATTTTGTAACCGGAAAATTGTATTACCAAAAAATGTTACCAGTTCTTGTCACCGCGGTTCTAGGTACGTTGGTAATGCAATTAAAATATTCAGCAATTCAGCTATGAAGAATTGTGCAAATCCTGGTATTGCATATTTCACGGGGCAATAATTTGTTACCAGCTTATGAGATGGTAACAAAATTTACCGGTTACAAGAGTACACAGAATGCGAAAAGGGTTTAAAAATTGACAGGAACTTTATTTACCGGTTACAAAGTTTTTATTACCAGCGCAGAATAGACCTGTTAAAAACGGCTTGATGAATATGCTGCCAAATGAACAGCTGATAAATGCAAACAAATGAAATTGCAATAAATAGAGATAGTTGCGCCGATAGTATTTATAATTCAACTGCCGTCGTGTTGAAAAAAAATCGTTCAATGTTATAATGAATTAAACAGTGTATAATTATATAAAAAACATCTTAAAAACATATATTTAGAAACGTGGTATTTGTATAAAATATTTTAGTTACTTTATAACATCAGTAATATAAAATAGAATAAACTTGTTTGCAACTGCCACCTAACAAAGCCGCGTTAAAATTAATACAAGTGGCGATAGCCTTTACGATCAGCTGTTTAGGCTAAGTCCAACACGTTGAGTTCAGGTAGCGCAAAAATTTTCCGCTTGAAAATGGCGGAAAGTTGCCAGCTGTTGAGCTGAGCGGAACTACTCAACTGTGCGTTTCGAAGCCAAACACTTAACAGTTTAACAACAGCTACGTCTTAGAAACGCGCCCAATGTATAGATGAGACATTCATCACTAACTAATATGTCAAACATATACAAATTCAGACTGTATGTAAATAAGTTTTTCGATTATATTTGTCTGTGGGCCTCTTGAATGTTAAAAACTAAATTAACCACATATACAATCAACTCTTTATTTTTTTCATCAAAATCGTTAACAGTTAAGAAAGTATCTTGAAGGTTTACAACAAAAGATAATATTTCCTTCTATAACGGCGGTTTCATACGGATTTTTGTCAAGACTGGGCCAAAGCCCAATATTTTTTTATCACACGACTGGGCTACCAAGTTACACCAAGTGTTATGTTACTAAAGGCTGGTTTTCACTATGTCAAATTCAGTGGAATTTTTCGTCAAGTAAGTGAAAACACATTGTCAAATGGGAGTAAAAAGCGGTTAATCGATTGATTTGGATCAGGGTAGGTCTTTAGTCGTGTACATGCGCTGCTAAATCAGTTATCTGCCAGTTTTCGGCCCTTAATATCACCGGTAAAGGTATGGATAAAGGAGATAAAATTGTGT
Source organism: Rhagoletis pomonella (assembly GCF_013731165.1). Classification (NCBI taxonomy): domain Eukaryota; kingdom Metazoa; phylum Arthropoda; class Insecta; order Diptera; family Tephritidae; genus Rhagoletis; species Rhagoletis pomonella. The sequence goes on from NW_023458557.1 coordinate 53,133,629, forward strand.
CAAAATATGTCGCCAAATTTTGGCGTCAAAATATGACATAGTGAAAACCAGTCTTAATATGTGTACTAATATGTGTTCTAAATATCTGATCATAAATGTGACTTTTTACGATAGGTCTCAATCCCTGCGCCATCTATTGTAAGACAAACAAACTGCTCCTTCTAAAAACTTTTGCACAAAACAACAATCATTCAATGCGATTTTAAAATCTGGGAGAAAGTGGTTCCCAATGAAAAGATTATTGCAATTTTATATGTGTATAAATGTAGGTGTATTAAATTCCATTACCTTATAATAAGTGGTTCCAGAGATAACCGATATGAGAATTTCAGTTTGTATGGGCGGTTCCACACCCCCTTTTTCAAAATCTACCACTCTTCACCAAATTACGGTATTTATATCATAAATAGCTGTGTCAAATTTCAGGATGTGATTCCAGAGAAAAGCGATATAAGAATTTTAGTTTGTATGGGCGGTGCCACGCCCCCTTTTCCAAAATCTACCACTCTTCGCCATAAGTACGTTATTGATATCATAAATAGCTGTGTCAGATTTCAGTTTGTATGGGCGGTGCCCCGCCCCCTTTTCCAAATTCTACCCCTTTTCGCCGTAAATACAGTATTGACAACATGTGCTGCTGTGTCAAATTTCAGGGCGTTAGGCTAAGTGGTTCCAGAGAAAAGCGATATGAGAATTTCAGTTTGTATGGGCGGTGCCACGCCCTCTTTCCCATTATCTACCACGTTTCGCCATAAGTACGTTATTGATACCATAAATAGCTGTGTCAAATTTCAGGACGTTAGCATAAGCGGTTCCAGAGATAAGCGGCATGAGAATTTCAGTTTGTATGGGCGGTGCCACGCCCCCTTTTCCAAAATCCGCCAATTTGCGTCGTATGTATGGTATTGGTAACATATGTTGCTGTTGGAAATTTCAGGACGTTGGCATAGGCGGTTCCAGAGATAAGCGATATAAGAATTTGAGTTTGTATGGGTGGTGCCACGCCCCTTTCCCGTTATCTACCACTTTCCGCCATAAGTACGTTATTGATATCATAAATAGCTGTGTAAAATATAAGAGATATGAGAATTTCAGTTTGTATGGGAAGTGCCACGCCCACTTTCCTATTACCTTCCATTTTTCACCGTAATTAGGGTATTTACAATCTATGCATCTGTGCTAATTTTCAGTTCCCCAACATAATCTCTAAGTGGTTTTCACATTTTAGTCTATATGTCAGATGCCACGCCCCCTATGTATCGGGATTAACATTTCTGGATTAGAGGATGCTATATCCTTTAAATCGGTGTTTGTTTCATTGAAATCGAGCGAACGGTGCCTTCAGAAAAGGGATTGCAAAATTTTCTGTGTTGTATTTATATATAGATTTTTCATTAGATTAAGCAAATTAAGGAAAAAAGCTTTTGAATTAAAAGAGTCTTCAAGGTTCATATAAGTTTCCCAATTAAAAAAATTATAATTATATTATAATTAAATTATAATAAATTATATACAAACCAAGGCATAAAAAATAACGGTGATAGTTTGTTTGAACCGCCAGAACAAATGTACCAATGTAATTAATTTTTATGCTAAGTACCTGTAAGTAGTAAATAAGAAAATGTTGAGTAATTTGTTCGGATTTTGAGGATTTTTCATTTGTTTTTGAGGAATTTGGTAATTTTTTTGTGGCAGCACTCGAAAAGAGTATGAAAGAGCTCATCTTTCCTCTAGAGCAGCGTTGGGCAGAGAGAGCTTAAACTAAACAAAAAACATACCCTAGTAGGGGTCCCCTACACGTATACGTCATAGCACCGGTCAGCGACAGCTCCAGCAACGCACAGTAATAAACAGTAATAAACCTTTTCTCGGTTTTTCACCAATTGGTCCCCGAGGAGTACTTTTGGGTTGTGTGCAGCGTTTTCGTTTTGCGCGCACGGCAACACTTACTGTGGGGAATTTCGCCTCATGATTAGAAAAAGTTCTTTTCGAGGGTATAATATATATAATTGTGTTATTTATGAACAAAATTTACGTCAAATAAGTATAATATCAATGCTTAATTAAGAATAATATCTATAGTAAAGTACATAATTATTGCTTGTGTTTCTTTAAACTGGAAACATAAATGTAAGTTTAAAATCAATAAAATATCCATTGAGGGATTATATTTTAATGAAAAACGTGAATTTTGTGATAAATTATCAAGGAAAATTCTAAATTTCCAAATATAAGTATGTAAGTCTTTCTTCCAAAACCAAAAAAAAAAGGTTTGTATAATTATAGAGACTCCAAAGCCTGCCAGCGCATCCGCCCAAAGAGCTCATTAAGCACACCCAAGTTTGAGCGACCATTACCCGGAGCTCCTCAAAAATACTCAACATCAAAGTATAAAACGTCACAAATATGAACCATGAATGGCTACCGTATAAACTCAGGACACGCATTTTCTTGGAGACTCCGAAAGTTAGGGTGGTTGTTGTTGTTGAAGCGGCACTACTAAGCCCCGCCTATTTCGGGTCAACATTCAATCACTGTCGTCAAGCTCAACTAACGGGAGGCACAGGAAACGAGCTGTTTCGAAGGGGTAGGACCAGAGGTTAAGGGGTGTCAGTTGAGTCGGATTGAGCTGGCATGTGGAGAGGTAGTTGGTGTCATGAGGGGATTCTCCACATGCCGGGCACTCATTGGGGATATTGGGGTCGAGTCTGGACAGGTATCTGGTGAGTATCCAGACCTTAATTGACCCAGGGTAACGCGGGTTTCTCTTGGCAATTGAAGCTCCGTCTCTTCTACAGGTGGTGATTGGGCTCCTATTACTGCATTCATAGGTCGAGAGTCAAGGTAGGTGGTGACTGACTCTCTATGGATATCGTTAATGGCTCGTCTGAATGTCGTCGGGTCCAGTGGTTGGTCTACGTATTGCTGAACTGTGTCCTTGTACACGAATAGGTGACATACCTGGGCGGAGGCACCTCCTGTAGCAGAGGTCTGTTTGGGTGTTCGCTTCTGTGGCACCCCACCAGAAATTGATTACAGAGCATTTTGTTGTGTTCCCTTATGAGAAGCACTTGGGCCTCGCTGTGTAGGTGGTGCTCAGGCGTCATCAGAAGGCACCCAGTCGCTGTCCGGAGTGCGGCGTACTGACAAGTCTGTAGCTTCGTCCACTGCGTCCTACTAGTCGCCGGCATCCAAACTGGCGCAGCATAGTTTATAACCGGCCGGCCAATTGCCTTGTATGTTGCCAGTAACGTTTCTTTGTCTGTGCCCCAAGTGTTGCCGGCGAGCGACTTGAGGACCTTGTTGCGGCTTTGTACTTTATTGACAACTGCGGTTGTATGCGTGGAGTAGGAGAGCAGGCTATCGAAGGTGACCCCTAAAATTTTGGGGTTGTTTACAGTCGGTATTGGTGTGATAGCGACGTGTATACCTAATTCCAGCCTGACCTCCTTCGTCCAGGTGGTAAAGAGGATCACCGTTGATTTCGTTGAGGAGAGTGTTAGGCTCATTGCAGTGAAGAAGCGAGAAAGGCTGGAGAGATAGTCAATTACTTTTGAGCAGAGGTCATCAATTCCATTCCCGGACGCCAAAATCGAGCAATCGCCAGAGTATGAGATCAGGGAAACTCCATCAGCCCCATCAGAACCTGGGGAAGCTTCGAGATGTAGAAGTTAAATAGTAAGGGGCAGAGAACACCACCTTGTGGAACCCCTTGTATAATTCTTCTTGGTTTCGAGGTTTGATCTCTGAAGATTACTGACGACTGTCGATCACTCATATAATACGCCGACCATCGCTTCAGTCCCTGTGGGAGTGAGGAGGCCTCAATACCTTCTAGCAGCGTGGAATGGCAGACGGTGTCAAACGCCTATGGCAAGTCCAACGCTACTAGGACCGTTCTCTCACAGGGCGGTTTCGATTTAGGCCATGAGTTATTTGGGTGTATATGGCGTTAAGTAATGTTGTTGTGCTGTGCACTTTGCGGAATCCATGCTGATGCTTCGCTGGGGTCAGGTGGCAAATGAAGTATGGGAGTAGCACGGCCTCTAGTTTCTTCGCGACCGAGGAGTCTCCTTTGCTGGCGGGCTTCCCCGGTTTCAGCACTCTCCCTGATTTCCACACATCAGGAATGATGCTAGTGGCCATTGACAGGTTGAGGACCTCCGTTAGGTAAGCTACTCCCGCAGGCCCCAAATGTTTCAGCATCAACACATAGATTCCGTCGGGTCCAATGGCTTTGGACGCTTTCGCCTTCCTGATAGCCGCCTTGACTTCACAGCTGGTGAAAACAAGTGGTGCACTGTTTTTTGGCAGCTTGTGCAGCCTCCTGGTCACCCGCCGTTTGGCCCTGTCTACCGAAGGATGAAGTGGGAATTGCCTACTGAAGTAGGTTGCGCATTTCTTCTGGTCCGACGAAGCGCGACCTTCGAATGAGATTTCCACTCTGTCATCACGCTTCGTTGGGTTAGACAAGGATCTCCCGGTTGATCAGAACTTACTCACACCAGATGGGAAGTTACAGGCCTTCAAGTGATCCTCCCACTTTTTCCGCTTGTGCTGATTTACCAGTTGCCGAATCTCCAAATTAAGGTCCCTCAGGTCATTATTTAAAAAAAAACGGTTAGAGGGTTAAAGCCGTTCGTAACAGTTCTGTTAACTGATGGTTAGTCACTTGTGAACGGTATTTTGACTTTACGAATTTCATTGTAGAGTACAAAGACTCACGGTTATACGTTGTGTCAAAAATGGAAAATATACGGGACGCAGCTGTTTTCAACAGCGGATATTTTAAATCTGGTCCTTGTTGCCGGAATTCAAGCAATGGCAAAGCTTTATGTTGCATTTCCAATGCCTTATCTTCTTTTAATTCCAAAAACTCTAACTTTTCTTTGCTTTTCTTTAAAAGGAGTATTTCGGATATTGTAAATTCATCCTCAATTATGTTACATAAAAAAGGGTTTATGAAGTATGAAGTCGGCAAATATTTTTTCAAAATCTGCTTTTAAATTATGTGCAATATTGTTTTCTAGCCATGGAATATGTTGAAATATTTTTTTTTTGAGATCATGAATAACAAGACGTAGTTTAGCTTCAAAACTTAAAATAATTTGCGACAAATCAAAAACATTTTTATTCTCTGCTTGTAAAGACAATTTCTAGTTTTGCAAATGTTCCATCATATCGGTAAAGAACAACAAGTAAGAAAGCCAATTTTCATTCTCCAATTGCGGGAATATTGAATCTCGATTTGTGTATGTGTATATAAAAATAATAAAATGAAAAAAAAGAACAAAATGGAAAATAATGTCCAGCAAAGAAAGTTGTATTTTAAAAAGTAACAAGTAAGAAAGTCTATGTTCGGGCGGAGCCGAACATTAAATACCCGGCGCCAGTATTAAATATATGTTTTTTCACCTTTCCGAAAGCTACCGCTAGATGGTAAGCCGGGGTGTATCAATTTTGTGTAAATTTGCGTCATTAAATTTCGAAATATTGCAGTTTCAAGCATTTCTGAAATTTACCGTTATATGACAAGCGGCCGTAATTTTAGTCCGATTTCAATCATTTTCAACGTTTTGCTTTTATGCGGCAAGGACAATAAAAATACCGGGTTTGGCACAAATTGGTATAACGGTTACCGATATACATATATGTGATCATAAGTGGGCGGTGCCACGCCCATTTTCCCAAATTTTACCATAAACGTATTTCTTGGTAAAGAATTGTTGCAAGCATCAATTTTGAATAAATTAGGTTTTTATTTACTGATTTATCGAAGATTTTGTATTTCTCTAAATTACCGTTATATGGGATGTGGGCGTGGCTATTGTCCGATTTTTTAAATTTTCGGCCATTTAGTATACTGTATCAAGGCCAACAACTGTACCAAGTTTGGAAGAAATTGGTGCAGCTGGTATCAAGATATACACATGTTACCATAAGTGGGCGCGGCTACGCCCATTTTCCAAAAATGTATATTATTCTTATTTGTCGTCTGAAAATTATTGTAAATATCAATTTTGAGTGAATTATCTTCAGTAGTTACTAAAATATCGCAGTTTTCGTATTTCTGGAAATTACCGTTATATGGGAAATGGGCGTGGTTACTGTCCGATTTCGCCCATTTTCAATACCAACCTACCTTGGATTAACGGAAAGCTACATACCAATGTTGAGATATCTCAATTTTTGCTCGAGTTATCGTGTACACGGACGGACGGACAGACGGACAGACGGACCGACGGACAGACGGACGGACGGACGGACAGACAGACATGGCTTAATCGATTTCTCTATTCATTCTGAGCATTTATTTATACATTTGTCTATATCTATCTCGATACGTTTTGGCTGTTACAAACAACCGTTATGTGAACAAAATTAATATAGCCTTGTGCACAAGTGCGCTCGGGTATAAAAAGAGCCACACTTTGCTAAGCAAAGAGCCGCATTTGGCTCAAAGAGCCGCGTTTTCACACCGTTGATATATAGCATGCTTGTTGTTGTTTAATGCGTTCAAACAACAACGAAATTAGCCAATCATGCTATTTATGCTATCTACGTACCATGCTAGACAGTATGCACCGAATCGTGAATACCCCTATAGTATTTAAGTTGCAAGCACCGTTGCCACTTGAGCAATATAATTCCGATCCAAAATAAATCAAAAAAGGGCCATTTCTATGAAGAAGAGACCAAACATTTATTACCATTTAAATTATATAGGTGCGTTTTTCGCGACTATTTTTTTAAACACCCACTTCGATATTTTGTGGAAAATGCCCTGAAAAATTGAGCCCATAATATTAAATTAAGTGCTCGGCCAAGTAGTGCAAAGATTTCCCGTTTAAAATACACGTAAGCTAACTATGATTTTTTTTCTTCAAAATACTACAGCTCAGAGGCATTTTATTTAGATGGAATTTTATTTGCTACGCCAAATGGACACTTTTGTATAGCATTAAATTCTGAAGAAATCCTATCATTGACATTGACATTAAGAAAAAAACAATGAAAGTTTATGTGTATTTTGAACAGCAAATATTTGCACGCTTCGGTCGAGCACCTAATAGTAATAATAAGGACTACAATTGTCAGGGAACTTGTTTTAGGTATTTCCCACCAAATTTAGAAGTGGGAGTAAAAAATCACCCTAATATGCATACATACATGTGTAGTATGAGAATGTAGTTTTTTTATTTTTACTGGGTTGGAGCTGCTTCGGCCGATAGAATTAAAAAGCGAAAAAATTAAATTTTCCTTTTACCCTCCTACGCGTTTCAACGCTCTCGCGTCTTCATCAGGGAGTCTTTAATCGAAAAATAAAAACAAATAAACAATAAACATGATTAGCAAGTAAAATTCGCTGATGCAAAAACAATAAACATAGTTAACGACAATTACTTTACACTAATTCTGACTTTGAACTCAGATTTACATAAATATTATTGGCAAAAATTGTTTAACAAACGATAAACGTTAGCACCATTTTAAGTATCTTTTCAACAATATTACCAAATTCGAATCCTATATTCTTATTTATATTTGTTATTGGTTACAGCTGCATACACGTTGTTGGTGTTATCTACGTTCTCTTTAAAGTTGATCGCATTCTCAAGTCTTTGTTGTATACGTAGGCTTTCTAATGTGATTCTCCTTTTTACCCCTCTTTCGATGTCCAAAATTCTCGTATTCCCGAAGTCCGCAAAGTGTTCATGCTTCTTCAAGTGTTGTGCCAGTGCTGTAGTCATCTTTTTGTTTCTCTCATCCGCTTTATGTTCGCTTATTCTTGTACCCAATGATCTTTTTGTTGTGCCTACGTAGCATTTGTTACAGCTTTCGGTATCATTCCCTTACATTCTATTTGATACACCACATTATGTTGTTGTTCCTTCAGAATTCTGTCTTTTGTTTTAGTGTACAGTTTGCTTATTGTGTTGTGCGGTCTGTGAGCATATGTAATATCTTCATTCTTGATTGTTCTCCTGAGCGCCTGGTTATTTGTTAGTCCTGGTACGTAAGTTACTCCAATGTACTTTTTATTGTTAGTTGTGTTGTTAGCCTGAAGATCTTTATTTTGATTTGTTTGTTTACTTTTGTTTATCGTCGTTTCTATTAAATTGTTAACTAGCGCTTGCGGGTAGCCGTTTTTGCGCAGAATGCTTTTAATTTTATTTTTGTTCTCCTCCGCGAACTCGTTGTTGCTTAGTATGTACACCTTTTTGATCAGGCTAGCAGCGGTGTTTATTTTCTGACTCCATGGGTAATTTGAATGGAAATTAATAAGTCTACCCGACGCGATGGATTTCGCATACCAGTTTAGCAATATTGTATTCCATTTTCTATGCACCTCTATGTCTAGGAAGGCAATTTTATTGTCTTTCTCTCTTTCAACCGTAAATTTAATTTTTGTGTTTTGTGCATTCAATACTTTTAGTATGTCTTCCGCGTCCTTTGTTTTTATTATTGCAAACACATCATCTACATATTTACTTATGTATTTTATATGTATGTATGTCAGTTTGTTTCAATTCAGTTATACTGTCGTCTAATATTTTGTCAAGTACAATATCCGCTATGGTCGGAGATAATGGGTTACCCATTGGCATACCATATGTTTGTTGGTAAAGGGTGTTATTATATGTAAAATAATTGTTGTCTCGCAAACAAAACTCTAGAATATTTTGGAATTGTTTTCGTTCAATGTTTGTGTGATTTTTTAGTTGTGTCGGGATGTTTGTAAACAAAGATACGGCATCAAATGATATTAAAATCTCGTCATAAATCTCGACAGTAAAAACTGTCATATTTTTTAGTTTTTCTTTTAGTTGAAATGAATTTCTTATGTTATATTCGTCTGATGTTAAGTTTTTTAAAATGTTTCCAATATGTTTCGACAGTTTGTAGCAAGGTAAATTCGTGGATGAAGATATTGGTCAAAGTGGTGTGTTCGTCTTATGAATTTTTGGTAGTCCATATAGTCGAGGTGCATTTGCCGCTGCGCATGTCAAGTAGTATTTTTGTTTGATGTCAATTTGTTTCTGCTTGTATAAGTTATTTATTATATTGTTATTTTTCCTCAATAGTTGAGTAGGATCGTTCCTCATAGTTTTGTAAGTATTTTTATCATTTAGCAGTTCTCGCATTTTGTCTTCATATTCTTCTTTATATAACATAACCGTTTTATTGCCTTTGTCCGCCTGTGTTATTATTATTTCATCCTTATGTCGGTTTATAAATTTTTGGGTGTTCGCATATGGTTGCAATATAAACTTTTCTTTGCTATTGTTTTTAATTTTATCCTGAAACTTGTTTATTTTTGCTGCGATGTTGCTTCTAGCCATATCCTTTTCCCTTACGTCCATAATCTCCGTATGCCTTGTTCCAGGTCGGCCTGGTAGTTTTTTTAAGATTACAAACCGAGAGTGACATACATATTGTAATATGTCTACACCCACACATGTATACTAATTTTGCTACTCCCTCTCAATCCAAAACATTCTTAGATCCTATTGCTTTCAAGTTATGTATGTATGTATGTATATATAACGCAAATAATGGATCGACTTTCTGCTGGAAACTCTATTCCCAATCTAATACCTCGAGTATACATATCGCGCCCATTCTTAAAACGTGTGTTAATTCAATAATTGTCAGTTTTGATATTGTGCGATAAAACAATTCAAAGGCGGAATTTTTACCTTCTTTTTTCATATGATTAACATGTTCTAAATAATAGTACTTCCCGTTTTCTGAAAAACACATACAGAATTTTGAATTGATATGCTCTTGAAGAATGTATCGCAAATTTTGCGAACAAAAGGGTTAAAACGAAAAACATTTTTCCGTGTACATATATACATGTATGTATACTACATTTCGCAAAAATAAATTAATTTCTGCTCCTATCTATCTTCTATGTACGTGTATATCGTTAACTTAATACATAAAGACCCTATTAAAATATATATTTTTTTTTTACAGAGTACTTAAAAAATTTATAAAACACTCGGTATTATATTGAAGACTGTAAATAATTTTATGAAGTAGCAGTTATTTTAGTTATGGGTTTAATACAAGTAATATTAACCCATAGTCACCATAGCTATTTTTTCTCAGTTTTCTCAAGCACTTTTGTTCACAGAGTCAATGGTTATCAACTGAAGTTTAGTTTCCTAAAAGCAGTGGAAAACCGCAATCTTCTGCTTATCAGCGGACATAAGTTTATTATTATAACCCTTTTAAAATTGTATTTATTCTTCTTCTTCTTTTTTGGCGCTGTAACCGCCTAAGCGATTTTGGCCGAGTTCAGCAAAGCAGGCCAGTCGTTTCTCTTCTGTGCCAACTGACGCCAATTGGAAACGCCAAGTGAAGCCAAGTCCTCCACCTGATCTTTCCATCGCAGTGGGGGACTCCCTCTTCCTCCGCTACCACCAGCGGGTTCCGAGTTGAATACTTTCAGAGCTGGAGCGTCGGTGTCCTTTCGAACGACATGGCCAAGCCAGCGGAGCCGCTGTATTTTAATTCGCTGCACTATGTCCATGTCGTTGTAAAGCTCATACAGCTCATCGTTCCGTCGTCTGTAGTACTCGCCGTCGCCAACACGAAAAGGCCCGTAAATATTCCGCAAAATCTTTCTCTCGAACACTCCAAGAGCCGCCTCATCGGATGTTGTCGTTGTCCATGCTTCTGCGCCATATACCAGCACGGGCATGATGAGTGACTTATAGAGTGTGGTTTTCGTATGTCGAGAGAGAACTTTACTTCTGAATTGCCTACTCAGTCCAAAGTAGCACTTGTTAGCAAGAGTGATCCTCCGTTGGATTTCAATGCTGACATTATTATCGGTGTTAATTCTGGTTCCCAAAAAAATGAAATTCTCTACTTTCTCGAAATTGTAACTGTCAACAGTGACGTGGGCGCCAAGGCGCGAATGTACTGACTGTTTGTTTGATGACAGGAGATACTTCGTCTTGTCCTTCTTTACCACCAGATCCATTCGCTTTGCTTCCTTATCCAACTTGTAAAAGGCAGAACAGACTTCGCGGTTTTTAATACGGATGATATCGATGTCATCGGCATAAGCCAGCAATTGCACGCTCTTGTAGTAAATTGTTCCTGAGCGGTTGAGTTCTGCAGCTCTTATTATCTTCTCCAACATCAGATTAAAGAAGTCACTTGAAAGGGAGTCGCCCTGTCTGAAACCCCGTTTTGTGGCGAACGGCTCGGAGAGGTCTTTCCCAATTATGACGGATTTGGTGGTATTGCTCAACGTCATTTTACACAGCCGTATGAGTTTTGAGGGGATGCCAAATTCAGACATAGCGGCGTATAGGCAACTCCTTTTAGTGCTGTCAAAAGCGGCTTTAAAGTCGACAAATAGGTGGTGAGTGTCGATCCTTTTCTCGCGGGTCTTTTCCAAAATTTGGCGTATTGCGAATACCTGGTCTATGGTGGATTTACCAGGTCTAAAGCCACACTGATAAGGCCCAGTCAGTTCATTGACGGTGGGCTTCAGTCTTTCACACAATACGCTCGATAACGCTCATCGACTGAGCGCTCGCGTTCTTCTTCTCCACAACTTTCCATGCTGCTACCATTTAGTAAAGCGGAAAAGTGTTCCCTCTATAACTTAAGTACGCTCTGGACACCGGTTACTATGTCGCCATTGTTGTTCTTACAGGAGTACGCCCTAGTCTTAAAACCTTCCTTAAGTCGCCTAACTCTGAGGTAAAATTTTCGGGCATTCTTCCTGTCGGCCAGCATTTCAAGCTCTTCGCACTCACGTATTTCGGCCTCTCTCTTCTTATTGCGGCATAGGCCTCGCTTCCTTCTTCAGATCCCTATAGCGGTCCCACATAGCGCGCGTTGCGCCCGATCCCAGCGTGGCCCTGTAGGCGGCATCTTTTTTCTCTGCAGCCTCCTGACACTCCTCATCGTACCATTTGTTCTTTCGGGCTCGCTGAAATCCGACTACTTCTTCGGCGGCGGTACTTAATGAGCGGGAAATGTGGTTCCACTGCTCGCATATATCGGTTTGTTGAAGAGTGCTCTCTGAGAGCAGGTGTGAGAGTCGAGTAGCGAAAGCGCTGGCTGTCTGTTGTGATTGCAGCTTTTCGACGTTAAGCTTTCCTTGCATAGTTGGAACACATTTTTTGCTGCACAGCGGCGGGTGCGTATCTTGGCTGCAACAAGATAGTGGTCCGAGTCGATGTTTAGGCCTCGGAGTGTGCGTATGTCTAAAACACTGGAAGCTTGCCTTCCGTCTATCACAACATGACCGATTTGGTTTCTCGTTTTTCGATCCGGAGACGGCCACGTAGCTTGATGGATATTTTTATGCTTGAACCTAGTACTGCATACTACCATGTTTCGGGCCCCGGTGAAGTCGATCAGCTTCAATCCGTTGTTGGACGTTTCGTCGTGGAGGCTGAATTTTCCGACGGTGGTTCCAAAGATCCCTTCCTTGCCCAACCTGGCATTGAAGTCGCCAACCACGATTTTGATATCGTGGCGGGGGCAGCGCTCATACGTGCGCTCCAAGCGCTCATAGAAGAGATCCTTGGATGCCTCATCCTTCTCTTCCGTCGGGGCATGGGCGCAGATGAGCGGCATGTTGAAGAATCTCGCTTTGATGCGGATAGTGGCTAGACGCTCGTCCACCGGGGTGAACGACAGTACTCGGCGACGGAGTCTCTCTCCCACCACAAATCCAACTCCGAATTTGCGCTCCTTTACATGGCGGCTGCAGTAGATGTCGCAAGGCCCAAGACTTTGCTTGCCTTGCCCCGTCCAACCCGTTTCTTGGATGGCGGTGATGTCAGCATTTGTCCTTACGAGGACATCAACCAGCCGGGCAGAGGCACCTTCCCCATTAAGGGTCCGGACATTCCAGGTGCATGCCCTCAAGTCGTAGTCCTTTAAACGTTTGCCGTGGTCGTCATCATAAGGGGGGGTCTCATCCGAGGCTTTGCCTTGCGTCTTCACTGGAAGTGGCTTTTACAACCCATTGCTGGGACGGCGGTGGTTTCGCAACCAAATACACGTTTATATAGCGAGCCGCTTGCTCCAAGCATACACCCGCTTGCAGCCGCACCTACTATTGAACAGACGCTGCAGACTTCAGTGAGCCCTTAAACCGAATAAGTCGGAGTGGCCCCACCGAAGCTCCCTCTCTTTCTGCCGTGACCCAAGGCTCCACTCGGATTGGTTACCGCATCTCGCACATGGGTTGCTCACGTTGCCCAGATAGCCCGATCACTTTAGACCAAAATCGACGTAAGATTAAAAGAAATTTTTTGACGCAGTTAGGTGTCTCCTGTTTAGGTGAACACAAAATCAAAATTTTTCACCCAATTGCGATATGGGAAGTGTCCGCCATCTTGGATTTTATGTTTTTTACGATTTTCGCGCGAATTTCGCATTTATCGCGAAAAAGGTAATAAAAATTTGTTGAGAATTCGATACCTTTCATGTGCCTAGAAATTTGTTTAAACAATTATTTATTGCTAATAATATGCAAAAGTGCCCAAAATTAAGCAAGTGGCGCGGTTTTTTCGAATTTTGAGCAATTTCTTTTTGAAATAAGTGGCACATTTAAATGGCGAAGTTGTAGACGACGAAATTCCAATAAACGCATTATTTATATGTTCACGTACGACGTGTAGATCTCGACCAATAACGCGCTCAATGCAGCGGCAAGGGAGAAGCTACTCAAAACTTTTTTCCACACCACCTCAGAGGTAAAGCTATTCGCGCGTTTTATTTTTATGTGGTTTCACCAGTAGTCCTAATCCACACATAGTTATTTTCGCCACAATAAAACTCTTTAGAATCAGAGAAAAGTCGAATTGATAACAGGACAAAAACTATTTGCTAAATACAGTATCAACTGACTGAAAATAGTCATTCATGGGCTTGGCCGAAAACACGACCTCCGAGATACTGTGAAAAAAGTTTTGAGTAGCTTTCCCCTTGCCGCTGCATTGAGCGCGTTGCTGGTCGAGATCTACACGTCGTACGCGAACATATAAATAATGCGTTTATTGGAAATTTTGACCTCTACAACTTTGCCATTTAAATGATCAAAATTCGAAGAAGCCGCGCCACTTACCTAATTTTGGGCTTTTTTGCATATTATTAGCAATAAATAATTATTTAAAAAATGATAGGCACATGAAAATTGTATTCCCTATAGGGAATCGGACTCTACAAATTTGTTCACTGCCGTTTTCGCGGGAAGTGCAAAATTCGCGCGCAAATCGTAAAAAACACAAAATCCAAGATGGCGGACATTTCCCATATCGCAATTGGGGGAAAATTTTTAATTTCGTGCTCACCTAACCAGGAGACACCGAACTGCTTCAAAAAATTTCTTCCTGGAATTTTTTCGTTGAAAAAATCTAACGCAAAATTCGGGCGTAAATCGTGAAAAGCACAAAATCCAAGATGGCGGACATTTCCCATATCGCGATTGGGGGAAAAATTTTTTGTTTTGTGTTCACCTAACTGCATCAAAAAATGTATTCCTAGAATTTTTCCATTGAAAAAATCTAATGCAAAATCCGCGCGTAAATCGTAAATCACACAAAATCCAAGATGGCGGACACTTCCCATATCGCAATTGGGGGAAAAATTTTCATTTTGTGTTAACCTAAACAGGAGACACCTAACTGCGTCAAAAAATTTCTTCCCGGAATTTTTTCGTTGCAAAAATCTAAAGTGATTGGGCTAAGAGTGCGCGAACGAGGACGCAAGAGTCGAGATTGAGTATAGCCATGCAACTGTAACTGCATACCCAGCGCAACGACTATACCCCATTGCACTCCATAAAAAATAGTATTTATATTTATGACCGGTGTTTTAATCCTTCATCCCTTACTGCTAATGCACAAATTAATTTTTATACTCGTTCTATCAGTTCTACTACATGGCATTAAAATGATGTGCATTAAGGTGGTCCAAAAATTCACGTGAAAAAGTAAAGTCGGAATTTCTATGCTGTACCCCTAGAATTGTTCTATACCGAAAATATATACCCTATTTTTTGTTTTGAAATCAAAAAATATTTAGACGTCGCTCAAAGCGCTCAAAGTTTTCCATGTATTTTATATGGGGGAAAAACCAATTTTCGTGGAAATGGTATAGAATTCTTTCAAGTCAATATTTTTTGATCGGAATACTCTGTTTCTCTCCAGAAAATGGGGGAAATGGAGGGATAAATAAAAAATCTCTGGTATTAAAAAATGGTTAAAAAAACAACTGGGGATTGTTGTTGGAAATCTCCTGAAGAGAATCACAGTTTTCCGATCGAAAAATATCGATTTTAAAGAATTCCATACCATTTCTACGAAAATCTGTTTTTTCCCATATGTATAAAATACATGGAAACCTTTGAGTTACCTCTAAATATATTTTGATTTCAAAATAAAAAATGAGGGTATATTTTTTGGATATAGAACAATCCTAGGGGGTAGAGCATTAAAATTCCGACTTTACTTATTTTGGACCACCCTAATGTGCATGCAACCATTTTTTTGTATAACCGTGTTCTTTGTTTGTAAGTGGTTGAGAAAAACTATAGTTTACATATTAAGAAAAACTACATATATGTAGTTTACATATACTTATATAGCTAACATATCGCTATTTAAAGTGCAAAACCGCGTTTCAACAAAATGCCAAACCGCGTAAGTGAGGTTTTTTCGCTCATTTCGCGAGATACTTAAATTTTTCGTGTAGTACAAAATGATACATGTTAAAGAGAAAATATTCATCTATGTATGCGGTGGCAGCCTTTAAATTGTGATCGAAAATATTGAAACATTTTGGGGTCAAAAGAGCTTAAAGAATAAGTAAGAAAGTCTAAGTTCGGGCGGAGCCGAACATTAAATACCCGGCGCAAGTATTAAATATATGTTTTTTCACCTTTCCGAAAGCTACCGCTAGATGGTAAGCCGGGGTGTATCAATTTTGTGTAAATTGGCGTCCTTAAATTTCGAAATATTGCAGTTTCAAGCATTTCTGAAATTTACCGTTATATGAAAAGCGGCCGTAATTTTAGTCCAATTTCAATAATTTTCAACGTTTTGCTTTTATGCGGCAAGGACAATAAAAATACCGAGTTTGGCACAAATTGGTATAACGGTTACCGATATACATATATGTGATCATAAGTGGGCGGTGCCACGCCCATTTTCCCAAATTTTACCGTAAACGTATTTCTTGGTAAAGAATTGCTGCAAGCATCAATTTTGAATAAACTAGGTTTTTATTTACTGATTTATCGAAGATTTTGTATTTCTCTAAATTACCGTTATATGGGATGTGGGCGTGGTTATTGTCCGATTTTTCAAATTTTCGGCCATTTAGTATGCTGTATCAAGGCCAACAACTGTACCAAGTTTGGAAGAAATTGTTGCAGCGGTTATCAAGATATACACATGTTACCATAAGTGGGTTTACGGTTGTTTGTAACAGCCAAGGCGAATCGAGATAAATTTAGACAAACGTATAAATAAATGCTCAGAATGAATAGAGAAATCGATTCAGCCATGTCTGTCTGTCCGTCCGTCTGTCCGTCCGTGTACACGATAACTCGAGTAAAAATTGAGATATCTCAACGAAGTTTGGTATGTTGGTTTCAGTTAATCCAAGGTAGGTTGGTATTGAAAATGGGCGAAATCGGACTGTAACCACGCCCACTGAAATAGATGACCTTACTTTGCCATCAAGTGCTTAGCCTTATATAGATTGTGCTGTGGACAGAGCTCTCAAGAAAGCCGCCTATCCAATCTAATCTTGTCTTGTCACTATGGGTAAGTGCCAAAGAGCAAG
>NW_023458557.1:53175464-53194582 GCF_013731165.1 Rhagoletis pomonella
CTCCGGTACACGCTGTGCCGCTCTAATCAATCCCCTGAGATTGAACAGTCAGTTACAAACATAGATGTACTATGGTACATGCTAAGATGTTAAGAATGCGTTCAACTCACTAGGCTGGCCGCATATTATTAGTGCGTTGAAATCGATCAGCCCCCCGGGATATTTAATAAACGTATTAAGTAGCTGTCTACGTAATAGAGTTCTTTATTATAGTACTGATGCAGGTACGAAGGAACATTCCATGGATTACATTTTAATTACCATTACTTAATTGTAATCGTTAAATTATATACGATGCAATTAGTGGTAGTCGTTAAATTTTAATGATACAAATAAAAGTATTCGCAATCAAGCATTTTATAATTAAAATTACAGTAATCGAAATGCTACAAATTTTCTGGATTACAATTACAGTAATCGCAATCCTGGGTAACCAAAATGTGATTGAAATCCTGAGTACTCAGCTCTGGTGAGACTAAGGTTGGTTTTCTAGTACACGCAACATTAAAAAAGAAGTAAGTGCGCCTGGGCCACACTGGAGAAGTGAAACTTACGTTACTTATCTATTTTGTCTCGTAACCAATGTATACATACACACATCTGCTTTTGCTTAACATTATATTTTTTCTCTTTTTTATACCCGAGCGCACTTGTGCACAAGGGTATATTAATTTTGTTCACATAACGGTTGTTTGTAACAGCCAAAACGAACCGAGATAGATATAGACAAATGTATACATAAATGCTCAGAATGAATAGAGAAGTCGATTAAGCCATGTCTGTCTGTCTGTCCGTCTGTCCGTCCGTCCGTGTACACGATAACTCGAGCAAAAATTGAGATATCTGAACGAAATTTGGTATGTAGATTTCCATTTATCCAAGATAGGTCGGTATTGAAAATATCGGACTGTAACCACGCTCACTTCCCATATAACGGTAATTTCCAGAAGTACGAAAACTGCGATATTTTCCTATCTACTGAAGATAATTCACTAAAAATAGATATTTACAATGATTTTTAGACGAAAAAGAAGAATGTTATAAATTTTTGGAAAATGGGCGTAGCCACGCCCACTTATGGTTACATGTGTATATCTTGGTAACCGCTGCACCAATTTCTTCCAAACTTGGCACAGTTATTGGCCTTGGCACTGCGTACCAATTGGCCGAAAATTTCTAAAATCGCACAGTAACCACGCCCACATCCCATATAACTGTAATTTAGAGAAATACAAAATGTTCGATAAATCAGCAAATATTAAAGCTAATTTATTCAAAATTGAAGCTTGCAACAATTCTTTACCAAGAAATACGTTTATGGTAAAATTTTGGAAAATGGGCGTGGCATCGCCCACTTATGATCACATATATGTATCTCGATAACCGTTCTACCAATTTGTACCACACTCGGTATGGTTATTGTGCTTGCCACATAAAAGCAAAACGTTGAAAATTATTGAAATTGGACTAAAATTACGGCTGCTTTTCATATAATGGTAAATTTCAGAAATGCTTGAAACTGCAATATTTCCAAAGTTAAGGACGTTAATTTACTCAAAATTGATACACCCCGGCTTAACATCTAGCGGTAGCTTTCGGAAAGGTGAAAAAACATATATTTAATACTTGCGCCGGGTATTTAATGTTCGGCTCCACCCGAACTTAGACTTTCTTACTTGTTCTATCTAGATCCCTACCTCTACCCCTGTTTGTTTTAATAACATTCAAGATATTCTGTTTTTCCATTATCTTCATTTTTATCTTTATGCTCTATCGATAACAAAATAGATAATAACGTCCAACAAAATAACGATAACAGAACCGATAGTAATCGATGACAAAATTCGATAAAATGACAACATCGATAATACCATTGGCAGCAAAATCGATTAGAAAATCGATAAAAATATCGATAACAACGTCGATAAATATCGATAACAAAAACGATAAACATCGACAGCAAAATCGACAAATGTTGATAATAAAATCGATAAGCGTTGATAACGAAATCGATAAATACCGATAACAAGACCGATAAATGTCGATAACAAAATCGATAAATTTCGATAACAAAATCTACAAATAGATAACAAAAACGATAGATATCGATAACAAAATCAATAAACATCGATAACTAAACCGATAAATTTCGATAACAAAATCGATAAATATCGATAACAAAATTGATAAATATCGATAACAAAATCTATAAATATCCTTACAAAATCGATAAATATCGATAACATAATCGATAAATATTGATAACAAAATTGATAACAAAATCGATAAATATCGTTAGCAAAATCGATAGAAAATATTGCTAACAAAATAGTTAAAAATATTGATTACAAAATCGATAACAAACCGATTAAAATATCAATAACAAAATCGATAAAAATATCGATTATTTTATCGATAAGTCTCAAGAATCCCGAAAATTTCTAAAACCCCAAGATTGTTCCCACATTGAGTCTCTGTGTCCCTCTCTATATCCTTTCCTCTTTATTTATCTTTATTTTAATCTTTCTTCCCATATCTTCGTCTTTACTTTTATCGTTATCCTCATCCTCATCTTTGTTTTTACTTTTACGTTTATCATTTTCTTCAGCTACATATTCCCCTTCACCTTTGCCCTTATATATACATATAAGTAAAGTGTTTAAATTTTCCTTGGTCTCCATTTTTGCCTTTATCTTTACGCATCCCTGTTTTTGTTTTTATGATGTGATGTGTCTTGAACCAAATTTTCCACTCTCTTAATTGAGTCGTTTCACTGATGCCCAATCCATACATACAAATGTAACACTAATTTGCATTACCGGTTACATGCCAATGTGAAACAGGCAAGTCGCTGTGCAGCTACTCAAGTAAATTATAAAAATAACTCTTCAAGCTTTCCGGCAAAATATTTGCATTTAACGATGTACTTAACGATAAAAATTACGCGAGTCACGCTAACATGCTTCGCTAAGAAAGCCCACGAAGTATATTATTCTTTTAAAGCAACATGCAACATTCCCCAGTAGGAGTTATTCGAACCGAGGTGTTAGTAACAACATTTTGCAAGTTCGTGCAATGGGGCGTCTGAAATGGGCATCCGAACTGATTCAGCTAAGCGATAGCAAATTTGTATACTTCCGCTGGAAAAAGCAAAGAAAAGATTCGAAACGTTTAAGTAATTGTGGCAGAAAAGAGCACTGACTCAACTGTTGCTTTTATGGAGAAAATTTGTTTGTTTACTTTCTTACATATTCTTAGTGTTATTTAGTAGTGGGTCATTTTCAGAGGCGCACGCAGGAAGAAAGTTTGGGGTGTGGGGCAAGGGGGTATTTCACTTCTCAACCCGCTTTTTAAGTGGTACCCAGCCCATTGTTTCATATGTCGAGATTTTAGAAATATTAGCAAACGTTAATAAGTGAGGGTGATGTTTTTTCTCTCTAAACATGTTAAATTTTATAAAAATATTTATTAAAAATTTTAAAGAAAATAATCGTTTTTTAGGTCCGGTTTCAAAAATAATATATTATCTATATATATAAAAATGAATGTTTGTCTGTATGTCCTTTTACGGTGGGTGCATATAATCACTGGGAGTATTATAGAACAAAACTAATGTCGATAGGTGGCGCTCCAGTCGAGATATTTCTAAAATCCGTATTTACGGTCCGATTTGCTTAAAATTCGGTACGCAGGTAGCTTTTTAGCATATATGATCCATTTTTTCCGAGAAGTGGACCAGGGACCGATCTATTCGAAAAAATCGTATTTACGGTCCGATTGGCTTAAAATTCGGTACGCAGGTAGCTTTTTAGCATATATTAGCATATATGATCCATTTTTTCCGATAAGTGTACCAGGGACCTATCTATTCGAAGAAATCGAATTTATGGTCCGATTTGCTTAAAATTCGGTACTAAGGTAGCTTTTTGCCTGGATAAGCTTATAGATTCCTGTTTTCCCGTTTTCATGCAATTTCGAATATAAATAGCTTTGAGCAACCACCATATCAAGGGGCGAATTCGTCACTAAGCAAGATATTTTTGCGCCCATCAGAAACAACGGATACTGTCGAAATATAATTCTAATATATAATATATCTCAACTAATATATATTTTGAAAGCCGTTTTTTAGTTTTCGCAAGGCTCGAGAGCGGTTGAACCGATTTTTTTGAAACTGCCACCTGCCGCACGTGTCCCAAGGATGGTTTTAGGCTAAAAAAAAAATCAATATGTAAAGGGGGCGTGGCACCTCCCATACAAACCGAATTTCTCATGCCACATATCTCTGAAAGTGTGCATGGTAGAGTTCTGGAACTTGGTATGGAGATATACGAAATCAATCGTATACCCTTGGAGAAAAATTTAAGCTATTGTAAAAAGTGGTGTGGCATCTCCCATACAAACCAAATTTTTCATTTCTGGAACTTGGTATGGAGATATACGAAATCAATGGCATACTCATGAAGAAAAAGAGCAGCTTTTGGAAAGGGGGGCGTGGCACCTCCCATATAAATCGAATTTTTATACTGCATAGCTCTGAAAGTATTCATGCTACACTACTGGAACTTCGTATGGAGATATGTATGTAGTTGAAATCAAGCCCATACTCATGGAGAAAATTTGGGCTATTTGAAAATGGGGTGTGAGGCCTACAAACGTACCGACCTTTAGCTATCTTTGAATGTATTTATAATTCTTCTCTAGGTGTGTTTGTGAGTGAAATCCTCCTAAATGGTTGTACGGATTTTAACGAAACTTTTTGTGTGTGTTTGAGTGTGTCTCTGGATGGTTTAGTTTCACAATTTAATGCGACAGTTGGCGCTGTAGTTGAGTTATTACTAAAAATCTTATTTATGATCCGATTTGGCCAAATATGTATGCAATACTATTGCAAAAACGTGCTGCCAAGTGGTGCTGAAGTCAAGTTATTACTAAAAAAAGCCAAGTAAGAAAGGGGCCGTGAAAGTCAGATTAAATCGAGCTGTTGCACCATTGAGTATATCCAACGCTCCTGCGTTGCGATTGGCCCAATGGATGCGATTTTCCCATATTATTATGCGTTCAAACTTTTAACGTATTTCGTCTGAAATAAGTAGATGTATATTGCATTTCTGTAGAACAATGATCCGCACCCATTTTGAAATTGCCACCAACTATACTGTAAAGCTTCTAGGACATTCACTATAGAACCGGGTCATTGTTGCCGCCAGGGAGTGAAGAGGAAAAAATTTATTTCGCTTTGCGAATAACCGTGCTATGAAATGCCGCACAACTGGAGAATTTCAAGAACTTCTTCACGGATATAACACTTTCCTTAGGTTATTTAAAGCGGCAAATGACCACCAAACCATAATCTTAGCAGACGAATGTGCCAATGAAAATCGCAAACGTGAATTGTTGGTGAAAATGTTGGACCAAAAAGTTTCAATAAAATATATAATAATTTTGGGCGGGACGAAGTTCGCCGGGTCTGCTAGTAAGAAATAAAAACGAGAGGTTTGTGACAACATCAAGGCGCACGCCACAAATCGGAGGAGAAGCTCGGCCAAACACTAACATATGTGTAAGCGCCAATCTATTATTATTATTATTATTAAAGACAAGAGGAAATTTAAGTCCTAATTTTTGTAGACATTGCATTTGCTGAAATGGACCTTTACTGTACAAAATAGTAATTTAAATGACGATATAATAAATAACACACATGAAAATCAATATATTTGCGAAACTAAGGGCAAAAATAATAAAACTGCGTTTTTGGTTTAGCCCTGCGGAATGGTAGCGCGCACTGATAACCACTACACAACAGCGGCCGCCCGTTTTAAAAGACTTTGAAATTTCAATTATATGATTGATTCAAAAAATTATTTTAAAAATTCAGCGCAATGTAGAATAAAAATATGAATATCAAATAAATGAGAAAATTCTGTAGAATTATACACGATGAAATACTCTGTAGTCAAATGTACTAGTTGTAAACTACTTCACAACTAGTATGAACCGCATGCCCAACTAGTCAGCCAACTATCTTTTTTTCATGCAATCAACTGGTATTTTTAACATGGGGATGTCCTACGAGATGGCAATTGTCAGATATCGGTCAGAAATATATATATATATATATATATATACTAGTACAAAATAGACAGAAAAATACTAGTCAAATTATGGACGAAAACAACTACTTTGGGAGTCAAAAAAATAAAATGAATTCATGAATATAAAATAAAAAACTTTTAAGTACACTTTAATTTATTACACATTTTTATTTAGCAGCCTTAGATTTGCCAATAAATAGTGTTAAATTTGTATTAAATATTCTTAATTTTTGTCTATAGTTTGCCTTGATGATTAATAATAAAAATTAATCAAATAATTATAATCGTGTAATTAAAACAACTCAAAAATAATTGAAAATGGTCAAAAGTAACGAAACAATGATGTAATTAAAATTAATTAATTAATTAACATTTTTTAAGTAATTAATTACTTTCTTAAGTAAGAATTTTTTAAGTAATTAATTATATCCGTATTTAATCATTAAACGGTTATCCAAACATAAACATGCTTTAATTAATAATCATTATGAATATTAATTATTATTTAACAGGTATGGTATAATTGCGAGTACGTACTCGCTTTAACGGTTTCAATATAGCCAAATAAAAGTTATAATATTTTGTGTACTTTATTGTATTAAACTGTCGAAGTCAAATAAAACAGGGCATGAATAAATCGTTTTGTACTTGGTACAAGTCTGGTCATTTTCGAACTAGATCGGTTTCTGTTATGAAATTCTAGTTGTAAACTAGTATTTTTCCTGACTAGTTTGGGATTTCACTGCAGGGTAGGTAATGAAAACGTCCTCTTTAAATTTTATGTTTGAAAATTTGCAGTAGGTACATATTTATGTTTATGAAACAAAAAGATATGTTAAGAACAAACATACCCTTGTTTCGTACTTCTGACTTTATTACCTTAGAAAATAAATTAAATAAAAGGGTATTTTTAATACCTATTCGTCTTTATGAACCAAACGACTTCATATCCGGGCTCGAATCGTCACAGACGATGTCGTATTACTCTTCACGTAAAAACACATTTTTCGGATTATGACATATGTACGTGAACGTACTCTTTATCCCATTCAGCTTATACGACTGACGTATCACGTAATTTTCTTTCGTATGGTTTTCGATCCGTGAACTGATGTTACGATTGGGTTTCCATCGGTTCGTATTTACATACGTGTTTTAAAATTCTTAGTGCAAATAAAAAAAAAGACTTTATTTTTTCAAGATCTTCAAAATGTTATTATTAAATTAATCATATATTTGAAATTTTAAAGTCCTTTAAAAAAATCCTGACGTCAGAGAGAAAAACTAAAAACGTAGTGTCCCATTGTTTCTAGTGTTTTGAAATTTTTTGGTTTTTGTTACATGGTGTACCCAATATGAAGTAATTTCAGCAGTCACGCACAAAATTACTGGCACAGAGAATTTTTCACACTGTATGCTAATTTTTTTATTTAAATTATTTTTGGGGATTTTTTATAAAACCATGGTATTAAAATAAATATAAAATAAAAATCATAAAAACAAAACTTCTAAAATTGGGCAAAACTCAGGCAGTTTTGTAGCCTATTAAACTTTATTATAACAAAGTGCACGTTTCAAGTTGCTTCATTACTTCATTAAGGTAATAAAAAATAGAAAATAATATGTATTTTAAACTCCTTCTTCCTTTGTTGTTAGCATAGTGAAGTATTCATGGTAAATGGGTGGTATGTAAGACAGTGAACTTATCATCAGGGAACGGATTTTATGGAAATTGCCTTTTTTCTGCTAAAGAGATAAAGCATATTCGATTACGCATGCCCACAATTTAGCTTTCCCTGAATACATATATATATATATATATCCATTTGAATTGCCTTTTTTTGCCATGTTTAAGATATTTGCCTTTACTACCTTTAATTGAAAAAGGCAAGGAAAAAGGCCTTATTCCTGATAATAATAATGTTTTAAACGTTCCATATTTAAATTGGGCGCCACTTGTATCAACCCACGTCGAGCGCACGTTTAGTATATTCAAGGCTTTTCTGCGCGAAAATCGCCTATGAAAGTCCTCAAAACTTGGGCTTGAATTTAGAAGTCATTCCAAGATTCCTCTAGAGCAGGGCTGGCGAACCTTTATATGTACATACATATACTACGTACCATTATTTCCAAAGAAATACAGTATATTTTGCTTTGCTGCCTCTATGCTTAAGTGCACATTTAAGATACCTACCCCAAAATGCGCATCAAAAGCATTATTTTTAACATTTATAAGGAAACTGCTCCGATAGATGCATTCAACATACCTGCACATTGGCGATACCTGCCTTAAAAATTGTGCGACTAGTATCAATTACACGGGTCTGCAAAAAAATGGATTCGGAATGTGTAGTGTCATTTCCGAAGTAATTTTTTGCGTAGAATCCGAATCTGGGGTTTAAATTGCTCTATCACGTCAGGACTTTGAGATATCCTAACCTAAAAGTGCAAAAAACGCTGTTTTTGCCCATTTTTGAGGTTATGTAGCTACGAAGATTTTGCTCTTCATAAAAAAGTAGTCGTGGTATTTTAAAGTATAAGTCTTCCTCTTTTAAATGCCGTTGAGTTTGCTGAAATATCTTAATTTTTCATTGAGATATCGCATTTTGAAGTAAGTATGTAATCGACCGTATCACGTCTCATGTTATCTCAATGGATTTTCGAATATCGAAAAATTCACAAACATGGAAACTTCGTTTCCTGAAGAAGGTCGCCTCGTTGTTTCCGAAGGGCTGTTTGTACGTGGGGTCCGATGCAGTAACGAATGGTGTCGTTGATGACAACTCAAACAAGTAAAAGTACTCTTACAGTTTCTCGCTCTGTGTGAATGTGCTAGACAATTTATACACAGGTTATATTTTCTAACTACCTTACAACGATCGTCTACCTGCATCGCTAAAAACTTGGGACATGATTTCAACGCATGGGACTGGTCTGGCCACAACCTGCATGCGGGCTGTGAGAAGTGACTGTGATGGGCCGATAATTTTTTTCCGAACGACAACGCTGGCGCTCGACTTGGTCCTGCCTTAGGCACTCGTGTGCTGTGGATGTCCGAAACCGTCTCCAAGGTCTGATACCTACTCGAAAGGTAGTTATCCAAATCCTCCCACCTCGGAATTCCAGCTTTGTCAACGATTCCCCGCTCCCACAAAGCCAAAGTGTTGTCTGGTAATCTGCTGGAAACTAAAAACACAAATGTAGCATCCCAGTTTGCGATATCAATCCCATACATTTGCAAGACTGCGATACAATTATTCACTGTCCGCTGCAAATTTTTAATCTCCGTACCACGCTCAACTGTTACCGTGGGCAAGTTAAATAATGTCTTCAACTGGCTATTGACCATAACTCTTTTATTCTCGTAACGATCGCTCAGGTTTTGCCACGCAATCGCAAACCCATCATTGGTCAACGGGTTTTTTGATTGAGGTGGTACAATTTTTCAACTGGAGTTAACCGCGAATTATTTATGTAAATGGCCGTGAATAAATCCCTAAAGGATGGCCACGCCATATAATCACCATAAAAAATCTCCGTATCGCATGGAGGAAGGTGAAGGCTTGACCGCGGTGTTGGCTCAGGCTCACGGTTTATGGGGTTAAACGTTGAGGAGCTTGGCTGAGAAAAAGTCAAATTATGGATGGTTTCACCCATCAACGCCGCACAAGTCAGGTAAGCTGTATAGCAATCCTGGTATTTACATTTGGCCAAACTCATGGCCGCAACACCCGTACTGTCTTCAGACAAATTCCGCGAATATGAATCGAAAGAATTTTTGACTTTTGCCCACAGTGCCTTAAGCTCCTCCTTCTGTATCTCAAGTGAAAAAACAGAGTGATTTACACCTGGAGTCTGATTAAACCGCTCTTTAAACTCGATTAGTGCATCACAAGCGCGAGAAAAATCACTAGCATTCGCCATTTTTCGAGAAAAAAGTTTATTTATTATTGACTTTTATATTTACTCACAATAAATTAATACAGAAAAACGGATTAATTTGTTACGGTGCTTTTTTTCACTTCATTGTGCGATGACCAGTCGATGGGGAGTCCAATGAGTGATGCTCGTGAGAATGTATCTTAAAGAGCTTTCTTTGAGATAATTTCTCACCCCAGCTACACTCGTTCGATCGGGCCTTGATATTGGTGCAGCTTCTTCTGTCGGCTAAGCTGATTGGGCTGGAGCTCCTGGTCACTATCTGCTGGCGCTCCTGACTCTGGATACCGGCTGCACACTCATTTAAGCACTTATTTAAAATTTTTATTATTATTATTATTATGTTTTTTTCACTAAATAGATGTGATCCCGGTACTTTCGACGCGTACCAGCACACCGCAAATTAAAACAAATCGCGCCCGACTTGAATATACGTGGCGCATCTCAAAGGCTTACCTTTTCGTGCAGGTTACTGTTTTCAAAACTGTTGTGGTTATTTCTCCCGCGGTGGGCCACTTGGTGGGGGCCTTGTTGTATTTTTGTTGCTCCCGCGGTGGACCACTTGTGGGGGCCTTGGTGTTTATGTGTTAATACCGCTAGAGCATTGGAGTGTCGCTATTGCTGCTCTTTTGCTGGAGAGCTCGCGGTGGTTGCAATGGCGCTTGTGGTCTTGCCTCGATCCTGCGAAAGAGACTGAGATGTCGATTTAGTATAAAATTATATAATAATTTTTTTGTTTGCGTTTATCGCTCAGTGCCCTGCTAATCAGGACTTTCACTTGCAAGCTGATTTTTTGTGCTTATCGCTCAGTGCCCTGTTACTCAGGGACTTTCACCACACTTGCACTGCCCTGCTAATCAGGGCTTTCACTTGCAAGCTGATTTTTTGAGCTTATCGCTCAGTGCCCTGCTACTCAGGGACTTTCACCACACTTGCACTGCCCTGCTAATTAGGACTTTCACTTTTTTAGCAATTTGTTGCGGTTTGCGCTTGTTTCCCTGCTTTTTTAGGGTCTTTTACCGCACTTTCACTGCTTTTCCGAGATTTTCACGCACTTTCACTGCCCTGCTAATCAGGGACTTTCACCGCACTTTCATTGCCCTGCTAATCACGACTTTCACTTTTTTAGCAATTTGTTGCGGTTTGCACTTGTTGCCCTGCTTTTTTAGGGTCTTTTACCGCACTTTCACTGCCCTGCTAATTAGGGACTTGCACTTTTTTAGCAATTTGTTGCGGTTTGCGCTTGTTGCCCTGCTTTTCAGGGTCTTTTACCGCCCTTTCACTGCCCTGCTAATCAGGGACTTACACTTTTTGGCGTTTGCTCTTGTTGCCCTGCGTTTCAGGGACTTTTTTTTACACTTACACTGCCCTGCTAATCAGGGACTTTCACTTTTTGGCGTTTTCTCTTGTTGCCCTGCGTTTCAGGGACTTTTTTTCACACTTACACTGCTCTGCTAATCAGGGACTTTCACTTATTTAAGCACTTTTTGGTGTCTTTTTAATTTTTATTTGCATCAATATATATATATGTATAAATTTATATATTTCGTTGGCCGTTGCAGTCGACTAGCGGGATTTTACCGCTTACTAGCTGAGTTCCGCTACTCAGCGAATAGGTGGTCCGCTTTTGGAGGGCCTTCTTACACCAATTTTAAGTTATACGGAATTCTCACGAGGCGCCCTTACAGGCAACTTTCAGTTCAATGCAGCAGCTGCCCAGTGTAAAAATGGCCTTTCCACAAATTGGTTGCGAAAGTTGACTCATGTAAATTCCCTATGATTTTCACTCGCCTCGATTTATTCTGCGGGTACACCCTTTTGTCGCTAGTCACTTTAAAAAGGGGACTTACCTCAGTCATAGGTTTGGCCGCTGCTCCTTCTTGGGCACCTTTTCTTTTTTTTTGTTAAATTTTCGTTTTTTTTTTGTTTTTTCCTTGCTCTGTGGCGTAGCTGGCACAAGTTGGTTGTATTTACGTTTTGCAAATGGCCGGCTACATGAAATGTCAAATGCAGCTTCTTTCATGCGGGCTCATTCACAATGGTGTGTGCTAATAAAACTTTACCAATGGGACTTGCCGAGAGTTGTTAATTTTTGTTAAGTATATTTTGGTTGAAATAATTACACAGGTCTGCAAAAAAAATGGGTTCGGAATTTTCTATAAAAGTGTAGTGTCATTTCCGAAGTAATTTTTTGCGTAGAATCCGAATCCGGGGTTTAAATTGCTCTATCACGTCAGGACTTTGAGATATCCTAACCTAAAAGTGCAAAAAACGCTGTTTTTGCCCATTTTTGAGGTTATGTAGCTACGAAGATTTTGCTCTTCATAAAAAAGTAGTCGTGGTATTTTAAAGTATTAGTCTTCCTCTTTTAAATGCCGTTGAGTTTGCTCAAATATCTTAATTTTTCATTGAGATATCGCATTTTGAAGTAAGTATGTAATCGACCGTATCACGTCCCATGTTATCTCAATGGATTTTCGAATATCGAAAAATTCACAAACATGGAAACTTCAAAATGCGATATCTCAGTGAAAAATAAAGATAATTATATTAAGATATTAAGCAAACACAACGGAATTTAAAAGAGAAGGACTTGTACTTTAAAATACCACGTTTACTTTTTTATGAAGAGCAAAATCTTCGTAGCTACATAACCTCAAAAATGGGCAAAACAGCGTTTTTTGCACTTTTAGGTTAGGATATCTCAAAGTCCTGACGTGATAGAGCAATTTAAACCCCGGATTCGGATTCTACGCAAAAAATTACTTCGAAAATGACCCTACACTTTCCTAGAACAAAACGTTGTTGACCTGTGTTTTCAATGAAAGTATTACGTTTACCTGCACTGGCCCTACAATTACCTAATTTTACAAACTTTTATTTATTTTGCTCATCTCGCAGAACAATGAAAATTGCTATCAATTTATGTAGTTATATAGATAATAAGATAACATTCGGTAAAAATTTCGCTTGCAGGAATTTCTACATGGTAAGTGCTCCGCCAACATTTGGTTTCATAGGGATTCGGATACCTTCCTCATTGAAGTAGTAAAGAAAATTCGCTTAAGTGCCTTTTTCGGTTACGTGCACAAGTTTTTCGCGCAAAGAAGGATGTGCAGCTAAGCAAAATATACTGTATTCAATGTAGCCATGACGTGCCAAAAAATCACTGTGGTTCTTGGATACATTAATGGACACATAAATCGTACACAAATTTTTAAAAGAAGGAATTAAGCGTCTCTTAAGGTAGATTTTTTATTCTAGCTCTGAACTTTTCTACTCTCTGGGAGAGAAACGCAACAACAACCTCATGGAAGAAAAGTTCTGAACTAAAACGATGAATCCGCCTTTATGTATATGTCTCTGTGTAAAAATAACAAAAAAAAATAGCAAACGCCAGCTTGTGCAGACAGCTCATTTGTCTGGAATTGAATTCGAAGTTTATAAAAGTTTATTATTAGCATTTTTAGTCAACTAGGCTGATGGTATTTCTAATTCGATTGGTGCCAACTCTTTCCTTTTTTCAACAAAGTTTTTAGTCCATATTAAATTACCCAACTTCAAAATCTTCGATTCCAACCAATTAAATTTAGACAAGCTGATTTTATCAAGTGGAGTCACATCAGGATACACAATAAATTTGAGTATTTCCGGTATCTTCTTGAAATCAAATAGCCTCGATGAAAAGTCTTCAATGACAGAATTTATTACCAAAGTTAACTCTTCGGTGGCTCTTATTCCGTCTGGTCTTTCATGTAAGTCCAACTCGGATTTTAAATTTTTTAAGTTTGGGTAACATTTACAAATTTTGGAAACAATATCTTCACCAAAAACTTTCAAAACCGCAAATAAGATCTACCATAATCTATATATTAATACGCTAACATAAATTTTGTCTCCGTTCGTTTGGCGATTCTACGGAACCGATTTCAAAACCAAGAACACCGTTGGAAAGGCATTTTTCCGTAGATGAGCAGAGTTTTTATGGTTTCACAATTGATGAAAATTACGGCCAAAACCGTCGTTTAAACATTTTCGAATTGTGTATAGATGTTGCTGCAACATGTTCAATTTGACATGTTTCGCCTGTTGTTTCACTACACATTTGAAATTAAGCTCTGAAATAATGATAAATATGATGATGAAGAAATAAATGATAACGATGAAGTAAAAAAAAAGAAGCCAGAAGTGAAGATAAAGACGAAAATGGAGACAATCACAGATACATAAGAATTAGGGTAACTGAAAGGATAAGAACATTTCTTGAATATATGAAGTGAAACTTCTTTAGCGGCAGTTGGTTGATTGGGAGTAAACTGTCAAATTCAAGGGGAATAATGCACATGGAAATAGTTCTCAGCGGTTTAGCGGTTTGAGAATAAAAACAAAAACCAAGATGCCTAGAGGTACAGGCAAAAACGAAGATCAAAGTAAATTTAAACACTTTAAGGTAAAGGTGAAGAGGAATATGCAAAAATAAAGATAAATATGAGGAAAAGGATGAGGATGAAGATCGGTATTGTTATCGATATAAAACTCAATATTTTTATCGATATAATAATCGATATTGCTATCGATAAAAAATCGATATTGTTATCGATACTGTTATTGATTAAATAACCGCTATTGAAATCGATATAATAACACTATGCGACAGTCAAAATCGGGATGGGATGAAACCAACGGGAAATTTTATATCGGTAAAAAACAAGTTATACGTGGCCCGGCATTTCGCTGGGTCACGTCTAGGAATCGAGATATATCGATTTGAAGTTAGTAACTATCATATAGGGGAAATTGTCACCTTTGGTGGTCTTTTTTTTGACATAACTCGAGAACCACTAGTCCGATTTTGCTCAAACAAATTAAAAAAAATTAAAAATTACAATTCCTTTAATCTGTTCATATAACGTTTTTCTATATAATCAACAGTTTTGCCGGTAAAAATAAATGTATGAAGAAAAAAAAATTTTTTGGCTAAAATATTAAATTTTTTTATTTTTTAAATTCATAAAAAATCCGAAACGGAAAAAAAGGCAAGTCGTATTACTTTCACGCAAAGTCACATAACCTTTAAGCAAAATGAGACATAGATCATGAAAATCGATGGACGCGTTTCGCTTATATTCACAAGTATATAGTTCTTTAATAGATAAATGATCATCGGACTTACAAACGTCTTTATCAGCTGGGTTACTTGGCATACAGTTTAGTTTGGCAAAAAAGAGAGTATAAATTTATAATTACTTTCAAAATTGTTATATAACTTATGCAATCTGTATGATTAACTTTGAAATACTATGCTCATTCGATTGACAATATCTAAAATATTTGACAAAAATAAATAATACATTTTTATGGTGCGGAATCAGTTTTTTCAGCAATAGCTCGCGCTTGGTTCACAGCGTCATTAAAACAAAATATGAAAAATAATTGCAACGCGCTCCACTGGGATAGTAAACGATCAACAGCTTGCTTCAGCGATAACCAGCGAACGTTTGACACTAGAAAAATTTTATGATTTTTAAAACCAACGTAGTTTTGAAACTAGGCAAATTCATCCACTCTTCTAGCACTATGTGCGCATAAATAGTAAACATCTTTGGCAAGTTTTTTGACTTCTACCGGAATTTTTTTGTACGATTGGAAAAGTATAAAAATTTAAAAAGAATATCCCTTCAAAATTCATCGAAATGCATAATTTTTGATCCGCTTGAATCAAAACGGTCATACTGAGTGGGACCACTCTCCTCATCTTCCAGATGTCTGGAATGACGAGAGTGGTCATTGACAGGTTGAGAACCTTGGCTAAATAGTCTACTCCCGCAGGACCCAAATTTTTCAGCATCAACATGCATATTTCGTCGGGTCCCATGGATTTGGAGGCTTTCGCCTTCCCTATGGCTACCTGAACTTCACTGCTGGTGAAAACAAAAGGAGTACTTGTTGTTCTGGTCTTTCGACGGCTTTGTCCACCGGAGGATGCAGTATAAGTTGCTGGCTAAAATAGCCTGCGCATCACTCCGGGTCCGACGAAGCACGGTCGCTGAAAGATATTTCGACGCTGTCGTCGCGCTTTGTCGGATTGGACAGTGACCTCACGGTTGACCAAAGCTTACTCACACCAGAAGTGAAGTTGTAAGTCTTCAGATGCTCTTCCCACTTTTTCCGCTTATGTAAGTTTACAAGCTGCCGAATATCCGTGTTGACATCCCTGATACGGGCATTTCCGGGATCGGCCTGAAGAAGGTTGTCACGTTCATCGGCTAGAACAGCCCCTTCAGCAGGAAAGATTGGACGGGGGTCCGTTATACAACCTGCTGACACGAAGCGAGCTGCAGCAGCAGTCACAACCCTGCGGAACTTACGTTCACCTAGGTGAACGTCGGTTGGTGTGGGGAGGGCAGCGAAGGTGCTTTCAGTAAATTCCGCGAAGCCTTTCCAATCAGCTTTGGTAAAGTTGATATAGGTCCGGTATTCCGCGGAAGCAAAGTATGCAGGTTTATCGATCGATCGATCGATGTATTTTGTTTTAGCGGGCCATTGTCAAATTTCAGCTATTCTTCCCCGAATGAAAAAGGGCGACAGAAAATGCAAACACTCTCACGTTTTCACTCACTCACTAACGAAATTCAAAATTTTGACAATCAAACGCTACTCACAGCTGATGAAACAACACCACCTATATAAATTCGCCTTGCTGTGGACCAAAATATCCAAATATTTTATATCTATTAAAAATTTTATTGCACACATATATTGCTGAATATCAAAAAGGAATTAATAAAAAATAAAAACTTAGTTAAAATTTTAGTGAATAGTTCTTGCAAATAATGTTTTTTTGTGGTTGAAAGGACTTGATCGCCGGCAGGAACTAATCAACTTCTGTGCCAAAGCCACATCAAACGATAGGCCTACTAAATTTAAAAAAGTTCAGACCCTGGGACTAGCTTATACTTTTCTAAAGGTTTACGTTGCGCTGAATCCGAATCCAAAATCGGTTTTGCTCGATTGGCTTACGTTTTCGAGGTATTTGGGCCTAAACATACGATAAACCCGATTCTTTGCTATATTCTTCATGTATTTTAATCAAGAACAGTTTGTTTTTTTACAAAATTGAATAAATCATTTGAAAGCAAAATCTGAAAAATGTCGGCCTGTGTTATCAACGATTTGTCTCAAATACCGTTGTTGAAACTTGCCACTGAACACTAAATTTGTAAAAATCAACTTTTTTCATTTAATTTTTAGTATGTTACTCTTTATGGTAAACTTTCGCTTCGCTTATAACGTCACATCAAAGAAGCTGGCTGTAAAACTCAAACCAAAAAAGATAGCGGAACGTTGAGGGCGCAATCTTCTTTTCTATCATTCTTGGTGTTGTGTTGTGGTGCTGTGGTGTTTGTGTTGAGCTACTCAGGCGGACTGGGGTTGGCGTGGAAGCAGCTCTGTTTGCGCAGCAGGGGGCCAGGGGTTGTGGTGTAGACGTCTCTGGCATTCACAGCAGGTGTAAGTTTCTTGCCCAGGGTTTGACTCGATGCCAGCCCTATGGACGAACAACGTCTGAGATATTTCACCGACATAAACGGGGTTAGATCGCCGAAACAACAGCCCTTGGTCGGGTAAAACCCGAGTCATTCTGGTACGTAGAACCGGCTGTCGTGGGACCTTATTTCCGTTGATTTTGTTACCTGTCACCGACGTGGATAGCGAAACGATGGGTAGACAATAGAGGTGCAAAACTATCGATGGCACTATCGATAGTATGGATATTTTCTATTTTTGCAACCATCGATTGTTTTTTGGTCCTATCGATAGTCCGACAGACATGTGATTCAGTATTTATTTTAGTTCTATTTCTTCTTTGCTTTTCATTTGTCTTAAACATCCAAGCTGAACTAAAAATTTGGTAGCTACTTCTTTAAAAGAGTAGTGAAAAACTTCGAAAAGGACGGAAAACCTTGCATCTTTTAAAATACCGCTTCCTCCATTAAAAAACTGATACAAATTAACTTATTCCAAAACTTTCAATATTATCTACTCACCACTTTTTACTATTTAATAAACGGTTAATGAAAACATTACTTTTCAATAAAATTCATAAAATTTAAATTTACTTTCTGAAAGCCTTAGTATATATCACTTAGGATATCTAAAACCACAAACCACAGAACGCCAATTTTTTTCTCAATTTAAATTAATTTCAAAGTTTCAATAACTCTACTTCCACCTTAACGGTCAAATAATTAAAAAAAGTGTCCAGTAGTTTACAAGGGTATCCAAACGTCTTTCCGAATATATTTTTAAAGAAATCCTTATACCAAAATTGAGCGAAAACCATATTAATACGATGCTATCGACGATATATCGATAGTTTTGAAAATTATATCGCAGACTATCGATGTTCTTACTATCGATAGCTTTGCACCTCCAGTAGGCAGCGAGCGCGCAAGAATAAAGGCAGTAATTTAGAAATGGAGAATTATTTACAGCTACCCATTATACACAGACAAGAAGAGCCTTTAATTTTCTGGAAGCATAGTCGCAAAGAATTTCCAAATTTGTTTACACTGGCAATGAAGTATCTCTGCGCACCGTTTTCTTCAGGAAACCGAGAAAGTGTGTTTAGTTCATCGGGTAGAATTACGTTGTTGCCCGATAATGCGGAAGTGCTCTTTTTTTTAATGAAAAATATATAAATTTTTAACTCTAATTACTAATTTGATACTCCTAAATTTGATGAAAATTAAAAAACAAAATCTGAACTAGATTTTTAAATAGAATCTTCTATAATCGAAATCCCGAAATCCGGCCGGATAAGCCGGATTCCGGATATCTACCGGATACCCGGCACATCCCTAGTTTTTACGGATAGGTGCCAGTAATTATTCAATTTGAACGTAAGGTTTCAAGGTGCTAATAAAATTGTTATAACTAGAGTGCCAGTTACTGTCGAAATTCGACAGTTTTTCTAGTTTTAGAAGCCTTGGAGAGGTTTTCTAACTTAACACGTAGCGATACTTATACGGTACAAATTAACTAACCGGAAAATCTTCTGCTAAAACGTAACTCAATTTTTTT
>NW_023458557.1:53199582-53209180 GCF_013731165.1 Rhagoletis pomonella
GGATCATAAATACGGGTTTTCCAAATATCTCGACTCCTGCGCCACCTATCGGCAAAATTTTTTTCGGATTAATTTCTTTTCATATACGTAATAAATGTTCTAAAAACGAACCAAATCAGACCATAAATGCGGGTTTTACAAATATCTCGACTCCTGCGCCACCCAGCGGATTAAAACATCTTTTAAATTGTATTGTCCTCGAGTTCTGAGCTAAGTTTGAAGTTTCAAGTCTGTAGCTCATCGGGAAGTTTGTTAAATATTGACTGCAAAGTTCCAGGACATACATACATACATACATACATACATACAAGTGAAGTTAAATAAAAGCTTGTAAAAATGGGTGAAATCGGACTGTAACCACGCCCACTTCCCATATAACGGTAACTTCCAGAAATACTGCGATATTTTAGTAACTACTGAAGATAATTCACTCAAAATGGACATTTACAATGATTTTTAGACGAAAAACAAGAATATTATAAATTTTTGGAAAATGGGCGTAGCCACGCCCACTTATGGTTACATGTGTATAACTTGGTAACCGCTGCACCAATTTCTTCCAAACTTGGCACAGTTATTGGCCTTAGTACCAACTGGCCGAAAATTTCTAAAATCTGTCAGCAACCACGCCCACATCCCATATAACTGTAATTTAGAGAAATACAAAATCTTCGATAAATCAGCAAATATTAAAGCTAATTTATTCAAAATTGATGCTTGCAACAATTCGTTACCAAGAAATACGTTTATGATAAAATTTCGGAAAATGGGCGTGGCATCGCCCACTTATGATCACATATATGTATCTCGATAACCGTTATACCATTTTGTACCACACTCGGTATGGTTATTGTGCTTGCCACATAAAAGCAAAATGTTATTGAAATCGGACTAAAATTACGGCAGCTTTTCATATAACGGTAAATTTCAGAAATGCTTGAAACTTCAATATTTCGAAATTTAAGGACTCTAATTTACTCAAAATTGAAACACTTCGGCTTACCATGTAGCGGTAGCTTTCGGAAAGGTGAAAAAAACATACATTTAATACCTAATACCTCTACCCCTGTTTGTTTTAATAACATTCAAGCTATTCTGTTTTTGCATTATCTTCATTTTTATCTTTATGCTCTATGGATAACAAAATAGATAATAACGTCCAACAAAATAACGATAACAGAACCGATAGAAATCTATGACAAAATTCGATAAAGTGACAACATCGATAATACCAAAATCGATTAGAAGATCGATAAAAATATCGATAGACAAGTCGATAAATATCGATAACAAAAACGATAAACATCGACAACAAAATCGACAAATGTCGATAATAAAATCGATAAACGTTGATAACAACATCGATAAATACCGATAACAAGATCGATAACAATCGATAATAATCGATAAATTTCGATAACAAAATCTATAAATAGATAACAAAAACGATAAATATCGATAACAAAATCAATATATATCGATAACAAAACCGATAAATTTCGATTACAAAATCGATAAATATCGATAACATAATCGATAAATATCGATAACATAATCGAGAAATATTGATAACAAAATTGATAACAAAATCGATAAATATCGATAACAAAATCGATAGAAAATATTGCTTACAAAATAGTTAAATATATTGATTACAAAATCGATAACAAACCGATTAAAATATCGATAACAAAATCGATTATTATATCGATAAGTTCCGAAAATATCGATAGCAAAATTGATAACAATACCGATACAAATTTCGATAACAAAACCCTTAGATTGTTCCCAGATTGAGTCTCTGTGTCCCTCTCTATATCCTTTCCTTTTTAATTACCTTTATTTGAATCTTTCTTCCCCTATCTTCGTCTTTACTTTTATCGTTATCCTCATTCTCATCTTTGTTTTTACTTTTACGTTTATCATTTTCTTCAGCTACATATTCCCCTTCACCGTTGCCCTTATATATACATATATGTAAGTAAAGTGTTTAAATTTTCCTTGGTCTCCATTTTTGCCTTTATCTCTACGCATCCTTGTTTTTGTTTTTATTTTTACCTTTGCCTTTATCCTTTTCTTTATCTATGTACGTACTCACCTTTACTTTCATTCTTGCATTGGTCTGTTTCTTAGTGTTATTCTTTAACCTTTTATTTGCAAATTTTTGTTAAATTAATACCATATGCATACACACAAGAAGCACTTGTTTCAGCTCCAACCATTTCCGTTGCACCATTTCCGTGTGCAATTTCCGTTGAATTTGCCAATTTACTCCCAACCAACCAACTAAGAAGAAAGAAGTTTCACTTCAAAAAAAAAATATTCAGCAATGTTTTATTGAACTTCATTTGCAAATAAAAATGAGATTTAATCTTAACAGTCAAATTTTGAAGAAGCTAATTCGACATTTTTAACAGATTTAAACAATTTTCCTAACTTGTACAAAAAAGCGAGAAAGAGAAAATTTGTATACAATGCCAAATTTTTCAATTCGATAATAAAATAGATTGCGTTGAAGTGAGCAAGGGGGAGCAAGCAAGCTAAATAATGCTTTGAATAACTTTTTATATTTCGAACTACATAACTTCTATTATTTTTAACATTTTCGCAATGGTGGAATGTATGTTGTCGAAATGCCTTAAAAATTATTTAAAATTTGAATTCTGAGTCCTATAAGTACATGTACTCACACATGTAAGAAATGTTCTTTATTATTATTATACTATTACCAAGTACAACTGATACGTATACCTTTTTTGCAATCAATAAATGTTAAATTGTTTTGGAAAATGGGTTTTCATAAAAATTATTGGTTTAATTCCGTATTGATACTTTGATACTTTAAATACTTTGATACTTAAAAAAAAGGTGATACATATTGATACATTTTAGGTCTCTTCTCTGCTACAATTTATCACAAGCCACGGTCACAATGGTTGACACAGCAAAAACAAACGGGGCAAAAATCGATTGACATTCATTAACTGCTGCCTCGCATTGGCTTGCATATGCTCAGCTGTATGCTTGTGTTATGGATTTGTTAGTTTGGGGCAGCTATGGCAACCCTACTAAGGCTAATTCCCCCAAATTCGTTACAAAAATTCCCATTTTTTCAATGGTATTCCCCTAAATTAACTTTTGCTATTTAAGGAACTTAAATCTCATTTTTATTAAAAGAAACAGCAAATTTCATTAATCATATTTATTATCATCGCACATTTTAATACCTTAACTGATTTTTTCCGATAAATAGTTTATTAACTGCAAACAATTGAAAAAAGATACTTCTCCGTGAGTCCAAAATTTCGGGAATTCCTTTTTCGACATTTTCGAATATCATGACGAAATACAAAATTGGTGTCTTTTATTTTTCGATAAAGAATATAAAAAAATATATTTGACCCAAAAAAAAAAAATATTGAGGTGTAAACATTGTATGGAATGACCCGTATGTATGTACAAGGAGCAATTCACATTGCTGTCAGCGCTTACATTTGTATATGAATATTTGTGTACATACATTTGTATGTATATAATTACGCATAAAAACCCTGCTGCTATGTTTTTTTGTACGTACTAAGTGAGCGCAATATTAAAAGCAGCAACTTTTATCCATCTATGACATAGATTTTATGTATATCGCAAAGCGCGAGAACGGCTGAACCAATTTTTTCGAAATTTCGGACACCTGCTTCAGACGTTCGAAAGATGGTTATAGGCTAGCAAAAATCTCGATATACAAAAGCTATTGGAAAAGGGGCGTGGCACCTCCCATACAAACCTAACTTTTCATACTGCATACCTCTGGAAATGTTCATGAAATAGTGATGGAACTTGGTATGGAGATATATGAAATCCATCGCATACTCTTGGAGGAAAATTTGACCTATTGGAAAAGGAGGCGTGGCACCTCCCTACAAACCGAAAATTTTTCATACTGCATATCTCTGGAACTGTTCATGGAAGAGTCATGAAACTGGGTATTGACGTTTATGAAATCGATCGCATACTCCTGGAGAAAAATTGGTGCTGTTGGAAAAGGGGCGTGGCCCTTCCATACAAACCGAATTTTTCATATCGCATATCTCTGGAAGTGTTCATAGTAGAGTACTGGAACTTGCTATTGGTGCATATGAAATCGATCCCATACTAGACAAATTTTACCTATTTCAAAAGAGGGCGTGGTACCTCCCTTTCAGACCGAATTTTTATACCCGAGCGCACTTGTGCACAAGGGTATATTAATTTTGTTCACATAACGGTTGTTTGTAACAGCCAAAACGAATCGAGATAGATATAGACAAATGTATACATAAATGATCAGGATGAAAAAAGAAATCGATTAAGCCATGTCTGTCTGTCCGTCCGTCCGTCCGTCTGTCCGTCCGTCTGTCCGTCCGTCCGTGTACACGATAACTCGACCAAAAATTGAGATATCTGAACGAAATTTGGTATGTAGGTTTCCCTTAATCCGAGGTAGGTTGGTATTGAAAATGGACGAAATCGGACTGTAACCACGCCCACTTCCCATATAACGGTAATTTCCAGAAATACGAAAACTGCGATATTTTAGTAACTACTGAAGATAATTCACTCAAAATTTATATTTACAATAATTTTTAGACGAAAATTAAGAATATTATACATTTTTGGAAAATGGGCGTAGCCACGCCCACTTATGGTTACATGTGCATATCTTGGTAACTGCTACACCAATTTCTTCCAAACTTGGCACAGTGGTTGCTCCTTGGTACAGCATACAAAATCGCCGAAAATTTTTTAAATCGGACGATAACCACGCCCACATCCCATATAACGGTAATTTAGAGAAATATAATATCTTCGATAAATCAGTAAATATTGAAGCTAATTTATTCAAAATTAATGCTTACAACAATTCTTTACCAAGAAATACGTTTATGGTAAAATTTTGGAAAATGGGCGTGGCACCGCCCACATATGATCACACATATGTATCTCGGTAACCGTTCTACCAATTTATACCGAACTCGGTATGGTTATTGTGCTTGCCACATATAAGCAAAACGTTGAAAATTATTGAAATCGGACTAAAATTACGGCCGCTTTTCATATAACGGTAAATTTTAGAAATGCTTGAAACTGCAATATTGAAATTGAAAGGACGCTAATTTACTCAAAATTGATACACCCCGGCTTACCATCTAGCAGTAGGTTTCGGAAAGGTGAAAAAACATATATTTAATACTTGCGCCGGGTATTTAATGTTCGGCTCCGCCCGAACTTAGACTTTCTTACTTGTTCTTACTGCATATCTCTGGAAGTGTTTATGGAAGAGTATTGGAACTTGGTATGGAGATATACGAAATCCATGGCATAACCTTGGAGAAAATTTTGAGCTATTGGAAGAGGGGGCGTGGCACCTTCCCTACAAACCGAATTTTTCAAACTGCATATCTCTGAAAATGTTCATGGTAAAGTACTGGAACTTGATGTAGAGATATATAAGATCAATCGCATATGCTTGCGGAAAAATTGGAGCTATTGAAAAAGAGGGCGTGGTACCTCCCATACAACCGGAATATTTCATACTGCATATTTCTCGAAGCGTTCATGGCAAAACTTTTGAATTTGGTACGAAAATCTATGAAAACAATCACATACTCATGGAAAAAAATTGGAGCTATTGAAAAAAGCGCGTGGCACCTCATA
Source organism: Rhagoletis pomonella (assembly GCF_013731165.1). Taxonomy (NCBI): domain Eukaryota; kingdom Metazoa; phylum Arthropoda; class Insecta; order Diptera; family Tephritidae; genus Rhagoletis; species Rhagoletis pomonella. The sequence goes on from NW_023458557.1 coordinate 53,205,274, forward strand.
TGCAACCAAATTGTTCATACTGTATATATCTGGAAATGTTCATGGTAGAGTACTGGAAGTTGGTATGGAGGTACTATGTATATGAAATCAATCGCATACTCTTGAGAAAAATTGGAGCTATTGTAAAAGGGCGTGGGCCCTATCATACAATAAAAATTTTTCATAGTGCATTTCTCTGGAAGTGTTCACAGGTACAGCACTGGAACTAGAAACCGAATTTTACAACGCTTCCAGACCACCATTTATACCATAAATGTAGCAAAGGTATTTATGGCAAATTCTAGATATCAACCTAGTCTAGATATCAACCTCGTTGTAGGCATCATATCAAAGAGATACAATTAGAAGACTCTAGGTGTCGCCCCGCCAGAAGAAGTTTAATATTGCACCTAAATATATGCACTATTTACATACGCTACAGCGGAAATGGACGATACGCCATTTCTTTAAATGAAATTAGGTGCCTTCGTTTAAAATCTCCAGTAAAACCAACCAACAGCAAAATTCCGGCGAAATTTCACCAGTTCTCTCACAAGAGAAAAATATCCAAAACAGTACGCGAACAGAAAATTTGCAGAAACTTTCAAGTTAGACGAACAGCTGATATAATTTTTGTTTACATTCAAAAGTGTAAAATTTAAAACATACGAAAACTCATCACAAAGTGGTATCCTGACACAGTTTATTGATTAAACAAATAACTACTTTCTTCTTACAAGTTTAATTACTCGCATTTTGTAATTTTTAACATCCAAACCATCAAATTCAATTTTGTGATTTGCGTAAATTCAAACCAGCTATTTTTGATCAGCTGTTTTCCTGTTGGCAAATTGCTGTTGGCAAAAATTGTTCCAGCAGAAACCAGCAGCTTACTCTCAAAATGAAATGTCACTTTGCTCTCTCAATTTCCCCTCCTTTGCAATTTTTTTGCGTACGCGAATGCAAAAACCTGAAAGTTTTGCTTAACATGAACAATTAACAGCTACGCGAACGCAACTATTAACTGCTGCTTTATGTATGTATGTACATCAGTTTGAAAACCTCTACCATATATGTGGTAGATCTACCACATATTTTTTTAAAATTTGGGTGTCTACCACATCTACCATACAAGGCTTAAAATTTACCACATTTTTAGGCAGAACATTTGTTTAAAATTTTCACATAACTCTAAAATTTCAACTCAGTTCTTATACGAAATATAAAAATTAATCAATAAATATTTAAGAAGGTACATCATAAATTTTGCTTTAAATACATATACCTGTGCCTTAACTTTTTAATATTTCAAAAATCCGCATATTTATATTTGCTATAGTATTATGCAATGGAAAAATAATTTAGTCGATTTTTTCGCATAAATCAATCTGTAGGATTTTTGTCAAATTAATGAAAATATTTTTTTCTTCTCTAACGAGGAAGCTAATTTTATACTTTTTTTTGCATCAAATGCGTTGAATCTGTACGTTCCACTAGCAATTATATTTCCCGATCTAATTTTTGAGTTGTGCCTCTTTTGACGACGGTGTGCGATATGTATACTCAATAAAAATATGAATTGGAAAATCTACCACATCTTATTCAAATCTACCAAATTTTTTTGCCGATTCTACATATATGTAATACTCCTATATTTTCAGTAAGAGCTAGTACCGTCCGAAAACACTACAGTACAGATATATCAATAAACACGTACGAAAGAAAAGGAACACATACGTTTATAAATAAACATGTGGACAACACATATACAAAAACGGCACTCAAGTACACAATACATTGACAAAAACGGTACTAGACTGTCTCGCTTTGATTTCGGAATGCTTACACATTGAGAAGTTAGCTTACTGCCAATATAGAAGTATTACATATATGCGATTCTACCACACTAAAAAAAGGGGGGTTTGCACTAGGGATGTTGCGAATGTGGAATTTTAGACATCCGCGGATGCGAATGCGGATGCGGATGTTTAAAAGCTAACATCCACGGATGCGGATGCGGATGTCAAGCATTTTTAAGAAATAATTTAGGGGAGTAAATTAGGTTATTTATATATATAAATTTCAATAGTGTTTTTTATACCCGAGCGCACTTGTGCACAAGGGTATTATAACTTTGTTCACATAACGGTTGTTTGTAACAGGCAAAACGAATCGAGATAGATATAGACAAATGTATACATAAATGATCAGAATGAAAAGAGAAATCGATTAAGCGGTGACTGTCTGTCCGTCCGTCCGTCCGTCCGTCCGTCCGTCTGTGCACACGATAACTCGAGTAAAAATTGAGATATCTTAACGAAACTTGGTACGTGAACTTCTTTTGGGCGTGGGACAGATGGTATTGAAAATGGGCGAAATCGGATAATAACCACGCCTACCTCCCATATAACGGTAATTTTAAGAAATACGAAAACTGCGATATTTTAGTAACTACTGAAGCTAATTCACTCAAAATTGATACTTACAATGAGTTTCAGATGGAAAACATGAATATTATAAATTTTTGGAAAATGGGCGTAGCCACGCCCACTTATGGTTACATGTGTATATCTTGGTAACCGCTGCACCAATTTCTTCCAAACTTAGCACAGTTGTTGGCCTTAGTACAGCTTACTAAATGGCTGAAAATTTTAAAAATCGGACAATAACCACGCCTACCTCCCATATAACGGTAATTTTCAGAAAAACGAAAACTGCGATATTTTAGTAACTACTGAAGATAATTCACTCAAAATTGATATTTGCAATGAGTTTTAGACGAAAAATAAGAATTTTACAAAATTTTGGCAAATGGGCGTAGCCACGCCCACTTATGGTTACATGTGTATATCTTGGTAACCGCTACACCAATTTCTTCCAAACTTGGCACAGTTGTTGGTCCTGATACAGCATACCAACTGGCCGAAAATTTCTAAAATCGGACAATAAACACGCCCACATCCCATATAACGGTAATTTCGAGAAATACAAAATCTTCGATAAATCAGTAAATATTGAAGATAATTTATTCAAAATTGATGATTGCAACAATTCTTTACCAAGAAATACGTTTATGACAAAATTTTGGAAAATGGGCGTAGCACCGCCCACTTGTGATCACATATATGTATCTCGCTAACCGTTCTAGCAATTTGTACCAAGCTCGGTATGGTTATTGTGCTTGCCACATAAAAGCAAACCGTTGAAAATTGTTGAAATCGGACTAAAATTGAGGCCGCTTTTCATATAACGGTAAATTTCAGATATGCTTGAAACTGCAATATTTCGAAATTTAAGGACGCTAATTTACTTAAAATGTATACACCCCGGCTTATCATGTAGCGGTAGCTTTCGGAAAGGTGGAAAACATATATTTAATACGTGCGCCGGGTATTTAATGTTCGGCTCCGCCCGAACTTAGACTTTCTTACTTGTTTTTAGTACTTGAATTTTAAAATTGGTACGTTGTATTTAGCAAAAAGTAATGTTACTACCTATTGGGGTTACCTGCTTCTTAAAGGGTCATAAATCAAACCTGCGGCACTAAAGCTGCCTTTACATGAGGCGATTTTTTGACAGGCGATAATCGCATGCAAAAGTTGACTTGCTGTCTACTTTGAGACAAGCGATTTTTTAATCACCATTTACACGAGCGATTTTTCCAGAGCAATATTGAATCGCCTAGAAAATCGCCTCATGTAAATCCAGGATAAATAACTTCTCGCTCGAGGCGACAAACTTGAAAAACTTTAAGTTTGACAAAATTGTCAATTCATTTCGATTGACGCTACACCAGTAGAGAGGACTTTCAGTTATATTTATTTATTTTTTATTGCGTTGCAATAATTCTTTTTTGAGGATTTCATCGGGGCTGCAAATGTCGGATGTAACCTCCTAACTTTCATCTTCACAATCTAGCATCATGGCA
>NW_023458557.1:53209190-53276236 GCF_013731165.1 Rhagoletis pomonella
GGAGTTATGATAAAAGACCTCATATCTGAACAATCAGTTGTATGGGGGCTGCAGGTTATAGTGACCCGATCTTAGTTATTTTCGCTGTAAGTCTTCTGTTGATAATGAGTGAAAACAGCGCGAAATTTCATGGTCCTAGCTACATAAATGGATGAATTATAACGAAAAATCTCATATCTGAACAATCAGTTGTATGGGAGCTATAGGTTATAGTTACCCGATCTTTTTAATTTTCACTGTAAGTTTTCTGTTGATAATAAGTGAAAACAGCGCGAAATTTTATGTTCCTAGCTATATAAATGGAGGAGTTATAACGCAAAATTGTATATCTGAACAATCAGTTGTATGGGAGCTATAGGATATAGTGACCCGATCTTTGTAATTTTCACTGTAAGTATTCTGTTGATAATGGGTGCAAGTATTGCAAAATTTCATGTTCGTAGCTGCATAAATGGAGAAGTTATAATGAAAAATCTCATATCTGAACAATCAGTTGTATGGGAGCTATGTATATGTTATAGTGGTCCGATTCTTCCGGTTCCGACAAATGATTAATACATTATATAAATACACCCACCTACCAAATTTGATCCGGATATCTCGAAAACTGAGAGACTAGATTGCATACAAACAGACACACAGACGGACAGACGGACAGACGGACATGGCTAAATCAACTCAGCTCGACGTTCTGATCATATAAGTATACATTTTCATGGGTCTATCTCTTTTTGTTCTGGTACTTACAAACATCGGACCAAAGTTATAATACCATTTCATGCTCATGAAAGGTATAAATATGGAGCTGTTCGAAAAGCCGGATTTCATACTGCATATCTCTGGAAGTGTACAGTACTGGAACTGCATATGGAGATATATGAAATCAATCCCATACTCATGGAGAAAAATGGACTTTTTGAAAAAAAGGCATGGCGAAGTACAAACATACTGACTTTTACTTATTTTTGAATTCTTACTATATATATATATATATTATATATAATATTATAAATCCGAAAGTGAGTTTGTTTGTTTGCTTCGCTTTCACGCCTTAACAACTCAACCGATCATCATGAAATTTTGTATACTGCTGTCATTTAGCCCAACTTAAAATATAGGATAAATTTAATCTCGATTAGACAAGGGGGCGTGGCACCTCCCATACAAACGGAATTTTTCATACCGCATTTCTCAGGAAATATTTTTGGTAGATTACTGGAACTTGGTACGGAGATATATAAAATCATTATCCACTCATGGATGAGGGCTAAATATATTTTGAAAAGGGTTGCCACCTGTTTGAAAAGTCAAATTTAAATTGCTTGTACGCAACCTATCTGAAGAATTAAAATATGGTTGTCTAACGAAATATTGTTAAAAAAACCTTTAGTTTGAAAGTTTTGAATAATTTTTAAGTCTTTCACTGGCAAATCACGTCCATTGGGCCAATCGTAACACATAAGAGTTCGATATACTCAATGGCGCAACAGGTCGTTTTAATCTGACATTCAAGGCACCTTTTCTAACTTGGCGATTATTCGTAATGACTCCAGCGCCATCTGGCAGCCCTTTTTGGCAATAGTATTGCCTTTACCGTTACCAATAAACATTTTGAATATTAGCCAAAGTGGATCATAAATGAGATTTTTAGTAATAACATCACTCCAGCGCCAACTGGCGGATGAAATTTTGAAACTACACTCTCCAGAGAGCCACTCAAAAGTACACAATAAACTTCGTTAAAATCGGTCCGAGCATTTAGAAGGATTTCACTCACCAACACACAGACAGAAGAATTATATATAAACTTTTTTGCGGCGCCATGTCCCCTTTTCAAATAGCCCATTTTTCTCCATGATTATAAGATTGATTTCATATATTGCCGTACCAAGTTCCAGTATTCCACCATGAACACTTCCAGAGATATGCAGTATGAAAAAATCGGTTTGTATGGGAAGTGCCACGCCCCTTAATATATTAAAAATGTTTAGCCTAGCATTCTTGGGACGTCTGAAGCAGGTGTCCGAAATTTCAAAAAAATCGGTTTGGCCGTTCTCGAGCTTTGCGAACACATAAAGAACGGCTTTCAAAATATATATTGTTGTAGAAGATTGGTATGAATCTAAATGGTTTTGAATGTTAATCACAATATGAGTGTCAGAGGAAAGAGGTTTAAAAAGGTTGCCACCTGTTTAAAAATTTAAATTCAAACTATTCAATAATTTAAATGAATTATTAAAATATGGGTGCCAATTGAAATGGTCTTGAAAGGGCTTAATTTCAAAACTACATTTAAGAGGTTTCCACCTGTTTAAAATCTCAAATTGAGTTCAGGGGATAAGTTACTTGAAAGAATATGACAAGTGAGAAGTTTAGGAAAGCTTTAGTTTGAAAATATTGTGAAGATGGTTAAACAAATTTTAAACCTCCTGTTTTTTAATTGAGTTTTCTTGAAATAAATTCTACTCAAGGTATCACGTAGAAATTTCATACACTCAGCGAAGCGGGTGAGGGCGATCTAGTGTGTATATAATTCTTCTGGAGGCATGTTTGTGAGTGAAATCCTAAACGGCTGGAGGGATTTTAACAAAGTTTTGTGTGTTTGTTTGCATAGTTTAGTTTCACAATTTAACCCGCCATTTGGCGCTGGAGTTGAGTTATTACTAAAAATTTTTTTTATGATCCGATTTGGCAAATATTCAAAACATGTGTTGGAAACGGAAAAGGCAGTCCAATTGCAAAAAAAGAGCTGCCAGGTGGTGCTGAGGTCGAGTTATTACTAAAAAATAGCCAAGTGAGAAAAGGTGCCGTGAAGGTCAGATTAAATCGACCTGTTGCACCATTGAGTATATCGAACTCTCGTGTTTTACAATTGGCCCAATGGATGAGATTAGCCAACATTACTATGCATTAAAGCTTCGTTCGGAGGGTGGAGTTGTGCAGTGTTAAATCCTAAATCACCACATGTCGAAATAACTTAAAAGCCAGTTTCATGAAAGCAATTTAATGAAAATTTATTTTTTTACTTGAATTTAATATGGAACCTGACAGAAAAAAATTATTTTTCACTTAAATTGTTTTCATTAAACTGGCTTTTAAGGTATTCCATCTGAAATAAGTTTGTGTATCTACATATATATATAGGATTCCTGTTGAACAATGATACGCACCCATTTTGAAATTGCCACCGACTATAAGATAAAGTTTTTAGGGCAGATTCACTATAGATCCGTATCATTGTTGCCGCCAGAAAACTTCTTAATGGACATAATACTTTCGTTAGGTTATTTAAGGCGGCAAACGACCACCAAACAATAATCTTAGCCGATGAATGTGCCAATAGAAATCGTAAACGTGGACTGTTGGAGAAAATGTTGGACCAAAACGTTTAAACTAAAAATCTAATTTTGGGCGGGATGAAGTTCGCCGGGTGTGCTAGTATACATACATATGTATATTTTTTATTGAAAAATCCGCATCTCAAAAGATTTCCCCATACATATATGCATACATAGTATGCAATAAAGAAAATCCACTTTTTAAAGTTTCATAAATGGTACTTTATTTACATAAAATTAGAAAAGATAACTTATATATACACAAGATGTGCTCAGCGTTCAACAGTAATAAAACTAAAAAAAAAGTTTAATAAAACTAAGTGAATTTTTTCCAAAGTTGTATTATTCTATTGTTTAGATTAAAGATTTTTTAAATATAACTTTTTCCACTTGCATTTATGCAATTTTGTATGTTTCGTTTTAGATGCCAGCGCGGCACAGGATACCGGCGAACCCGGCAGCGATTGGAATCATATACGAAACCAAAACAGTGCCAATGGACGGGTCGGTACGGGAAACATGGTCGCCATAGACATGCAAAATGCTGGAAAAATAAAATTCGATCCACCCAAAGTGCCAGTGATATTTGTTTTAGGCGGCCCAGGTAGTGGCAAAGTGACGCACTGTGACACATTTATGCAGGAGCGCCGCGGTGTGACACACATAAATATGATGGATTTGTTGCAACAGTATGCAATGGGAAACGGTAAGTAAGCAGTACGTGCGTAAATGTTTTATTTTTACTTAACCGTCAAACGATTTGTTCTCCACCAAAGATATGCAGGACTTTTCGCAACTATCCTCAAAAACCGTCACAGAGGTGCTCATGCTGGAAATGAAAATGGCTCCAGCTGCCAAAGCGTACCTAATTTCGGGATTTCCACGCTCAATGCGCGACGTCGTCGAATATTCGGAAAAGGTGAGAAAATGTGTGCGATTAGCTTGCGATCATTGCTTAAAATAACCATTCAACTACATCTTTGCATTTTGAAGACCTCCTTAAACTTGTACATATAAACTAACCTTTACCTAAGCAGACACGCATTTATTACATATATATGTACGTAGCTACTAGCCCACTCATCTAATATGCCAACTCAACATTATCGCTCCGCAACTGTCATCGTCTCTATCTTTATCAGCCGTATTCTAACAAAGTCACAAACTTTAGCTCATTACTGCTGTGATTTCTACTGCGCCTCAAAGCTTGCCGCTGCAAAAAATATGCCGCTACAAAACAAATTTTTAAATTTTTGTGTATTTTTCTAGCACTCAAAATCGAAGTTTTTGTGACACATTTCTCGGCGCACTAGAAATCACAACAGTGATGAGCTAAGTTTTAAGACTCTGTTAGAATAGAGGGGTATAAATCTTTATATACATACATATATGTTTACGTGCGACTGCATATTCGCAGTGAATTCCACAGGTTCTTTACGAAATCGTTAAGAATTTCTTATGAGAGGGTTGACACGACTTCGAAAAGAAATACCTTAACGATTTCGTAAGGTATGGTTTTGACTATATCGAACCGAATTTATCGGTACGAAATATTTTCGCTTTAATCTTTGCGAAATCGTTTAGAAATTTTCTGAGCGAAATCTTTTCGAATATGTATACATATTTACGTATAGTGTCAGTATACAATTTAGTTTTTTTCTAAATTCATACAGGTAAATTTTTATTTGCTATCATATGCATTTACATATAATAAAATTAAGTATATAAAAATTCATTCCCTTTGTGTTCGCTCATTTTGATTGTTTAGCTTTTCTGTCCCTAGCGTCATTAAACATTTTTTTATTGTTTCATCAATTTTAGAATAGTGCATTTTTCTCAATGAAAGAATCTACATGTATAAAGAAAATAATTTTTTATTTGAGAGTTCTACCTTTAGAATAATTACATACCTTTAAGGGCCGGATTCACAGTGCTTAGTTAAACGATTGTTAACTTAACCACCAACAAGAGTTTAACTTTGAATTTATATTCAGAGTCAAACTATGAAAATTCATATCGCCTGAAAATATACAAATTCTAAATATCAATACTTTTCTATTCAAATTTGAAATTCGTTCCACAAAAAAAAATTCTATTTCACAAGAGTTTAACTATGGAGGCATGCTGGTTTAAACGTTTGTTAACTGAGCGTTGTGTCTATCAAAATCAATAGTTGAACTTTTGCCAGTGGTTAACTACGCACTGTGAATTTGGCCCTAATTAGTTAAATAAAATTAAAATCTTTAACAGATTTTTCCAAGAAAATTAGCATTCTAGAGAGTCCTTTATAAAGATAGACTTTAAGGTGGCAAAAATAAAATTTTTCAGGTCTTCTGTCAATTGTTGCTTATCTTACTTTGTTATCTATTGAAAATAAACGATTAGTGGAAATGCCCTCATTAATAGACAAACCTCAGTATATCCAGAAAAAAAACTGTGGTGATGGGTATGGGTATAAAGTTTCCAGAGGTGAAATTTTAGGTAGCACACAATTTCTTACACGTATGGTTGCTTTTCAGCACTAATGAAAGCAACTTGAGAAATATTTGAAAAACAAATTCATATCGTGCATCAATTTCTGAAAAAAATGCAATATAATCTATTCATTCTGATTCTAATACATTTTTTATGAACCACCACTTAATGCTATATTTGATACAAATTAATATTGCTGATTGGAGCGCTATGAGCATTGCCGCTGAATAATAGTTTTACTTAGAAATGATAGTAGTCCTAACCAGTGATCAGCATGCGGTGCCTTTCTCGAGACATCAAGTATACTCGAAAACAATGCGGTGTAAGTATAACCGCCACCGCAAGCAATGCGATATTTGTGTGCATCGCATTTTTTGTCGCGTTCGTGTTTGCGATGACTTGTATGACCAAAGCGTCGTTACTGCATATTGTGGCACCGCATTTTCATGTCGACTTCGGCTATGCGGTGGTATGAGCGGTCGTTTAAACATCGCATTATTTCCGGATATGCTTGGCTGAATACGGTGCACCGCATTATAAGCAGTGTTGCCGCGAATCATTTTTAGTGGTAGCCAGATTCCTTAAAAAAAAGGGCTAAAAAAGAGCTAAAAAAAGTCGTTGTGGCTAAAAATGGTAGCTAAATTTTTTTACTTACATGTTCATATATAAGTATATGCGCAAACATTTTCAATAGGAAATGGTACAGAAAAACAATGAACTCTGAAAAAAAGCGAATATTTTATCCAACCAAAAACCTTTTTGTATAAAAGGGGAAATATACGATACCAGCTTGCTGGCTCCATCAAGTAATTCTACCATCAGGCTCGAAGCATATAACATGCCAGCATACTGGTACAATATTTATTTCTTTACCAATGAGGTCGAGGAAGGATCCAAATGATTAGAGCCGAAATTTCATAATTTTTTTACCATTTTGTTAAACATTGTTTTTTTTTTGTTAATTCACAACTGCAATATCGTGAACTTAATCTTCCACAAACACGGCTTTGACTCATATAGTGCACGAAATTTCCGCCAAAATACTTTTTACTTAGAAAATTGAGCTGATTTCACCACTGACGACACCAACATGCTGGTACAATCATACAATTTTCAAATAGTTTTTGTAGTCGCACCAGCAGCTGGTACAATCACACCACAAGAACATACACGATCAATCGACTTGATGGACCATTTAAAAAATTAAGCATAGGGCCGTAAACTTATCTATTTCAAACTATAGTTAAATCGTTAATAGATAAGTTAATAGCCCTAACACTTTTACAGTACGTACATATGTATAAAAACGTAAGGAACATAATTTTACATATATGTTATATCAGTCTTTCTTAGTTTAAATTAAGCAAATATAGAACTTTTTCATACCACGTATGAATAAATTCTCCAAAGGGTTAAAAAAAGGGCTAGGGGCAATTTTAAATTTATGTGGCCAAAAAAAGTATGTGGTAGCTAAATCTAGCCACCAAAGGGCTAAAAGGGCAACACTGATTATAAGAGCATTTTATCGCTACAGTTGCCTACAGAGTTTGTATGTATGCATGTTACAAAAAAATTAATAAATATGAACAATTAGTCAAATTTAAATACACAAAAAATGTAATATGTATTTTCTTTTAATTCAATTCATTTTTATTTCACTTACACTCGTATAATGCGGTGCACCGCATTCAAACAAGCATATCCGCAAGTAATGCGATGTTTGCGTTGTTTAAACGACCGCTCATACCACCGCATAGCCGAAGCCGACATGAAAATGCGGTGCCATAATATGCAGTAACGACGCTTTGATCGAGCACAAAACACTCAAACACGTCATTATTTGAGCTTGCGGTGATTGCGGTGGCGTTCATTACTAAGTATTATTGAGTTTGAGTGGTACAGTAAATAAATGTCGCTGCGGTGTATTCGAAAATGCGATACACCGCAACTGGTCTCTGGTCCCAACCATCAGAATTGCTAAAATATGTCCATATTTTTGTTATGGGACAAAAGTTTATCAATGATTTTTGGCTTCAAGCAGCGTCTGCGCCAGTGTTGCCGCGAAGCATTTTTAATGGTAGCCAAATTCCTTTAAAAAAAGTGCTAAAAAAGAGCTAAAAAAAGTCGTTGTGGATAAAAATGGTAGCTAAAATTGTTTACTTACATAATCGTATATAAGTATACACGCAAACATTTTCAATAAGTAATGGTATAGAAAAACAATGAACCCTGGAAAAAAGCTAATATTTTATCCAAGCAAAAACCTTTTCGTATAAAAAGGGAAATATACGACACCAGCTTGCTGGATCGATCAAGTGATTGTACCATCAAGCTCGAAGCATATAACTTACCAGCATGCTGGTACAATATTTATTTATTTAAAAATTAGGTCGAGGAAAGATCGAAATGATTTGAGCCGAAATTTCATAATTTTTCTACCATTTTGTTAAACATTGTTTTTTTTTTTTAATTCACAACTGCAATATCGTGAACTTAATATTCCACAAACACGGCTTTGAAATTTGCGCCAAATTATTTTTTAATTAGAAAATTTAGCTAATTTCACCACTCACGACACCAGCACGCTGGTACAATCATAAAATTTTCAAATAGTTTTTGAAGTCGCACCAGCAGCTGGTACAATCGCACCACAAGAACATACAAGGTCAATCGACTTCATGGGCCATTTAACTAATGAAGCATATTAGGGGCCAGTTTTTCAGTGCACGGCCGTAGTTCAAACTAAGTTTAAACGCCCGATCTGGTTGGTTTAAACTAAGATCAGCCAATCAAGTGTCAGCCAGCTGTTCAATTTAAATCCAGTTTACTTAATCTGAGTTTAAACTGGCACTGAAAAACTGGCCGTAAGGGGGGTAAACTTATCTATTTTAAACTATAGTTAAATCGTTAATAGATAAGTTAAAAAACAGCCCTAACACTTATACAGTATGTATGTATAAAAACGTAAGGAACATACAATACATATATGTCAGTCTAGTTTAAAAATTCATCTCTTACATATGTGCAAAAAAAATAGATCAAATTAAGCATATACAACTTTTCCATGCCCAGTATGAATAAATTCTCCAAGGGGCTAAAAAAAGGGCTAGGGGCAATTTTAAATTTATGTGGCCAAAAAAAGTATTTGGAAGCTAAATCTAGCCACCAAAGGGCTAAAACGGCAACACTGATCTGCGCTCTCAAATTATTTGCCCTGCTTTGCTAAATTTCCCTTCCGACTCAAAAGATGAGGCAGGTACCGCCAGATTTTACTCTTACTGAATAATTATGTATGAGGAAAAACTATCGATAGTGCTTACAAAACCATCGATGTTTTCGATAGCCAAAAACCATCGATACTATAGATAGTGCCATCGATAGTTTTGCAGCTCTAAAAGAAGACACAGTTGAACAATGAAGCTATTACTGTGGTAGTAGCAGCGCAGGCACATTTGGAAAATTATGCCGATAAGCCAGATCGGAACGTAAGTCTGCCTTGTTGAAGCATTATTATTATTGCATTATAAAAGTATAATTAAATTAAATTCTGCTTAATAAAAATGTAGTAAATTCTTTATACTCGTGTGGCGTTATTAACGATGTGCTCCAAACATTTGGTGAACTTTCGGAAGAGTCGATAAACCGCAAATATGCCAAATGGTAGGCAGCTTGTATGCACAATTACCAGCCGACGAAAGTGGTAAATTGAGTGCTAGTGGTGGCGCTGGAGCTAATGCCTCAGGCGATGGTAAAGCCCTCCACCCACTTTAAATGAGGTTCTTAATAATCCGAGCAAATTGCCAAGTCCTCCAGTAAATGAAGAAAAACCTGATGGTTTTGAGTCATACGTGCCTCGAGCACAGCCTAATCGAATATGTATATATATATATATATATATTAGGCTGTGTCATTTTTGAGCAACTTTTTTTTTCAACTAAAAAACAGGCTAAAAATTTTCAAAAAGGTGAAAAAATGAGCCTCTAAAAATTTGAGCTCTTAATATTATCATTAAGTGGTTCCTGTTCCTAACTTTCCATTTCACATAAAAATAACATGGGAAAAAAATGTTTCATTTTTCTTATTTTTGTAGCTTGACATATAAGCATTGTAAAAATGAACTGAAAAATTATTTTGGTAGGAAATTGAACGCTCTACAAAAAAGTTCAAATTAATTTTTTTTGCAGAGTGTGCCGTTCTGAAGATATTCAAACTTAAAGTTGCAAATGTATGAAATTATGATTTTTATTTTATCAAACTGATACTGATGACTTTTTTATGTCTTAAAAATTATTTTTAATCAGAAAACTGGTTTTTGTGCTCTTATATTTTTATAAAGCTAAAATAAAAAAAATACGTCTTAGATATTATTTTATTATTTGATTAACTCTTAAACAAAAGTAATTATGAACTAGGTTCAGTAAAATTATTATTTTATAGATTACAAAAAAACTTTTCAACAACTAGAATACATAAATAAGACTTAAAAAAAGTCATCAGTATTAGTTTGATAAAATAAAAATCATAATTTCATACATTTGCAACTTTAAGTTTGAATATCTTCAGAACGGCTCACTCTGTAAAAAAAATTAATTTGAACTTTCTTGTAGAGCGTTCAATTTCCTACCAAAATAATTTTTCAGTTCATTTTTACAATGCTTATATGTCAAGCTACAAAAATAAGAAAAACGAAACATTTTTGTTATTTATATGTGAAATGGAAAGTTAGGAACAGGCACCACTTAATGCTAATATTAAGAGCTCAAATTTTTAGAGGTTCTTTTTTTCACCAAAGTTTAAGCCTGTTTTTTAGTTGAAAAAAAAATTTGCTCAAAAATGGCTGCCTAATATATATATATATATATATATTTATATTATGATGATGTAAAAGCAGCTATAGATAATCTTCAGAAATATTTAACACTAACTATTTGTTTGGGTTTTTCAGCTCATTAATGCTGCACCCAGGGTTGCATTTGCCGTCTATGAAAATATTTTAGGAAGCGTTCCAAAACTAGCTCCGAGCAACTAAAAGTTGGCCAGGTTTAACTGAAATAGTTCTTTATTAAATATTTATTCTTCTCATTTAGTAAAAAAAAAACAATATTTTTCAGAACAATATTTATGTATGAAATGAAGTAAATAAAAAACTACGAAAGCATATCTTGAATATTTTGTCACAGAGCCATTATTAAATACATATGTATACAGAATTAATACGTTAATAATATGTATTTGTTACTCGTCTGATATATACTACAATTTATTTAGATGCACATTTTAACTAAATGTTATATCGTCGCCTGGATAAAAGATTGTCGCATGTTACTTTCGGCAGGTTTTAGGAAATCACGACATGAGTTTTAACCCTAGAACACACACCCAGAAAATACCACGTAAACACACACCCGGGATACGTTTGTACCCGGGACCTTATTTTGCGGTTTTTTTTAATGCTTATTCAACCGATTTCTATGATTTTTTTTGAAATGTATATTTTAATATATAACAAGTATTTTGTCTTTTGTTTCATTCGAATATTCCTACTGGTTCCAGCGATATGGGCAAATAAAGTCAGGACATGCAACAGTGGATTTTTGTTTTTGTTGTTGTCCTGATAAATGCAAAACAAAATAATATAATTTATAATAATATACTTCTAGAGTAACAACGAATACACATTTTGGTTTTTATTTCATTGAAATATTCTACCTGGTTCAAAAGATATGTGCAAAAAGGTCGCGCAAGGTATGGGTACGTAGGTAGCAAATACACTGGTATAACTGGTTTTTGTATTTTATATGCAGCTGCAAGGGTTGTTTTCACACGAGGTGTTGTTATAAATGCTGCCTGTTGATATTTTCATTATTGTTTTGGTGCTCAAAAGTGTAGGAAGTGAAAATATAAGTGAAAATAAATATAACTGAAACTATAAATAACTGGATACGAAATGACTTCAAGAAGAAACGCATATTTATCAAATGCAGCATATAGAAGGTAAAAAATGTAAAATAAGCAACAATGTAAACATATACTAATTTTTTTTATTATGCAGGCTAACTGAGGAACAGCGAGAATCATATATACAATCTTTATTTGATGAAATTTGTGACGATGACGCTCCCTATGACTTTGACTCAGAAGATGAAGAAGAAATTCAAATCAATGACATTGAAATTGCTGATGACGATGCTGAAGTTTCGCAAAGTGCCGCAGAAGTATTACCTGATTATGCGGACTATGAGGATGATGAAGAAGAAGAAGTAGAAGAAAATAATGAATTACCTGCTAGTGCCGAAAAATTTGTTGCACGTGATGGTACTGAGTGGATGAAAGAACCAAATGTAAGTCGTCAGGTACTCAGACAAAATATTATAAGAGAACGTTCTGGACCAGCTAGATGCACTGAAATGTTGCCAATAGAGCAAACATTCAAATGTTTCATGAACGTTGAAATGGCTGATATAATTATGCGCCACACAAATAAGTTAGCAAAAGAAACTTATAATGCTTACAACAATGCGCATCCAAACATAACTCCTAAGTCATGGACGCCTGTGTCAATAACAGAGCTGTATGCATTTTTTGGCATACTTATTATGACTGGTGCGAACCATAGCAATGGAGAACATGTTCGAGATTTATGGAGCGTCAAAAACTATCCTTTATATCGCGCCACAATGGGAGTCAACCGTTTCTGTTCGATATTGCGGTTCCTAAGATTTGACGATAAAAACACTCGTGCAACACGCTTACTAACTGATAAAGCAGCACCGATCAGTGAGTTGTGGACGATGATGAACAATAATCTTGCTGCACATTACAAGCCCAGCTCATGCTTGACGATTGATGAACAATTATTTCCTTACCGTGGACGCACACGGTTTACGCAGTACATACCGTCAAAACCTGCTAAATATGGTATCAAGGTTTGGTGGATTTGCGATGCCACAAATGCATATCCACTGCATGGACAAATATATACTGGCCAAGCAGAAACTGGTAGGGAAACGAACCAAGGCGAACGAGTGGTGAAGGATTTGTCTGCCAAATACCAAGGAAGTGGCCGAAACATTACAATGGACAATTTGTTTACGACCTTGCCAGTTGCAGAACTGCTTCTCACCTGGAAACTCACGATCGTTGGAACTTTGCGCAAAAACAAATCATATATTCCTCAAGAAATGAAGCAGAACAAAAACAGGACAATTGGTTCAACGACATTTGGCTTCAAAAATAATGTGACAATGTGCTCTTATGTTCCCAAAAAAAATAAAGCTGTAATTTTGCTTTCGACCATGCATAATTATGCTGAAATAGCTGACAGTGGGAAACCTGAAATAATTGAATATTATAATCGTACCAAAGGTGGTGTTGATCGAATGGACCAAATGTTTGCGGAATATCCAACACAAAGACAAACAAAACGATGGCCACTAGCGATGTTCTTCAACATGTTGGACATTACAGCTCTTGCAGCCTACATTGTCTACGATTTGAATAACCCTATGTTGCCTTGGAGAACAAACAACAAGCGTAAGCAGATCCTGCGCAGCTTGGCTGAAGCATTGTGTATGCCCATTATTGAAGCCAGAGCCATAAATCGTCAAGTGGCGCGAAATTTTTCGACTAAAATTGCTATTGAAGCATATTTCAACCGACCGGTGGAATCAATGGTGTCAACAGCAGCATCAACATCTGCCGCAGCGCGCACGCCAAAACCTGTGTCCGGATCTTGCTATTTATGTTACGCACAAGAGGAAAAACGCCGTAGAAAAACCAGAAAGCTGTGCGACAAATGTAAGAAGCCAATGTGTCTTGAACATTCGGTCACATCAACAAATTGCTCTATTTGCCATGATTTTCCTTAGATATAAGATGCATTTTTATAATTTTTATAATAAAAGTCAATAATATAATGTGTGAAATGAATATTTTTAATTTTTCAAATAAAAAAATAATATAAAAAATGTTTTTTTTTTTTATTATTATGAGGATTTTTACTATTGGGGTACAAACGTATCCCGGGTGTGTGTTTACGTATATAATGTGTTTGGAAGGCTGTAGCTCCTGAACCAATGGTCCGATCTGGTTCAAATTTTGAATTTGAAATCAAAACTAAATAATCTTCCTAGATCCGGTATAGAGGTATAGCGGTTCAAAAGTTACAACACTTCAAAGTTGAAAGTGGATAGATTTGTACCCGGGTGTGTGTTCTAGGGTTAAATGCAATTTATCAAAACCACGACTACAGATTTTGTCTGAGAATGCTTCTAGTTCACGAATTTCTTAAATTATCTTTGTTTTAGTTCAGTGTTAACCATTTATGAGGTTTGGAGGATTTTCTTTAATAGCATTTTTTATTATGCGACATTTGTCACCAATTTTGACTGTGACTGCACTGTGACTGATATACGCCAAAAAGGGATACAATCTTTCACTAAATTAACAATACTTTTTACTCAATCAGCCTTATCGTGAGTTAACCATGAACCGCCTGTAGTGAATACACGGATTCGAAAAGTGACCCGATTCGGGAAAATAAAACTCGTGATAGGGCTGAATATCTCGGAAATTAAAGAAGATTTTCAAAAACAGATGACGCTATTTGAAGGATCTTAATTAGTTTAGTACGACTGCGTTCTTAACTTAATTTGTACCAATCTACCAAAAAAATGTTAGCCAATAACTCGGAAACTAAAGGAGATATCCAAAAACTGTTAACAAAAATGGCACTTACGACAATTTTTCTTCCAAGCGACGATATTTGAATGTTACTCGCATAATTTTGAACCTGTGTGCAAATTTTCGGGAAAAAAGTTAAGAAGTATATTCATATGCTGAAGAGATATGTTCGCAGATTTACAATTTATTTAAAGTATATCTATCAGCCTTATCGCCAATTCCATGTAAATAAATCGCTCATATAACTTAATTTGTGCATTTAATATATTTCACAATTAACTTAAATACTAATTTACAAATATTTGTGCAACCAATTCGACATAGTAAATAAAAAAAATTGGTATTAATAAAATAAGTGCTTAATACATTTATTTTTCAGTTAAACATGAGATGTTCAAGCGCACTGCAATATTAGCCCTGTTCGCGTACGCACTATCCAGTAAATCCAGTACTAATTTTACGTACGCAAAAACTTTCAAGAAACTAGCAAAAGAGGGGAAATTGAGAGAGCAAAAATGACAGCTGAACTTGCAAGTTTTACTGGATTTTTACTGGATAAATTTTTACTAGCAACTATTTGCTAGTAAGAAAAACAGCTGATGGCATGATGCTTATTGTAAATCACATTAAGAAAATAATTGTTTGTGTTGCTTTTAGAGCTGCAATTGACAAAATAAACCTATTTAAATATATAATAAGATGGAAAAAATTAGTTTTCGAAGCAAATTGCATCGGAAATTAACAAATTAATCAGCTGTTCATAAAACTAGCAACTTCTTGCTGGTTTTGCGTTTTCGTACTTACTTGCATATTTCACTCATTGGGAGTAAATATTGGCTTACTCTCCGAAATTTGGTTACTGGCAAGTTACTGGATATTTTTTGCTGGCGAATACGAAAACACAACTATAATTGCCGAAAAACCGTTGCCGTAGCTCTGTCTATTTACTGGATATACTGAGTGAAAAACTGATTAAGTTGCCAAATTTATTCTTTATTTTGATTAACTAGCATTTCCAATGACCTTTGATTATTTAAACAAATAAAGATGGAAAGATTTTATAGATATATACGATTTTATAGCCAACTAAATTAAAATTTTTAGAGTGCTGAAAACTTTTCGCTGTATCTCTTTTATTAACAACATAAGTTCATTCATATGCCAGCTGTTCGGTAGTTTCACCAGTGGAGTCCATTCCCTGTAGGGAAAATCCCTAGTTCTGAACTGGTGCGCTTCTAGTACATTTAGACCCAGTACTGGTTCGCGATAAATCTCTTTTGCATGCAAGCAACTGGCGAATTTAACATGGCGATGTCCTAGGAAGTGTCAATTGCCCCCCCGCTGCATCCCTTTTTCGTAAGTTCCGAACTAGTCCGAAATTCTATAGTTCCGAACCAGTTCTAAAATCGACAGACGAAAGAAAAAAGTATCATGATTTTTTCAATCTTTTTGGTTCTTCCGTGTGTGCGATTTTAAATTGTTTTGGATGAAATATGTTTTCAATTTGAAATTAAATTTGTTTGAATGATTGTAAGAAATGTACGTTTACATACCTTTAGCTGTAGCTGAGTTTGCAGAGGTGCTCGCTGTTATTTCTTAGATTCCAGACTGTCCCAAGATGTTGCAATGTTAACACAAATTTTAGTTTTGTATTACCAAGCTATGAAAAAGCATCTTCGAAGCACCGAATAGAAGCGTATTTGAACGAAAAAGCCGCCGAACACATATCTATGTAAAGTAAACAAGCCACCCGCTGCATTCCTTATTCGAAAGTTCCAAACTTGTTCTAAATTCGACAAATAAGATCTAGTTCGTTCTGCATCCCTTTTTCTATAGTTCCGAACCATTTCTAAATTCGTCACTTTAGATATCGATTTCTAGTGAAAAAAACTGAAAAAATTAGTATTTTAAAAGCACCACTTTTCGCCGATTTTGGTCTGGTGGGGATCTAGTTCGTATCGGACTAGTTCCTTTTTGGCTATAAAGACCTAGTACGGAACTAGAAATTTGATTCACTAGTCCGCGGTTTCCCTACAGGGTCGATGACGGAATTTGATGCTCCAATTGCGTAAAAATTAGCACTTGGTTTCCCGGATTAATGGCTGTAATAATCTGTAATCGTATGGCAAAGCCCTCATCTTCCTTATATTTTTTCACTTTTTGGGTAGCATCTTCAATTTCGGTATTTAAAATAGAATTGAACACTTTTGCTGCTTGTCTTTTAAGGCCTTTATTCTACTTTCTCTTCGTTATTTTAATTTCACTTCACTATCACTCAATGCGTTCAAAATTTTTTTTACCTTTTCCTCTTTAGGAAACAGTTGCGAGTTCGTTAAGCCAGAGCGAAAGACTTTCGACTTTATTCAGAATAAGTTTGGCAGTTTTAAATCGATTCTAAATATTTTATCACTTCATTATTAAATTGCAAAAAAATATATCCCCAGAGTTATCAGTCTCCAAAGCTTAGCTCGAGATAAGCCTCTTATGCAAAGTAAAGCGTAGGTAAAAGATTTCCCAATTGAAGATAGACGACTAATAAAAATGTAAATGCTTATCATACCAGGGCTTCAACTCTACGTTACCTTCGCAACTGCGAATTTCAATGCTTTACGTAGTATATTTTCGTAATCTTTACAATTGGCTACACACACATTTGCATACATGCATACATACCGGTCAAACATAATTAGTACCAACATTAAATTTTTTGCAGATTCAAGTCGTAAATGGAGTAATTTTGATATCCTGGCGCCAGTCGGTTCTGCAAAAGCAAATTGATTATGGCGCGAAATTAGGTCATGTCGTACTCTCCTTAGCCAAAATGGAATTAGAAAATTTCTTTAAAAATGTGATGCCTGTTGCAGATTACTTCGATCAAAGTGATATGCTAATAGCTGTAAGTATTGACTGGCAGATATGTGTACCGAATGGAAATTGATAAGCCGAATACTGCAATAAATTCTAGCAAACATATTAAAACACATAGTTTGCGAAACAAAGTACTTCGGCTTGCGATTTTCGAGCCGTTACGTGTAATCATTACTGACATTTCGAGGTTATATTGTTCCACTTCTTCCAGGTGAATGGTGAGCGTGCACCTGCCGAAGTATACAAGGACTTTCGCACTGCTGTACTCGACATATTGAGCACGCTTGAAAATGAAGAGGCCATGCTAAATGGAGTTACAGGTATGGGCAGAGGGATAAATGATATACCCGGCAGTATTGTTAGCGTAGACACCGCACCTAGTCAAGCCGCGAATATTACAGACATTTCGAATGC
Source organism: Rhagoletis pomonella (assembly GCF_013731165.1). Taxonomy (NCBI): domain Eukaryota; kingdom Metazoa; phylum Arthropoda; class Insecta; order Diptera; family Tephritidae; genus Rhagoletis; species Rhagoletis pomonella. The sequence continues at coordinate 53,226,968 of NW_023458557.1, forward strand.
CAACGCAAACAAAACTGTCTTTTCTGCTGCCAACACCAACCACGACAACAATAGAAACTTCTATAATAACAATGGGGGCGATCCGAGCGTAGCGAATGCTGTGGGCGCACACATTGTATCGAGTGCCATTGCTGCTGCCGCGACTGCAGGAATGAAAGATGCCGAAGTCATCACCATACAGACCGAACCGGTGGCCACCAATAACGCTGCAACAAGCATGGACCTCAAGATGGACAATATACCATCAGTTATTTGGATTATCGGTGGACCAGGTAGCAATAAGGCAACACTTTGTATGAAGGCTGTAAGCTTGAATCCTGGTTGGGGACACATAAGGTGAGGCCAAGCGATGTTGAGTGCTTAGGAAATACAGTTTTACATGTTTATACTTTTTGATAGCATGGGACGATTATTGCGCACCATAACCGATTCGGCCCCACGTGCCAACACAGAGAACTATACTGTCAAAGAAGCGCTATCGGCTGGTGAAATGGTGCCGGAGAAGGCGATTAGCAACATTCTCGAAGCGAATATTCGACAAATGTTGGATCGCAAGGGCATACTCATCGACGGTTATCCGCGAAATTTGCAACAAGTCAAACATTTTGAAAACAAGGTGGGTAAAAGGAAGATAAGGATGCATCCAAATATTGCTACAATCTTGCAAATTTTTTTATCAAGAATGATAGAATACAAAATTGCGCATTCCCGGCGGCGATGATATCTCTCAAGTAGAAATAAACAAAGCCGCCATCATAAGACCTATATTAAACTACGGCGCACTAGTCTGATGGCCGGTATTAAGCAAATATGTAGTATTATGTAAATAAACTAGGTAGCTTACAAAGAGCAGTGAGGGCAGGAATAACGGGCACACTTAGGTCCTGCCTGAGAGTAGCGTTAAAAACAATCTTACTCTTGATCCCTAATGATCTCAACCTATGGGGAACACGCCAATTCCGACACGGGATGATTATCAACGAAATACAATCACGATAAAAGACCGACTATATAGTATCTAACCTCCTTCAAAAACATGCAAGTGACAACCCCATCCTGAAGAGAGTAAAAGAGGGGCACAGTGGCTGATAGAGAAGTAATCTCTCTCTACACCGACGGATCAAAGATGAACTGCAGTGTGTGGGCAGTTGTATACTCCGAGGAACTCGGCGTCTCCCTTATCTCCATCTGGGGAATGGGCCAAGCATCTTCCAAACGGAAGTCTTAGGCATGCTTGAAGCTTGTATGATTGTAGGAGAAGGCATCGGCAGAAATAAGTAAGCAACAATATGCTCTGACAGCCAAGCAGCTCTGTGAGCACTAGCATAACCGATCACCAAATCCCAGATAGTCCAGAAGTGTAAAACGGAATTATGCACAGTGTCTGCGTCAATAAGCGTCTTTATTGTCTGTGTGTGAACATTGAAAGTAATGAGAAAGCCGATGAATTGGCGAAGGCGAGAGCCTACTTGGAAGTATCCGAGGGTGTTGCACTGTGATGCCCTCTCGGTTTGCTTTTTCTTGGAGAAGAAGGTGGTCGGACATTCTGAGCTAGGGAACCCTGGCCTGACTATAACAGGACTTCTAGACCTGCTTAACAGACCACTACAGGCCACTGGGCCATAGGTAAACGTGCAGAGAGAATTGGATTCTCATATGTAGAGCTTGCCGCGGCTGGACTGGCAATAAGAAGGTGGACGGACATAACAGGACGAATACACTAGACCTGCTTAATAGACCACTACGGGCCACTGGGCAAACATGCAGAGAGAATGGGGCTCCGAATATAGAGCTTGTCGCAGCTGTGAAATGGAGGCTACCCTCCTCAGCATCTACTTTGTGAATACCGATTTTAGGCTTAAAGCACTAGGAAGACACATACAAACAAAACTAGCAGCTATATCAGGAACTACTATATGTGAAACCGGGGAGTGCATTAAAATGGAGCAAAACGCGCTTATTGTATAGTAGTAGTACTAGGGATGGGTACATTCGATATTCGAAGCTTCGATATTCGATTTTTAATCGAATTTTAGTTCCAAAATGACGAATTTTTGAAATCGAACATTGTGTTGCTAAAATTCAGATAAAATCGAATTTTTCTAGAAAAAATCGAGTTTCATCATTTTTTGTAAAAAACTAGTTTTTTTGTTGATTTTTTATTTTAAATGTTTAGAGGCTTTTACGTTGGTGGCATGAATCTTTTGCCTGAGAAGTCCCCTAGTAAAATTTTCCGGAGAATAATTTTCTAGAACATATCAATCCTCGAATGACCTTCCAAATTTGCTTTTTGCGGGATTTCTTGAAGTAAGGGTCAAAATGACCCTTTTAGGCGGGAGTTAATGGGTTCAAATGTTCTACAAAAATATTTCCCATGAAATTTTATTATATATGTCTTAACCTTTAATTTCGCTCAGACATTTATTTTAACTATTTCTTAGACTTTTTTGAAAACTACTTAGGCTGAGACATGAAAACTTTAGTAGGCCATGAAACAAAATACGAGCTATCTTTTGCAAATCCACCGAGTTTATTATTACTGGATGGGTATACTTTCAGAAAATGTTACCAAAGTCCGGGCTGGTTTCGGCTGTCCCACAGTGTAATTTGAGTTTAACTTTTTAGACAAGTGGCCACTCTCTTTAAGCACCTCAAAAATATTTTAATTGTTGCATAGTATTTTAAGCACAACACTTCTTTAACTAAATTCGCCTTTTAAAACAGGTAGCACCCCTCCTGAATATAATTAAAAATAAAGTATCGATTGATACCCATATTGGGGTAATTTATTGAACTTATTAAATAATTTGATTTTGATTTTCTTACATATGGCACAAAACTAAAACTATATTACGCATCCACAGGGCATGCCCTTTCATTTGATACCTACCTCCTTTTTGAAAGTCGAACGAACGATACAAATTTTGTGACTTGGTTTACATATTTAACGCAAATATCTGCGTAAGCGATTATTTCAATTTGATTTTCTAACCTTTTCATAGGCCCAAAGGACAAGTCTTTAATTTGACACCAAATTTTTTTAAATTGAACGAATGATACAGATTTTATGACTTGGTGTTCAATAATTAACGCAAACATCTCCGAACTCGATTAAGAAGTTTCAATTAAAAAAATTGTTGAAAATTCGAAAAAATTCGAATTAAATCGAATTTGCACCACCAAATTTCGAATCGATTAATCGAATTGTTGGGCAATGTTTGAAGTTCGGAAAAAATTGAATTTCAACCACCAACTACCCATCCCTAAGTAGTACTATAAAGCAGGGTTGTTGCGAATATTCGCATTCGCATTCGCAACCGCGGAGCTTCCGCATTAATTTTAACATTCGCATTCGCAAAAGATCGGCATTGATTTTGAAGGAAAATTACAGATATTTGTTTTACGAGTTAAACTTGGCCAAATATTTTTTATTCTGAAATAAAAGTACTTTCCGGATAACAAACAAAACGCTTATCCAAATTAAACAAGTTTGGTATCAAATGAAAGAGGACTTAAATAGCTTTAAAACCGAAAAGAGGAAAGCCACACATTAAAAAATATTTCAATAAAAAATGTTAATTAATTACCATAGAACAAACATTGGGTCATGTATGTATCTACATGAATTTCTTTAGTATTAAGTTTTAAAAAAATATAAATAGAGGTGGTAACCTTCATTCGTTATTTCTGTTTAAAAGATGTTTCTGTCCTCTTTCATATGATACCAAATTTGTTTAATTTGGATAAGCGGTTTCTTTATTATCCGGATAGGACGTTTATTTCGGAATAAAAAAATATTAGGCCAAATTTAACTCGGAAAAAATAACTGTTCGGTTCCTGGAATATTGTCCAAGTGCACAGACGTATATCTAACCAGTCACAGAAGAAAGCATTAAAAATGGGTTATAAAAACTAAAATCGAAAAACGCTGATGACGTGACAAATTCCGAAACAACCAAAAGAATTTGAATGAAGAATTCTTTCGAAAAAAAACGGTGTTTAAACAACGATTGTGCCATGATGCTAGATTGTGAAGATGAAAGTCAGGAGGATACATCCGACATTTGCAGCCCCGATGAAATTCTCAAAAAGTAATTATTGCACCGCAATACAAATAAATAAATATAACTGAAAGTCCTCTCAAGTGGTGCAGTGTCAATCGAAAAGAATTTACAATTTTGCCAAGTTTCAAGTTTGTCGCCTCGAGCGAGTAGTTATTTAGTGGCGCAGATTTGATTTACGACCCTTCAAAAAGTTTTTATTAGGTACAATGTTCCAATTTTTAAATTCAAGTACTAAAAAAACATTCAGTCTTATCATGAGTTTCATTTTCCCCTAACCGGTTTTCTTTCGGGCAAAACTCAGAAAACTCAAAAAAGGCAGATTATTAAAAATTATTAACCTTTCCATTTATTATTTACCTAAATCACCTAATTTACCCACCTAAATATTTCTTAAAAACACATGACATCCGCATTCACATCCGCATCCGGATGTCTAAAATTCCACATTTGCAACATCTCTACTATAAAGTAAAGCTGTCAAACTATCGACATTTTCGATAGATTCAGTTCTTATGGCCTGTATGCAGCTCTCAAGAAAACGGTCTAGAAAAAATTGTCATTATTTCGTGTGTGTGTCCAAGGAATTTTGACATTTTTGATACTCCACAGCCTGTTGCCTCACTCTTTCCTCAAGAAATAATGGAGCGGGCATATATTTCTGTTGAAAATCTGGGTTGCATTGTGCTCTTTTTTCACAAAAAACTTTAGAAAACCGTAGTAGAAAGCGTAAAAAATTCCTTAAGAACTGCTTAAGAAAATTTCTTAGCCATTTCTTGTACGAAATTTTATATGGAGTTTTTGCTTTTCTTGAGAGCTGCATACAGGCCTTTACTATTGATAATATCGATGGTACCATCGAAATCAAATTGACATTTTTTGAATGAAAATTTCAAGTATTTGTTGGATTTTCGTAAACATGCATTGTATTTTAATATAAATATGAACCTTCTCGGCTTGGTATAAAAACGATACAAACACGAAATTTCAGCCAGTTTTGACTATTTTACTTTTGCTTGTTTAATGTTCATAAATTTTTTAAAAAAGTATAGCTCAATATAACCAAAATCGTAAAAATGCAAATTCTAATCTTTGTACAAAAATCAGCAAAATCAAGAGTTAAATAAAATTTCAAGCATTTTAATTGGAATTTCTAGAAAATTGTTTGGTATGCAATTTTGTAACCATTAGTATCTCAAACTACTAAAAATCCGGTTGATCCTAGAAAATTTCTTTTCCTTCCACATACAAAATTTTTCTAACATATGTATATACTAGGGCTGTTCAGAATCTTGTGCATATGCTCTTGCATTTGTATATTCGTTGCATTTGTAAATTCTCAACAAAAAAAATGCACACGGTTGCCATGACAGCAAGCATACAATTTGCAAATGCAATTCCAACTGCAAATCCAAGACCATTTACATAACATCCTGAACAGCCCTACTTTGTATGGTAGGAAATGCATAACATGGCCAGTAGAGAAAAACTATCAATAGTGGATAAAAAAAATCGATGCTAATAGAATTAAAAAACTATCGATAGCGCTATCGATAGTTTGACAACTCTACTATGAAGCACTGCAAGTAACCAACCAAACAAAGCCGAATAGGAGGATAACGGAAATGTCAAGCCAGTAAATTTTCTTATTACATATTCAATTTTTCAATAGGAAACGTGGTTTTATATTTTTTGTTTAATTGTAAAAATATATGGGCAAATCTAAAATACAGGTAACCGTTATATTATTTAGCTTTATTTTTATTGTTGTAAACTATATCAAGATGGTTGCTTTTGGGCACAATTCACAGACGTATACTTGAAGCCTCAAAAAAAAAAACTTATCAATTTGCTGCATAACTTTTAAATTATCGGTGCTTAAATTTAAAAAAATAAAGAAAACAAGTGAATTTTTATGTAATTCTTAAGAGGGGCACAATTAATTATGTCATAACTTTTGAAGCACACCATATACTGGTAGGAAATTTTATGTGCGTAGACTTCATATGTAGTTGGTAAGTAGATTGTGCTTTAAAAAATAACTAAATGGCAAGTAACGAAAAGTGTGTAACTCCACTTTTCACAATTTTCAAAATTTTGGGTTTATCGCGTATAGTTTTTGAAGCATTCCATTTTTAAAAACTTTTTTAGTAGGTTTGTATTGTATTTTGCGAAAAATTACGAATAATTTTATATCTTAGCAAGAGGTGTGCTTTCAGAATAAAACAACTTTTAAAGATTAAAAAATATGCGATCTTGAGCGTTAATTGAAAGAATATTTGGAAAATATGTCGAAACGATCTAAATTTTTTTATAATTACTAGTCCTGATAACGTTACATATACCCGAAAAATGCTTCAACAAATGTTTCTCTAGAAGCGTGTAAAAACCCTGATTTAGTACTTTTAATGATACTCCTTCTTTTGTCAAAATATTTCGAGCGTGGTATCCAAGGAACTTTTTTTCGGCAAAGGAGTCTTCAATGACGTCCTCAGTTTTTCCCGATTGGCTCCACTTTTCGAAATAGCGGTACTTGAAGCTTTGCTTAAATGTTAACTATTTTAAAAAAAACTCCCTCAGTTTTGAAGATATTTTACTAAAATTTTGCACATATATAACTATTCCATAAAATCATCGAAATCGGATTACTATAACATCTAGCCCCCATACAACTGATTGATCAGAGACGTTTTTTTGCGTTATAACTGCTCCAATGAAACAGGTAAAAATTGAGTATAGGTTCAATTTAACATATAGCACGCCTACAATTTATTATTCAGATATGAAGTTACAGTCATAGCGCAAAAACACATATCTGAGTAATCCGTTGTATTGGAGCTCTATGTTAAAGTGAACCTATTTCGATAATTTTAAGTGATAATTGAGGTAATATTAAAAACCCGTTATATTTAAAGCTTTAGTAAAATAACTTCAAAACTGAGGGAGATATTTATAAAATAGTTAAAATTTAATCAAATTTTCAGGCTCTGTTATTTCGAAAACCAGTGCCAATCTTGTAAAACGGGGGATGCCATTAAATTTAGAACGTCCCAATATTTGCTCAAAAGTTGCAACTTGCACAGCGTAATTTGATACAAATAACTTTTTTGTTTTCTATTTCAGCGATCTAAATGTTTATTCCTCATGTAACTTTGATCTATATACTTGATGAAAATGAATTACTTATATTTATCGATTTATTAAGAGATTACGAATAGAATCATATACAAAATATAGGTGTGCCCACAAATCAAACACTTTATGCATTTGAAGCTTCTGTGGCGTTGTTTACCTTTATTTAAGAATTGTCAAAATCGGCAAACGAAAAAAGCGGTTTGCGGCATGCGCCGACTTTGCTCTCTACATCGTGCATTTTATTACAACATTACAACGCTTTTATCAACTTTCAATGTTGCGTGTCCAGACATCATTTTTAGCTATATACAAATTTCTTTTGTTTGAAATGCAACCGTGGACACTAGCTGGCAGAAATACTTGCAAATTTGCGTTCGTACAGAAAATTGCAAGTTGCTCTACATGAGAGAGAATTTGGGAGCATTTTTTCTTACTATCTGATATTTTGAGTGATAATTCTCGCTGGATTTTCGACGAACAAACCTATTGTCTTCCCTACAAGGCCTTTTCAGACTGACCGATTCACAATACACTCAAATAGAAATAGTTTTTTTATGCGTCTTTTTTCGCCGTCAACTTTTGAGCTCGCGCCTTTATTCGTGTCTAGTGACGATATGTTGACATGGGATGCAAAATCACAGTTACATAAAAGAACTGGTCAGATTTTTCAGAAATCCCTTCAATTCTGATGTAAAATATGATGCCAAAAGACGGCAGATCTCCCATTTAGATGACTGGTCATATGACCGGCAGACGTCTCGTAGCATTCCCAGAGAGTTTTGCTTTACATAGAAATTTGTGCTCTTTTATTTTCATTTTGACTCACTTCAGTGTTGGTTCCCTTAATTCAAGTTAGCATTCGGTCTTTGGAATTTAAATAAGTTCTCAGCAAAAAAGTTTGTTTAAAAAAATACATATGTGTATATAGTGCTTGAAAATATCAATTTTTCCCTTACCTTAAACCTTTGGGAGTGGACAAAAATGATGGTTTGTAATTTAGGCAGAATTGAATATGCGCTATCTGGGAGGACAATATCTACATCTAAATATTACTATTTATTCTGTTGGCACTATATCAAATCTTAAGAGGCTTAACAGTGAAACAATTTCTTATTTTCTAAGTTTGCGAATAAAACTTCACACTCAAAATTATGGCTGTTTGCAATCGCAACCGGCTAAATCTAGCCGGAAAACGGCTAAAATGGCAACACTGTTAAGTAGTATATCAAGCAACATTGATGGGCCTTTAACAAGTACTGCTAAAAGTCGTATAAGCAACCTAGAAATAATTTTAGATTCCTCCAGCGAAAGCAAATGCTCGAATGTAAAATCTGGATACATTAAAAAATGTGAAATAAAAGCTCAATTGAAGGTCTATCTTAAAGAAAACCGGGCTCATCTCGGTGAAAATCCTCTCGATTGGTGGAAAACTAAACAAAAATACGACAAATTGACAGATCTGGGCCGCAAATATTTGAGCGCTCCACCCGCCGTTCCAAGTGAGCGATTTTTTAGTGCAGCCGGCTTTATATTCGAGCCTCTAAGAAATCGCCTCATGGGATAAAAGGCAGCAAAAGTACTTTTTTTGAAATATAATATGCCCATTTTGAACATTGACTACAAGATTAAGACACTGTATAAGTTAAGCACTAGCGTGGGCCGAAAATCCACTTTTTTAGAATTTTGATTGGTAATAGCAAAAATATGGTTCACTATGCTCTAAAAAAAATCTGTGTGAAATGTAAAAATTTTTGGTCAATATCCTATGCTCGTCCATCAAAGTTCAAGTACCAAAAAATTTGTTTTCTTAGCTAAGTACGATTCTCTACAAAAAAGGTCCTTATACCAAATTATGAAGGACTAATACTTTCAAAGATTATTGCAATTTAAGTAAAAAAATGTATTAATTAATTAATTTATTATTTTTTGAGCGTATTGAACTTTGATGGGCTTGGGCGAGCCTAGGATATTGACCGAAAAATTCCAAATTTTACACAGATTTTTTTAAAGCATAATGAACCATATTTTTGCTATTACCAATCGAAATTCTAAAAAAGCGGATTTTCGGCCCACGCTATTAAGCACTCGTTCAATGTTCTAATAATTTACAAAATTTTTAAACGATGACTTAACATTCGCCTTCGCACATTCACATTCCGAAAATTTGCATTAAACATCCCTAATACATACACAAAAACCGTACTAGACTGTCTCGCTTTGATTTCGGAATGCTTACACATTGGGAAGTTAGCTTACTGCCAATATATATAGAAGTATTTCATATATGGGCGCATGTAATAGACTTGAATTGATATGAAAAGTAATATATGTATGTACATTAGGGTGGTCCAAAAAAAAGTAAAGTCGGAAATTTAATGCTCTCACCCCCTAGGATTGTTCTATACCGAAAAAAATATACCCCTGTTTTTTTATTTTAAAATCAAAATATATTTAGAGGTCGCTCAAAGCGCTCAAAGTTTCCCATGTATTTTGTATGGGGAAAAAAAGACTTTTCGTAGAAATGGCATAGAACCCACGGAAATCAAAACTTTTCAATCTGAAAACTCTGCTTCTCTTCAGAAGACTTCAGAGAATAATGCTCAATTGTTTATTTAAACATTTTTAAATTTTAACTATTTTTTAAGGGTCTCCGAAATATCCCAAAAAAATCAAATATACAAACAGAAATATAAAAAAGAAAAAAAAAAATAGTTTAAATTAAAAAACGTTTAAATAAACAATTGCAGAGCAGATTGCAATTGCACAAGCAGAGTTTTCAGATTGAAAAATTTTGATTTTCATGGATTCTATGCCATTTCTACGAAAAGTCTTTTTTCCCCATACAAAATACATGGGAAACTTTGAGCGCTTTGCGCGACCTCTAAATATATTTTGATTTTAAAATAAAAGAACAGGAGTATATTTTTTTCGGTATAGAACAATCCTAGGGGGTGAGAGTATTAAATTTCCGATTTTAGTTTTCTCCCATACATTTTGGACCACCCTAATGTGTATACATACAGAATCGGTCATATCTATAGCACGCCATTTCAAAGTGATATTGTGTGCCACTTATGTTTATTTTTAAGAAATTTCAATTAAAATACAGTTCATTCTCTAACAAAACCCATATAAACCCAAGTTTAAAAATTTGTAGAAAACTACAAAAAAGTGCAACAAATTTTCACCTAAATTTCAAACTTTTTTCTCGGAAGTGTTTGAATTTTTCTGAATACACAGTTTTATAGCCCAATCAATTTTAGTCTACTAATGTGCAAGTTTCAAGTGGCTAAAAGTTACCGTTGATTTTTTAGAATGTTTTTCGCCAAAGGTGTTGCGGCTTTCTTCCATAACAAATAAATTGAGTTTATTCATTATATGGAAGCCAATGCCACAAAAAGAATTCTAAAAAATTAACGGTAGTTCGTAGCCACTTGAAATTTGCTCATTATCAGAGTAAAATTTCAGGGGCTAAAAAACTGTGTACTCAAAAAAATTCTAAGACTTCCGGGAAAAAAGTTTCAAATTTAGGTGAAAATTTGTTACACTTTTTTGTAGTTTTCTACAAATTGTTGAACTTGGGTATATATGGGGTTGGTCTGAGAATGAACTAAATTTTAATTGAAAATTCTTAAAAATAAATAAATAAACATAAGGGGCACACAATATCACTTGGAAATGGCGTGCTATAGATATGACCGATACTGTATGTATGTGGGTATATGAATAACGATCGGTTAAAATCGATCTCAAATTTTGTACAACGCTTTTATGTATGTACGCTCGTATGTATGTGCACATATGTACATATATGCATGTGCGTGCACCAATATATTTAATATCTATTGCAAAATTTTAGAATTTGTTTTGATAACTTTTGATTTTGAAATTTTAGCAAAAGTCATTATAAACAATTTATCAGATTGAAAAGGAAAAGCGTGGGGCGCATGTAATAGACCAGAATTGATATGAAGGGTAATATATGCATATATGTAATACAGTAAGCTAAGTTCTCAATGTGTAAGCATTCCGAAATCAAAGCGAGACATCTAGTACCGTTTTTGTCAATGTATTGTGTACTTGCCCTGCAAAAATTTGAGGACCAGGTGGTCCACTAGGTCGTGGTTTTAAAGTATGTGCAAAAGGACCAGGTTGCATACTAGTAACTTGTTATGCTGACCTGGACCACTTCAAACGTAAAAAACTGATATATGTGTTGAGAACCACCTCTTCGTGCCCCATCGGCAACATGATTCGGTTGCCGAATGTGCCATTGGCCAAGAGGAGTAGTTGCTTAGGTGGTCCCATGATATGCAGTGGTGGACCAGAAGTGGTCCCGTGTTATGCAGCGTTCAGCGGTGGTCACGTCCAATGACATCGCAATGTTAATGTAACCATATTTTCTCCATATATTTGGACCAATTTGGTTACTAGTGTTGGTTACAAGGTAGCGGGGTCCTGTACTAGTATTTAACCTAGTCCCACTTTTTGCAGGGTGAGTGCCGTTTTTGTATATATATGTGTTGTGTACATGTTTATTTATAAACGTATGTGTTCCTTTTCTTTCGTACGTGTTTATTGATATATGTATGTGTCTGTACTGTAGTGTTTTCGGACGGTACTAGCTCTTACTGCCAATATAGGAGCATTACATATATGAATGTATGTACTTATGTATGTGGATATATGAATGTATGTGGATATATGAATAATGACCGCTTAAAATCGATCTTAAATTTGTACTTTCTCTGTGGAAATTTTAGGTCCCTGTTATGTAGTTTGACTATTGTCAATTAAATCTAATGCTTTGTATTGCATGCGCTCCACGTTTTTCATCTCATAAATTGTTTATAATGGGCATGTTCAGAAGGCGCAACAGCTCAGTAACTGTTGCGATTGCACCTTCTGAACGCGTCGTTTTGCACTTCTGATCAACTGAACAGTTGCGTGTTAGATGATCGTAATATTTTTATGATCATTTGAGACAACATGTTGTGTGTTTTGAATTTGACAGCTAATGTATCAAGCCGTTCAGAAGGCGCATATTATTTTCCATTTATAACAGCGTAGAATATTAAAAAGTTTTTTTTTATATTATTTATTTATTAATATTTTTCTTTTTTTACTTCACTTAGTACAAACAAAGACCGCCCATCGTGCTTCTGGATTGTTCGAAACTGCAATTGGGACGTGGGCGCGTCGACGATACCGTCTCTTCGTTTCGACGCCGATTAGAACTGTTTCGTGAACAGACTTTGCCTATGCTGAAAGCTATGGACAATGATAGTCGTCTGCAAATTGTGAGTTAAGAGTAACTGAATAAAATCTTATCTTTTTTTATCGAACCTCTTTTCTCGACGGCTTCACTAGGTCGATGGCGATACGGACAGCCCTTCAGTGCAGCGCGAATTCGAAAAAATTATACGCCATCATATACAAAACATCCAGCAGAATGGAATACGACTGGCAGGCAATATGATCGATGCTGGCATGATGACCAATCATGTGAACCAAAATCAAACCAATGCAATTTTACAAGATTTGGAAAATAATGTTCCAGGTGCAGTGCCAACGATCAGCAAACATGTATCACTAATGAATGGACACTTAAAACAACGAAATAACAGTGGCACCATTAACTTGAATAATAATCACCAGGCTATGAATGGTGATGTACGCATTGCTGGAATGACGGGTGGCATCGATTTTAGACACATGCTCGAGGAGGCTGAAAGATATCCTGTAGATTCCTATATGTAAGAAGGGCGGGGGTGACTTTGCAGTCACAGTGATTTTCATCCGTGACTGTGACAAAGACAGTTACAAAAAAGTTGGAAACAGGAACCTTTTACCGAGTGAACTAAGAGCATAATTTATTTATTTGACATCACTGACTATTTTCATCGCTTGTTTTTGTCATACACACTCGTTTTTAATGATGTGAAATTCTAATATACATAAAACAACATTAATCAGAATTTAGTCTTAAATAACTGGTCGCAGTTTCTCGATATGTAATTGTCAATGCTACTTTATCACAGTCACAGTTCGTAGTAGTGGCTGTAACTGTTAAGCTGATGGCAGATAAAACTTTGTGGCTTTGCCTGACATTTATAATTTTGCCAGCAAAGTGCCAGACGCAAAAGTTATACCACAATGAACGCCAAGAAAACAATTTTTTACTGCTGTTTTGCTCGTCAAAATTGCTGTGGATTTTATATATTTAGCTTTGAAAATATCAGTAATGCAATTAAATTTCATGTTTCTGCATGAAAACTCGAATTTAGACGAAACAAAATAAATATTAAGCCGGCTGATTGTCAACGCGCGCAAAAAATGGGAGTTGGCCAACTTTTCGCTTCGCGCTGCAGTTGCAACGATCTATGTGGCATGCTTTGTGCGTTCTCATACAATTCATCAATCGCGCAATCCTACTATAAAAACATCACTGCGACTGTTCTTTTGTCACAGTATGTCACGGTGACTTTTTGGAAGTTGTCACAGCAGTTAACAGTGACTTTTGAGTAACCGTGACAAAGTCCAAATATACCACAAATACCATTTCTCAGTACTGTACCTAAATGCCTCAAGAGGTATGTATGCATCATGAGAGCCTTAGATTATATGGCCGAATCCGGCTCTGATTTTCCATTAAATGAAATTTTTTCTGTCAGTACGGCACTTATAAAATAAATCTCCATAACAAATTTCAAATACTTCCAGAGATTTTCTATCCTTCCAGAGATATGTATTAAGAAAGTTTGAGTATGTATGGGAGGCGACATGCATCCTTTTTTAATAAATCACATTTTTTCCATGAGCAATTGATACATTTTTTATACTCAACTCCATACCAAGTTCCAGTATTCTTCTACAAACAATGGATATGTGGCAAGAAAACGTTTATTTGTACGGGAGGTACCACGCCCCTTTTTCTTATAACCCAAATGTCCTTCCATGAGTTTGGAATTGATTTTATATACCCCAGTACCAAGTCCCAGTACTTTACTATGAACACTTTTAGAGATATGCAGTATAACACAGTAAATTTGTACGGGATGTACCACGACGCCCCCTTTTCGAATAACTCAAATTTTTCTTCATAAGTATGGAATTAGTTTTGTATACACATTTCGGTACCAAGCTCCAGTCTTTTGCAATAAACACCTCCAGAGATATGCAGCATAGAAAAATAAATTTGCATGGGAGTTGCCACACCACCTTGTCCAATAACTCTAATTTTTAACCATGAGTATGGGATTAGTTTCACATACACTTGTACATATGTATTTCGATACCAAGCTTAACTACTTTACCCCAAATATATGATTAGATATGTAATATGAAACTTTCAGTCAGTATGGAAGGTGTTACGCTTCTTTTCGAATAACGTCCATTTTTCTCTGTGAGTATGAATTTGATTTCGCATACATATCTCCATACATAGTTCCAGTTCTCTACCACAAATAATTCCAGATATATGTATATATTACGAAAATTCCAATTCGTATTGGAGGGGCTTTCAATCCAGGTCATAACCCATCTGTGTGCAAAATTTCATTTTCAAACACGTGGCAACTCTTGAAATAGTAACCTATTTTCCAATCTAGGTCATAACCTATCTGCGTGCAAGATTTCATTCAAATCCGTTCAGACGTTTCCGCGTATTAAATTAATTAAATTTGTTTAGCAGATGGCAACTCTCAAAAAGATAGCCTATTGTCCAGCTTATAACCTAGAGCTATCTGTGTGCAAACTTTCATGCAAATCAGTGCAGTAGTTTCCGCGTATTAATATAATTAAACTTTTTTAGCAGGTGGCAACTCTTAAAAAATTAGCCTTTTTCAAATCTATGTCACAGGCTATCCGCGTGCAAATTTTCTAGCAATTCCGTTCATTCATTTCCGCGTATTAATTTAATTAAACATTTCCAACAGCCGGCAACTCTTAAATAAAATCATAGTTCAAAAAACTAAAACCTCCCTATTATAATTGCCATTCGTACTGTCATCAGGTATGTAACTTGAGAATAGAAATCGCTGCATCTTTTAGGCGCATCAATATTACATAGTTACATCCCGAGCTAATAAAAGTAAGGTAATAAGGTAATAATAAAAAAGGAGCCTATTTTCAAACCTCGGTCATAAGCAGGCATGGGCAGTGAGTTAGCAGGTGCTAAAAGAGCGTAAGCGTTGCGTGTACGTATACAAGCGAGAGCGCATCGATGAGAACACGACAGCATGCAAAATGAATTAGGTACACTAACCCATGCTAACTTTTAGCTCACGCTTGTTTGTGGTAGTGCCCACCTCTGGTCATAAGCTATCCGTGTGCTAAATTTCATGCACATCCGTTCAGTCGTTTCAGCGTATTAATTTAATTAAACTTTTTGGTGGCAACTCTTAAGAAAAGTAGCCTATTTTCCAAATTAGGTCATAAGCTATTCGTGTGCAAATTTTCATGCAAATCCGTTCTGTCATTCCCGCATATTATATAAATTAACATTTTTAACAGGTGGCAACTCTTAAAAAAAATAGCCTATTAACCAATCGGGTCCATAAGCTATCTGCGTACAAAACTTCATGCAAATCCCTTTAGTAGTTTCCGCGTGATGATTTCCCAAACATCCAAAGATACAAACTTTCACATTTATAATGTTAGTAAGATTAGTAAGAATTATAGCTGAAGAAATATAGTATTTTCGTGTACTATATTTTTTCCAACACTATACGCCGATCGGAAAAATAGTACAATACTATATATTATAGTACGGTTGGCAGCCCCATCTAAACAGCCAAATAATGTAAATTTTTTTACAAAAATTATTAATTGGCAAAATGCATGGGAACCTTAAAAAACCGATTGGAAACCAGACTTTGAACGCTTACTTAACGCAAGAGCATAAACGCTGATTATTGGGCCCTGCAAAGGATGTATTGATGCTTCTGGTATGCAACAAATTTACAAAGAAAGAAAAGCTCAGGTATGCAAGACTTACGCTACGCGCACACTGCAGTCGGCATTGGCCGAATTGTGCTCGGCCGATATCGGCTATATGCGGGCGATATGAATAAACCTTTGTGATTACAGTAAAACCCGCTTATGTACCTCACGAAAAATGTCAGCTTTTTGAGGTACTTAGGCGGGGTGGGTACTTAAAAGAACCCGCTTAAGTACCCCGATGCGGGTACTTAAGCGAACATAATTATTGACGTAGTTACATCTTTTTGTTAACTTACATAAATATGTAAATCCTTGAATAAAACATAAACATTTAATGAAGTATACGTATTTATTTAAGATTTTTCAACTATAATACAGTCCATTCCCTAACAAATACCATGTAAACCTAAGCTTAACTTAAGCGGGTTTCACTGTATATGAGTGCTCTCACACATAAACCGATAACCGAATCGGCATCGGCCGTTGACGTCCGTCAGTGACGATAAATTCAAACATGTTTGTTTTTCTCGTCCGATGTCAGGTGAAAATGGACTGCGAAAAATTAACTTATTGGGTGCAAAACAAAAAAATTACCTATCACATCACATGTTTAGAGTATGTCAATTAAAATTTATCAAAATATTTCACTGCTTATAAAATTTAAATGAAAACTAGATTTGTGGGTACAAATACGGTCGAATAATAATCTGGTTAAGTGTGTAAATCAGTTCCGACGATCAAATTGTTCGGCCGAAATCGGTCGGCCTATCGGATGCAATGTGCGCCTAGCGTTAAGGCATAAACAGACGGCAGCGTTGATCCGGATCAACTCGGGAATTAACTACAGTTGATCCGGATTAAGTCCGAGTTAATCCGGATCAACGCTGCCGTCTGTTTAAGGCTTTAGACTTGACCTAAAAATTGTATATCTGGCATATGAGCAGCGCGTGTATGTAGTTACCCTAAAAACCAACTTCGCTTAGAAACTTGGGAGAACTATAGATTTTTGATTTCCAAGTCAAATTTCTACGTGTAAAGAGAGCCGTGGGAGAATCATGCTGCCATCTCATTTTTTCACAAAATCTACAAATATACCACACAAAGATAATTTTTTGTATAAATGTAATTCATCTGGCAATCGAAAAATAAACTTTCAAATAAAGACAGAAAATTTTATAAAAACAATCAAAATTTTCAACGGGTAAATACATTTATTTTTATAATAATTTTGAATCAAACCAAAGTTTAACGTTTAAAGAATCAAAACAAACGGAAAAGTTAATTGGTGACACGCTGAGTAATTGCGCACTTGTGCACAAGTGTATATTAATTTTGTTCACATAATGGTTGTTTGTAACAAAACGAATCGAGATAGATATAGACAAATGTATACATAAATGCTCAGAATGAATAGAGAAGTCGATTAAGCCATGTCTGTCTGTCTGTCCGTCTGTCCGTCCGTCCGTGTACACGATAACTCGAGCAAAAATTGAGATATCTGAACGAAATTTGGTATGTAGATTTCCATTTATCCAAGGTAGGTTGGTATTGAAAATGGGCGTAATCGGACTGTAACCACGCCCACTTCCCTTATAACGGTAATTTGCAGAAATACGAAAACTGCGATATTTTAGTAACTACTGGAGATTATCCACTCAAAATTGATATTTACAATAAGTTTTAGACGAAAAATAAGAATATTATAAATTTTCGGAAAACGGGCTTAGCCACGCCCACTTATGGTTACATATGTATATCTTGGTAACCGCTACACCAATTTCTTCCAAACTTGGCACAGTTGTTGGCACAACATACCAAATGGCCGAAAAGTTTTAAAATCGGACAATAACCACGCCCACATCCCATATAACGGTAATTTAGAGAAATACAAAATCTTCTATAAAACAGTAAATATTAAAGCTAATTTATTCAAAATTGATGCTTGCAACAATTCTTTACCAAGAAATACGTTTATGGTAAAATTTGGGAAAATGGGCGTGGCACCGCCCACTTATGATCACATATATGTATATCGGTAACCGTTATACCAATTTGTGCCAAACTCGGTATTTTTATTGTCCTTGCCACATAAAAGCAAATCGGACTAAAATTGAGGCCGCTTTTCATATATCGGTACATTTCAGAACTGCTTGAAACTTCAAAATTTCGAAATCTAAGGACTCTAATTTACTCAAAATTGATACGCCCCGGATTACCATGTAGCGGTAAGGTGAAAAACATATATTTAATACGTGCGCCGGGTGTTTAATGTTCGGCTCCGCCCGAACTTAGACTTTCTTACTTGTTTTTATTTAAATTTTTGTTTATACGTATTTCACATACTACTTTCTTGACACTGTGGACGCCAGAAGGAACAACACAATACACGTAAATGTTGTTTTTGCTCTAATGCGGAGTCCGCAGGGTACACAATTGGGACTCCTTCTACGATGCGCTGATTCTCCTAGGGAGGCTAGGAGGGCGTGCCAAAGGAGCACATCCACCGCACATAGGGGTATTTGACCGATTTTGGCGGCCAACATTATTTGTATGAAAATTTTAAGTCAAAATGTTTAGAAACGACGTGTTACAACATTTTAAAACTGTACATGTTCAAAATCAAATAAATAGAGTGGAGGATGTCCAAGTATTAGACCAAAACAACGAAAATAAAGTTTCTTGAAGTTTGACATCGATAGACTCCATGGTATCGAGGTCCGATTGTGGAAACATTGATACCTACGGATTCATATCGCCGCGGAGAAGGTTTATATCTAGGTTAGAACATAAAAAGGGTTGCCACCTGCTAAAAAATCGAATGCAACTAAGTTAAATTATTACTACAATATGGGTATCAATCGAGATGTTTTTGAAAAGGCTTTATTTCTAAACAACATGTGGGAGGATTACCATCTGTTTAAAGATTAATTTCAACTTTAATTCAAGGGAATTAGGTAACGGAAATATGTATAACAATACTGGTGTCAGACTGAAAAGTTTAATAAAGTTATAGTTTGAAACTATTTTTAACAGGGCTGCCACTTGCTTAAAAATTAAATTCAATGCATATGATAGGTTAAATTAATTTTAACAATATGGATATGGAAAATGAGATGGTTTGTCACCTGTCAAAAAATGTAACTCAATTAATTTCAATGAATTGCTACGCTAAGGGTATCATCCAAAACGGCTCTGAGGGGGCTTAATTTTCAATTACATTTAGTAGGATTGCTACCTGTTTAAAAAACCAAATTAAAACAAAATAACGTATGATTAAAAAAACACAATATACGGAGTAACCATTATGTTGAATTTTATTGTAATAATTTGCACCTTATCTAACACGCAGAAATTTCATTGTTTGTTTTATTGAAATGTCTTTTAACTTTAATTTTTTAGTGAATCTTTTGTGCCTTCTTAGAATTAATAATTATAAATAATTTCGAATACGTGGCAACTTTGTACACATATCTCCATATACGCTTAAAATTAAAAACATTATCTGAATACAAAATTCCGTCAAAATCGTTACGAGTCGTTTCCTAGGAACCTTTGGATGTAGTATATACATACATATTTACAAAAATTCATTGTTTAAAATAATGAGATACATAAATATATGTAGTTTGAGAAAAAATCTTACGATTTTACTGCCTTAAAAACTTATTAGCAAATTTTTACGAGAACTTACCCTTAAATAGAGAATTTTTTTCTAAATGTACTGACAACTATTTTCTCCCTGCAACTCTCCAAATTTTTATATTGAACCTCTCCTCCCCCACCGTCCTAGCACCCTCTTAACGTTGTCGGGCGTCTTGACTTTCCTCCCCCCTAGCTCCCCCCTTTACTCCTTGAACACTTTTACATAACACCCTGTTTTCAGCAGTTTTTTTGTTTGTTTCCAAACTACGAACTGCCAAGCATACATAACACCCAAGCAAGAATCTAAGTGCCGTTGAGTGGTGTTACATAACTTTATGACTGTAGTTCATTTCTCTATTCCATTAAAATTTGCAAAAATATGATATTTTTCCTTGTAGATCTGCCGGTACCTGTTTATATTATATTTGTATTAAACTATTTGGATTATATGGTATTTCTCTGCTTTACAATTATCCAATTTAATATAACTTAAAAAATGAACACACGATTTAAAGCACATTTTTACAACTTCGGCTTGTATTAAACACATCTAAAAACCAAATAAACAATTATCAACACGGCACTTTGACAGCGCGGTGCGAGCGAGTTAAAGCAAAGAGGGATTAAAAAATAACGGAATCTAGTCACGAATTATATTCTCTTCGCCCTATATTCAGTTATATAAATAGGCAAGCATGAATAAGTGGAAACAATTTTCTCCCATGTTTCTTAACCGATTCGAATGATTGTTGCTTTGTTGGAAAGGTGTTTCGGAGGAGGGGTGCACAAACTTTTAACTTTTCCGATAGGTGGCGCAGGGGTCGAGCTATACTAAAAAATCGCATTTATAGTCCGATGTGCTTCAAACTCAGAATATACATTCGCTACATAAATACACCTGCCAAAAATGAGCTGGCTCCAAAGTCGAGTTATGTCAAATTAAGTTCCATGCAATATGTTCTCATATATATATGTATATATAAACTAGCAGAGCACCCGACGTCGTTCGGGGTAAACAAATCAAAGTATAAAACAGTAATACAAATATTGAGCTAAGCCTAAATGAGAGGAGGAAAACTATTTTCTTCCTGTTTAAATTAAGGCATCCTTATGAACCATAATTTTAGGTTTATCGTACTTCAACTAATATATATTGATCATCACTTTCTGTACTAAAAATCTTGTTCCATTATTAATGTTAGGTGGATTAAGGTAACGATCAAATTTCTAAATTAAAATTTGTCTACTACGGTACACTTTTCTGGTAGAATGTTTAATTCGGGTGAAGTTTTATTCATTATGAATGCACCTTTTCATTTAACAGCATCGCGGGATTAAAAAACGATTTAATCTTTCCATTTCAAAATAATCTAAAGACGGTAAGGTTTAAAAAAAAAAAAACACACACAGTTTTAAATATCCGAGTTATCTAATAGATGAATACATATATGTATATCCCCCTTTTACAAACTCATTTATATATACTTTACTCTGAACACTTCCCATTGATACCTATAAACGAATACCAAAATTCAAGTTCATGTGGCTTATGGTTCCCAATTTACGCCTGATTGAAAATTCCCCCCTAAGGGATGTGCCACGCCCATTATATATATAAGCACCTACGATAGATGTGTCTGCATACCAAATTTAAATTTCATGTGACTTATGGTTTTGAAGTTATAGCTGAACAAATTTTCCACGCCTATGGGCTGTGCCACGCCTCCTTTACAAACTCGTTTATATATACCCTCCTATAAGCACCTACCATTGAAATGTCTGCATACCAAATTTAAAGTTCGTGGGACTTATGGTTCCGAAGTTATGGCTGATACAAAATTCCACGCTAATGAGATGTGCCACGCCCCCTTTCACAAACGCATTTATATATACCTTCATATAAGCACCTACCATTGATTTGTTTGCATATTAAATTTCAAATTCGAGGGACTTATAGTTCCGAAGTTATAGATGATAAAAAAATCCACGCCTATGGGATGCGTGGGACTTATGGTTCCGAAGTTATGGCTGATAAAAATTCCACGCTAATGGGATGCGCCACGCCCCCTTTTACAAACTTATTTATACAGAACTTATTATAAGCACCTACCAGATATGTATATGACTGCATACCCATTTTCAATTTGATGCGACATATGGCTCCGAAGTTATAGCTGATAAAAATTGCAACGAATATGTGATATGCCATGCCCCGTTTCACAAACTCGTTTATATATACCCTCCTATAAATACCTACCATTGATATGTCTGCATGCCAAATTTCAAGTTCGTGGGACTTATGGTTCCGAAGTTATAGCTGATAAAGGATTCCACTTCTATAGGATGTGCCACGCCCCTTTTACAAAGTCATTTATATATACCCTCATACAAGCACCTGCCAATGACATATCTGCATACCAAATTTCAAGTTAGGCGAGCTTATGGTTCCGAAGTTATGGCTGATAAAAAATTGCACGCCTATGGGATCTGCCACGCCCCCTTTTACAAACTCGTTTATATATACCCTCGTATAATCACCTACCATTGATATGTCTGCATACCAAATTTCAAGTCCGTGTGACTTGTGGTTCTGAAGTTATAACTGATAAAGGATTCGACGCCTATAGGATGTGTCACGCCCCCTTTTACAAAGTCATTTATATATACACTCGTATAAGCACTTACTATTGATATGTCTTCATACCAAATTTCAAGTTCGTGTGACTTATGGTTCCGAAGTTATGCTGATAAAAAATTCCACGCCTATGGGATGTGCCACGCCCCCTTTTACAAACCCGCTTATATACCCTCGTATAATCACATACCATTGACATAATTGCATACCAAATTTCAAGTTTGTGTGACTTGTGGTTCCGAAGTTATAACTGATAAAGGATTCTATGCCTATAGGATGTGTCACGCCCCCTTTTACAAAGCCATTTATATATACCCTCATATAATCACCTACCATTGATATGTCTGCGAAAGCTTTCGCTACTCGACTCTCACACCTGCTCTCAGAGAGCACTCTTCAACAAAGTGACATATGCGAGCAGTGGAACCACATTTCCCGCTCATTAAGTACCGCCGCCGAAGAAGTAGTCGGATTTCAGCGAGCCCGAAAGAACAACTGGTACGATGAGGAGTGTCAGGAAGCTGCAGAGAAAAAAGATGCCGCCTACAGGGCCACGCTGCGATCGGGCGCAACGCGCGCTATGTGGGACCGCTATAGGGATCTGAAGAGGGAAGCGAGACGTATTTGCCGCAACAAGAAGAGAGAGGCAGAAATACGTGAGTGCGAAGAGCTGGAAATGCTGGCTGACAGGAGGAATGCCCGAAAATTTTACCAGAGAGTTAGGCGACTTACGGAAGGTTTAAAGACCGGGGCGCACTCCTGTAAGAACAATAATGGCGACCTAGTAACTGATGTCCAGAGCGTACTTAAATTATGGAGGGAACACTTTTCCGCCCTACTAAATGGTAGCAGCACGGAAAGTTGTGGAGAAGAATAACCCGAGCCCGCAGTCGATGATGACGGAGTCGACGTTCCACCGCCTGACTATGACGAGGTACGTATAGCAATAACGCGGCTGAAAAACAACAAAGCCGCTGGAGCTGACAGCCTGCCAGCTGAGCTATTCAAGTACGGCGGCGAGGAGTTGATAAGGTGCATGCATCAACTCTTGTGCAGAATATGGTCAGATGAACGCATGCCCGACGACTGGAATTTAAGTGTGCTCTGCCCAATCCACAAGAAAGGTGACCCCGCCATTCGCGCCAACTACCGCGGGATCAGCCTTCTAAGCATAGGTTACAAGGTCTTATCGAGCGTATTGTGTGAAAGACTGAAGCCCACCGTCAATGAACTGATTGGGCCTTATCAGTGTGGCTTTAGACCTGGCAAATCCACCATAGACCAGGTACTCACAATACGCCAAATCTTGGAAAAGACCCGCGAGAAAAGGATCGACACTCACCACCTATTTGTCGACTTTAAAGCCGCTTTTGACAGCACTAAAAGGAGTTGCCTATACGCCGCTATGTCTGAATTTGGCATCCCCTCAAAACTCATACGGCTGTGTAAAATGACGTTGAGCAATACCACCAGCTCCGTCAGAATTGGAAAAGAAAACAAAACGGGGTTTCAGACAGGGCGACTCCCTTTCATGTGACTTCTTTAATCTGATGTTGGAGAAGATAATAAGAGCTGCAGAACTGAACCGCTCAGGAACAATTTACTACAAGAGCGTGCAATTGCTGGCTTATGCCGATGACATCGACATCATCGGTAACAAAAACCGCGAAGTCTGTTCTGCCTTTTCCAAGTTGGATAGGGAATCAAAGCGCATGGGTCTGGTGGTAAACGAGGACAAGACGAAGTATCTCCTGTCATCAAACAAACAGTCAGCACATTCGCGCCTTGGCACCTACGTCACTGTTGACAGTTACAATTTCGAGAAAGTAGAGAATTTCGTTTACTTGGGAACCAGCATTAACACCGATAATAATGTCAGCATTGAAATCCAACGTCTTGCCAACAAGTGCTACTTTGGACTGAGTAGGCAATTCAGGAGTAAAGTCCTCTCTCGACGCACGAAAACCACGCTCTATAAGTCACTCATCATGCCCGTGCTGGTATATGGCGCAGAAGCATGGACAATGACAACATCCGATGAGGCGGCTCTTGGAGTGTTTGAGAGAAAGATTTTGCGGAAGATTTACGGTCCTTTACACGTTGGCGACGGCGAGTACCGCAGACGATGGAACGATGAGCTGTATGAGCTTTACAACGATATGGACATAGTGCAGCGAATTAAAATACAGCGGCTCCGCTGGCTTGGTCATGTCGTTCGAATGGACACCGACGCTCAAGCTCTGAAAGTATTCAACTCGGAACCCGCTGGTGGTAGCAGAGGAAGAGGGAGGCCCCCACTGCGATGGAAAGATCAGGTGGAGAAGGACTTGGCTTCACTTGGCGTTTCCAATTGGCGTCAGTTGGCACAGAGGAGAAACGACTGGCATGCTTTGCTGAACTCGGCCAAAATCGCTTAGGCGGTTACAGCGCCAAAAAAGAAGAAGAAGAAGAATTGATATGTCTGCATATTCGTGTGACTTATGGTTCCGAAGTTATAGCTGATAAAAAATTCCACGCCTATGGGATGTTCCACGCCCCCTTTTGCAAACTCGTTTATATATACCCTCCTATAAGCACCTACCGTTGATATGTCTGCATACCAAATTTCAAGTGGTCTGGAAGTTATGGCTGATTAAAAATTTCACGCCTATGGGGGTGCCACGCCCCTTGTCGGATCCCAATTTTTTTCACCCTCTTATAGGCCCAGGTGTCATGGCAATACTCTGGCAAAATTTTGTTCGATTCTGTCCGTCTGTTTAGACTGCAACCTGGCACATACATACATACTTCCACAAATATATAGTAGATATATCCTTCTCTTTGCGTAAAATAATTTTTGGGGATGTCTCGGCCACAGGGCCACCTATCGTGTAAGTTTCAAGTCCAAATATTTCTATTCAATTGGCTAAATTGTTTTCTAAATATGAGCCAAATCAGCAAGTAAATGTAATTTTTTAGGAATATTCTGACCCCAGCGCCACCTAGCGAGCAAATTTTTTTCAGAAATATTTCTTTTCAAGGTACTGATATATGTTCCAAATATGAACCAAATCAGTCCAGCCGTTTAATAGTTTAGTGACATTCAATGTACAGAAAACTGTATGAAATTGTGAAATGGTGACGTCTCAGCATTCTTCATTTTTCGGCAACAATAACAAAAAATTTCAATTTTTTTTAAATCAAAGAACCTTCCACACAGAAGCTCCAAAAATGTGCTTTTTACAGAATTTGAAATCGGTTTAGCCGTTTGGTCAGGCATCGCGGTCATACGAAAAACATTTCATTTTTAACCGACTTCCAAAAAAGGAGGAGGTTATCAGTTCGTCGGAATATTTTTTTTTTTTTTTTTTTTTATGTATGTTACCGCATAACTTTGGACCACGTCAACCGTGGTAGGAAAGGTAGTGTCTCAGAGGTGG
The DNA here is from genome assembly GCF_013731165.1 of Rhagoletis pomonella. Classification (NCBI taxonomy): domain Eukaryota; kingdom Metazoa; phylum Arthropoda; class Insecta; order Diptera; family Tephritidae; genus Rhagoletis; species Rhagoletis pomonella. Next base: position 53,252,803 of record NW_023458557.1, read on the forward strand.
TCCCATACTAATCTGGTTAAGATCCGATCAGCGGATCATGAGATATATATATATATATTTTTTTTTATATGAGAGTTGAAGTCGGTTTTTTTTTTTTTAAATTACTAGTTATATATATAGATACATAGGCAAGCATGAATAATTGGGAACAATTTGCTCCTATGTTTCTAAACCGATCCGAATGATTGCTGCTTTGTTGGAAAGGTGTTTCGGAGGAGGAGTGCACAAACTTTTAACTTTTCCGATAGGTGGCGCAGGGGTCGAGCATTTATAGTCCGATGTGCTTCAAACTCAGAATATATATTCACTACATAAGGATAAATACACCTGCCAAAATTAAGCCCGATAGGTGCCTTCAAAGTCGAGTTATGGCAAGTTAAGGTCCATGCAATATGTTTCCATATCTTATATATTAATTCGCAAACATGATTTTTGTGGTACACTTTTGAGGTACTTAATCCCCATTGATTTAAATGAAACTAATATCAGATGAAAGATGAGTTGGTGGAGATGTGCCGAATTTAGGTTTAACCCTCTAAGGGCCACTTTGAGCGAAACACTAAAAAAAACTATTTAAAGTCCTGATTGGTACAAGTTCAGCCCGAATTTCAGTTAGAGAATCAACATGTCAGCTTATATATTACCAGCTGGTGCCCGCGACCTTGTCTGCGTAATAAAATGCTCACTTACAAATAGCAGAAAGAAAAACTATTAACATTAACTTTAATTTAAAATACTTTATTTACAAAATTTCCTTAAAAACTACGTTTGACGTTTTTCCTTCGCTAGCTAAAATGTTGCAAAGTTGGCCGTGTGAGAAACAGCTGGTCCTTAGATCAACACCAACGGCATTTAGCGTCTGCCCCTGCGACTTGTTAATAGTCATAGCAAAGCAAACGCTTACAGGAAACTGTATCCTTTTAAATTGAAAATTATTTGGAATAAGTGGTATTCGTGGTATGAAAACGACTTCGCCTGCGCCACAACCCGTTAAAATTTCTTCTTCAATAATATTTTTGTGTAACTTCATCACTTTCAGTCTAGTGCCATTACACAATTTTGGAGGGGTTATATTTCGAAGGAGCATAATAGGTACACCGACTTTAAGAGATATTTTGTGCGCAGGAAGACCCTTTGCAGTAAGTGTATTTCAAAATTCTACCGGATAATTTGTAACATCATCTTGGTCGACTACAGTGTTTATTGACGTGTAAACTATTTCACTCCCTTCGATAGCTGATAGGATATTATTGTTAATTTCCGCTGCTTGGTCGTTCTTGGGTGTCAAAATCGCTCGTTCACATATCCAGGAGTTTTGCTGTTGTAATATTTGTGCAACGTCTTCGTACACTGCATGAATGAGTTCCGTTTCCGTAGAAACAATCTTGCCAATCGTGTTTGGTAGCGTTATTTGGTTATCTATTTCTGGTAAACTTCCTTCACCAATTTTCAGGAACACATTACAAAATTCTTGAGCTCGTAAGTCATCACCAAGTTACACTCTCATATTGACTGTTAAACGCACTCTTCGAATCTGTGACCAAAGGAAAGATCGTTTTAGGGAGGCGTTTATCTCGTCAGCCCTTGCACCTTTTGTTACTACAGGCAGTGTTTGGCGAAAATCACCACAATAGCGAACTGTAACCATTCCCATTAGCTGGTTTTTTCTGCGAATATCTCTCAAGGTTCGATCTACAGCTTCTACACCTTTTCTGTTCGCCATCGTGCATTCATCCCATACAAGTAAACAGCAGTCTTGTATAACGTTTGCTTTGTCACTATTGCGTGAAACTGCGCATATTGGGAATTCGCTACTGTCTAAGTCTATAGGGATCTTGAACATCGTGTGCGCTGTTTTCCCACCAGGTAATAATGTGGCAGCAATCCCAGAAGATGCTACTGCAAGTGCTATTTTGCCTTGTCTTCTGGTTTCTGACAAGACAGCTGTGGTAAGAAAAGTTTTCCCAGTTCCACCAGGAGCATCTAGAAAAAATATTTTTCCAGCATTTTCATTCACGCTTTGGAGGACGGCATCATAAATTACTTTTTGTTCGGGCGTGAACTTTGCCGTATAACAATTAACGATTTCAGCCATCGTATCTGAACCGTAGTTTGTCTCAGCGGCATACTCTCGATTCACATAAGGTTCATGAAGCAATTGTTGTGGACTTGGTAGCCCGTACCCACTCAATAAATTACCTCCAATGGAGACGACGACATTATGCGACCGTTTGTTCGCACAATATCATCGTCCGAATTACGTCTTAGAGCACGTAAGAAATCTTCTGACAGATGATGCTGATATTTGTTCCATAACTCCAGTGGATTTGAAAGTCCGCAAAACACCAACATGACCGCGAACAAATGTCTCATCCGGCAGGGACTATCACTGATGCTAGCTTCCTCAAGAGTTTCAATCCAATGTTGGTCACAGTCAAGTAGACGATGTGCTCTGCAGGCTGCGTGAAACGTGGGATACGTAACGCCATCGACTGTCTTTAAGAACGTAAAGGAAGTTGGACCCTCACAGGGTGCAGTAATAAACGGAAATAATAGCATTCATTATTATTAGGATGTACTGTATAAACCCTACCAAGTGCTTTGTCTTTAAAAATTCCTGGGAACCCTTCTACCAAACTACCGCGTTTGCGTCGATTAAATTCAGCTTTTTCGCTTATCGTACGTGTAGTATAACGGTACTTCATCATACATCAGAGTTTTTGCAAATTGGTCTTCTGTGCATAATGTAAAATATGCCAAAAGTTTTGTTTGGCGAGGGTTTTCAACATTCTGTCTAACGTTATCTGGATTAAAATAAATTCGCTGGCCATTCTCCAAGTGAACGTCTAAATGCATGACTGTAGGATATCGATCATGTATGGAAAATCCCAAGATCCACCAAACTGCTACGGATGTACATATGCAGCGACCCGTCTGGTATTCGGTCACTTCGTCTTGGTCAACGACCTGCAAAGCAAATGTAGCTTGGTCGCTACCTTTATTTACATACTTGCAGACATACTTAATAGACTTGACGCTGCTGCAAGACTCAACATTTATATGAACTTGGAATGTTCTAGAAAGAACTTTGGAATATGGAACGATCCAGGTATTGTTAACATCAAACGTTTGCCCATGCATATTCACCTCACAAGTGAATCCACAATCCGCGGGTGATCGACGGCGATGTAATGGATACCCATCGTCATCAGTGATGGTTTCGCTGAAAAACTTTTTTGGGAACCTCTTTGAGCAATGTCCGTCTTTCATGCGAGGTGAACTTGTATTCAATGAACCACAGGGACCATGAATAATGTGACCAACTATTTCATAGCTCAAAGCAGTACAGGCTAGGTTGGGTTAGGTTAACGCCACGAGCCGATTACCAAATTTCGAATGAGGCTAATTTCGATCCCTGAGCGCTAAGTGTTAATTCATAAGAGCGAGCCAAAATCCTTCCATCTTAGCCTCGCGAAGGTTGGACAGTCTAGAAGAAAGTGTGGAGATGATTTCACTTTATCTTCCTCTTGGCAGCTGATACAAAAGGGATCAGTTGAAATTTCTAGTCTTACCGAGTGAATATCAATCGCGTAATGGCCTGTCAGAACCCCCTTCAGTAGCTCTTGAGAGGTAATGTGGTATTCGGCACCTTTAAAGCGTAACGATGGGTCACTCGTGTCTTGCGCTACAAAAAGTATTTGAAAGTGCCTTATAAAAACATTTTCTGCAGCGGAGAAACGTCTTCTTTTCCTCTTTTATGTCACAAAAGGAGCATCGCTTTCTTTTGTCTTTTATTATGTATTAATAGTATATGAGATTTCATTATAGCAAGTACGAAGTATGCATGATAATCTAGCGCTCTCGGAGCTCACTCTAGGCCCAACCCATCCAAGAGTGTACCGCAGGAGGACAGAGGCGTCCGTAGTTGCTCCTTATCTCGGGATAACGTTTTAAGGGTGCCTTTCCAACGCCAGGTCATCAGCCACGCAGTTTTCCGCGATGTTACTGTGACCCGGCACCTAAACTACAATAAGTACCTAAAAAGTACTCTGGCGCGATGGATAAAGAAGTCAAATATTCCTTTACCGATTTCTAATGCACCATCACACCCTTTAGCAGTGAGTCTACCGCTTCCTTGATGACAGCTATTTCTACCTGGAAGACACTGCAGAAGTCCGGAGCCTTAGTAACCTTAGTAGGTAGAGATAGCTTCTGGAAGGCATTTCAGAGGCGCTGTAATCTATGTGTTCAGGGCGAAGTCAAAGCCCCCCCGCCCCTTCCCCCCATAAATCCAGAGTGTTACCACCCGCTTTCCCTTAGCCTAATAGCAGTTCGTGCTACTACAATTCTGTCTACAATATCCTCAGGCGCCGTGTTCAACGTGACGTTAAGCGCCCTTGTAGGTGTGGTTCCTAATGCTCCACTAATTCCTTATTTACAAGTGTAGCTTTCTCTAGCGGGTTCTACCAGACAAGGGCTCCGTGAAACAAGATCAGCTTAAATCTGGTTCTATAGAGATAACGAATTAGCTTTTACCGATAGCTAGTTTTGCTGAGATTTACTGCGAGGCCACTCTTGATCGCCCACCTAGTTACCAGCATCAGGTAACTTTAAAGCAGAAAAAAAGGGTGTATAGAAACCGTCCCTTAACCAAAAGATTCACATAACCTACATAGGCGAGCACCCGACATACCACTTTTTCAGTTCCTCCAGAAAGTCGTTTACAACCGCAACGCAGAGCAGGGGAGGGAGAACATCACCTTTTGAAGTACCCATATTGTCTCTGCACTGCAGTGCAGGCGCTCCCCCACCTCGCCGCGACAGTTCTGTCACAAAGTAAGCAGTAGATAAGCCTTATTCGGTTGCTTTTAACCCCCAGATTATGAATAGACTTGACTATTGCCTCTTGACCTTGCAATAAGTATGTTGAGTTTTTGAAAGATAGTCACGAAGAATCGCGTTTCTTATATACAGGTCTATCCATCTCTCTAGGGGTTTTAGCAAAAACAAAGACAGACTGATAGGCCTAAAATCTCTAGGAGAAACATGAGAGCCTTTTCCGGCCTTCGGGATGAACGCAAAAGTGCCAACCCTCCAAGCCTTGGGGATGTACCTGGTCCTCACGCAGTTCGCCAGTTTGATGCAATCGGTCCCCGGCGACTTTAATTATTTGAACGAATTTATCGCCAAAGCCATGTTACGAAGAAGTACAAAATACAAGAACGAAGTGCAAGAGCTAAAAAAGAAGTACTGTACTTCCGAAAGAAGTACGGTTGGTCACATTAACCATGAATCATATGACTTTTGACAATTTGATGAAGAGCAGAGTCTAAGTTAGGATCTGGTATCTCAGCGCTGATAACTTTATCGATCTCAATATTTCCGGATTTTTTCGTCCAACCATAGCAAAATGTGGCAGGCCACGCTTTTGCCATTCAACTCAATACATGTGACAGCGGACTGACCCGAATACTTTTTCGTGCGCAAGAATACTCATTAGGAACTTTAATTTTAAGTTAAACACCCGAGAGACTAAGTCATGTCTATCGAACGGCTGTTGCCCTTCAAGAAGCTCGCAAGTGATCTCAGGCCACTTAGGATTGGTGGTGATTGTAATAAATAAATCTGGACGGCCATACTTTCGCACATAGCAAAAGGCGTCTCGCGTGCGTGAGTGCATGTATCGCGGACTTCCTGTAAACGTTGAAGGGATGATTATTTTTCGGCCTAAGTTTTGCGGATCTATATCCTGCCGAATAGCGTCTCTTAAGTCGATATATTTTTCTACTCGTAGCTATTTTTGATGGCATCGAATGAACATTAAACGCTCCGTTTCAATTTTATCATACTGATCGACCAAAAATTGATTGAAGAGCGCACGATAACAATGCAAATGGGGACTTTCATTGGCACGAAGTGGAATAAAATAACTATAAAGCCAATACCTTTTTATTTGGAGTTGGGAGGCCTGTAGCAGGATTAACGGTATTCACTGCTAAATTATAGCCATCCTCTCCCCGACAATACATGAGTGGGTATTGCAGGCAATCGTAAGAACGATGTGTCTCACTTATTCTTTGAAGACGATCATAATGCATGCGCAAAACAATGTATCTTTGTCACATTCTTGGTTGACCAGCAATATGGCGACTTAATTGATTGCAGCTGCATTGTACCGTCCTGGATGAGCTGCAATCGGTCTTTTCTCAGCGGAAATTACAAACTTATAGTTATTGTTCACATCGTTAGTCATATACTCCAGAGCCGTTTTAAAGCTCTGACATAAGGATTTACGTCGTGCAAAATTCTCTGTAGCCCATTGGTTATGGCAGGGTCCAAATTGGGTATATGTTGCCTTCTAACGTTTGCTTGTTCAGCGTAGTCCGTGATGAAATACACTTGCAAAAATTTACGCACATTAGTAGGTAACAGAGGTCCGATAAGATCATAAACTTGTCCCTGTATTTTAAACGTTGGCATAAAGGATCCCTCCAAAATTCGTTTCGCTCCAAACGAAGTCATTTGAGAAATACCTTCGATTTTGGATGACCTCCTCTTAACAGTGCATCAAGCAGATCTGGCGGTTTCTGAAATGGAGGCAAACGCACTTTTCCTTGAGTACAACACATGCTATTTGGTTCTGCCTTCCATTTTCGAGCATTGCAATGCAAGCAAACTTTTGTCATCCCACCAATATAACCGTGATCAGGGTACTTTAAGTTAATGTTATAATTGAAACCGCTTTTAAACTTTTGTGACCATGATAGCCCCGGGGACTGAGGGATTCTAATTCTCGACATTCTTCTTGCATCTTTTGACTTATAATGAAGGTTACTTTTCCTTCTCAAAGGCATCTTTTTAACTCTTATTAATTTAATGAAAGTCCCTAAAAAGCAAGGCGAGAAATTCGTAAATAACTGAAATTAATTGTTTTACATAAGTAAGTGTTTTTAAAGAATTAAATATTGGTATTGGTCTACCAAGAAAACGAATAAGCAAGGGCGGAGTGCCTCTGTCACTTTTCGAAGTCTTGTGTTTTTGTCTCCAAATCACTGACTAAAGTAGTGCCCCTTGGGTCCCAAGACTTTTTTTCAACTAAAAATTATTCAATGTTGAGGCATTGTTATTGTTTCAAAATACACATTAACACAATATGGGGCACACTCGAAAGGAATGTAATTACGTCGAATGTGCCCCGAACAATTTTTTCTTATTATTGTTTTTTACATTTTGAATACTCACACACTCTTTTTCAAAATAATATTATTGTGTTGAACTTTTTATATTTTTATCACTCTTATGCACCAGAATAGCAAAACTTGTTTGACACAAAATTGTATACATACCAAAACATATGTTACTCAATCAGCTGGTAAGACAGAGATGCCAGATTATCTCATATCATAAGGGTGGGTTTTCAATACACTAAAATGAGGTTCGAAATGTTTCGTATGAAAAGTCTTCACATGCACATGCTTGGAATTTTTGTTTAATATCTCAACTCCAATGCAACTTAGCGTGTCTATTTTTTCAAAACAATTTTTCTTCATATACGTAACATATGTTTCGAATAAAAAAAAGTCATCATTAAAGTAATAAACGTTTCGAATTTGCATTAAAAAAATCAGTTCATAAATATGGTTTTTATCGGGTCAGTTTTTCGCAAATGCCTTTTTCACCATTTAGGTAGCTTATACTTTAAATTTGAACGAAATCGGTCATAAATACGACTTTTATAAATAACTCGACTCCCGCGCTACCTAGCGGGTCTATTTTTGGTAAACGTATTTTCCATCATGCTGGTAGCTCACATTTTGAATTTAAAAGAATTCGGTTCATAAATACATAAATCGGTTCATATATTTTTATAAATAACACGACCCCAGCGCCACCTAGCGGGTCTATTTTTCGCATACGTATTTTTCATCATGGAGGTAGCACACGTTTTGAATTTGAACGAAATCGGTTCATAAATACGTCTTTTATAAATAACTCGACCCCAGCACCACCTAGCGAGTTTTCTGGTAGCCTATAATAGGACCATATATGCAAGGTATAACCTCTGAAAATTTGAAAATTTGCAGTAGTTTTTGACTTAACTCTGAACAACGAAAACGGCTCTTGCTTTATATCAGTGCCCGCCAAAAAGAGAAAAGTCTTAAAATGAGAATGTATTAGTTATGAAACAAAAAATGAGAATGTGTTGGTGGTAATGCACGGAAAAAAAATTCTGTGTTGTATTACTTTTTATAAGAACTTTGTCCCCTTTCAGACACGTCAAGTCTTGAAAGCAATTTTTTTCGCATTCTCTTTTGTGTTTTCTATTTGCTTCCACACGCGTCAACTTTAATTGAATTCAAGTCCTTGGTTCTTAAATGGGAAGCAACGAAAACATCAAAAGAGACAAGAAAACTTGAAACGAATTGACGGTACGGAGGTATCTGTACTCTTCCCCTCTCTTCCCACCTCCTTCGCCCACGAATGAGCAGACTTGAGAGCAAGACTTGACGTGTCTGAAAGGGGACTTTGGTATGTTTTTTGCCGTTTTTTCATTGTGCGCTATTTTTTAGATCTAAACAACATAGAAACATATAATGAAAGTTAACGGCCCTAAGAAAGGAAAAAGTTGGTAAAATTTTGTATGTATTGTACAAAATTATTATTATTTTTTTATAATTTAAGTGTGGATTTCTGAGCAAAGAAGATAACGTGCTTCGAGCACTCTGAATATTAAAAGAAAATTTCGTTGATTTCAAGTAGAAATAAAATAAAAATATATATATCTAATATATATTTATTTTAAAATTAGGTAAAACTTGACCTTTAAGAACAATTTAAAATAACGATTAAACCAAAAGATAAATAAAAAAACATATTGTATGTTTTAATTGAGGACTAGTCTGGTATTAAAAAAAAATACATAATTCACAAAGTTCTTTTAATATGAAGAAAAAGCACGACTTGGTACCATATACATACCTATTTCTAGGGGTGTATGTACGAAAAATTGTGTTATAAAATTTTTTAATGAATATTCATTCATTCTGCTCAGGTACCTACTTTATTCAACAATAATGCGTCATGAACCTGCTACGCCTATTGTTTGCATGCAACTAAATAAAATTTGTTGCTCTTCTACTCTTTCTGTTGACGTTCGGATTGTGTACGTGTAAGAAGCCGATTGTTTACATGTGAAAGGCCGAATATAGTTCGTTTCCCAGGAAAGTGTTTGGCGGGCACTGCTTTATATATATAGATTACGCATTCGAATTCCCATACAAATATAATTCTCCCTTCTGTGCCAATGAATTATAAGATTACTAAACCGAAGGTATATAGCCCCACCTAACAATATTAGTGACATAGAAGAAAACAGGTGCTGATGGAGCTTAAAATCGTCACAAGCAAAATAAAAAAGTGTATGAAATAAGTGATGTGGTCGAATTTCGACCACTGGGCGATACCAGTTCAGTTAAAAAGAAAAAAGTGCGTTTGGAAAATTCGACTTTTGGCCGCCTAAATCGGCCAAATACGCTTCTGTGCGCTGGAGAAAAGGGCATTCTCAATATCAATGAAAAAAAATAAAAGAGTGACCTCACACAGATAATCCGCAAAGACTCCGTGCGGACTCTTATTCGCCTATGATTTTGATAAAAGGACTCCTTAATTCATCCGAAGATAACCAAGATGGAGTATTTTGGGAGTACTCCGATAATAATCTGGAAAGGAGGTTTTTCAAAATGCTCTTATTTTGTTTATAATTAGTGCCAAGGGTCCTAATTCACATAGAAGAAATAAAGAAACAAATTAAATTAATTGTTGCTGTATAATTATTACTGAACAATGGAAAAGTTATTTTCGTCTCCTGAGACGAAAATCGTTAGATTACAACTTTTTTATCTTTTAATAATTTTCTGGGACTTTTATTCTTATTGTCTCGCGGGATGATTATTCTACGATGGAAATTATTTTCGTCTTCTCATAATAATTATATGGGACTTTTATTGAACTGAGGCTTCTTAATTAAGTTCGGAGGTTTAACGCGTTAAATATTTAACGCCACGATCGTTCGATTTTTGAGGATTGTCAAACGGAAGAGCTTTGCTTTTACGTGGTTTAAGTTTTTTGCAAAGGGTTGCCACATGTTGGAAAATCAAATTAAAATAATGGACCTCTGAGATATTAACGTTTAATTTTGTGAAATCGGCTGTGCTTGTGCATGTTGGAAAATCAAATTAAAATAATCGAACTCTGAGATATTAACGTTTAATTTTGTGAAACCGGCTGTGCTTGTAATAATTCCATTAAGAGAAAAAGTGGGACGTAAATCATTTCCGTCTTAAAATAAACGCCCCACGAGACGAAAAATATAAAAATTTCATATAATTATTACGAGAAGACGTCCCAATAAACGCCAAAAAAAAATTTTTCTACAACCTTGGAGAAATTCATAGTTCTCAAGTTGATATCCAATATCATTCTCCAACTCATCTCTAAAAAGGGATAGAAAATCGAATTTTTGATTATCAAGTGAAAAACTAAAGCTATATAAAGGGAAAAATACCAACAAAAAGGAAATAATCTTCAAAGTATTCTCAAATAGTCTTGAAAGAAAATAAAACGCGAAGTAAATCAAGTGGCAAATTTACTGTCGGACTGTATGTATACTGTGAAGTGAATTATTATAATAAGATATTGATTAACTATATACTACATAAGGAGTAATAAAATGAAAAATTAATATTTAAATTCATCTATGTATGTCATTTCAATCAAAAAGTATACGGTATTTTACTATTTAAATTTCAGTATTTCAGTGATATGATTGAGACCAATTTGAGAATTACATTGGAGTTCAAGCTGACAAATAGCAATTTCTCAAATTGAGAAACAGTCCTTTTTTCATACAAAGAAAAATGCCCTTTTTGTTGAGAACGCTATAATCCTCCACTTGAGGCACCGTTGAGAAAAAACGTCGGAGATTTGAGAAATACCTTAGTTCGCAACTTAACCTCAAGTTGAGCTCAAACCTAAATGTTTGTTGGGGTAAATCATTTCCGTCTTAAAAAAAAAAATATTCCGAGAAAAAAAAATTAAAAATCCCATATAATTATTATAAGAAGATGTAAATCATCTCGGATTTTACGTGACAGAGAAAATCCGAGGTGTTTTTTGAGGTTAGGTTTTATCAATTACACATGTCCACAACAAAAAATCGATGAAAGGTTCTTTAGACCAAACCTAGTCTATGATATGTTTGTGGGGTCGCTGAACACGAATCTGAAGTCTGTTTTGCTCCATCACGTCGAGATTTTTTCCTAAACTCAAAAAATACCTCGGATTTTCTCTGTCCCTTTCGTTTCGACAAAAATTACGTGCGAAAGGATGTTGTAAAATTTTATTTTGACAGACAAAAACAAAAACATAAAAACATGATCATGAGATAATTACAACGTACGCCAACAAAACAAAACAACTTATCACACAGAGAATTTTTCACAATGCATGCACCTTTTTTTCTTCTTTATTAAAAACAGTTTATCATTACAACGTACGCCTACGTACGTACGTTTCATGAAAGAAAAAAATTTAAGTACAAGATAACATTAAAATATCAGTCATATTTTTCGTTGGTGTGAACTTGTTTCAAAACTTCTGCCTTTTCCTTAATATAATTGTAAAACTCTGTCATAATTAAGTTGAAAAAATATTTAAATTCCATGCTGCCTGTAATGTGCTGCACTCAGCTGCAGCCAGACATGTAAATGTGCATTCAAATGTTAAGTTTGAATCAACACCACGCGTATGCGGCATGAAAGTATTATTTTTATATACGCACATTTCAAAACGATAATCAAATAAAAAATATTCATGTTTACTATGCGTTGTTTCCCTCAGTGAATTCACAAAATTTTTCTGAATATTACAACGCGTTTTTTCTCTTAGTGTAGTGATTTTGGAACTTTTATTCAAATTTATGCAATCAAATCGAAAACCGGGACATTTTAAGGTTGGGCCGAGACACTGGGACAAATAGTCTAAAACCGGGACATGTCCGGGAAAACCGGGATGTCTGGCAGCCCTACATATGTACATACATACTTCTTTGGTTCAAATAGGAGCGGTAAGAAATATTCCATTGTTGCATATTTTTAGGCCCAACGCGTATATTCAGTATATTCAGTATATACATATATATACATATGTCTGTACATCTTAAAAACCAAGCAGCAATTTTTAAAAATTATGATCAGTAGTGCGATTAGGTAACTCTTAAAAATAAAAAAATTGTTAGGTTACATAACAACTTTTGCCGTTTGCACTAACAATTGTGTGATTCCTTGATTATTCCTTTTTATTTAAAATGATGAAATGTGGCATCTCAGTCGAGATCATTAGCGCACACAAGGGGTGAGTTTTGGGGTTCAACCCCCCCCCCCCCCCCCAAAAGCTAATAACCTAAATCTAAGAATCAAGCTCTCAAGGAAGTTATAGGAAATATTTATTATAATTTCTGTTGCTTGAAAAAGCGCTTTGCTTTTGCTGTAAATCTTCATGAGGGAATAAATATACAAGCATTTTTTTTTTCTTGAGAGCTGCAAACTGATTTAAGAAAATTTCTTTTCCATTTCTCGTCCGTCGTTTTATATGAATTTTTCGTTTTTCTTGAGAGTTCAGTTAATTTTTTCGGTATTTGAAATATTAAAAAAATTTAGCAATCGTGAAAAGTCGCCATCTCTATCGAAAACCAGAAATCGAAAAAATGAACATAGAAGAGCAAAAATTCATGGAATCAATAAACTTATTTTTACTGACTCTTTTTTAAAATTTTTTATTAGGTACTTTTGAAAGTTGAGCGAATCTTGAGTTTATAGAACTTTTTATTAAACAAGTAGTTTTTAAGGAAAGAACACAACCGACTTCAATTCTCATATTCAAATTTAGGGGTACCGTTAATTTCTTCATGATCCAATCATCGGATCTCTAAAACAAATTACGGGACGAACCTTGAGGTACGTTCTTTCTAATAAAAAAAGAATTATTGAAAACGGTTCACGTGGTCCAAAGTTATGTATTCCGACGAGATGATAACCACCCTTTTTTTTGAAGTCGGTTAAAAGCGTTTGAGTTCTGTTAATCTGTAAATAAAGTGCAGTTTATGAATTTTAAAACGTTTATTTATTTATTACATACTGTACATAAAGCTTGCATAAATATATTTTAAAGAGCGTATTATCTGAAGCAAATTTTCAGTATTTTCCGGTGATATATCTTCAGAAATATAAAACCCCCCTAAAATATATTCCTGGGTGCGCCCCTGTTCGAGATAGATGTCAAATATGCGAAAAGTACAAAGAGGAATAAGAAAAAAAACTTATTTCCTTCCCGCGGAATTTTTAGCGCCAGCAACGTATTGCAATTTTAAAAGGTAGTATTTAGTTATTTTAGTTATTAATTGGAATTTACTAGAACTTCTTTCATTTCAGGATGTCTATCCAGCCGACGAAAAGGAGCTGTGCATCGGGGGAGCAGTTAAGCGCGATGCTTGACTTTCTGGGTGAAAACCCGATTGTGGCGAGCGGCAAGTTCCAGAAGCTCCATGGCAAGTTGGAGAACACCAAGAAGTGGGCAGAGATGGCAGATAAATTGAATTCTCTTAGGGGGGCTGCCAAATCTGTGGAGCAATGGCAAAATGTAAGTATAAGTGATAAAGTACGAGCATTTCCGGAAATGCATTACTGCAAAACATCGCACCTCTTATTCCAAAAATATGTTTGCTGAAATCAGATATCATTATATACTTAAGTATAAGAAGAGGTGCTTTGCAGTAAGGCATTTCCGAAAACGGCCTACACCAAAGAATAGTAAAGTATGAAAGTGTGTTTCTATTTCGCAAAAGGTCTGGCGCGACCTAAAAAGTCGAACATCAACGCGAGTTCGTGATCGTAAGAGGGAGCAAGCATTGACGGGGAATATACCGCTTCAACAGCCTCCCTTGAACGAATTGGAGAAGCGGGTAATAGCTCTAGTGGGAAGCAGCTATATGGAGGGGCAACCGGATGTCCAGGAGAATATTCCCATGGAAGAGGTAAGTTGAATTGTACCGTATTAAAAGCCCATGCCAATATGCTAATCATATTGCAATATTCATTATGCTATTTTTAGGAACTGCAATTAACATTGGGGGCGGCGGATGAAAATTTCCGCTTAGTCATGGAGGAAGACACCATGGTAATTCCTCCACTAACGGTGTCGGATGGCGAGTCGGAAATTCGGTGCGAAACTCCGAAAACGCCGAGGCAAGCACCGCGCAGAAGCGCTAAGCGGAAACGTGCGGAAGAATCGCCAACAAAGGCGAAATTTTTAAGAATTGCCGAGGCACAGGCCGAATCAGAAAAGGTAATTTTTTCAATATTGTATTTGTATTGAATTATTAATAAAACTTTTATTTTCTTATAGGCTTGCTGAAAGTGCTGCAACCAACGCGGAGGCCAACCGCTCCAATGCTGAGGCAATATGCAGAATGGCTGCTGCCACAGAGCGAATGGCTACCGTAACTGCAACAGTGGCAGAGGCCTTCACGGTGTTGGCGGAGGGGGTGAAAGCTTGTGCGCATGCTTTCGCCCAGTTTACTAATTCACTGGGCCCTCCCCAATAGATGTAAATTGTTTGTGTATATACTTTTCTTTTGCTTTTTTAAGGTTCATTAATTTTTTGTTAAAGTTAAGCTCCTTAACTAACAAAACCAATATAAGTCCAAATTTGAGACTTTTTACAAAAATTATAAAAATTCCACAAACTGTTCTTCACAATTCCAAGCATTTTAATTTTGATTTCTAGAATAATCCAATTTTATAGCTTATTAAAATCGAGTATAATAAAGTGCAAGTTATTCTATAAATTAAAATTATAATGCTTAAGATTGGGACGAAAAGTTTATGCAATTTCTATAATTTTTGTACAAAGTCTCTAATTTGGACCTATATTGGTTTTGTTAGTTAAGGAGCTTAACTTTAACAAAAAATTAATGAACCTTAAAAAAGCAAAGAAAAGTAGTCAAAACTGGTAAAAATTTTGATGTGCTATCTTTTGTCGCGGGCTGTATGTATATATTTTTATTAATAATAGGTTAGATTATTATTAACTTATTTGTTGGTGCCTTTTTACTTTTTTGTTTTTCAAATGAATTGTTCTTAGTTGAATCTTGTTTTCTGAATTTATTTCTAGTGATAAGTGTTCGTGCCTTGAGTATACGCTTTTTTTTAATATTCGCAATGTTTTTTATGCTATAAATTTTTGATCAGTTTTTTTTCAAAGGATGGCTCATATTTTAACAAATACTAAACAAATCTAAGTTTCACACTGTATACATAAATTAGAAGTATTCTGCCAAGTTTTATCCAAATCGCAAGATTTTTAATAAGAATATCCAAAAAAAAGTATGTATGCATCCCAATTTTATTATGATAATTTGCAAATTTCAAATGTCTAAAAATTTGGGTTGTTCTTTTAATAATTTTTTGCTGTCCTGTGAATTTTTCCCATATAAAGCATTTTCAAACATTTTTTATATGGTAAAAATGCATAGGACAGCAAAAAATTAGTATAAAACAACGCGCATTTTCAGACATTTCAAATTTGCACATTATTATAATAAATTTGGGATGGATACATACTTTTTTTTGGAAATGCTTATTAAAAATCTTGCCATTTGGATGCAACTTGGCAGAATACTTCTAAATTATGTACATATACAGTGTGAAGCTTTGATTTGTATAGAATTTGCTAAAATATGAGCCATTCTTTAAACAAAACGAAAAATTCACAAAAATATATAGCATGAAAAACATTGCGAATATTAAAAAAAAATATCACCGTATTAATTATTTAATGAATTATTTTATTTTCATTTAGCTTTGGTAGCTATTATTAACTAATTTAATTTTATTGTACTGTTTTTGCAATAAATGAAATGGTAATTTAATAAAAACTTCTAAATAGTTTGCCTTTATTTTATTAGTTTTCTTACCGCCTACTGAAATTTTCTAGTGAAACTTAAATATGTACTTATGGTTGAATATATGTAATTTGGTTATGATTCAAAACAACAATTTTATTACGTGTGTCAAGTTATCACTATATTTTTCTAAATATAAAAAGTTAAATAAGTTTTTCTTTCCACAACAAACTTACAACAAAAAAGTTACAATTAATGCCGTATTTAACTTTTAAATGAGTTGAAATAATGCATTATACAGGGTGTCCCAGAAGTAACGTGCCAAACTTTAGGGGAAGGTAGGTGGGAGGGTGAGCTCCCTGACAAACAAAAAATTTTCAGGTAAAATAGGACCGTTTTTGAAATATTTAAATTTTTTCGAATTAAAAAAAAATCGTGCCTTTTCATGTGGTTTCTTTAACTGCAACCACAAACCGGGCAATACTTAGTAAATTTTTTATGTAAAATACTTCCAGATAGTTGCCTCTCCATACTCAAATGCAATGTAGTTAAAATATATTAAGGAACCATCATAAAACTAGGACTATTTTGGGAGTTTTAACTCTTTGATATTTTCTTCCCCAACTTTGACTATCTCTGGTGAAAAAAAACGTACTGAGCTTTAACATTATATTACACAAAAAATTGCTCATTTAACAAAGATTTCAGAAAGGTGCCACATTTAATGTTTTGAATAGACAAAAAAAGTTATAGCCACTTTTGTGGGTAAAGGACTGAGACACGCTAGAATGTATTTAATAGATTTAAATTGAATTTGCTCTTGTTACCGTCAAATGACATGCTAAATAGTACAAAGGTACATTATTACCTGCTCCTGACATTATTTTGTGTTACTTACCGGAATTAGTGAAAGTGGATTTTGTGAAATTGGACCCTTCGAACATTGTGTTATTAGTACTATGACAGAGAACACGCAGTATACGTCGCATGAATATGCGGATATTCACCTAATTTACGGTGAAGCTTGCTATAATGCCAGAGCTGCTCAAAGACTCTATGCAGAGCGATACTCCAATCGTCGACATCCGGGTCGTGAAGTATTCGCCCGGACCCATAGAGAAATATATGAAGGTAAGTGATTTTACACCTTTCTTGTTTGCTTGCTTGTTAACTATCATTTTTCACTTTTTAAGGTCGCATACCTGGAAGGCGTGGCGGCGAAACAGGACGTCCTGCAACGGTAGATGTTGAAGCTGTGTTAGAGGAAGTGGAACTAGGTCCATCGACTTCAGTGAGAATGATGGAAAGATGGACGGGAATACCAAAAACTACAGTTCACAAAGCTTTACAAGACCATCGATTTCATCCATACCACATTCAACGTGTTCAGGCTCTACAAGAAAGAGATTACCTGTCGAGAGTTAGATTTTGCCGTGAAATGTTGCGAATGCATGAATCAGACCCCAACTTTTTTAATAAAATAATTTGGAGCGATGAATCATCATGCAAACGTGGTGGTTATTTTAATTTACATAACCTTCACAGTTGGCAGATAGACAATCCTCACGAAATGAGAGAAGATCGTTCGCAGTACCGGTACAAAATAAATTTATGGTGCGGTATTTTTAATTGTCAGATATTGGGACCTGTGCAACTGCCGCTAACGCTCAACTCTCACAGTTATTTAGAGTTCCTTCAGGAACGGCTTCCAACTCTTTTGGAAGATGTACACTTAAACCTGCGGCAAAGACTATCGCTGCAAAATGACGGGTGCCCTGCTCACTACGGGCGTGAAGTAAGTGCTCATTTAGACGAAACTTATCCTCGCCGATGGATTGGACGATACGGGCCAATCACGTGGCCCGCTCGATCGCCAGACCTGAATCCATTAGATTTTTTCTACTGGGGCTGTCTTAAGGACAAAATTTATTCAAAAATAATTCAAAACGAAGAGCATTTGCGGGAACAAATAAATGGAGCTGCTGCTGAGATAGTCCAATTGAGCTTAAGATCTCTAAAAGCGTCTTTTCTTAAAAGGTGCCGAGCTTGTATTAGAGTAGAAGGTCGCCAATTTGAGCATATTTTATCATTAAATGAATAAATTTTTCTTCAAACAACTCATGTATATCTTATTTCACGTGAACCCATCCTTCACACAAAATATTGATAGATATAGCCCTTGTTATAGACTCTAGTCCGAATTCCGGTAAGTAACATAAAATAATGTCAGAAGCAAGTAATTATGTACCTTTGTACTATTTAGCATGTCATTTGACGGTAACAAGAGCAAATTCAATTTAAATCTATTAAATACATTCGAGCGTGTCTCAGTCCTTTACCCACAAAACGGGCTATAACTTTTTTTTTTTTATTCAAAACAGTAAGTGTGGCACCTTTCTGAAATCTTTATTAAATGTGTAATTTTTTTATGCAATGTAAAGTTATAGCTCAGTACATTTTTTTTCACCCGATATAGTCAAAGTTGGGGAAGAAAATATCATAAAGTTAAAAAGCCAGAAATAGTCCTAATTTTATGATGGTTCCTTAATATATTTTAACTACATTGCATTTGAGTATAGAGAGGCAACTATCTGGAAGTATTTTACATAAAAAATTTACTAAGTATTGCCCGGTTTGTAGTTGCAGTTAAAGAAAACACATGAAAAGGCACGATTTTTTTTAAATTCGAAAAAATGTAAATATTTCAAAAATGGTGACACTTTTACCTGAAAATTTTTTGTTTATCACTGAGCTCACCCCCCACCTACCTTCACCTAAAGTTTGGCACGTTACTTCTGGGACACCCTGTATAACAGTTGTGCATGTACATAACAGTTGTGCACAAAATAAAAGGAGTCAAAATATCGCATTCCTATTATTTCGTGGACCACTCTAAGTAATATCGGGTAGATATTTCCAATCAATTTATAATGTCGATACCCCAGTTATTTCAATGTCTACATGCATTCAGAGTACATAAAATGGTGAAAAATTTGTTAAGTCATTAAAAATATGTTTGCTTTAAATTTGTAGAAAAACATATCGTCACCTGAAACTCAAAAAGACGTAACAAAAATCATTGTTGAAATGCAAAAAGTCATAACTAATAAAAAATTCAAAATTTACTTTTTGATTTATATAATGGATTTCAACGAGTTACAACTTCCCACATCATTTTATGAAAAAAATAATTAAAATATTAGTCACGACTTTTTCAATATAATTTACGATATTCTTACGTCTTTTTGCATTTCAGGTGACGGTTTGTTATTTACTTAATTGGTACTTATTCAATAAGTGTCAGGGTGCCGGTAATGTTGTGGTATGATCCTTCTTTGTTATCAAACTGGTTCTTTAATTGACTTAATGCTCATTTGGCAGCTGTGCACTTCACTGATAGTTACGACCAATACCCCGGAATGAACTACTGTGACCCTTGCACGGCGCCCATCAGCCGTTCGTCGTCATTGAAACGCTTCAAAACGTATTGGAATCGATGTAGTAAAGCAGTAACCGCCAAGCGCCCAGTTAAGACATTCGAATTCAATGATGTATCACCCCCGCAGTTGTATGTGCTAGAAAATTTGTATTAGCGCTGTTAAAAATGCCTGAATAGGCACATAAAACTCCTCTTTGGCATGGTTGTTTTTCGTTGTGATCTTTGTGCTTTCAATGCCGATATTTAGCCAAATATTCCATGCAATCTACGTACAAGAAATGAATAAGAGATCTAAAAAGGTACTAAACTTCCCGCTAAACACAACTCACCCTGCAAATTCATCATCTTTGATTCCGCTGTTTCCTCGTTAGTAAGTGACGCCAATTTGTCTGCATTGTCATGCATAATTTCTTGCAGCGATTTTAGTGCGGCCAGCGAGTCTTCACAATTTTTACTCAAGGCAGCACCATCCACCTTCTCACTGCTTCCCGTACTGGAAAGCGCACGCACATTATCAATCAACGGAAATAGAACTTGCCAAACGAGCGTCTGTTATGTGGGCTGGTTCAACAAACGACCATGCCAAAAAGAATGCGGAATGCAATTACCAACTGAACACACATAGGTATCAGTGGCTCACTGAAATGGTGTATACATATTTACACATTTCTTTGAAAATAATACCAAACAGAACACGCAATTTTACCTATGGTGATCATTTGCATTCCAATATTTCTCAGGCAGAGAAGCGAGTATTATGCCAACAGCATTGATGTAGCTTTGTATCTCTTTTTGTGGTATCCATGAATAACCCTTCACAACAGCACCGGCACTCACAAATTCAATTGTTTTTTATTGGCTTACTGCGAAACGCCCGCACAGTGTAAGGGCGCTGTTGGGTTGGTTGTTTTGTAATAGATTTAGGAACATTGTCAGCAATATAGGCTGTATTGATGCTTGGAAACAGCGGGCAACAATTGCTCTATAAGAGTTAATGAAAATGTAAACAATTATGAAATATGGGTTTGCTTTAGGGTTGTGCGATTATTCGATTACTCGAGCAAGTTGGTTAATCAGTTGTTCGATTAACATATTACATTTAAAGCATGATAATGATTAATACAATATTAATTAAGGTTTTGAATAATCAATTAATTGCACAGCCCTAGCTTGCTTCTTCCGAATAGCTCACGCAAGAATCCTTTTAATGTCCACCGGTTCGATTTCGTATGAACGAGCAATCGTGCATACATTGCTACTAAAGCCGGCGCAGGTGTGGAAATTTTTCATTGAGGCTATCAAAATCAATAAATTTAGCTGGTTAGTTCGCAGGTTTAGCGGTGCCATTTAACGGCTCGCCAAGAATGTTCATTGAACGTGAAAAATAAATACTGTTGATTTGTTGAATATGCATTACATATAATGCAAAAAGCGTTGCCCATTTTATTGTGCAGAGGAAGATGATAAAAAACGGATAACAAATAAAGGCGTTAGTTAACGTGCATTGAACAAATCTAGAAAATAAAGGCAGTCATCCATGATAAAAGCGAACTCATGTAAAATAAATAAGTTGATATAATTTGCTATAATGGTACTTACTTGCGTCTCTTGGTGGATGGCTGGCCTATCATCGAGACGATCGTTGACGGCATATATTAAGTTATAGGAATATTTAAAAAAAAATTTGCTATAATTCGTTGCTGAACACGTTTCGCTACTGAAGAAGGTGCTGCGGAATCGTCATTAGTGCTTAGTATTTCGGGATCATAAACAACCCGATCGTCAAAATCGGTTGTTTGATCGCCCAAACGAACGTTATGCAATGTTGCGCACGCGTTAACTACTCCGCCAGCAAAGCCGGGGTCATACAAAAGTACTCTTTGCCGTGATAAGCACCGCCATTTGCCTTTAAGGACGCCAAAGAGTCTCTCGATCGGGTTACGTGCTTTACATAGCGCCTCGTTGTAGCGAAACTTTGGTGTTCCTTCTGGCTCGTTTGGTGAAGGTGTCATCAGGCATGGCTCCAGCGGGTATCCAGAATCGCCTGAAATTTTTTTCTTTTAATATTTCTATTCGTATGGAATTAAAACAACTTATCTATCAAAAAAGTGTTGTGATTTCCAGTTTCAAATGATCGCTGCATGACCCGACGCGCTGCAGAGAAGCTCCAAATAAACGAATAATGTCGTGCTCCCGGAAATTTTGCATTCACGTTTAAAATTTTAAGATTTGGATCACATATCTATAAGTTTGAACCATTATAAAATAACAATATAAATTTTCATGTTGTACATTTGTTCTTACCATTTGCACGTTCATCGAATGGTACCCATGGTGATTGACATAATTTGATTCATTATTTTTGGGAGCCAAAATTGCAACATGGGTGCAGTCGATTGCACCGATAGTTCCTGCTACAAATGATGAAGGTGCAGACGCAAAAATTCCCTTTGCCGCTTGGCACTCCAGTTGCGTCGTAGGGAACTTCATTTTGGAGGTAAACATTGAATTGTTGATTGCGTCAGTCACACGGTGTATGCAACGGCTTATCAATGTTTGGCTCATGGATATGCCCCACTGTTCACCTACTGGGCGTTGATAGCATCCAGTGGCATAAAACCGTAGAGCAGCTAGAACCTTCAACGAGTACATAAACACATGCTTATACAAGATGCTTTCTAGCGGTAATAGCAATTGTACGTTTTACAGAAAAAGCTGTTCCACGTCACATAAGGTTTATTAAAGTTAAAAGCAGCTTTTTCTGTAAATCCTTGAAACCTTCAGACCCTGCAATTCGTACTACTGCTGGAACGCACCTATAATATTTAATAAAGTTGAAATACATGTGTATTGACTTACCTGCTTTTCAGTCGATAACGCTGTTATTCGCGATCCTCTTAATTGATTGTCAAGTTGCGACACCAAATTTTCAACCATGCCGGGACTGAGTCTATATAGGCTCCGGAACTCCGTTAACGTTAGTTCGAAAGGGTTATCGATTTCGCGAAGCCTACGCCGGTCAATTCTTGGCACGTTTAATGGCTGCTCATTATCGTTATCATATAAATATGATACATTGCATCCAAATGCCATTTTTTAACACAATCTTCACAATTTTCTCAATTTAACTTCACAGCAAAATTTGTAAACAACAGCTTAACAAAGAAAAACTAGATGCTGTTAGCTTAACCACAAAAATAATTGTCACCAAACAGCTGACTGCGTTTGTTAACACTAAACAATGACAAATATGGTTAAAGTTGATACACAATCACTTAACCCCAAAAAAAGTTGTTAACTAGAGATAACAACGTGAAATGTGGTTAAAATAAGATTCAGAATCGCACTACAGGCCTGGGCGACGCCGACTGCGCTACCTTCGGGGTAGCGTCGCGTGTTGGTATACACGAAATTTAAAGCTAAAATTAAGTGTAATTTAGCGTGTTGAATTTTAACCGATTCATTAGCCCTGTTCGCGTACGCACTATCCAGTAAATCCAGTACAAATTTTACTGATTTTTTACTGGATGTCGTTTTCGTACGCAAAAACTTGCAAGAAACTAGCAAAAGAGGGGAAATTGAGAGAGCCAAAATGACAGCTGAACTTGCAAGTTTTACTGGATTTTTACTGGATAAATGTTTACTAGCAACTATTTGCTAGTAAGAAAAACAGCTGATGGCATGATGCTTATTGTAAATCACATTAAGAAAATAATTGTTTATGGTGCTTTTTGAGTTGCAATTGACAACCTATTTAAATATATAATAAGATGGAAAACACTAGTTTTCTAAGAAAATTGCATCGGAAAATAACAAACTAATCAGCTGTTCATAAAACTAGCAACTTCTTGCTGGTTTTGCGTTTTCGTACTTTCTTGCATATTTCACTCATTGGGAGTAAATATTGGCTTACTCTCCGAAATTTTGTTACTGGCAAGTTACTGGATATTTTTTGCTGGAGAATACGAAAACACAACTATTATGAATCACTAATTAATAGCCCTGTTCGCGTACGCACTATCCAGTAAATCCAGTAC
>NW_023458557.1:53276246-53329559 GCF_013731165.1 Rhagoletis pomonella
AATTGACAAAATAAACCTATTTAAATATATAATAAGATGGAAAACACTAGTTTTCTAAGAAAATTGCATCGGAAAATAACAAATTAATCAGCTGTTCATAAAACTAGCCACTTCTTGCTGGTTTTGCGTTTTCGTACTTTCTTGCATGTTTCACTCATTGGGAGTAAATATTGGCTTACTCTCCGAAATTTGGTTACTGGCAAGTTACTGGATATTTTTTACTGGAAAATACGAAAACACAACTATTATGAATCAGTAATTAATAGCCCTGTTCGCGTACGCACTATCCAGTAAATCCAGTACTAATTTTACTGTTTTTTTACTGGATGTCGTTTTCGTACGCAAAAACTTGCAAGAAACTAGCAAAAGAGGGGAAATTGAGAGAGCAAAAATAACAGGTGAACTTGCAAGTTTTACTGGATTTTTTCTGGATAAATTTTTACTAGCAACTATTAGCTAGTAAGAAAAACAGCTGATGGCATGATGCTTATTGTAAATCACATTAAGAAAATAATTGTTTGTGTTGCTTTTAGAGTTGCAATTGACAAAATAAACCTATTTAAATATATAATAAGATGGAAAACACCAGTTTTCTAAGAAAATTGCTTCGGAAAATAACAAATTAATCAACTGTTCATAAAACTAGCAACTTCTTGCTGGTTTTGCGTTTTCGTACTTTCTTGCATATTTCACTCATTGGGAGTAAATATTAGAGAATACGAAAACAGAACTAATTTTGGCTTTATTTTCACCTTCAACTTCGTGTCGGCGCCGCCCGGCCTGATTATGATGTACAAATAAAGAAGGATTTATTATTATTAAAGATGTAAAGAATTATTTAATGAAGAAACAAACTAAAAGATAATAACTTGTTTTAAGAATAATATTGTTTTTATAACTTTAAGCTAAAATTAGGATACAGAAATATTATGTTTACAATAGTACTAAACTTTATTTAATTTAGTGTTACATTTATATAAATGTCTCTCGGCGTATGTTTGATACATACGTTGAACATACATAAGTAAATAATTATGTGTGTATGAAAATGTAGCATGGTTAAACACTTAAAATATCAATACTCCGATCAAAATATATACTACTAGTTATAAGTTATCTTATGAATGCACGGTTAAATATTTCGGTTTTACTTTTAAACTTTCTGGACTACATATATGACGAAACTAAATTCAGTTCCAGGTCTAAAAAAAGAGAGCACATATGTTGGGTTTAGAATTTAAACAGGTTGGTTTACATTTTATACCCAAACATTTTCATAATTAAGAAAAAAAAAAACTTAAATTTCATGCTCCGTTTGATGGGGATTGAACCCGGACAGCCTTGGTAGCAAACCAATTGTATCAAGCATCCTTGCACACTGAGCTACAGCCATGCATGTAAATTTGCTTTCATATTTTGAGCTTGAATCAACTTCGCATTTCGTTGTGTTGATGCCGTCAGTCAGGGTGCCCAGATGGTTTAAAAAAAGCGCAGTTCCAGAAAAAAAATCGCCAATTTTTTTTTTTAATTAATGAAATCGATTTAACCATTCTTTTATTTAAAAAATTAGATCTTGTTATAATATAGTTTTTAAAACCAAAAACGAATATACAGTATATTTTGCTTTGCTGCCTCTATGCTTAAGTGCACATTTAAGATACCTACCCCAAAATGCGCATCAAAAGCGTTATTTTTAACATTTATAAGGAAACTGCTCCGATAGATGCATTCAACATACCTGCACATTGGCGATACCTGCCTTAAAAATAGTGCAACTAGTATCAATTACAGTATATTTTGCTTTGCTGCCTCTATGCTTAAGTGCACATTTAAGATACCTACCCCAAAATGCGCATCAAAAGCATTATTTTTAACATTTATAAGGAAACTGCTCCGATAGATGCATTCAACCTACCTGCGCATTGGCGATACCTGCCTTAAAAATTGTGCAACTAGTATCAATTATCAATGAAAGTATTACGTTTACCTGCACTGGCCCTACAATTACCTAATTTGACAACCTTTTATTTATTTTGCTCATCTCGCAGAACAACGAAAATGGCTATCAATTTATGTAGTTATATAGATAATTAGATAACAATCGGTAAAAATTTCGCTTGCAGTAATTTCTACATGGTAAGTGCTCCGCCAATATTTGGTTTCATAGGGTTTCGGATACCTTCCTCATTGAAGTAGTAAAGAAAATTCGCTTAAGTGCCTTTTTCGGTTACGTGCACAAGTTTTTCGTGGAAAGAAGGATGTGCAGCTAAGCAAAATATACTGTATCAATGAAAGTATTACGTTTACCTGCACTGGCCCTACAATTACCTAATTTTACAACCTTTTATTTATTTTGCTCATCTCGCAGAACAACGAAAATGGCTATCAATTTATGTAGTTATATACATAATTAGATAACATTTGGTAAAAATTTCGCTTGCAGTAATTTCTACATGGTAAGTGCTCCGCCAATATTTGGTTTCATAGGGATTCGGATACCTTCCTCATTGAAGTAGTAAAGAAAATTCACTTAAGTGCCTTTTTCGGTTACGTGCACAAGTTTTTCGTGCAAAGAAGGATGAGCAGCTAAGCAAAATATACTGTAATACCTTCAGAGGGTAATAATAAATAACACAAATCACTTATGTAATAGTGATGTACAAACAATTTTCTTTAAAATTACGCATACTTTTTTAAAATATTTGTTTCAACACATTTTGCGCAATTATTAAATTTATTATAACTCATATTAATTGATTAATGGCACAATTCGCTTTTAAGAGCTCGGCGCTAAAAATTAAATAAAAACCTATAATAAGGCGAGATCAGCTATTTCCACAATTTCGTCAAAATCACTTGTAGTGTCTAATGATTTACATTTCTGTTGTTGTCATATATTGAGCTATTCAACCTTGACAACATACTGTTTGATATTGGAAACGTTTTGCAGCAGAAACTACCAGCCTTCATATAACATTTTATTCAAAATATTGAATTAGGGCTTTCCAACCTCATCCTATTTCGAATATTAGTTTTTGCTGAATTCTTTACGGAAAAAACGCGCTCAACAAAGCATGTGAGTGCGGCAAGGATAATAATATGAATTTACTTACATATATTTCCAAACATTTTATTGCCTGTTGCGGTTTTCACTCCGTAAGCAATTATCCAAAATTCCTCAGAGTCGGATAGAATGGTTCTGAGAAAAGTTATTTCATGGGAAAGTTAAAAGATTCAAATATTCAGTTTCCGCTGCTTTTCTTTCCTTCAAAGTCAAATAGTGAATTTGCAGGTCCCTGAAACTCAACCTCTTGTGATTCACACACTTTTCTGGTGACAAAATCAAAGTTTTTTTTTAAAAGTATTTAATGACTAGGTAATCGTTGCAAAAGTTCTTCGATTAGGGTGATTGAACATTTTTGACAGTCTTTTAATGTGCTTCTTGAGTCGAGTTTA
This sequence comes from Rhagoletis pomonella, assembly GCF_013731165.1. Taxonomy (NCBI): domain Eukaryota; kingdom Metazoa; phylum Arthropoda; class Insecta; order Diptera; family Tephritidae; genus Rhagoletis; species Rhagoletis pomonella. Next base: position 53,279,703 of record NW_023458557.1, read on the forward strand.
TCACGCAGTTCATTAGCCTCTTCTGTTAAATTATCGTGGAAAAATAAGTTTAGTATATTTTTATAATTGGAAAAAATTTATTTGAAGGAACAAAATCGCCAAAAATCCCCAATGGCGATTTCATAAATTTTTACGCGCAAATATTCAAAAAAAAAATCGCCAAATCTGGACACTCTGTCCTCACTTCATAAGATTTGCTCTCTCTCTCTGAGAGACATATAAAATAAGGCATATTGAGGCAAACATTTTCTATTTCGGTTTAGATTTTAAACAAAATTTTCTAAATATGAAACCTAGAAACTAGAATTAAACATTTTGGTTTGATTTTTGAACCACTCATAGCAAAACATCATTTTCTCGGCTGTTAGACTAATATTTAAACCATTATATATTAAAAATTGCTTAAAACCAGTGGCGTAGCCAGGGGGGATTGGGGGATAGATCCCCCCTTCGTCAGTGAAATTAAACTTTTTGTTTTTGAATTAATAATAATACTATTTTACCCTTCCGATTTGTATTTTTTTTATTTCAGACTGATGACAAATTATCTTTTAATGAATATATAAAATTATCGGTTGGTGGATTATATATTTGAATTTTTGTGAAATACACTAGTCCATTTTGCTTAGTTCCCCACAGCGTTGGGAAATAATCTATAATCTATACAAAAACTGTACTTTTCGACTGTAAATTGCACATTGCTATTATGCATGCATAGATTCCCTTCAAGACCAATGCTTTGATGGTATTCACGGGAAAGTTTATGAAGGTACATTTACATATTTTACACTTTTAACATAAATGTCAAGGCAGATATTTTAAGATACACTTCTTAACAAACACATTTTTTTAAGTTATTATGAATGGATAAAAGAGACATATTCTTTGAATTCACTAAAACTTGACATTTCAAGTGCTTATCAAAACTTTATGCATGTTAACTAGATGGGCCATTTATCTTAAAATTATATGATTTTAATTATTTGTTTATAAAAATGCAGTTTACACAAAACCCTTATAAACCCAAGGTTTAATCTTTGCGCAACATTAAAAAAATCAACAAACTTTCGTAAAGCTTTTTAATTTGATTTCCTATAAATACATATTTTGAGTATGCAGTTTTGTAGCCCGATCAATTCAAATAAAACGCAAGTTTAAAATACATAGCTGCGACTTATCGTTGATTTTTAATTTTTTTTTTTTTAATGAAGGCGTTGCTCGTTTTTTTCATTAAAAAAATCGTTGAACATACTTAGATAATATGGAAGAAAATTACCGACATCGTCAAAAATATGCCATACATCAACTATAAAGCTACTTTAAATTTGCACTTTATTAGACTAAAATTGAATGAGCTAAAAAACTGCAAAATATTATGAGATAAAATTGACATAGAAAGTTCGAAATTTTTACGAAAGTTTGTCGATTTTTTTTAAATGTTGTTGAAAGATTAAACTCATTTTAGTGTTTGTTTAGGTATAAACTATATTTTTATAAACAAATAATTCAAATTAAAATATAATAAAATAAATAGTCAAATGTAGTCAATATGTGAGTGTCGTAAAGTTATGATATTTAAGAACATCTCTTTCTTAATTAACGATGACACTGTTTCTATATGAAGCTGATTTCAACATTTTGTTTTAATAAAATTTAGTATCGAAAATATTCTTTCAAAACTTGCCTAGGAATGTGATATAATGGTTCGTTCAAAACCTTTTTTCAAAACTTATAAAGGCAAAAACGAGAAGGCGAAGACAAAGAGAGAATAAAAAAATTCACCGCAGTGAATTTTCAGATTTTTAAAACGGTATTGTAATTTAATTTTTAAAATTTAAATAAAGCATGAAGCCCCCATGGAATAAACGAGTAGATAAAAAATATATAACGGTAAAACTGGCACATACATAAATATATAAAAGAATGCACTCAGGCGACGCCTCTAGCCATTGTGTGTCACAAATTTAAGTTATCGATGGAAGTTTTTTTTCATCCCTCCCCCCAAAGCCAAACCCTGGCTACGCCACTGCTTAAAACTATTGGCTGGTTTAAAAAGTAGACTATAAAAGATTAAAAAAGACAGTAGTCCCAGCTCGGTTTAAAAATTAAACCCCAATTTTTGACCGTGTGTTTGCTAAACATAAGGAAATATATTTTAGTTATTCATAAAAATTCAGTTACGAAATATTGTAATTACATACATATGTGCACACCAGTGATCAGCAAAGAGTGCCTATTTTGAGGTTCCCCGCTACTCAGCATTTTTTGCATATAAGTACGTCTAAATCAGCGAAACGCCACCACTCTGATGTACGCATATGCACAACGACATTGATTTATGTGCACAAGTTGCCCTCCATATGAATATGCCCTCATCATACTCAAACCATCCACAACAAGTTTGATCCTCAGCTCAACGGAGTTTGATCCACAATATTCATTGCTTGAGTGGAATCATGTGAATCATTCCACTCAACCCGAAATTTGTAAATGCCGCCTCCGCCAACTAGTTAGGGAATTTCTATGCAGATGGTGGTTGTTTTTACCAACGCATGTTAAAATTGCGTTTGCTTATACATGCATTTGTATGTATGTATGTATTTTGGTGATCGTTCCCTGTGGGGAAAATCTCTAGTTCTGAACTGGGGCACTTCTAGTACATTTAGACCCAGTACTGGCTCGCGATAAATCTCTTTTGCATGCAAGCAACTGGAGAATTTAACATGGCGATGTCCTAGGAAGTGTCAATTGCCCCCCGCTGCATCCCTTTTTCGATAGTTCCGAACTAGTCCTAAATTCTATAGTTCCGAACCAGTTCTAAAATCGACAGACGAAAGAAAAAAGTATCATGATTTTTCAATCTTTTCGGTTATTCCGTGTGCGATTTTACATTATTTTCAAAGAAACGTTTTTTCAATTTGAAATTAAATTTGTTGAAATGTGCGTTTACATACCTTGCTGTAGCTGACTGTTATTGGTTATTGCTCGCTGTTATTGGTTAGATTCCATACGGCCCCAAGATGTTAATATGTTAACACAAAGCTTTGTTTTGTATTACCAAACTATGAAATAGCATCTGCGAAGCACAGAATAGAAGCGTATTTGAACGAAAAAGCCGCCGAACACATATCTATGTTAAGTAAACAAGCCCCCCGCTGCCTCCCTTATTCGATAGTTCCGAAATAGTTCTAAATTCGACAAATAGGATCTAGTTCGTTCTGCATCCCTTTTTCTATAGTTCCGAACCATTTCTAAATTCGTCACTTTAGATATAGATTTGTAGTGAAAAAAACTGAAAAAATTAGTTTCTTAAAAGTACCACTTTTCGCCGATTTTGGACTGGTGGGGATCTAGTTCCTGTGGGACTAGTTCCTTTTCGGCGATAAAGACCTAGTACGGAACTAGAAATTTGATTCACTAGTCCGCGGTTTCCCTGCAGGGTTTATTCATATGTACATATGTACGTATGTACATACTTATATATGTACTTATACAATATTTATATATGTATTTATAAAGAAAGGATTTTTAGAGCACTTTCTTTATTTAAGCGCATAACCAGAGGCTGAAGGATAACTTGTAAATACTATTATAAATATGTATGTAAACCTTAAATTTTTTTCTGATTGCTCAGGGGATTCGCACAAACGGTAACAATGAAACAATAATATTAAGAGTTCCACAAAATTAGTATACATGGTCATAAACCCAGCAACGTACATACCTATCTAACATAAAATTCATACATACATATTTTTAAGTGATGTAATCATCCGTTTGGCATGCTTAAACTAATGTTTACTCTATTCCTTTAAAACTTCGGGCTTGGATCGCAAAAACAAAAGCAGGTAGTACATTTTTTCATGTGCACTACTTTTTTAAGGTACGACTACATATGTGTTGAGAAGTGTCCGGAATTGCAAATGTATCTATGAAAATGTACCCACATTTTTGCGGTTTTGCCTTAAAACTTAGGTCTTGGATAGCGAAAACTCGCGAAAACAATAAGTGGTAGTAAATTTTTTCATGTTCACAATTTTTTAAGTTATTATTATTAAGTTATTAAAAAAGAAACATACTTTTTTCCTCTTTAAGTTTATTAATGTGCGCATGTATGTACATGCGCACTCTTAAATCATACTTATTTCCCTCAGCTCTTTGCACATCACGCCAAGGAGAGTTGAAGTTTGCGCGCGTCAGGCATGTTGTTAAGTATGGGTACGTTAGATACCTCTTGTTCAAGGGTGGATATGACGTTCGGGGGCATTTCAGTAAATATGAATGCATATAAGTAGAACAAATCATGGATGGTGAGTGGGATATTATATTCAGTTTGATCATACTCGCTGCGCTTCTCTGGTGCACACTTGCAAGTGATAACAATAATAATGAAGCATATACATATATTAAGAGTGCTCTTATTTTTACAAATCAAATTTTCAACGGGCGCGACCCGGACATTTGTTTCTTATCGTCTGAAACACTTACAGTACAAATTTGGCGTCGAAGGGTATCGTTTCAGAGAAGCGAAAATGACATAAGAAGGAAATATGTGTTTTGCTTCAGAAATTAAGTTATTTTATTATTGATATCGATGTAGCAATATTACTGTATTTACAGCATTTCGTAAAATTTATTAAATACATTCATATGTTGGATGAAATAGCATGTTTTATAAGTACGAACTACGTATTTATTTTACTTCTCAAAGAATATATAAACAAATTATTTACATTTTTTTTAACTAAATCCGATTACTTGTGTGAAGAGTATCTCTTTCGATAAGCTTCAACAACCTGAAGCAGCAATTGTTTTTCTTCTTCATCGTTTGTCAATATTTTATTAAAACCTTTCATAGATTTAACACCTCGTTCGGAAGTATCATTTGCAACAAATAAATTCCGGCGGAAGGTCCCACCTTCTTAATATTCGAAAGTCATTTCCCAAGTCAATGCTGGATGAAAAAAATTTAAATAAACCTTAAATTAAATTACATTATCAGAAAATGTATTTGGGATTTCTTTGAATCTTTAACATGATTTTCCCGTCGTGCGCGTTGAATACTCGATCTGCTGATAACCAGATCTTCTACACCATGACCCAATGCTTCGGTGATTGCGATAAGTTAATGCACTGCCATTGGCATTATTAAGTGCTGCAGCTAACAGTGGCGTCATAACCAGGGCTGCAAACCGGTTTTGAACCGAACCGTCGCTGTTTTTCGGGCTTCGAACTGAACCACGAACCGAACCATTTTTATTTTGAAATGCTAAAACCGAACCGAAAACCACTCCAAAAAATGGTTCGGTTCGGTTCAAAGTCCACTTAAGCATTTTTCAAGTTTAATAATACACAACTGTGTCAAAAAATGCAATCCTATGGTAAAACTGAAAGGCATATCACCGCCAGCAAAATAAAATTCGAATCCCGGAAAAAATTTCCAAAAATCAACTTAAACCTTGAAAATTTTTCTAGAAATTCTAATTTAAAAGTTTGCAACTTAGATGTAAATTTGAAGAATTTTCACATTTTTTCACAAAGTTTTAAACTTTGGACGGCGAACTATACTAAAAAAGGTAAACCTTAAATAAACAAAAACATATAGCCAAAATTGTTAAACTTTCGCGTTCCTATTTATTTTTCCACTACTATAAATGTGGATGTTTGAATTTGATCTTAATAACAAAGCCTTTTATTTTTATATAGATAGATTTATATATTTGTATCCTTGAGATTTAAAAAAAACTAAACCATTTGAACCGAACCGAACCGCGGTTCGGGGATACCCATGAACCGGTACAAGATTTTTCTCATTGGTTCAAACCACTGAACCGAAACGCACCGTTTTTTGAAGTGGTTTGCAGCCCTGGTCATAACATTTTAGACCCCGTTTTGTAGGTTGTTTTGCAAAATCTGGGCTTTCGGCTTGTTCAAAACATGGTACACCTGCATATGGCTCTTGGATATTTTTCCTGTTGCCGTCATGAAATGGAATCTCATCGTCGCTCAAATTATTCTCTCATCCCATGATTTCATTGCAAGCTATAATTTGTTACAAAAACCATTTAATAACACCGGCACACAAAAAAAAAATTAAAGTGATGTGCATTTGACCGGACTTACCTAGAAAATAGCGAAAATCGGCAATAAAAATCGGTTTTTGAAGTTCTTTCGAAAGCTCGGAGGTATATTGGCCAAACTGACTTCAAATTCGGATTTTGCGGGTCGAAATACATAGCCATAGCTAGGTCCGTCCAAATTCATACACACAATTTTTTTTTGTGTGCCGGTGTAATGAATTGCTGATTCCAATATGGGTCCTTACAATTTTTTCGATGCATTTCTTCTTGATTTTTGAAGTGAAACTTCTTTAGCAGCGGTTGGTTGGTTGGGAGTAAATTGGCAAATTCAACGAAAATTGCACACAAAAATGGTGCAACGGAAATGATTGGGGCTGAAACGAGTGTTTCTTGAGTGTATACACATGGTATTAATTTAGCAAAAGCTTGCTAACAAAGGTTAAAGAATAAAAGGTGAAAACGTACATAGATAAAAAAACGATAAAGGCAAAAGTAAAAAAAAAAAAACAAAGATGCATAAAGATAAAGGCAAAACTGATCAAGGTAAATTTACACAAGGGCAAAGGTGAAGGGGAATATGTAGACGAAGAAAATGTTAAACATAAAAGTAAAAACAAAGATAAATATAAATATAAAGAAAAAGATGAGGATGGGGATACCGATAAAAGTAAAGATGAAGATAGAGGTAGAAAGATTAAAATAGAGGTAATTATAGAGAAAAGGATATAGATATAGACATGGAGACTCAATCTGGGAACTATTTCCGGATTTTAGATATTTTCTGGATTCTCGGAACTAGTCGATATAATAATAGATATTTTTATTGATTTTAATATCGAAATTTTTATCGATTTTGTTATCGATATTTTCGAAACTTATCGATGTGATATTTTTATTTATTTTGTTATCGATATTTTTTATCGATATCGATACAGATTTATCTATCGATATTTTTTATCGCTTTTGTTATCGAAATTTTTATCGATTATTTTATTGATTCTGTTATTTATATATTGGTCGATTTTGCTATCGAAATTTTTATCGAATCAGTTATCGATAAATGAAAACAGAATAACATAAACAGTGTTGCCACTCATGGGCTTTTCTTACCAAAACTAGTAGGATTTTTTTCCATTTGGTAGGTTATAGTTAATAGCAAAATGTAGAAAATATGTATCAACAAACATTTTAGCAACCCTGATTAACGGCGACCGCAAACATGTGAATATACCTGAATCGTAAGTACACACGTATACCCTTATTATTGGCAATATACTATACAATGAGTCAAACCACGCCAACTGTGTCAATGAATTTCCACTGATTTTCTGGAAAGTGAAGACAATTTTGGGAATCTGTAGATAATTATAGAACAAAAATACACTTTGGACGGTTTTTCGAAATTGCACTTCCTTTTTTTTTTTTTGGTATTATAAGAATATTGCAGTTTTTGAGAGAAAAATTCGTAACTCGCGACCCATTTGATGAAATTTGATGAATTTTTTTTTGAGAGTAGCCGAAGCTTTTCCCTTTACAATAGAAAGATTTGCAGAATAAAATTTGCAAAACAATTAATTCTTTAATAACAATAATTTAAACAATTGCAACTGATTATATATTCTAGGCCCGCGATTGCAGTGCAATTTTGGCACAATATATCTAAACTCTTGTTTTTAAGTTCCAAAAATAAAAAAATTGGTCTTTCCAATTTTGACAGTCGCTATCGATTTTTTTGTCACCTTTAAGTGTTGAGTAAATAGCTATTTTCATTTAACCTTGTGTGAGTGATAGCATTTTTATGTTAATTAATGAATAATTATACAAGTACGTACATTATTCAACGTATAAATGCTATCACTCACACAAGCTTAAATGAAAATAGCTATTTGCTCAACGCTTAAAGGTGACAAAAAAATCGATAGCGACTGGCAAAATTGGAAAGACCAATTTTTTCTTTTTGGAACTTAAAAGCAAGAGTTTAGAGTATATTGTGCCAAAATTTCACTGCAATCGCGGGCCTAGAATAAAAGGAGAACAGATGCAGAAGTGCACGGGAACGCAAAAAGCACTATTTCCTGTAAAAACGTCAGTCGGTTTGTTTACATGTCATTGGTACAACCAGGGTTCGTATTTGCACACACATGCTCTGCTCACACACACGCCAGAAACACATTCAACTTGCACTCACTGCTCATACACATGTGTGTGCATAAGTGTAAAACAAACTCTACTCACAGAAAAGTGTGTGCTGTTTGTTATTAACCCCATGCACATGTGTGTGAGCCGATTTTTGTACAAATTTCAGCCCATGCACATGCACATAATATATTCTTAAAAGAATTTGTTTATTAAACGTTATTTTTTGAAAGACAATTCAATAAAAAGTGAGATGTTGTTTGTTTTTTATATGACAGAAAACATATTAAAAAATTATTTTAAGATTTGAGTTAGAATTCGAAGTGTATAAGTTTCTCTACGCATAGCACACACATGTGCGTGTGCTTTACATTAATAAAAAGAAAGTACACAGATGTGCCCGTGCTGTTTACCAAACGGTACACACATGTGATGTGAGCAAATTTTTAATTTTTTATATGCACAGCACACGTGTGTGAGCTTAAAATGTTAGGATGTGCTGCACATGTGTGTGCAAATACGAACCCTGGGTACAACACTGATTTGACTGAAATATCACTAACTGATTATTAAAATCTATACATATTCAAATATTTCGTTGTTTACTTCCATTTTTTTTTTACAAATACAAGGTTTTTTGCTTTCACCGCTTTCTGTTTGTAAAGACACTGTTCTGTTAATTTTGCCATAAAACCACAGAACATGAATTGTGAATTGTCAAAATCGAAAGAGCGCGTTCACAATACCGTTTATGCATGAATTCGAACATACACACAAAAACAAATCCAATTAAGCTTGCTCTACAATCGTGGAAGGCGACTCTGCCTTTTCAATGCGAACCACCGGCCGAACGACAGCGATTAGAGAAACGCTCTGTTCAAATAATAGATATTAAAAGGATAAATTGAGTTCCTTGTAAAGCAGTCACATTTGATTCGAAATACGATAATTTCACTGTACGAACTTTTGCGAACTTGAAAAGGCTGTATAACGCCTTTTAGGTTGATACTAGCTGTAATTTATTGTAAATCGAATTGGAATCCTTTAGCCGTGAATAAAAAAACCTGAGAGAATAAAGTAAAATAGTCATCTGGAAACCAGTGTGCGGTGAATTATTTTCTTTGTCCAGCGGGTGGATTCCAGCCAGATTAAAGGGAGTGGATTGCGTTGCTAATTCGTTACAGTTGGAGTCCCGATTTGTCGACTTTGACCCACGTGACCGGTTAAAGTCAGAACATTGGCGCCCGAGCAGGGACCTGACTGTGGAATCTGTGGGACTGTGGAATCTTTGGAATTTCTTTTGGATTTTAACTAACGTAAAACTTGATTAAGTTAAGGTAATGTAACTAGAAATGTAGTGGTTCCCCGATATTTTTTTGTTGCTTAAACTAAATTTAAAGTAAAACTCGAAATTGTGGATGCCACCACGTGTAAATGTAAGGTTAGGCGATTTACATATGTGATTTGATTGTAAAGAGCATCGAGAACGTTCGAGATCAACTGCAAGCGAACAAAACACAGGTCTGGCTCAACAGTTTAGTGCCGTCTGCAAACAGTTGCTTTGGGGTCAGAGTTTTTATTTTAATTGTAATGAAATCAAGCGAAGGAATTAGCTTAGTTTTCTTTAATTTTGAAGTAAGTTCAACTAATTTTCGTTTGTAAAGGGCATACGCTTCTTCCCTCCACGCGTGTTTATCGATTTCGAGTTTTCGATGGGTGACGGACCCCAGACTTCATTATTTCTTGCATGAAAAATTAATTTTTGTCTTCCGGGGGGTATAGTTATAAGATTCAGTCATCATTATCTTAACTGGCATATACTTTTGAGTTCAGTTCGTGTCGTTGGTCACCACCAAAAGCCATTTTATACCATTCATTCGTTTTCCGCATTCAAATTTATCGCTTGCCGAAACGTACGGAATAGATAGGTTCATTTTAGTATATCGAAGCTTAGCGAAATAAAATCGGATTTTTCTTGTATTCGCGTACTGATTTATCGCAGTGAAATTAACGGGACAAACTTTTTGGGAATTTGGCTAAATCACTATTTTTTTGTGACTTTACGTGGTACCGTTTGCCTATACGTAAAATTTTCTATCCCGTTTCTCGGCCGTGACCTTTGCGAATTATGCTGTTTCACAGTCGGCATTGGGTTAGCCCTTACTGAGTATTTTAACGTGAAATCTATAAATTTATTATTGTTGGATTTGTTTTACGCGTTTCAACTATTAAACGATTTTTTTTTCTTTTTCGATATGTTTTTTTGTTTTTTCGAGGTAACATCGGTACAATCAAATACGAATTAAACAATTAAACCCAACTTTGTCAATTACTTGAATCGTACGGCAGTGTGTTGTTCTTGGGGACGGTTTATTTGGGAGTGTTCTCGAATTTTGAATTATTTACTCGAGCCACCAGCCATACACACATTAAGGAGAATTTTCCCCAATTCGGCTCGAAAAAATTGACATTATGGCTACAAATTTCCCATATCTCGATGCGAGATTTTTAACCGTCGAGCAACGTCGATATGAAGCTGACATTCGCAACTTCGATATACCAGTCGAATGGACGGAGGTCGAACTCAGAGGCCTAAATCAAAAGATATTCGATTTTCGGGATGATCCAAGTCGTATTGCCAGTACTGTAGGCGACACAGCAGCCGAGCTGGCCGTATGTGAAAAACTCCATGCTGATGTTCAAAAAAATTCTCAGTTAATTTTATTGCATTCATGCATTGTTATTTCCGTGTAGCTAGATTGTCTGTCAAGACCGCATTGGCTGCGCGCCAACAGAACTTAATAAAGAATCTTAATGAACAAATAAAGGTTTTGGCTCCTTTGCTCCCATCTCCTAGGGAACGAATAGTTCTGGATCAACCATACCATCAGTCCACCATGTGTGAAACCACTTCGACCATCGTAAACGCTACAACAGGAACTATTCCCAAACAGACCATTCATTCAACCATGTTTCAACCTCAACAGCCTATGAGAGCTCATGTGCTCAACAACCCTTATCCATTCTCGTATCCTAACTCGAACACACAAGTAGTGAATTCACTTCACCCACCCATTCAAACAACGACTAATTGGCCTGTACCACAAAATGAGCCACCTCCTTCGGCTAATCAAATCGAAATGCAACGGATGCAAGCTCAATTGAAGTCTGTAGTCGACCACGTGTCCGAAATATCACAAATGATGCTCAATATGCAGGTGAACCAAGCCGCTCAATCCAATCAGGTCCCTGTTATGGAACGCGCTGGCTGGAACTCACAACGACAATCTTCCAGACAAATTTTCAATCAAAATTGTAATCAGGGTGTACCAATGCGCACTGGTAGCTGAGTTCGTCGCCGTTCTCAACGATACTCCGGCTCCGATACTGATAATACGGCCATTTCTGCACCAATTAGAGATATCGAGCCTAAGAAAGATCGAAATGCCGCTTTACGCGATTTAAATAATTGGTTCTCTCGTAAGCATTTCGACGGAACTCGAATCAAGGATAAATTTATGTCTGTTGAAGATGTGTTAACTGACCTTCGTACCTTTCGCCGAATTCACCGAATCCCTGATGAAGAAATATTGACATACTTACAACGAGTTATGTCGGGTACTGCGAAACAGTGGTTCCGTCAGTTGTATGAGGCTGGTGCCTTTGTGTCGTTTAGAAAATTTGTGGAATTATTCAGAGCTCGATTCAATAACCAACGTAATGCTATGCAGGCGATTGTGGGCATGGGCCGAATTCAATTTGATCCAAAATCTCAATCACTACTGAATCACATCGACGATATGACCTATCGAATGTCCAATTCGATCTTTGTTCCATCTGATGCTCATCAACTCGATTTGATTAAGCTCACTTTACCATTGAATATGCAAAATAAAATAGATACACGTGGTGTTACAAGTGTGGCTGAACTGAGACAGTTCGCCCAATTGATGGAACCACACCAATTTATTGACGAATCAAAAGCAAACACGAAACAGAAACTGTTTGCAGTTCATCAAGAACCTGAATATTCCCATTCGTCATCAGAGGATTCCGTTCATATGGCTGAAATGTCACACCGCAAGTCCTCGCGGCTCTCTCGGAACAAGTCCTTTTCAACCAAGATCTAGAAACCGAATACCGCTTTAGTTGAAATTCGATTGGATGTTAAACCCGAAGTTACGTCATTTATTTATCAGCCAGAAGGTAATGAACCAGTTATCTGTTTCAATTGCCATCGTTGGGGCAACCAACATCATTCGTGCTCCATGCCTCCAACAACAACTTTCTGCTATTTTTGCGGACATCAGGGGGTAAAAGCATCTAATTGCCCTTGCCAAAATCAAAAAAACGAACAATAGAATCTTCACGGTGGCAGTGCAGATTCACTTTCTCTCGGGACTCGAAATAAGACCACCAATTCTCTCCTGCCTTCTGAAATGAAGAAACCGGTTGTGTTAGTTCCTGTAGCCAAGGATCCATATAGTTACCCAGCGCCTTCCGAGTTGGAATTACAGTTAAAAAGTTCAGATAAATCAAAATCGGATGCAGGTCAAATTGCCATTCTCTCGTCGTCGCGAATATTTTTTTCAATCGGTTGCGATCCGCGAGATTACATGAACGTATCTGTTCATGGTAAAATATTCTCTGCACTTACTGACAGTGGTTCAGAAGTAACCGTAGTTAGTGAAGCATTTTATCGTGATAATAAGTGGGATCGAATCTTTAAATTATTTCCAAGTACCACCACCATATGGATGGCTGACGGTAAAAACTATCACCGACCTATCGGTTTTATTAATGTTCCCTATACAGTTGATAAATTAACCTGAACTATTCAAACTTTAATTCTTCCCTTGCCAATGGCATATCCAATTTTGGGAAAAACATTCCTAAAAGCTTTTTTTATTGAACAGCTTCAAAATAAAGAGAAAGTAGACGCTTACGTAAACTCGCATCATAACTCGAATGATTTAGAAATAGGAGGTGCAAATGAAAACAATGTTGCTTCATGTATGATTTCTGCCACCCAATGCATTGAGTGGATGTCACATGAATATTCCCCCCCTGCTCTCCATGTTCAGTGTTCGGCAGTCGAAACTGTTTCCGAAGATACGAGTAACTTCGAAACGTATTTGTTGCCAGAAGATCAGTGGGATGTAGATACTCCCAAAACGGCTTGCGTGAGTTTGCCTCATACGTTAACAGGTGCCCAACGGGAAATTCTGGACTCTGTCCTTAGCCTATTTCATCACACGGCGAAAACGGGCGCTTTAAATAAAACCAATAAAATTTAACACGAAATTGATACGGGTGACGCTAAGCCCATCATGAATCGTCAATACCCTGATTCCCCTTATGTCGCTGAAAAGGTGCAAGAAGAATTGAATCGCATGATCGAAAAAGACATCATAATGACCATCGAATACAGCCCCTGGCGATCTCCTATTCTGGTGGTTAAGAAAAAAGATGGCGGTAGCCGCATATGTCTCGATGCACGTGAATTAAATAAAGTAACCGTTCCAAATGCTTATCCTATTACCGATGTAAATCAGATTTTATCCCGGCTAAATACTTGTCAAGTATCGATCTGTCCCAAGCATTTTTCAAAGTGCCTTTGGCTAAAAATAGTCGTGGGAAAACGGCCTTCGCCTTTGGAAATCGGTTATATTGCTTTAAGCGTATGACTATGGGTCTACGGAATTCCCCAGCTACATTGGCTATTTTAATTGATCGCATTTTCCGTGATTTGAATCCGTATGCATTTGCATATGTTGACGATTTCATCATTTGTACAGCTACGTTCGAAGAACACGTCAGGATTTTGGCAATCATTGCCAAACGACTAGCGGAAGCTGGGTTGACCATTTCACCCTCGAAATCACACTTTTGTTGCAAACGTCTCGAATTCTTGGGATATGTTTTGTCAGAGAACGGTATTTCGGCCAATCCTGATCGCATTAAGGCAATTGTCGACTATCCAAGGCCCACCACGGCCAAAGAAACCCGACATTTTGTGGGTGCTGCTGGATGGTACCGTAAATTCATCCCAGAATTATTCCGCCACTGAGCGTGAATGTTATGCTGTCTTACTTTCGGTCGAAAAATTTCGTCCTTATATAGAAGGTGTTCGTTTTACTGTCGTTACCGACCACTCTGCTTTAAGATGGTTGTGGATGATGAAAGATCCCACGGGCCGCCTTAACCGCTGGGCCATTCGTCTCCAACGATTTCAAATGGATATCATCCATAAACCCGGCAAGCACATGGAGTTACCCGATGCTCTTTCACGAGCAGTAGCTCTGATTGATATTAATCCAAATGAAACACATGACTCCTGGTACTCGAAAATGTTGGATTTAGCTTCCAAAAAACCCCTGGATCGTTATAAAGTCGAAAACGGCCTCCTTTATCATCGGTTGAAATTTTCGAACTACAGCGCCGAAAAATTATGGACGTTATGCGTGCCACTGGAAGACCGCCAAAAAGTGCTCGAAGAAAAGCATGATAATTGTTCGCACACTGGAGTTTGGAAAACGTATCACCGAATGGCCCAATCGTATTACTGGCCACATATGCACGAATCGGTGTATCAACACATTCGAAAATGTGAAATTTGCCCCTTGATTAAAACCAATAACGAAAATACTAGAACACCGCATGGTGAATATCGAGAGCCCATTAGACCGGGTCGTCAACTTTCTATCGATTTCATTGGTAAACTTCCCCTCTCGAAAAATCGTAGTCAATGGGTCTTCGTCGTAATCGATTGTTATTCTCGATATCTCTGGGCCAAGCCCATGATAAATGCAAATTCCATGGCTGCAGCCGAATTTCTCCGAAATGAGGTTTCAACGGTGTCCCCGAACTATTAATTTACGATAACGGAAAGCAATTTGAAAGTAATGCTTTCAGGTCATTATGTCGTGATTACCAAATCCGTCATATGTTCACTCCCTTGTACCACCCAAATGCAAACCAAGTGGAGGCTACCAACAAAAGTATCAAAACCGGAGCCCGTCTTGTTAATGTCCCTGAACACTCGAATTGGGAAAGCTTTCTTTTCCGAATTTTGCTGGACAATAACACTACTCCTCACACGACGACTGAGTATTCTCCCTATTATCTTCACTTCGGGAGAGAATTCGTCGGAGACGGCCGTGAACACAAACTTCTTTTAGATGTCAATCCATTTTTAACGCAAGATCCGGAAACAAAGAAATTGTTACATGACGAAGTCAGAGACAAACAGTTCGAAACTTATCAAAAATCCCAAGAACGTACTTTAACTCGGTCTCGAAAGCGTTACTTTAAAATTGGTGACGAGGTTTATATTCCCAATAATAAATTATCTTCAGCGAAAGTACATTACGCTGCCAAATTGACTCCCGACAAAAAACGCGCATATATCAGTCGCCAGGTTGGTGCGGATATGTATGAACTCGGTGACTCGAAAAATAAACGAATTGGTATCTACCATTCTGACCTTATCAAAACTCGATGAAAATCGGACCAAAATATTCGAAGCTGTCCTTAAAACCCGAGTTACGACCTTCTCGAAACTGGTAATGGAATTCATTTGGCTACAAATTTCGATTCAAAACAACCTCGAAATCCCTCTGAATAAAAGTTTTTTTTTAACAATTTGGTTAAGAAAACACTTTAGTGAGAACATATCGCGCGCATGTAAACGCGGAATCAAAACAGCTCTACTAGTATAACTCGGAAACACGATAGTCGTTCAATATCTAATATCGCTTTGAACGTACAGCTGAATGACAAGATTGGGGTGATTTGCTTCCCCTCTTTGTCCTCTCCGGAAACGCTCGAGATCATGTTCATGCCCGTCACTCATCTGCATTCGAACCGGGATGAACGCTGTGGGGTAGAGCTATGTTCTGTTAATTTTGCCATAACACCACAGAACATGAATTGTGAATTGTCAAAATCGAAAGAGCGCGTTCACAATACCGTTTATGCATGAATTCGAACATACACACAAAAACAAATCCAATTAAGCTTGCTCTACAATCGTGGAAGGCGACTCTGCCTTTTCAATGCGAACCACCGGCCGAACAACAGCGATTAGATAAGCGCTCTGTTCAAATAATAGATATTAAAAGGATAAATTGAATTCCTTGTAAAGCAGTCACATTTGATTCGAAATACGATAATTTCACTGTACGAACTTTTGCGAACTTGAAAAGGCTGTATAACGCCTTTTAGGTTGATACTAGCTGTAATTTATTGTAAATCGAATTGGAATCCTTTAGCCGTGAATAAAAAAAAAAATGATATTTAAATAAGAAACTAAACACGCAAAAACATTGGGCGAATAGAAAAAAAAAATTTTTAAAACAGTTTCACAAAATATTTATTTCATTTAATGACGTGGTATGAGGTATTCTTTTTTGTCCATACATATGTATATGTGCATATAAGATGCGAATGCAGTTAAAAATTTTTGAAGGTAATATTGAAGTAATCCTTAAAATTAGTATACGTACATTCATATGTATGTTCGTATTGATGCTGATGCATTTCCATTGTGAAATTATAAGCAGCTGAAGTAATAAAAAGGCTTTCTCGGTAAATTTTCAAATAAGATAGGGTCAAATCTTTCATCTCGCTCTTATTACTACCCCTGGTACAATTTCACCATGATGAGTTTCAATTGATGCTAATTTGTAGCAAACATAGCGCTCGCACCTCATAGGGTTAATTTGTTTGTTTACAGTTTTTTGACATTATAACTACCCTGCAGTGAAAAGCTAAACCAGTATGCTCAAATTCCAGTTCATGAACTATTATTTAAGGATAAAAGTCATACCAGTTCCTTATGAACCATAATTATACCAGTTCCGCGCAGAAAACAGTAAACTAGTTGGTAGAAATTCTAGTCCGAAAACTGGAATTAAATGGGAGAGTCATACCAGTTCGTCATGGACTATAATTATACCAGTTCTCCCCAGTGAAATGCCAAATCAGCCAGTATAACTACTAGTTCATTAACCAGTATGTGCTAAAGCGACGGCCTGCCATTTCGGCGATTTCGAACAACTTATGCGATCAGCGACATCTGTCTTTCATCACAAATGTCGGCTGTGGCGTCGAGTGAAGACTACCGATTCTGGTTCTGAGATCTCAGGTTCGAGGGAGCGTGGAGGTTGTTAAAGTAAAGTAAGTAAATTAATTTAAATAATTATTTCAATTTAAATATAAAATAAAAATTGTACATAAATTTACTTTGATTTGGAAAAAACCGAATACTTCAAATACCATAAAAAATGAAAAAAAAAATTTTTTGTTTTTTTTAAAACGATAAATTTAAAAATTACACAAGAGATATAAATAAAAAAATAAACAAATAAAAAAAAAACAAAAATAAAAAAAACAAGATTCGCTCACTGAGATTCGAACTCGGATGTCTTGATTTGGCGTGCCAAAGCTTTACTCTGTCGACCATTGCCACTGTTGCAGCGCCGCGAGCAAAATGACATACTTATGCTTTTCACGGGGGATGAATAGGCAGTTTATCCCGTCAACTGGTATGATGCTACTAGTATTTCTACTGGTAGCGTGCTGATGCAGGAGCGGACAATTGACATCTCCTATGACACCGCCATGTTAAAAATACCAGTCGCTAACGCAAACTGGTAGCATTCTGGTTCACAACTGGTAGCTTTCCCTGCAGGGTAGCTGCAAGAGAGTTCGAGCTAGTTGTCACTTCTATCTTATTAAATATGCCCTGATCATGACTATTATCCATGGTGTAATAATAACAAGGTGTTGTCAGTAACTTAACCTTACTTTTTCAGCAGGTCTATTCCGGTCACTTTTTTAAAGTACTAGAAAGGGTACTAGTTATTTACTACTTTTAATCCATTGGTGCATACTATTTCAAATTAAATGTAGAAAAATGTATAATTACAGGCTTATAAGCCTGAATATAAAGTTTTATCATTTCATACAATTGGTATACAAAAATACGGATGGAAAGGCACATATCATCGCCATATTTGGGAAGTATGGTTATCTGTTGGACTGAACATATTCCACTTATCAAGCTTATTAATTGCATAATAAAATATCCAAAAACGTAAATTTTTAGTTACACCACTATACTAGTAAACGTGCGATATATTGTAACTTTAAACAAGTAAAAGCCGTAAAATAAGGCAATTTTCTATAAGACTGTAAATGATTTTCTAAATTGATTAAAACACATATATATCGATAATATAAGCGAATTCCTAATTTAACCATGCAGCCACTCTATTCTAGTGTATCAGTAGTTCATTTGGCTCAATATTATGACAATGTAGCTAAAGTTATTTAATATAAAAAATCGCCTTTCGATACGATTTTTGTGTACGTCTTTTTCCAATTTTAAATATTAATATTGTTCTGAAAACACCAAGTTCTTTAAAAATCGCGATAAAACGAATTACTAAAATGGGGTTTTTTAGATAGTATTTCCCAACGAATAGTAGTATAAAAATTAAGATCGGCAGCACTGAAAATAAGCATGCCGATCTTGTCAAAATCACAACAAACACGTCGCTACTGACAACACCTTGTTATTTTTTCACCATGACTATTATCTACATTTTTAAAAACTTGACATTGAACAAAATGAAAACTCAAGAAAAAATTTTGTTGGTTTTGGTTGGTTTTAGTGGGTAAAAGAAAAAAATTCTCCGTTGTAACATTGAACATTAATGTAATTAGAACGAACGTGGTAGAGGTAGGGAGCTAGATATAAAAAAATAAAACGTTAAGCAAAAGCACATGTAGTATATATATTTGCATTGGTTATGTGAACAACTAGAAATATAACGTAAGTTTCACTTCTCCAGTGTGGCCCAGGCGCGCTTACTTTTTTCTTTTACGCATTTCTTCTTTCTCTTTTCGCTCTTGGCTCTTTTTTCCTGTCCGTATAAAGCCATATCAACACCTGCCATGCAACCTGGACCTCCCTTTTGTCCTCATTAAATTATCTACACATTTTTGGTCGTCGCGAATTGTTATTCGTGCTTATTGCCAAAATGTGGCTGACTTCCAAAACGCCAATTGCTTTGCATACGGACAAAGTATAAGGTTCCATAACGTCGAACTACAAAATACTGACAATGTATACTGTTCCATAACGCTTCCGAAAAGTTATGGAAACGCATCGCTAGAGCAATCAGCGCATCAGAAACAAAGTTGATGCTTCGTTTGTTTGGTTACCATTGGTGTTTTAGAAATGGAAAATTCAGAGAAATTGTTCATTGCTATATTGAATATTTAAAATATGCAATGTATATGGTTGCAATGTGTCGTAACTCCGCATATGAAAACAGTTTGAATACCGCAGTATAATTGTATTGATAGGTTTTGGAATTCAGCCTATTTTAGCATCTATTGCTAGTTTTGCACTCTTCCTGGAATCTTTTCTTTTGGCACGATCCACGAATCGGATATTGTATAACATAACTTGCAACAATTGCCTATTTGAAGGGAGCTTCGTACCAGTAATTTGGTGAAAAGTACGTCCAATAAAATCGATAATATGTGTAATACTTTTTATACTTGAACTTATACTTTTCTTTTAGAATATTAGTGTTGCATTTTATTAAAAAAAAAGTTGTTTTAAGCCCAAAATACAATAGCGCAGTGGCAGTTTTTAAAATCAGCTGTTGCTACTAATATTAGGTGCGTTCGTTTAAAATCTCCAGTAAAAACCAACCAACTGCCAAATTCCGGCGAAATGTCATCTGTTCTCTCACAAGAGGGAAATATCCAAAATTGTACGCGAACAGAAAATTTGCAGAAACTTGCAAGTTAGACGAACAGCTGATAGAAATTTTGTTTACATTCAAAAATGTAAAATTTAAAATGTACGAAAAGTCATCAGAAAGTGTTATACTGACACAGTTTATTGATTAAACAAATAACTACTTATTTCATACAAGTTTAGTCGCATTTTGTAATTTTTAACTTCCAAACCATCAAATTCAATTTTGTGATTTGCGTAAATGCCAACCAGCTGTTTTTGATCAGCTGTTTTCCTGTTGGCAAAATGCTGTTGGCAAAAATTTTTCCAGCAGAAACCAGCAGCTCCCCTCAAAATGAAATGTCACTTTGCTCTCTCAATTTCCCCTACTTTGCCAGTTTTTTGCGACGCGAACGCAAAAACTTGTAATTTTTAGTTAAACATGAACAATTAACAGCTACGCGAACGCAACTATTGGCAGTCACTGACGCAGCAAACACAATACAGCGTTATCAGTGACTGCTTTTTTTGGCATTCCCTTTTGTTTGTTTACATTTTTGCTGTCGTCTTTTAGTGACATCAGCTGAAGTTGGCTGCGTTTCATTTATGTCAAATTTAACATGCGAAATTTGCTGCGATGAAGGCAGTGGCAGTGAATTTAGAATTTGGGCTAAACTGAGCAGTACTGCTAGCTGCCACTGCTGTACTGTGAGTCGCACCATTGGACACCACACTTTCTAAAAAAACAGCTGATTTCGAAAAACTGCCGCTGCCACTGCCAATGCGTTATTGTATTTTGGGCTTTAAGCACACCTACACCTGCGTTCAACTAATTAGCACCGAAATTCAAAATGACAACTTATGTTTATTTATTTATTTTTAATAACTTTCACTTAAAATATAATTAACTCTACAACAGAAACCGCATACTTTTATAAAAGTTTCAAAGCTTGCACAAACTTGAAAAATTAATCAAACTTAAAAAAAATTTCATCAAAACTTCCATATGTTAAATAAAACTATTTTGAAAATTTTCGGATTTGCAGTTTTGTAGCCCACTCAATTTTAGTTTAATAAGTGCAAAGTTCAAGTCGCTAAAAATTACCGTTGATTTTTTTGATTTTTTTCCGGGGGTTGTTGTGGATTTTTTTCACATAAAAATAAATTTTGATCATGTGTTATATGGAAGAAAATGCGCAACACCGCCACCAAAAAAATTCTTAGAAATAAATATTTCCAATGGTCGCCTTTCGCACTCACCTTGCACACACACACTTTTTCCGATAAAAGGACTTGGACTTGGTTGTATTACAAAGGTTTATTTTGCTCAATTTATTCCTTTGGCTTTCAAAATGCACAATGTCAATTTTATGTATAAGGATTTGCCAGTGACTAATTTGAAGAGGGTGCACGCGCGTTCACCGAGGTTAAATGCTGAACTGAATCGGTGGTAATTTGCCGCGAGGATGGTAATAATTTTCGGAGTCGCTTCGACTCCACTGCGGCCAAAGGATGCGCTCACGGCCGCTGAATTAGGTTTAAGCGGTGGCTTAAACATCGTCCCCGCCCTGCAGGGATGTGTTCTTGAGCACTTTCTGCAGCTCTTGCAGGGCGCGAGTGGTGTTGCCAAGGACGCGGTTGGGGGGCGGTCCTGGTAATTGGCCGTTTGCAGGCCATGGGGGGTGCACGCGATCGTTCGTCGTGCGGTCTTCCTTTGCGTTGGTTGCGGCGCCGGGCTGCGCGGGTTCTTCGCCTTCTTCTGCCCACATTTATTCCGCGGTGCGCGCCGGTTGACGTTCCTACGTGCCTTCACTGGAGCCTTTCTGGAAGATGCGCGCTGCTTGGGCTGCTTCCTAACTTGGCCAGTGCGCGCATGTTTGTTGTCTGCCACATGCAGCAGCGTATGGTGCGCTAACCCACAATTTTTGCAGCTGCCTGGCGAGTCGCGTTCTCCGGTGGTGTGGGTGAGCGCCAGGCAGTTAACCCATGCCCCCGGGCTACTGCTAAGCGCTGCGGTAGCTTCATTGCCTGAAAGGCCGGATACGTCCCGAGCGCGTAATACTTGTGGCAGAGCAGAAATTGCAGCCAGTTATCGGTTACTGCCGTTGGAGCCAGGGGGCATGCCTTCCGTGATGCCATGATGTCTTCGATCTGGAAGTAGAAGCAAAGGCAGAGAAACGAGAAGTACTTTGGTACAATATTTAATTTTTAACGTACTTTTTAACGACTTGAAACTTGCACTTTATTGGACTAAAATTGAATGCGCTACAAAACTGCTGCTGCTGTGTTTACAATAAAATCGGAAATTTAAAAAAAAACTGCTGTGTTTTTTAATAAAGTTAAATAGAAACATGGTTTTGACTTTAAACAATTTTCGCTTCTATCAAACGCTAACCGTTTGAATTAAAATTTTAACATAAGTCGTTCAATTAAAAGCGAAAAAATATTCTGTCGGCGCTCAGCAAAAAACGTATTTTTAAATTTACCCATACCAACTAGAACAGCCTTACTATACATGCATACGGCGGCCGCTGTGGTGCAACGGTTAAAAGTGCGCACTATCATTCCGCAGGGCCTGGGATCAACGAGCCATTCCTAGGCGTTGAGACGCAGAAATGTTCTTATGACATCTATACTAATATATATTTTGAAAGCCGTTTTTAGTGTTCGCAAAGCTCGATAACGGCTGAGCCGATTTTTTTGAAACTTCAGACACCAGCCGCATGTGTCCCAAGGATGGTTTTAGGTTAAAAAAATTATATATGTAAAGGGGGCGTGACACGAGACTATAAATGTAAATATGATTTAAAATAAGCAATTTTTAAGCAATAAACAAAACCGATTTCAATTCCGATATAAAAATTTAAGATTATCGTTAATTTCTTCATGATGCAATGATCGGTTTAAACCAAATTAGTATGGGACCACCTGTGAGGTAACATATTTCCCTAAAAAAAAAAGAATTATAGAAATATATATATATAGAAATTATAGAAATCGGTTACCGTGGTCCAAAGTTATGCGGTAACATACATAAAAAAAACATATATATATTCCGACGAATTTATAACATTTCCTTTTTGCGAAGCCGGTTGAAAAACGAGAGCATGAGTATCCCTTTGGAATGAATTAAGTTTTGTTTGCTAAGTGTCCCCGTTTGAGGCCCAGCAATTATGGCAGCCCTATATTACTCTCAATCTTTAGTTCATTTCTTATCTATTCTTGTCTAATTTTATTTGGCTAATCGCTATGTTTGGCACGTTCTCGGCCGTGATCTAAGCGTCATACAAAAAAAATGTTGGTATAGAAGTTGTGAGAAATGAAATTCTCTACAATTTTGGAATTTCAATATGCTATGTATTTTCAACAGAAATATTCAAAAAATGGCAAAAACCGTGACAATTTAAAAATTTGCCAAATGGAATTTAGGGGAAAGACTTTTGTCGCGAAACGCCTAGCAAATGCAACGCTGTTATTTCAAACTTTAAAATTGTTTATTTGTAAATGCGGCAACTCTGTATGTTTATTTGTGAACATGGCAAGATTGTAAACCACGGTTCCATCTTCAGCGATTTGACGAATTCACTCGTTGCAAAAAGCCGACAGCGACGGAACCGCGGTAAGATCTAAATTTTGGTAAGTTGGAAATCGTTAATGTAATTCCTTTGTTATAGAAATAAACTATCTCGGCACTACTGCTTAATTCATCGTACATCTTTGGCGTAAATGTTTATAGAGTTTAATTCGTAGTCTCTAGCAACGAGCACATCTTTATTTCGCGCCTCTTAAATACTCATGAAGAAAATTGGGGCTATTTGAAAAGGGGGCGTGAGGCCTACAAACTTGCCGACTTTTAGCTATCTTTGAATGTAATTATAATTCTCTGAAAATGTTAACGGTAGAATACTGGAACTTAGTATGGCTATATATGAAATCAGTTGCATACTTTTGAAGAAAATTTCGGACTATTGTAAAAGGGGGCATGGCAGCTCCCATACAAACCAAATGTTTCATACTGCATATCTCTGGAAGTGTTCATGTTATAGTTCTGGAACTTGGTACGGAGATATACGCAACCAACCCCATACTCTTGGAGAAAAATTTGACCAATTTGATAAGGGGTCGTGGAACCTTCCATACAAACCGAATTCTTCATACTGCATATCTCTGGAAGTGTTCATGGTAGAGTTCTGGAGCTTGGTATGGAGATATAAGAAATCAATCGCGTAATTCTGAAGAAAAATTGGAGCTATTGGAAATGGCGGCGTGGCACCTCCCATACAAACCGAATTTTTCATACTACATATCTGTGGAAGTGTTCAAGTCCTGGAACTTGGTATGGAAATATACGAAATCAATGGCATACTCTTGGAGAAAAATTGAAGCTTTTGTAAAAGGGGGCGTGGCGCCCCCCATACAAACCGATTTTTACATACTGCATATCTTTGGAAATGTTCATGGTAGAGTATTGGAACTAAGTGTGGAGATATATGAAATAAATCGCATACTCATGAAGAAAAATGGGAGCTATTGGAAAAGGGGGCATGGCACCTCCAATACAAACCGAATTTTTATACTGCATATCTCTGAAAGTATTCATGGTACAGTGCTGAAACTTAGCTGCAATCAAGCCCATACTCATGAAGAAAATTGGGGCTATATGAAAAGGGGGCGCGTGGGCTACATGCGTACCGACTTTTAGCTATCTTTGAATGTATTTATAATTCTTCTGTAGGTATGATTGTTAGTGAAGTCCTACAAAATGGTTGTACGGATTTTAACGAATTTTTTTGTGTGTGTTTGAGTGGGTCTCTCGATGGTTTAGTTTCACAATTTAATCCGCCAGTTGGCGCTGTAGTTGAGTTATTACTAAAAATCTTATTTATGATCCCATTTGGCTAATATTTTAAATATGTATTGGTAATGGTGAGAGCAATACTATTGTAAAAACGTAGGGTAGAAGGGGGAGCATTCGCCAACGGGGCACATTCGCCACCCATCGTTTTTTTCAAACTCATTAGTGCTATCGATATTTGAAAATCAGTAATTTGTGCTTCAGTCGACCACATCTCTCGATATTTACTTTGACAGTTCATCTTTGCAAGTGGTCGTAGACAGTTGCTTTTATTCACTTTTTTGCGCTGCTGTGAAAAGTTTTGTGGGTAAATATATTTCGTAATAACTTTGTTAGTTGTCGCGTTCTAAAATAGTTTTTTATAAGTGGAATTCTGCCAATGTTTTTTCAAATAAAATCGATAGCTTTTTCTGCTGAATTGTTTACGGCTCTTAAAAAAAATGTGACTTTTATAAAAAGAGCTGCACGTGGGGCAGATCCACCAGACTCCTAGTGGGGTTGTTTCGCCGGCAAATCTGCCCCATGGGGTAGAAGTGCCGCTGGTGTATGGGCCCCACGGGGTAGATTTCCCTCTGGCGTATGTGCCCCTTAAACAGAATGGAATGTATTATTTACAAACAGGTAATCCCATAATTTTACACATAGGCAGAAACATGGTTCGCAATTACAAAAGGAAGACGAATCGAAGAGATTTGGACGAGGAAAAAATTAAACTTGCTATGCAGGATGTTCTTTCTAAGCGATTTAGCATAAGTGAGTCGGCGCGAACTTATGGCTTAAACCGCACCACATTACGTGATCGAATAGCAAAGATGCGCAATGAAAAATCTAAATCTGTTGAAGATTCTGGTCATTACTCGGACAATGAAAATTTATTGTTTTCATCAAAATACAGTTCAAATCAAGTATTTACAAAATACCAAGAAGGTGAAATAGCAGAATACTTTAGGGAGTGCTCTAACCTGCAACATGGATTCACGTACACCATTGCACGAAAATTCGTTTTCGAATATGCTGAAATTAATAACATTAAAACTCCTGTATCTTGGGTAAATAACGAAACAGCAGGTATTGATTGGATGCAAGGCTTCATGAAGCGAAACAAAAGCTTAAGTTTAAGAAAGCCAGAAAATACTAGCCTTGCGCGTTTAACGGGTTTTAATAAAACGGCAGTATTGTCATTTTTTGACAATATCGAGATTTTATATAACAAATTTTCATTTATTCCTGCTGACATTTATAACCTGGATGAAACTGGCATAACTACTGTACTCGCTCCACCAAAGGTATATTTACAGACTTTTTTGATCACATGTTTATACTCATACCCATTCGTTTATTTTTTATATCGTGGTCAGGTGATTTCAACGAAGGGAAAACGCACTGTGTCTCAGGTGGCTTCCGCAGAAAGAGGTTCGCTTGTTACAATGGTGGGCATTATAAACGCCGCTGGAAATGCTCTTCCACCGGTTTATGTTTTTCCTCGCGTGAATTATAAAGACCACTTTGTAAATGGGGGTCCTAGCGGCTGCAAAGGCATTGCAGGCAAAAGTGGATGGATGTCTACTGAAGGCTTCTACGATGTTTTGGAACATATCAAAAACAACACCAGGTGCTCCAAAGAGAAGCCGATTCTGCTTTTTTTAGACAACCACGTCTCACATTGTAGCCTGGCGGCAATTCTGTTTTGCAGAGATAATGGCATCCATATGGTTACCTTTCCACCTCATTGTTCGCACAAGTTGCAGCCTTTGGACGTATCAGTATTTGGACCATTTAAAAGATACTTGACCGTTTCATTCAATGATTTTCTCTTGTCCAATCCTGGGCGGACAATAACAATTTACGATATACCACATCTTTCAAAAGTTCCTTTTCAAAAAGCATTTGTTTCCGAAAACATTTGCAAAGGCTTCGCAACAACAGGATTACACCCATTTAACAGACAAGTTTTTCAAGAGTCAGACTTTATAACTATAGTTGTCGAACATCAAACAGCTGACACCGACGATGCATCGCAAATGATCGTAGAGCAAAGAAACATTTCAGCTGAACCTAATACTTCTTACGAGCCTTCAGTTACACCGCCACTTCACAGAACTCCAGAACAAGTTCGACCTCTTCCTAGAATATGCAAAGCTTCTCAGGCATCAAATCCAAGAAGAGGGGCATCTAAAATTCTGACATCTACACCAGTCAAGGAAGAGAAGGAAAATACTGTATCCAAAAAAGTACAACCAAGAAAATTTGCCAAGAGGAAGCCAGTTTCCAAAAAGTATAGCAGCTCGGATGAAACATCAGACGAATCTTTAGTAATAAGTTTTGCAGACACGGATAAATCTACTGGATCTTTCGTAGGTACTGATAAATTGGATTTAAATGATTATGTTCTGGTGCGATTTGAAGGTCCAGTCGAGCAATTCTTTGTTGGCCGCATAATACGTGAACTCGAGAACTCATTCGAAGTCGAATTTTTGCGAAACAAAGCCAAATCATGGGTTTTTATAGAGCCGAACGTAAAAGACACATCGGATGTACCGAAAACAGATATTATTTTAAGGCTTCCAGAACCATTTCCTCCGCCTGGAACTTCACGAGCAGCTGCAACATACATATTTGACACAGATTTAAAAAAATTTAATGTGAAGTAGAACTGATGTTAGCATCAGAAGATAAACATTCTAATTTTTGTTAAAGATGAACTTTTGTAATTTTGTTTTGTTCCTTATAAGAAAAAGTGTTGACTTAATAAATTTGAATTAAATACAATATTAAAGTTTATTATGTTCCGTTTTTTTGTATTGGCGTTTGCACCCCATCTCGATGGCAGATCTACCCCATGGGTGGGGCCGTTTCACAATTTTGGATCGTTTCAAAAATCATTAAAAAATTTATAGACATTGCAAAATAAATGACTATAGGAAGATGAATATAAGATGCTAAATGATGTATATTTCGAGATGACCAAACATTAAACAAAAGAAATGAACGGCGTACTTTCGGCAGAGATTTAAAAAAAAAGTGACGAATGGTCCCCCTTCTACCCTACTGCCAAGTGGCGCTGAAGTCGAGTTATTACTAAAAATAGCCAAGTGAGAAAAGGTGCCGTGAAGGTCAGATTAAATCGACCCGTTGCACCATTGAGTATATCGAACTCTCCTGTGTTACGATTGGCTCAATGGATGTGATTTTCTCATACTATTATGCGTCCAAGCTTTTAAGGTATTTCGTCTGAAATAAATATATGTATATTTCATTTCTGTAGAACAATTATTCGTACCCATTTTGAAATTGCCACCAACTATACTGTAAAGCTTCTAGGGCAGATTCACTATAGGACCGGGTCATTGGTGCCGCCAGGGAGTGAATAGGAAGAAATTCTTCAAATTTATTTCGTTTTTTGAATAACCGTGCTATGAAATGCTGCACAGTTGGAGAATTTCAAGAACTTCTTCACGGATATAACACGGGAAGTGTTAGGTTATTTAACGCGGTAAATGACCACCAAACCATAATCTTAGCAGATGAATGTGCCAATGAAAATCGAAAACGTGTATTGTTGGTGAAAATGTTGGTCCAAAAAGTTACAATAAAAAAATAAAGATTTTGGGCGGGACGAAGTTCGCCGGGTCTGCTAGTATATAATAAAATACGTTATGCGTATAAATAGTACGTTCCTTCACTGTTTGCTTCATCTCTATTTATTATGGTTTATGCAATTCCGTTTTTGTATGTATTAACTTAACTACCCTCTGCAATTGAACGAGACTATAAATGTAAATATGATTTAAAATAAGCAATTTGTAAGCAAAAAACAAAACCGATTTCAATTCCGATATAAAAATTTAAGATTATCGTTAATTTCTTCATGATGCAATGATCGGTTTAAACGAAATTAGTATGGGACCACCTGTGAGGTAACATATTTCCTTTAAAAAAAAAAAGAATTATAGAAATCGGTTACCGTGGTCCAAATTTTGCGGTAACATACATAAAAAAACATATATATATTCCGACGAATTAATAACATTTCCTTTTTGCGAAGCCGGTTGAAAAACGAGAGCATGAGTATCCCTTTGGAATGAATTAAGTTTTGTTTGCTAAGTGTCCCCGTTTGAGGCCCAGCAATTATGGCAGCCCTATATTACTCTCAATCTTTAGTTTATTTCTTATCTATTCTTATCTAATTTTATTTGGCTAATCGCTATGTTTGGCACGTTCTCGGCCGTGATCTAAGCGTCATACAAAAAAAATGTTGGTATAGAAGTTGTGAGAAATGAAATTCTCTACAATTTTGGAATTTCAATATGCTATGTATTTTCAACAGAAATATTCAAAAAATGGCAAAAACCGTGACAATGTAAAAATTTTAAATGTGGGTAATTAAATTCTCTACATATTTGCATTTAACCGTTTTTTACGAAAGATGCAAAATAGGCTTGCAAATCGCAAAAAAACCCAAAAAAAAAACTTTAAGATGGCGGAATGTTGCCAAATGGAATTTAGGGGAAAGACTTTTGTCACGAAACGCCTAGCAAATGCAACGCTGTTATTTCAAACTTTAAAATTGTTTATTTGTAAATGCGGCAACTCTGTATGTTTATTTGTGAACATGGCAAGATTGTAAACCACGGTTCCATCTTCAGCGATTTGACGAATTCACTCATTGCAAAAAGCCGACAGAGACGGAACCGCGGTAAGATCTAAATTTTGGTAATTTGGAAATCGATAATGTAATTTCTTTATTATAGAAATAAACTATCTTGGCACTACTGCTTAATTCATCGTACATCTTTGGCGTAAATATTTATAGATTTTAATTCGTAGTCTCTAGCAACGAGCACATCTTTATTTCGCGCCTCTTAATTTTCAATTGTATAAGCCGCCATTTGCATACATTTTTTATTCGAGCGAATTCCATTTGCATACTGCGGAAAATGACGGAACGCACGCCCCACGTGGTAGCCCTCGCCTCCAAGGACTAGTATCAGAATCCAGTCAAGACAAAGGCGATGCAGCCTATGATCCTAATCCCGCAGGCCAAGAGGAAATGTAGCCGAGCCAGCATCGAACGCAAATTGCTACCACCGCTGTACCCGCCGCAACAGTACCAGAGGATAGCGTTAGCCAACGATCAGAAGCCGTCACACAAAATACTTTCGCCAGTTCCGCAAATTTGCCCACCCAAGAAAGCGTTGTTCAGACCCTGCTTAAACAAATTGCCTCTCTTGAATGTCAACTTAAAAGCGTGGAAGTCAGAGCTAAGGAAAGCGATTCACAATGCCTCCGTTAAGGGAGGCACTTCAGCAGCGCATTTCCAAGGATGACACAACGGCCATATCATACGCCGTTCCAATCACCAATGCTATTACCGGCTCAGTTGGCTGCTACATTGAGGGCGCTAATAACACAATGATGGCGAGACCTGATAATGAAGCATCAACCGCCTTGTATAGCAGTTTGACCACCAATACAGTCTCTGCATCGCATGGGTTTCCCGCCATGACTCATCAAGCCGCTACTTTCAAGGTCTGCTACCTATGAAGCCGTTACTCCTGTCTTTACAAGTGCCGCTAACTCGTCCGCCGTTGTCGCCAGCTCTATTGTCCCTGTCACGCAGCCGTCGTCCTCTAATGCAGGTTCGAGCGACTTTCAACCAATTAGTGGCATTCATCAACGCGCCAGAGTAACGAATGAGCATCCGCCGTCATGTTCGCTATTCTACCAACGAGAGCGCCTTTCGCTTCATCATCAGCGTCGCCTTTGCCAGATACAGGAATGCCTGGGATAACGCCTATATGCAACAACGTCCTACATGAAAATACGGCACTAGCACCGCGCAAATTGCAGTACTTGCCTGAATTCAACGGCCATCCAGAGGATTGGCCTTTGTTTCATACAGCGTTCATAAAATCTACAGCGGTATATGGTTACACAAATTTAGAGAACAACCAGCGCTTGCAGAAAAGTCTGAAAGGGGAAGCTCGCGATACTGTGCGGGCGTTATTGATCCATCCAGACAATGTAAATGCCATCATTGAGCAGCTAAGGTTTCGTTTTGGTCGCCCCAAACAACTTATTCGCAGCCAACTGTCGATCAGCAAAGGTATACCATTTGTGCCCGAGTCCAATTTAGTGAAGCTGATTCCGTTTGCTACTAAAGTACAAAATCTTGTCGCGTTTTTGAAATCGGCGAACGGTCATAAGCATCTGGTGAATCCGACGATTGATGGAGGAGCTGGTCAATAAACTGCCAATGAGCAAGAGAATCGAGTGGGCCAGGTTTGCATCAGTGATTCAACCGTACGCAACCATAGTACACTTTAGTGAATGGCTTACTCAGACTGCGAATCTCATATGCACTGTGCATAGTTTCGATAGCAAAGAAATAATAACACGTCGTGTAGTATTATATGCCACAGAGAACCAGCGTGAAAAACATTCGACACCAACCTTGAAATGTGTAATCTTCAAACACTGTCATAAGTTGGCGGATTGTCAACGCTTCATTAAAATGACAGTACCTGATCGTTGGACTGAAGCTAAGCGTCACCGCCTATTTTTTTCCTGCTTCCATGCTGGACATTCTGCACGGGATTGCCGTCGCCGAAAGACCTGTACTATAGATGGCTGTAAAAGAGTGAGTCACAAGCTCCTACACGATTTGACTCAGAATTCAGCTAAAGTACCAGAACCGTCTCCAGCACCTGCAGATTTACTAAATCAAGGTAATAAACCATCAGTCTTGAGTTGCAGCAACAATTTAGTAAAAAAACAAGCTGTTATTCCGTATCTTGCCTGTGACGCTCTATGGTAAGAACAAGGCGTCAACACTTATGGTTTGCTCGACGAAGGTTCGTCTCTCACTCTGATTGACAGTGCTTTAGTACAGGAGCTGGGCTTACGTGGCCATCAGCGCAAGCTACATGTTCAGTGGTTCGGAGGTCGGGCAGCTGAAGAACTCAGCCAAGTCGTCAACTTGTTCATCAGTGGCACAGGAATGGAGAAGAGACATCATCTGCGTAACGTCCATAGCGTGTCGAGTTTGTGTTTGCCATCACAAAGCGTAAGTAAAGAAGACCTTAAATCATTAACCCACATGCGACAGTTGCCGTTGGAGCCGTATAGTGGTGCCGTGCCAAAATTGCTACTAGGCCTCGACCACTGCCATTTAGGTCTGCCTGCGGAAGTCCTGAGGATTCATTGCACTGGACCATACGCCGCCAATACCGAGCTTGGCTTTAGTGTATTTTTTCCAACAGTAAAGGCTCAGCCCAACGTACAACGATGTGTTTTAGTCAAACAAACCAGCGACCAAGAGCTTCACGACCTGGTGGCTGATTATTTCACCATAGAAAGCTTCGGAGTGAAACCAGCGCCCCCTGTTGAAAGTGCAGATGACACCCGAGCGAAAGTAATCTTACATACAACAACGCGTCGAGTAAACGGAAGGTACGAAACAGGGCTCTTGTGGAGGAGTGACGACATTATTCTGCCAGAAAGTTACTCAATGGCATACAGGCGACTTCTTGGCATCGAAGGATTACGCCCGGAAACTCCAGCCAGAAGAGATAGCCTCATTACAAAACAAAACATGGTATTTGCCGCAATTCGGCGTGGTTAACCCTAACAAGCCAGGGAAATTGAGGCTTTGATGCCGCTGCTGAAGCACATGGTGTGTCACTGAATGCTCATCTCCTGAAGGGTCCGCAAGATCTTTGTGCATTGCCATCGGATTTGTTTCACTTTCGTAAGGGAGCAATAGCTGTATGTGGAGACATCAAGGAGATTTTCCACCAGATTTTAGTCCGCCCGGAAGACAGATGTGCACAAAGATTCCTTTGAATAAATGGTAACACTACGCAAGATCCCGATGTTTATGAGATGAAGGTGATGACATTCGGTGCTGCTTCCTCGCCATGTTGCGCGCAATTCGTCGAAGCAGCCAACGCTCTGGAGCATGCATGTTAATCACGCCACACGAGCAGTTAAGTCCATCCTAAACTATCACTACGTGGACGAGTTTGTAGATAGCTTCAGCAGTAAATCGGAGGCTATTGAGGTTGCGGGACAAGTACGTGCAATACACCAACGCGCTGGTTTCGAGCTGCGAAACTTTGTTTCAAATTCTGAAGCGGTAATAACTGCTTTGTGTGGCACTGACGTCACGGTTCCCATCGTCAGCAAAGACAGCCTGCCAATTGAAAAGGTCTTAGACATGTACTGGCAGCCGTCCGATGACGAGTTTAGGTTCAAGCTGAGATTCCATGGCGTAGACGAGAAGGTCATAAACGGCGATAGGCGCCCCACAAAGAGAGAACTGCTTAGTATGGTAATGTTCATATTCGACCCGCTTGGATTCTTGAGCCATTTCACAATCGCAGCGAATTTGCTCATGCGGGAGGTTTGGAGACGAAAGATCTGCTGGGATGACCCATTGTCTGACGGTGTTAATGTCGCCTGGAACAATTGGCGGCGGTACGTTGCCTTTAGCTCTAGACTTACGCATTCCAAGAAATTATTTTCGAAACGGTATGCCACAAGATCTTCAACTCCACATCTTCGTGGACGCCAGCGAAGATGCCTTTGTCGCCATATCGTATTGGCGTACCACGAATTCAGCTGGCGAAATAGAAGTCGCCTTCGTATGCTCCAAAGCTAAATGTGCACCCCTGAAGCCAATCAAGGTCCCGCGTCTCGAACTCCAAGTAGCCATTCTGGGTACTCGTCTGATGCAGACGTTACGAGAGGAGCATGCAGTCAAAGCATCCAGCTGTATCCTCTGGTCAGACTCAAAAACGGTTGTGAAGTGGATTAAGAGCGAACACCGCCGATACAAGCCATTTGTGGCGCATCGTGTAGCAGAAATTCTGTCTGCAACGACGCCTTCAAATTGGATATGGCTCTCTACGGCTGAGAATGTTGCTGATGAGGCGACCCGAGCAAAGAGCCGTCACGAATATTGTTCCACGTCACTTTGGCTATGTGGCCCGAAATTTCTTCTCAGCAATGAAGTGGACTGGCCAAAAGAAGCTGGATTCAACGACCAGAGCTTGAAAGATGAAGAAGAGCTGAGCCCGAAATTCGCCCGGTTGGTTGTGAGTAATAGACCTGATGATATTAATCGTTTTTCGTCGTTTAATAAACTCGTGAGAACTACTGCTTGGGTGCTGCGATTCACGAAGAGATGTCGTTGTGGCCGACGTGCTTGGCATGCTGAGCAGTGGGGTTTGATATCGGAAGAGGTGGACGCATCAAAAAAGCTTCTTTTTCGTCATTTCCAAGAAGAAGCATTTGCCCTCGATCTCCAGAGTATCGCAGATGGCATTCCTATCCCACTAACCTGCGATCTATACCAGTTGTCGCCATACAAAGACGAAGACAATGTGCTGCGAGTTAATGGTCGCATAGATGCTGCGAGTTGGTTGCCGTTTAGTACGAAACGTCCAGTTATATCGCCATCCAATCACGCTCTTACAAAATTGTTGGTACAACATCACGCTGTTCTTAAACACCAGAACACCGAAGCAACAATTTGTGAAATTCGAAGAACCTACTGGATTCCACGCCTACGTCAACTTCTCCGGAAGATTATAGCCGATTGCCTCGTTTGTCGTATAAATAAAGCTGCACCAGTTACCTCACTTATGGGACCGCTGCCAGTGGATCACCTTGAGCCCTTTGTGCGACCATTTACATACACTGGCTTAGATTACTTCGGCCCTATTATGGTCACTATAGGACGCCGGCAAGAAAAGAGGTGGGTGGCGCTCTTCACTTGCTTGACGGTAAGAGCCGTCCACCTAGAGTTGGCTTACGTCTTGAGTACGGATGCATGTATCATCGCAATTCGAAATTGCATCAACCGGCGCGGCGTGCCAGTAAGGTTACGTTCGGACAACGGGAAGAATTTCGTCGGAGCAAACGAAGAGGCCAATAAGTTTTCTGAGGTTTTCGACTGCGAAAGGGTACAGAATGAACTAGCGTCGAAGGGTATTCAATGGAGGTTTAACTGCCCTGTCAATACATCAGAAGGAGGCGTATGGGAGAGAATGGTGCAGTGCGTAAAAGGAGTTTTACGGAACGCTTAAGGAAGTTGCACCAAGGGAACACACCATTCAATGTTTCCTCGGCGAAGCTGAGAACATCGTCAACTCGCGCCCGCTTACGCACCTACCCATCGCTCCAGACCAAGAAGAACCGCTTACTCCTAACCACTCCTTGTTCGGTTCGGCGAACACAGCACAAACACCAAGTGTCAACAAGGAACCCGAAAGGATGTGTTCGCTACGAAATCAGTGGCGTATCGCTAGACAACTTCGTGACCACTTTTGGAAAAGGTGGATCCTTGAATACCTACCCACTTTAACGCGACGTGTCAAGTGGTGCCAGGGCACACAACCAATCGAACTTGGTGACACAGTTTTTATATGCGACGCGATTGTTCCAAAGAGGCAATGGTGTCGTGGAATCATCGAGGAAGTCTACCCAGGAGCTGATGGAGTGATCAGGAAGGCAAATGTCCGTACCAGCAACGGAATCGTTAGACGCGCCTCATCTAAGCTAGCCATTCTTAATTTAGAAAATAGTGAATCAGTGTGATTCACGGGGGAGGGATGTCGCGAAACGCCTAGCAAATGCAACGCTGTTATTTCAAACTTTAAAATTGTTTATTTATAAATGCGGCAACTCTGTATGTTTATTTGTGAACATGGCAAGATTGTAAACCACGGTTCCATCTTCAGCGATTTGACGAATTCACTCGTTGCAAAAAGCCGACAGAGACGGAACCGCGGTAAGATCTAAATTTTGGTAATTTGTAAATCGTTAATGTAATTCCTTTATTATAGAAATAAACTATCTCGCACTACTGCTTAATTCATTGTACATCTTTGGCGTAAATAGTTATAGAGTTTAATTCGTAGTCTCTAGCAATGAGCACAACTGTGGTTCCATGATCTACGTGCCAAATAGAAGTAAACTGCATCAAAAAATCGCTTTTACCAATTTTTTTCAAATTTCCTACCAAATTTATCTAATTTTCCTGGGCTAATTTTCCATTTGCTTACCCGCCATTTGCATTAAGAATGGAACTTTTCTAATTATTAATCGAAATTGGAGATAGCCTGGGATCACCAAAGCCAAATAAATTTTAGGCAACACTTGTACATTGAAATACAGATTCCTAATTTTAATATATTACCAAATACAACTAAATCTTTGTGGAACTAAAAAGTGCTAGACAATTTTGAAAAGAGCTAGCAGCTAAAGTCCAATTTTCGGTGCTAAATAGAAAAATCAAGAGCTAAATCTTGCTCCAAAAACACCAAAATGACAACACTGTTGCCCAAGTACTCATTGGCATTCGCAAAATATTCGTATCATTTGATGCGAAGGCGAATGTCGATGCGAATGTGTAAAGTGATGCGAACGTAACGACGTCGTTTCCAACTCGTTCTGGTTAACAATTTGTTCATCGGCTACAGCGTTGCCAGGTTGACGTTTTTAACGTCATTTGGACGTTTTTTGTATCCTGTTGACGTTTGGACGTTTTTTGTGTAAAAAATTACGTTTTTTAACTTCCCAGTAATTTTTCTCTATGCACAATATATTTAATGTATAGCGTACTATTTGCTTGTAGAGTAAGTACTTACGATCACTCTGTCGGCAAATTTGTTACTAAATCTTGTAAGTAGAACTCATTTTGAATTATTTTCTTATTAAATCTTTACAAACTTTTGCAGGAGGTGCCTCAAAAGATGTTTATTCTTTGGACACATATGATCCCGCGTTCAAAGGCTGGTTGTGTAAATACTTGAGATTACAAGGCTTATTACAATGTTTGCAATTGCATATTAAAAGCCAAATCAGGAAGAGCTGATCTATTGCAACACGCACGCTCGCAAAAGCACTATGTTCCTTCTTAGCAGAACGTAATTTAGCATTTTCGACAACCGACCACCTTACCAAATGTCTACAAGAAAAAAAATATTTAAAAATTAACGCGATTCTTTAGCAACTTTAAACTTGCACATAATTACCCTGGAATTTAATGGGCTATCAAACCGGATACTCAAAAAAATTCTAAAAAATCTGAATAAAAACTTGAAATTCTAGCTGAAACTTTGCAGATTTTTATAATTTTTTATAAGTTTGAAATGTGGATTTATATTGTGTTAGTTATATAATGAGCTAGGCTTTTATGAAAAAAATAATAACAAAAGAAAAACAGCTAAAATCGATCAAAATGTTGATGACTTAATCAGCTGATCACAAGTGTATGTATAACATGATTTTTATATTAATGATCTCAAACCAGTTTACAATAGTGGTATTCACCAAATTGTTGTCAACAGTCGTTGCTTGAGCTCATCTGCTATTTTACCAGAGTGGCCGGCCACTTGCTCACTTTGGTGAATACCACTAATGAATTTTAAATGTGCTCTGTCAAAATTACATTTTAATATACCTTACGTACATATGGACCTTTGTCTACAATAAAAGTTTAATAAGACCAATTCATACATGGAAAAGACGTTTTTGGGTAGGAAATGACGTTTTTTCAGACCAAGAGGAACGTTTTCTCATGCCGAAAACCTGGCAACACTGATCGGCGAACTCGCCATCGGATGAAAAGCACAGCTCGCCGGCGGGCTGTAAAACCGACTCGAACCGCAAAACACGATATGCTAGCGAACTGCAAAACGATGTTAAAAATGTTTAATAAAAACCACACCAATCCAATCAAATTGTGTTCAAAATTAAAAAAAAAAAATCAGCATTCTTAAAAATTTCAAAGTTTTCAACCTGAATAAAAAAAATATATAAAGCAATTTTATAGCTGATTAAATTCTAGTGTAATAGAGAACAAATTTTGTATGGAAAAAATTAATTCGCTTTGACGTCGTTTCAAGTTCATCAAAACCACTTGTGTATTGTATTAAAAAACGACGTCATTTCGAGTTCACCCAAACGACTTCACCAAACCGACGTCGTAACTACGTTGCGGTTGGTATGAAAAAAACGACTTCGTTTCGACGTCGTTTCGAGTTCATCCAAACGAATTCACCAGACCGACGTCGATTCGAACTCGTCCTCGCTCTGTGGCAAATTGGGTTCGTATTAGAGTGTAAAATGCAGCTATGGCAACAACTGAAATACATATATAGACTATACTTTTTTTAATGATACGCCGCTAGCGTTTTTTTATGATTTGCTATAATATTGGGACATAAGTACGTAGATTAGCTATTTGTGTTCGATAATCGAATAATATAAGGCGATATTACATAAGCACGTGTACCCAATAAAAAAAAAAAAAACTTGAAGTACATATTGTTGTTGAAATGTGTAAAGGCCCTAACTGATATTTTTTTGGACGAGCTTTTTCGCAATTTTTAATAGCATACATCTTTCCTAAGCATTTCAGAGCCGTGGTTTAAAAACCAGCGATCCCATGGCATTTAAAAAGCCTTTCACAGAGAATATTTTTGTTGGCAAAAAATTCGTATTTTAGCTAAGATAACGATGGCCTAGATCAGTGATTCCCAAAGTGGTCCAGGTGGACCCCCAGGGGTTCACGGGAGACTCGACGGGGGTCTACGTTGGCGATAGTAAAGAAAAAAATGGTTGCTTGGCTTTATCTATCAATGTAGGCAGATAATACTCTACTCCAAAAAATTAAAGGAGCAAAAAAAAATACCACATTTTTCTGGGGTATATGACAGGCCGTATTTCGGTAAGAATGGTGGTATTGAGACTTTAAAAAGGCATTTGAAGCTCTAAGATTCTAATTCTTTTTGGCTAAAAATTTTTATTAGCCACGGTGTTCATGCAATCCTGACAGACAACGCGAAAAAATAATTTTCCAAATTGTATGCTTTTTTTCCACGGGACTGATATGGTTTGTTTCATTTAGGCCCTCATATAATCGGATAGCCCCTTTATTTAGCTTTAATTTTCTATTTTTAAAACCTCCCTTAATTTTCTTGAGTAGTGTGACGCGTGACGCACTGCTGCACTTACCGTCACTTTTGTCTTCATACGTGGGGAGGCCTTAAAGGCCCACCTGCAGACTAAAACGAAACGGATGTTGGTGTAACACTGACTGGGGCGAGGCGAAAATTTCTGGCGGCTGAGATCTGAGCCCATATGTCTATTCAGTGCCACAGGATAGTACGCCACATTACCTTTGTTGAAGAGATTCTATAATGTTAAGTTCCCTGAGGCTGAATACTGGTTTAATTCCAGCACTAAGCCCGGACTCCCACATTGTCGAATCTTCACCGATGGCTCCAAAACTGACTCTGGGTCACGATCTGGGGTCTTTTTCGAAGTTAGTGGGGATAAGTTTCACTTTTCTCTTGGAGGTACATGCTTGGGTCTTCCTGGCTGAGGTACCTGGTAATGAGACATTTGATAATTTGGCCAGAATCGACTCATTCAGGCATTCAGGCATTCCTCGATCCGCAACCAGTTATAGCACTCCCAGCTTTGGCTATCGAAGTCACCATCATCAGAAACCTGGTTAATACTTCGCTCAGCAATGACTAGGGTTGCCAGATTCTGAAACAGAGAAAGGAGTACATTTCTATTTTCGATAGAAAAAAGCAGTAGAAATCATAAAAAAGGAGTAACATTTTTGTTTTAATTTTTTTTTGCAATTTATTGTTACAAATTACCATTAATTAGGCACAAACAAACAAAGGTATCATAGAAATCTTTTTCAAAGCAACAATAAATGTTGAAAATAAATAACTAAATTCTATAACAGAATTCCAGACTATTCCTGAATGTATGGCCATTTTTTAATTTAAGCCTTAGGTGAATATAATTGCTATAAGCCACAAAATAACAAAAACAATTAAGCCTTATAATTTAAAATTTTTCTGATTTTTATGCCCGAGCGCCCTGCACCTACCTGGCTACGACCATGCTTACACCTTTTCACTATCACACTTAACTTTACTTATTAAGTAGTGTTGCCTACAATATGAATGGCAAAGTACAG
Organism: Rhagoletis pomonella; assembly: GCF_013731165.1. Classification (NCBI taxonomy): domain Eukaryota; kingdom Metazoa; phylum Arthropoda; class Insecta; order Diptera; family Tephritidae; genus Rhagoletis; species Rhagoletis pomonella. The sequence goes on from NW_023458557.1 coordinate 53,319,542, forward strand.
GGCGTAAAATAATAACTGTCAAACAGGTTTTTTGAAAAATAATAGGGTCCTTTATAGATTTTGCAAAAAAAAGTATTTTTCGTTATCTTTGTAAATATTTTACTTTATTAATTAGTTTAAAAATTTTAATCCTTTGCCAGCTTTGGTACATGTTTTTTTCAGGTGTATTTTTTCTTAGACTTTGTATTTATAAAAAAAAAACTGTATAACGTTGGTCGAATGAACGGCCTCCTAGTCACCAGTTCCGAGTCTTTTCTATTGCTGAGTATGAGGCCTTATGTTGGATAAAAGACGGAGTATAAAGGACCCAAATGGGGGAAATTAGCGTACGGTTACAGGAGGTATGTTATAAAGTAACCGACGAAGACTTGCGTGCCGCATGCACTTTTCTCTCAAAGTGTTTACCGCTGGTAAACCCAAATGAAGGTTAAAATTGAAAAACTTATTAATAAAATTTAAGTAAAATCTGTGGATATTTAAGAATAAACTACTTTTTCGCAAAATCTATGTCCCTTTTATTTTTCAAAAAACCTGTGCAACAGTAATTATTTTACATTAATAGCTGGAAAAAGGAGTACAAAAGAAGCACAAAACTAAGAAAGGAGTAGATTTCCTGATATTTTTTTGGAAGTACAAGGGAGTACATTGCAATAAAAAGGAGTACGTTTACTCCCAAAAGCAGTACGTCTGGCAACCCTAGCAATGACTGGGAGACATCGAGAGGTGTGCAGGCGGAACTGCAGACCACTTACATGACTGCTGACTGGTCACTTCACGTGGCATAAATATGTGACTGCGTACATGACAACTCCATTTGCCCATGCTGCCTTGAAGAGGTTGAGACCAGTGTTGCCGTTTCTCATCGAATTTTTAAAAGATACTTTTATTTTTTAGTTAAAATTGTGATACATTTTAATTCACAAGTTGAGGGTAACTCTTCCCATCTTAAGACTTTTATGATTTTGTGGCCACACATTAAGTTTGTTTCCTTTCATTGAACATGCCACCTTTAATCTGCATATGGCATCACTGTTAGCTACAGACAACTAGCCTGTTCCCGTACTCCAGGATTTAGTCCGAAATAGCCCGTAGTCATTTCCTTTCACACATTTATCATATATTTTGCGAACAATTTCTCACTAAATCATGGAGTGCGGGAACAGGCTAATATTGCCGTTCCTTTTTGATTTTGAAGCTGTCGGATGTGGTACTGGGCTAAAGGCAGTGTCACACGATTGGTACATTTGTACAGATTTCTACAATTGTCAGACACAGAGTGGTGTTCTTTAGAAATTCAGCTAAATAAAAGAATTTCCAAACAACAGTACTCTGTAACTGCCAAAATGTACAAATCCGTACAAATGTACCAATCGTGTAACACTGCCTTAAGAATTTCATCTAGAGTAATCCAGTAAGTATTGTGAAAATTACTTGTATGTGTTTACAGTTCTAAACACCAATTTAATATGTGATTTTAGTTAAGTATGCAAATGAGTTCAACTGTTACCGAGTATAAAAGCATTATTTTCACTCTGTATTTTATATAAAAACAAAAAATATTAATAAAAACTGTCAACGATCTCAATTAAAAATTAGAATTAGAAGTTTTATTGAAGATTGATACTTTGATACTTAAAATTTTTTTTCAAGATACTTTTGATCCATTTTAGGGAATTTTGGTGATACATTTCTTCTGAACGCCGCGGCAACACTGATTGAGACCGTGGAACTTTTTTGTGCTTCTTCCCCGCCTTTGCAAGAATTAGGTATGAGGCATTTGGCCACTATGTGTTAGAGACGAACTAAGTTCATTGACACCAACAATCTGCTTAGATTTAAATCGTAAATCGTGCAGACTTAAAACAGATTAAAAAGGACATGAAAACAATACAATGGACGGCATGTAGTCAGAGTGCTGTTTTCCGCATGCGTGGTTTTATGTCTGGTTCCGACATAAAAAAATGTGTTTTTTAGACAGAGCTCCCAAAAATTCCTCACTGAGGAAAAAAAATTCCATCTTCCTCCTCACTTCAATCCAATTCAAAAGCAAGCAATTTTGATTTCCTCTTTTGTGAACTATGTCACTCAAAATAATTACCCATGGTCGAATAATACCAGGTGAAGTAATAAGAGCGAGAGGGAAGATTTGACACTATCTTATTGGAAGTGTTCGCCCTTAGATTTTTTTTAAAGGGTAAAGGCCAGAAATATTAAAAAGAATTACCCTTTTTGACTACAAAAGGGGTAATAATTTGAAGTTTTTTATTTAATACATATACATAACCTACAAGAACCTTACTGGCAAATGACCGGTCACCTGACGGTCAGTGCTGATGCAATAATAGGTTTGTTCAACACGAGCCCGCGTGTACCCGCGGGTGCCCAAAACAGCCCAGAAAGCGTTCCTCACGCTAGAAAAATGGGTAATAGAGAGCGAATACGTTCCACTTTTGAATCGAAAATGTCTTCTTCTTTATGCACGAAACAGCCCGGACTTTTTTTCCGGGTTGTTTTTTGCGTTCCTCACGCTCTGGGCAGTTTTGGCACGTGTTGAAACATTTTTGACACTTGTGAGAGAGTAACTTATTTTTACGCTCTAATTACCGGAGCAGCACGGAAAGCGTGTGGAACAAAGCTAATGCTGCAATTTCCTCATCAGATATTCGGGGTTAATACGAAAATCCTGGCCAGTTCTTTTGTGTACATGTGACTATGCGCCCCTTTCTCACATGGAGATTTTACCAGCAGTGCAAAAAGGCCCCTTTTCTACTTATTTCTATGTATTGGTGTATATTTTAGTGTGTTAGTGAAGAGGTCAGCAAAAAAAGTGCTTTTCTTGTAGAGTACATAATATTAAAAATTACTTTTGAAATATCCCTATTTGAACAAGTAAGAAAGTCTAAGTTCGGGCGGAGCCGAACATTAAATACCCGGCGCAAGTATTAAATATATGTTTTCCTCCTTTCCGAAAGCTACCGCTACATGATAAGCCGGGGTGTATACATTTTAAGTAAATTAGCGTCCTTAAATTTCGAAATATTGAAATTTCAACCATTTCTGAAATTTACCGTTATATGAAAAGCGGCCTCAATTTTAGTCCGATTTCAACAATTTTCAACGGTTTGCTTTTATGTGGCAAGCACAATAACCATACCGAGCTTGGTACAAATTGCTAGAACGGTTAGCGAGATACATACATATATGTGATCACAAGTGGGCGGTGCTACGCCCATTTTCCAAAATTTTGTCATAAACGTATTTCTTGGTAAAGAATTGTTGCAACCATCAATTTTGAATAAATTAGCTTCAATATTTACTGATTTATCGAAGATTTTGCATTTCTCGAAATTACCGTTATATGGGATGTGGGCGTGGTTATTGTCCGATTTTAGAAATTTTCGGCCGTTTGGTATGCTGTACCAGGACCAACAACTGTGCCAAGTTTGGAAGAAATTGGTGTAGCGGTTACCAAGATATACACATGTAACCATAAGTGGGCGTGGCTACGCCCATTTGCCAAAATTTTGTAATATTCTTATTTTTCGTCTAAAACTCATTGCAAGTATCAATTTTGAGCAAATTATCTTCAGCAGTTACTAAAAGATCGCAGTTTTCGTTTTTCTGAAAATTACCGTTATATGGGAGGTAGGCGTGGTTATTGTCCGATTTTTAAACTTTTCAGCCATTTAGTATGCTGTACTAAGGCCAACAACTGTGCCAAGTTTGGAAGAAATTGGTGCAGCGGTTACCAAGATATACACATGTAACCATAAGTGGGCGTGGCTACGCCCATTTTCCAAAAATTTATAATATTCATGTTTTTCGTCTGAGACTCATTATAAGTATCAATTTTGAGTGAATTATCTTCAGTAGTTACTAAAATATCGCAGTTTTCGTATTTTTTAAAATTACCGTTATATGGGAGGTAGGCGTGGTTATTGTCCGATTTCGCCCATTTTCAATACCATCCGTCCTACGCCCAAAAGAAGTTCACGTACCAAGTTTCGTTAAGATATCTTAATTTTTACTCGAGTTATCGTGTGCACAGACGGACAGACGGACGGACGGACGGACGGACAGACAGTCACCGCTTAATCGATTTCTCTTTTCATTCTGATCATTTATGTATACATTTATCTATATCTATCTCGATTCGTTTTGCCTGTTACAAACAACCGTTATGTGAACAAAGTTATAATACCCTTGTGCACAAGTGCGCTCGGGTATAAAAATAAAAGAGCCATTTAAATTAACCAAGCATAATTTATTATTTTTTGTTCAAATTAGATATGTCGAAGCTAAACAATTTTACAACGCTTTTAGCAACTTGCAATGTTGTATGTCCAGACCACCATACTATAAATACCCTGTGGCGAAAATCTCTAGTTCTGAACTGGTGTGCTTCTAGTACTTTTAGACCCAGTACTGGTTCGCGATAAATCTCTTTTGCATGCAAACAACTGGCGAATTTAAGATGGCGATGTCCTAGGAAGTGTCAATTGCCCCCCGCTGCATCCCTTTTTCGTAAGTTCCGAACTAGTCCGAAATTCTATAGTTCCGAACCAGTTCTAAAATCGACAGACGAAAGAAAAAAGTATCATGATTTTTCGATCTTTTTGGTTCTTCCGTGTGTGCGATTTTAAATTGTTTGGATGAAATATGTTTTCAATTTGAAATTAAATTTGTTTGAATGATTGTAAGAAATGTACGTTTACATACCTTTAGCTGTATCTGAGTGTGCAGAGGTGCTCGCTGTTATTTCTAAGATTCCAGACTGTCCCAAGATGTTGCAATGTTAACACAGATTTTAGTTTTATATTAGCAAGCTATGAAAAAGCATCTGCGAAGCACAGAATAGAAGCGTATTTGAACGAAAAAGCCACCGAACACATATCTATGTAAAGTAAACAAGCCCCCGCTGCATCCCTTTTTCGATAGTTCCGAACTAGTTCTAAATTCGACAAATAAGATCTAGTTCGTTCTGCATCTCTTTTTCTATAGTTCCGAAGCAGTTCTAAATTCTTCACTTAGATATATATTTCTAGTGAAAAAAAACTGAAAACATTAGTTTTTAAAAGTACCACTTTTCGCCGATTTTGGACTGGTGGGGATCTAGTTCGTATCGGACTAGTTCCTTTTTGGCGATAAAGACCTAGTACGAAACTAGAAATTTGATTCACTAGTCCGTGGTTTCTCCTTTATAACTCATTATAAACAATTTATGAGATTGAAAATGAAAAGCGTGGGGCGCATGTAATAGGCCTGATTTGAAATTGAAGAGTAATATATGTATATTAATAACGACCGCTTAAAATCTATCTCAAATTTGTACTTTCGCTGTACAAATTTTAGGTCAATGTTATGTATGTAGTTTGAATATTGTCAATTAAATCTATATTTATAATGACTTTTGCTAAAATTTCAAAATCAAAAGTTATCAAAACAAATTCTATGGGACTGAGATATATTATTTTATTATTACAACGCTTTTATCAACTTGCAATGTTGTATGTCCAGACCGCCTTGAATGTTGTATGTCCAGACCACCATTTATACTAGCTGCTTTTTTTGTAAGCGAGCGACAAAAGAACGCTCAACTCGGGTAAAATTTCCTTAGCAACCGTGTTGATAGCTGGCAAGAAAATGTGGTTATTTTAACGGGATTTAGATACAAAAACCAATATAAATGAGTAATTATGCGAGGTATTTGCGTAATATATATACTCTTTTAAAATATAAATCACGTATAAAAGGAAGCAAAAATTTCCCTCTCCACTTTCCCATTAACAATTTACAATAGAGCAGTTTTTTCACTCACCAACACTAGCCTTCAGGTCGCGTATTTTTTAACCGACCTGGCTGAGCTCGGATAAATAGCCGAGTTTGTGTTGTTGCTTTGTGTGTATTTCGTCATTTAAGCGAGTGTTCTTTTGTAGCTCGGTTGCATTAATGTAGCAAAGCTAGTTATGGCAAATTCTATACATCAACCTAGTCTAGATATCAACCTCGTTGTACGTATCATATCAAAGAAATACAATTAGAAATACTCTAGAGATAGATGTCGCCTCGCCAGAAGAAGTTAAAAATATCCACTACATACGCTACAGCGGAAATGGACGACACGCCATTTCTTTAAATGAAATTAATTGCTGCTATATGTATGTATGTATGTACATATGTAGGCATATACTAAATGTGAGCAAACAACATTTTGCTTGCATAGTCTTTTGTTTCCTTTCACTGCAAATTTAATTATTTTATCTATTGCAAAATTTTGTACAGACTAGACTAACAAGTAGAAAATAAATAAAATAAAATAAAACTTTTTAATATACAACGCTTTTATAAATGGACTAAAAAGTAGAAAATAATATTTCTCAGTCCCACAGAATTTGTTTTGATAACTTTTGATTTTGAAATTTTAGCAAAAGTCATTATAAACAATTAATGACATTGAAAATGAAAAGCGTGGGGCGCATGTAATACACTTGAATTGATATGAAAAGTAACATATGTATGTATGTGGGCATATGAATAACGACCGCTTAAAATCGATCTCAAATTTGTACTCTTGCTGTAGAATGTTATCAAATAAAACACCTCTTTGAGGTAAAATTTTCGAGTGACGAAAGCTGAACTAGAAACACAAAATTTATGATATCAATTTCGTGAAAATTATACGCATTTTTTAACTGCCTTGGAAACGCAGGGAAAATCTTTTTTATTCATACGAATCGTTTGTGTTTCTAGCAGAAAACGCAACGTTCCGAATAAATAAAAAAAGATTTTCCGAACGTTTCAAAGGCAGTTAAAAAATGCGTCACGAAATTGATATCATAAATTTTGTGTTTCTAGTTCAGCTTTCGTCACTCGAAAATTTTACCTCAAAGAGGTGTTTTATTTGATATCAATTATTTTGGGGTAGCAAATTTAAAATCGACCAAAATACAAACAATAATCTAAATGTTTTATTTTTCTCAAATAAATTGCTAAAAATATTATCTAAATATAAATTATGTATTCAAATCGATGTGTCCATTGAAACACATAATTTTTCGAATACGAAATAAAGCGAAAAAGAATGATCATATCCTTTGTATTCGAAAAAATTAAAAATTAAATATGTAAGAATTGATAAAAACTTATCAACTTGGTACCAACTTTGGATACAATAAACAACTATATTCGTCTGATAGTCTCGTAGTTTATTTTTGTTAATATTTCTACCGGGTGTGGGGCGCACACATGTGCTCTTTTTAAGAAGTTTTACTTTTATCACGTGTACGGTGTTGCACTCGTGCCATTAAATTAATGCTTTTTTCTCAAGTAGTTTTGCTCAGAGGCAATTTATACATATGTATGTAAGTAGTAGCGGCACGTTGGGTGAACTAAATGCATTCATACATACATATTTAAGTACAACTATAGGTAATATTGTTCGCGTCTTCCCAGGTAGGTTAAGTGCTCTTAAATACACACAAATTGTGGTTTCCAAGACATGTAGGAAGTGATTAGCACAGCTGCTAGTTTGACTATTGTCAATGAAATCCAATGCTTTGTACTGCATGCGCTCCACGTTTTTCGTTTTCAATGTCATTAATTGTTTATAATGACTATTGCTAGAATTTCAAAATCAAAAGTTATCAAAACAAATTCTGTGGGACTGAGAAATATTACTTTCTACTTTTTAGTCCATTTATAAAAGCGGTGTATATTAAAAAGTTTGTATTTTTATTTTATTTATTGTGGATTGCGCTTGTATTTAGTATTGAAAGACAACCATTAACAGTAAAAAAGATTTTGCACAAAGAATACTTCCAAGGACCCACCGACGGATGTATGGACCAACCTTGATAATTTTTTGAAGAGATGAAATTAGATACATGCAATCAGCAACGTGAATACAAAAACGCAACACGTGATATTAATGGTTATAAGGTTTAAATAAATAAATTTAAATAGCTATATATGGGAGGTTTATAAGAATTAATCGATTATACCTTTAGCCTTTCAAGCGCTAATTAAAATAATTTATACAGAAATGCATCTTGCACTTAAAAAATAGGGTTTTCACATTTATAGACCTTCCATTTCATGACTGTGGGATAATAATTTTTCGGAAAAGTTGGTGGTGCAAGAAATTACTTCGCCATTAAATATTTGAAATATCCAACTTATTCAGCCTAACCTGTTCCGCTGGTGAATGGAACAAACGGACGCCTTCGTAAGTCCACGTTTTTCTGCAAATTACACAGCTTGGCTTAGGCATTATTAATTTTTTAATCACAAATAAATTATATACTATTTTTCCACAAAAATTCAAACGGACAGTTTTAGAAAAAAACAAATTTTCCACAAAAATTCAAACGGAAAATTAAAAAAAAAACAATGTTGCAAGCAAATAATAAATCTCCAAATTGCACCCAAAATATATGTAAATACTTCCAAAGGAGCAACACATAAAACGTTCAACGAATAAAGGCAACATTGTGAAATATAAGGCAGAAAAGTAGTATTCTGTTCACGCTGTGAAAAAGCTTGCAACATGAAGCTAGCAACACAATTTTCATGACATTTTTAAATACATATGTACATTTTAAATTGAGTTAAAGCTGACAGTTTATTGAATTCAGTAGCGGCGAAAACAAAGGGGGGTTAAGTGGTTAAACCTTACCCAAGCCGATCGTAAAACTTGCTACGCAATTTCAGCTTATGCCTGTGGGTCTTGGCAAGAATGTAATCTCTCAAGGTTTAGCTTAACATGATTCTAGGGATACACCCTGTGATCATGTTACTTTCCAGAAGGTGTCGCGCCAGTTTTTCTGTATATATTTCCATTGGAAAAATGCCTCCTCTCAGTATTCTAGGTAAATGCTTCCAGAGGTATCTATGCGTCACCAGAATTTTAGTTTATATGAGTATAAGTCATAGCTAGCTCTTATCAATGGCTACGAGATCGTGTTCATATACCCAATTTTTCATAGGTTTAAGATTGATTTCATTTACCAATATTCCAAGTTCTACGTTGGCACGCCGGACTTTCCAATAAACCCATATTTTTCCATGAGCTTGAGATTGAATTCATATACATATATCCATACCAAGTTCCAGGACTCTACCACAAATACTTGCAGAGATATGCACTATGAAAAATTCGATTTGTATGGCAGGTTCCACACCCCCTTTAGATATCGGGTTTGTTTTAGCCTATAACCATTTTTGGAAAATTTGTGTCCGAAATTTCAAAAAATCGGTACAGCCGGTATGGGCATTGTGACTCCTCAAGCGAAATGAACTAATGATTGCAAAAAATGAAATCAAACGTCGTAGACTTCATTCTCTTAACTTCTCAGAATGTGGAAAAGCAAAGAAATAATATAGGATAGGTTATATAATAATATAGGATATATTAAACAGCCTCCAAAACATTTACCCAAATTCGCACCTGAACTAAACAAATCAGTTTGATTGAAAATTTGTCTTTATCTATTTATTTTATACTTCATTTTGGGTGTGGCAAAATTTTATCTGAAAACAATATGTGGCTGGAAAAATTTCACGGCCCATGGGTCCCAAAGTAAATTCCATTTGCTGTTAAATGGACAAAGACAATATTTATTAAGTAAAACATCGAAATGTGTAATTTCACTGCCTGAATTATTTCAGAATCATCGTAGCCGATATAGAAAACTACACTGAGAAATAGTCACATGATATGAGGCAACTAAAAAAATTTTAAAATATGTTCACTAAAATTGTATTAATATTAAAATAATGATTTGGCAAGTTGTTATCGAATTTAATGTAAAATTTAAACGTTTTTAAGATAAGATATTACTTATTTTTAAAAGGCAAATATTAATACAACTATTTTATTTATAATCCCAAATTTAGGATATTAAATCTCCAACACCAAAAAACTTAGAATTGGGTAACGCCGCTTCGAATTTTTCACAATTGAACAATTGTCAAAAATCTGCTTTTTAATCAAAAAGTTGTTTATTGAAACTACCTTCTT
>NW_023458557.1:53329659-53333889 GCF_013731165.1 Rhagoletis pomonella
AAAATCTGCTTTTTAATCAAAAAGTTGTTTATTGAAACTACCTTCTTTTTTGTATCATGTTTTCATCGTTAATAAAATCATTAAAGCAGAAGGAAGCTTAATCATTTTATTTGTGCCAGAAATTTGATGCGCCGCTTGCTTGGTTGTTTGTCATCGATTTTTCTAGATTCACTCTTTTCTCTTTTGGCAGTTTCTGAATTTGAAGTTTGGCGTAAAAAGCTTTGCGGTTTTGTTGTTTAAAGTTTTGGGTTTTAAAAATATGAGTGATAAATATTTTTCGCATCACTTTAAAACTCGGAGCAATAAAAATAAAAGTGATGCCATCAATACAAACTATTTTACAAATACAATACAAATACGCCAAATGACAATACATGGGGGGGCAGCCGAACATGGGAAGAGTTTATGGTGAAACGAATATAAGTAAAGCTAGCGCCCGGAGTGCTCTTAAAAAATATAACTCTTCAGAGCGAGATCTCTATTTTTTAAAACTTACAAGCGTGTTACCACAATATTTCAATAAAAAAAAAAACAGAAAGTATACTATTTTTATTTTTGCCACTACGAATTTTCGTTTGGAACTCAGCCGCGATGCAAATATTCATCGTTAAATCTAATCTTCAAATTTTTTGACGAGCTTTGGGATATGTATGTAGGGTTGCCAGATTTTTTATGCGCGAAATCAGTAAGTTAGACTTTTTCATGCTAAAAAAATCAGTACTTTTCAGTACATTTTTATTCAAATCAAAATTATAAATGTAAGTAAGAGAAAATACTTCAGAACGCCAGAGTTCTTGTTTTTAACAATATTTTGGTATACAAATAAAATATAGTTCATAAAAAATAAAAGTGTTATTCGCTTTAATATGAGTGTACACGTCATTGTACACAGAAGCCAATAAATTATTTTATATTTATGACATTTTTGAATAGCAGTAATGAGGTCATTCCCATTTTCAGTGTAAAAAAATTCTATACATTTTATTTTAAAATTGCTTTTAATTTGAAGTTCACTTTAAAAAATTTTAATTAGAAGCCGGTTTCTCTCTTTGCTCCAGGAAAAACAAACTGTATAATAATAATAATAATAAGATCCTCTCAGTTGCTTCGTTTGAGTGTGGTATAGAAAGAAAACAAAATTAAATATTTTTTCAAACTGTGAAAAAGTACCACTTTTTAAGGGCTTCATCTATATTTCCGCATGGCTTAAATAATTTTTTCAACTACGCAAAATTTTGAAAGACTAAGAATTCGCCAAAAAGGGTATCTAACTCTATGTCTTGTAGGCAAAACTCTTTTACAATGTCATTAAATTGAGAAAAAAAATTTAAGTTATAGGCAAAAGCCATTCAAATAATCAAGCTGAAAGTTATTTTCGAGATAACTAACAGCACTCGAAAAAAAATGTCAGCCTTCTTTTTAAATAATTTAAGCTTCATCATATTATCGGACCCGGAGATATGCCCATAAAACGATTAATCTTTTTGATTCATAATTTCTAGGGCATATCAAACATTATGTAAAACATGTCAACTATACTTAAATTATTTTCCTCTTACTTTTTACAGTACAGTTTAAGGAACTTCCAACCTTAAGAAGATCCTAAAGTATTTTGTTTGAATTGAAAATTCAGTACAAATCAGTACAAGTTTTGAAAAATCAGGACAGGTATGTTAGAAATGTAGCAGCAGCGGGTCCACAGAAACCAGTAAAATTTTGAAAGGAACCTTCGAGAAAACTAAGTTTGGGAACCTCTGGCCTAGATGGAAATTTATCGTACATACCCAACAAACAATTAGGTTTGAGCTCAACTTGAGGTTAAGTTGAGAACTAAGGTATTTCTCGAATCTCCAACGTTGTTTCTCAACAGTACCTTAAGTGGAGGATCATAGTGTTCTCAACAAAAAGGCCATTTTTCTTTGTATGAAAAAAGGACTGTTTCTCAAGTTGAGAAAATGCTAGTTCTCAAATTGAACTCCAATGTTATATGGTGTAAGAGATAAAGCTTATACAGCATAGATTTTGAAGATTTTCTCAGTAGACTTTGTATTATTATTTATAAAATAGCTTACGAAATTTATCGGTTTTATCTGTCCAAATAAATGAGTTTTATAGTAAAACCCCATATCTAACGACCCGATCTTTGTTCATTTTACTGTTAACTTTCTGTTGACAATGAGTGAAAATAGTGCGAAATGTCATGTTTCTAGCTGCATAAATGGTGAAGTTGTTGCAAAGAATCACATATCTGAACAATCAGTTGTATGGAGGCTATAGGTTATAGCGACCAAATCTTCACCATTTTCACTGTAAGTATTATTTTGATAATGGGTGGAAATAGTGCAAAATATCATATTCCCAGCTGCATAAATGGAGGAGTTATAACGAAATTTCTCATATCTGAACAATCAGTTGTATGGGAGATATATGTTATAGTGACCCGATCTTTGTAATTTTCACTGTAAGTATTCTGTTAATAATGAGTGAAAACGGTGCGAAATTTCATGTTCCTAGCTGCATAAATGGAGGAGCTATGATAAAAGGCCTCATATCTGAACAATCAGTTGTATGGGGGCTACAAGTTATAGTTACCCGATCTTTGTTATTTTCACTGTGAGTATTCTGTTGATAATGAGTGAAAACCGTGCGAAATTTCATTTTCCTAACTACATAAATGGGGGAGTTATAACGAAAAATCTCATATCTGAACAATCAGTTGTATGGGAGCCATAGGTTATAGTGACCCGATATTTGTAATTTCCACTGCAAGTTTTTTGATGATAATGGGTGCAGGTTCTACAAAATTTCATGTTCCTAGCTGCAAAAATGGAGGAGTTATAACGAAAAGTCTCATATCTGAACAATCAGTTGTATGGGGGCTATATGTTATAGTGGTCCGATTCTTCCGGTTCCGAAAAATGATTAATACAATATAAGCACCCACTTACCAAATTTCATCCTTATATCTCGAAAACTGAGAGACTAGATTGCATACAAACAGACGGACAGACAGACAGACGGACAGACGGACTTGGCTAAATCGACTCAGCTCGACGTTCTGATCATATAAGTATACATTTTAATGTGTCTGTCTCTTTTTATTCTGGTACTTACAAACATCGGACCAAAGTTATAATACCATATCATGCTCATGAAAGGTATAAAAACAAAAATAAAGATACGTAAATGTGTCTTTTGTAAGACAATTGAAGGACAGTGAGCAAGATAGTTTGAAAGGTAGCACGAAAGTCTTACAAAAATTAGCTTCGTTGCCAATTTTCGAGTGAGAAGCTCGTTTGATACTTGAGCATGTTCCAAATGGAGACGTATACATATCATTTCGCTCGCGCTGCTCCACCATTCCAAATAGCCAAGAGAACCGTGGTTCGAGTCCTCGGGCAGCGAAGTTTTTTTCAACCTTTTTTTTTTTAATTTAATTTTTAGATTTTATTGCTTTAAAAAGAAAAGTATATATATTTTTTAAAGTCATTCGATTTTTAGAAACTTATTGCATGTATATTTTTTATTTTAATTTCTATTAATTTTTATATATTTTTGTTTTAAAAACAGAAATGTTTTTTTTTCATTTCATTTAATTTTCCTATAATTTCCAGATTTTATTGTTTCAAAAAGAAAAATATTTTTCTAATATCACTAAATTTTTAGGAACTAATTGTTTTCAGTTTTTGTTATTTTATGGCCTTATAATAATTATTATGAAAGACATCTGATGAGGAAATGTGGTGATTTCCGAAATAGCTAACACTTCTACCATTTTTTTTTTTTCAAATTATTGTTGCTTTTCCACAATAAGTGTTGATTAAAAAACTGCCTCGAGCTCAATAAAAATTGTTGAATCTAATTGTTTTCATTTTACATTGTATTTATCGAATTTTTAGATTTTATTGTTTAAAAAAAAATATTTTATGTTATTCCATCATTTTAGGAACTTTAGATTTTATTTAATTTTCGTGGTAGCGGATTCATAAACCAAAATCAATTTAGCTCTATATTTTTTCAACTAGTGACTAAAATTCAATGTGTGAGGTATCGTAGTCGTGCTGTGATATATCTAGAATATTTATTACTACTTTCTGGTCAACCTCTTTAGGTAAATTTGATGACTGTGAGTAGTATATTTATGCCGATTCTGGACCGGTGCAGGCAGCGCTCCTAGCATATACGGCATATGGTTTGCTGCTTGCACCGGTGCAGAACCGCTATACGGTT
>NW_023458557.1:53333989-53335856 GCF_013731165.1 Rhagoletis pomonella
AACTCAGCCAAGTCGTCAACTTGTTCATCAGTGGCACAGGAATGGAGAAGAGACATCATCTGCGTAACGTCCATAGCGTGTGGAGTTTGTGTTTGCCATCACAAAGCGTGAGTAAAGAAGACCTCAAATCATTAACCCACATGCGGCAGTTGCCGTTGGAGCCATATAGTGGTGCCGTGCCAAAATTGCTACTAGGCCTCGACCACTGCCATTTAGGTCTGCCTACGGAAGTCCTGAGGATTCATTGCACTGGACCATACGCCGCTAATACCGAGCTTGGCTGGACTGTATTTGGTCCAACAGTAAATGCTCAGCCCAAAGTACAACGATGTCTTTTAGTCAAACAAACCAGCGACCAAGACCTTCACGACCTGGTGGCTGATTATTTCACCATAGAAAGCTTCGGAGTGAAACCAGCGCCCCCTGTTGAAAGTGCAAATGACACCCGCGCGAAAGCAATCTTACATACAACAACGCGTCGAGTAAACGGAAGGTACGAAGCAGGGCTCTTGTGGAAGAGTGACGACATTATTCTGCCTGAAAGTTACTCAATGGCATACAGGCGACTTCTTGGCATCGAAAGGAAAATGCATCGTGACAGCACCTTTGCAGAATCTTACAAAGAAATAATGAACTCTTACATCGTGAAGGATTACGCCCGCAAACTCCAGCCAGAAGAGATATCCTCGGTACAAAACAAAACATGGTATTTGCCGCACTTCGACGTGGTTAACCCTAACAAGCCACGGAAATTGAGGCTGGTCTTTGATGCCGCTGCTGTAGCACATGGTGTGTCACTGAATGCTCATCTCCTGAAGGGCCCGCAAGATCTTTGTGCATTGCCATCGGTTTTATTTCACTTTCGTGAGGGCGCAATAGCTGTATGTGAAGACATCAAGGAGATGTTCCACCAGATTTTAGTCCGCCCGGAAGACCGATGTGCACAAAGATTCCTTTGGAGAAATGGTAACACCACGCAAGATCCCGATGTTTATGAGATGAAGGTGATGACATTTGGTGCTGCTTCCTCGCCATGTTGCGCGCAATTCGTCAAAGCAGCCAACGCTCTGGAGCATGCTAATCACGCCGCACGAGCAGTCAAGTCCATCCTAAACTATCACTACGTGGACGATTTTGTAGATAGCTTCAGCAGTGAAACGGAGGCTATTGAGGTTGCGGGACAAGTACGTGCAATACACCAACGCGCGGGTTTCGAGCTGCGAAACTTTGTTTCAAATTCTGAAGCGGTAATAACTGCTTTGTGTGGCACTGACGTCACGGTTCCCATCGTCAGCAAAGACAGCCTGTCAATTGAAAAGGTCTTACGCATGTACTGGCAGCCGTCCGATGACGAGTTTAGGTTCAAGCTGAGATTCCATGGCGTAGACGAGAAGGTCATAAACGGCGATAGGCGCCCCACAAAGAGAGAACTGCTTAGTATGGTAATGTCCATATTCGACCCGCTTGGATTCTTGAGCTATTTCACAATCGCGGCGAAGTTGCTCATGCGGGAGGTTTGGAGACGAAAGATCTGCTGGGATGACCCATTGCCTGACGGTGTTAATGTCGCCTGGAACAATTGGCGGCGGTCGTTGCCTTTAGCTCTAGACTTACGCATTTCAAGGAATTATTTTCGAAACGGTATGCCACAAAATCTTCAACTCCACGTCTTCGTGGACGCCAGCGAAGATGCCTTTGCCGCCATATCGTATTGGCGTACCACTAATTCAGCTGGCGAAATAGAAGTCGCCTTCGTATGCTCCAAAGCTAAATGTGCACCCCTGAAGCCAATCACGGTCCCGCGTCTCGAACTCCAAGCAGCCATTCTGGGTACTCGTCTGATGCAGACGTTACGAGAGGAGCATGC
>NW_023458557.1:53335956-53336973 GCF_013731165.1 Rhagoletis pomonella
CTCCATTCCTGTGCCACTGATGAACAAGTTGACGACTTGGCTGAGTTTTTCAGCTGCCCGACCTCCGGACCACTGAACATGTAGCTTGCGCTGATGGCCACGTAACCCCAGCTCCTGTACTAAAGCACTGTCAATCAGAGTGCCAGACGAACCTTCGTCGAGCAAAGCATAAGTGTTGACGCTTTTGTCCTTACCATAGAGCGTCACAGGCAAGATACGGAATAACACCTTGTTTTTTACTAAATTGTTGCTGCAACTCAAGACTGATTGTTTATTACCTTGATTTGGTAGATCTGGAAGTGCTGGAGACGGTTCTGGTACTGGAGCTGACTTCTGAGTCGAATCGTGTAGGAGCTTGTGATGCACTCTTTTACAGCCATCTAAAGTACAGGTCTTTCGGCGACGGCAATCCCGTGTAGAATGTCCAGCATGGAGGCAGGAAAAACATAGGCGGTGACGTTTAGCTTCAGTCCAACGATCAGGTACTGTCATTTTAATGAAGCGTTGACAATCCGCTAACTTATGACCGTGTTGGCAGATTACACATTTCAAGGTTGGTGTCGAATGTTTTTCACGCTGGTTTTCTGTGGCATATAATACTACACGACGTTTTATTGTTTCTTTGCTATCGAAACTTTGCACAGTGCATATGAGATTCGCAGTCTGAGTTAGCCATTCACTAAAGTGTACTATGGTTGCGTACGGCTGAATCACTGATGCAAACCTGGCCCACTCGATTCTCTTGCTCATTGGCAGTTTATTGACCAGCTCCTCCATCAACGTCGGATTCACCAGATGCTGATGACCGTTCGCCGATTTCAAAAACGCGACAAGATTTTGTACTTTAGTAGCAAACGGAATCAGCTTCACTAAATTGGACTCGGGCACAGATGGTATATCTTTGATGATCGACAGTTGGCTACGAATAAGTTGTTCGGGGCGACCAAAACGAAACCTTAGCTGCTCAATGATGGCATTTACATTGTCTGGATGGATCAATAACGCCTGCACAGTATC
>NW_023458557.1:53337073-53340394 GCF_013731165.1 Rhagoletis pomonella
ATTTTTCCACCCCGTCTCACCACGGAGAAAAAAGTTACCGATTGGCACAGGCCCTTAGTAGAAGTCTGAAATTAGTCACAACTAAAGCTATTCATAGTCGCCTTAAACTATGTTCACATATCAATATTATCTCAATAAAAGCTCGTTTTTTAATCACCCCGTTTACACAGGCAAATCTCAGATTATTAGCC
Source organism: Rhagoletis pomonella (assembly GCF_013731165.1). Classification (NCBI taxonomy): domain Eukaryota; kingdom Metazoa; phylum Arthropoda; class Insecta; order Diptera; family Tephritidae; genus Rhagoletis; species Rhagoletis pomonella. The sequence continues at coordinate 53,337,265 of NW_023458557.1, forward strand.
ATCAAATTTGTTATGCTTGTTATTCTCACATCTTAAGGAAAAGTTATGTTTCTTCTCTGTGCCACCGTGATAACGTTTTTATGCTATAATAAGCAATATAAATATATTTTAACTTAACATTTTATTAACAATATCTTTACAAACCTCTTTTGCTTGCTAGCGTACATTTTTGTTTACTTTTACATTTGGGATTTTTCCTCTTTTTTGCAAAAACAATCGATAAAATTAGGATGGACACCGAAAAATTATCGGTTTAATCTGAGATTATTTTATAATTGCAGATTAACAAAGGACGAATTTTATATGGCTAATCTCTTGTTATAATTACAGACTAGGGTGTTAAGCTCGAAAATGAGGATAATCTACTTATATGTGAACCTAGTATTAGTTTCGACTTTTCTGGCTAAGTACCAACTTAAAATTTAGTTACGGCTGCAGCTGCAACTAAGTCGTAACTAGGAAGAAGTATTTTATCAAATTAAGGGAAAACAGACGAAATATGTAAAAATTAAGTTAGTATTGAATAATCTCCCATTAAAATTTACAAAGATCGATCCATTTTAATCGGAAGATGAAATTACATGCGTATTACAATTCGAATAAAGCTACATCACAATTTTATAATTGGAATAATATATATAAATTCTCAAATAATAATTCAGTTTCACGCTAGTTCTTTTAAAGTAAATTTGTGCATTACATTTAGATATCTACTATTCGTATGTTTCACAGCATGCTTTCGATAAACATCGACTTCACATCACTGCGGTTGTTCTGGCTATTTCACATAATTAACAAGAAAATGATACTTTATTCTTTTGCATAATCATGCAATGAAAATAAAAATTACATAAACGGATGATCATACTTGACATTATTTAATAAAAATGTAGTTTTTCCAAAATATCGCAAAGAAAAATCGATACATTTTCACCCTTGTTTTGCTATATCGTAAACTAAGTCGGAACTACTTAGGCCCTGTGCCAATTGATAGAAAATATAAAATTTTGACGGATCAAAGTAAAAATTTTACACTTCTCGTGGTGAATACGAAAGTCAAAATTTTACCTAGCTCATGGGGCTAGGTATAATTTTGACAGCTTATAACCATGTACACACATAATATTGCTTGGCGGTTATAAGGAGTGAACATGAAGATGAAAGCTGAAACAGCATAAAAAAAGCGTACGTTACTTGCAAATTATAAAATAAATATAAATTTTAAGAATTTCAGCAACACACAAAAATAAAGCTTTCGCAGCGTTTGTTTGGTTTTTCAACTGTCAAAATTTTACTCTGCATTTGGCGCAGCGAAATTCAATTTATTTGTACACCATAGCAAATTTTTCCACCCCGTCTCACCACGGAGAAAAAAGTTACCGATTGGCAGGCCCTTAGTAGAAGTCTGAAATGCGACTATGAATAGAAGTAAATTTTAAGTTGGTACTTAAATTTAAGTTGTAACTTTGTTAGTTTCGACTTAGTTGCTGGACTATGAGATTTATGCAAACATCCAATTTAAAAACTATTGGGGTGTTCACAGTTCGTTCCAAATAATGTCTCAAAATGTAGACGTCCACATTTTAAGACGTTTTCTAACCGTAAAATCTGTGGTGTTGTTGTTTCCCATACAAAATTGGGAAAACGACGCCGTCTACATTTTTTCACACTCAAAGGTATGTTTTTTACGCGTCTACATTTTGCAACCTCGCAGCAGGGTTGCATTATGGCAATACTAATCACATTTTTTTTATTTATTGGGCACGTTTTCTGAATTTGCATTTAATTTGAGCGCAATTTCTGATGAAAAGAAACAAATCAAGGAAAAGAAATAACAAATATTAGGAATTGGTAATTATGTTAAATAATTACAATTTTTCAGAAACAAAATCGAAAGGCGACATATAAAAAATGCACGCAAATAAGAAATGTTTGGCAACACCAGCAAAGTTTTGTGACGATTTTGCGCCGACTGCTAGAAAGGGGTGCCCACAGTTTGATGCTAAAGATGTCTCAAAATGTAGCCGTCTACATTTTCAAACACAATTTGGAACGAACTGTGAACACCCCAAATTTATATTTTCATCAGTTAAATGTGCTTCATATGCATATGAAAATAAACATATAACACAAAAGCTTATACTTCTATTTCACGCCAAAGCTACACTTTTTCCAAGTAAATTTGCAAAGAAGCAACACGGTGCCACTGCTAAGGGAGCGGTGCGAGAGAGACAACTGTCAGTTTATCGAACCTTGTGTTATTGAATTATGACGCTGCATAAGCAAAAACAGCCCTTAAGACCCCTTTCAGACACGTCAAGTCTTGCTTTCAAGTTTGCTCGGTTCGTCGGCGAAGGAGGTGACTCTGCCAGCCACGGCTCACCATTTTCCCCTAAAATTCAAACGATATACAAACCCATTCACAACTTTATAGTCATCTCACCCACACACTTACAAATTTTTTGTTCGAACTGTCAAAAAATGTCCCTTTGCTAGAGCTACATACCCGATAAGAATTCGTACTCTAACAAGAATTCTATGCGTTAGAGCGAGCAAGTTAGAAACATCAGAGTTTTGATGACAGTATACATAATGTGAGGAAATGTCACTACGAAAATTTTGAAGGTAAGAATACGTATTTAACAATTTTATTTAATTATAATGTAATTTCTTCTTTTAGATTGCAAAACAGCAGCGACTTAGTCACATTCTTAAGGTATGTGTGCTCGTTGCTAGAGACTACGAATTAAACTCTATAAATATTTACGCCAAAGATGTGCGATGAATTAAGCAGTAGTATGAAATGGTTTATTTCTATAATAAAGGAATTACATAAACGATTAACAAATTACCAAAATTTAGCTCTTACCGCGGTTCCGTCTCTGTCGGCTTTTTTGCAACGAGTGAATTCGTCAAATCGCTGAAGATAGAACCGTGGTTTACAATCTTGCCACGTTAACAAATAAACATACAGAGTTGCCGCATTTACTAATAAACAATTTTAAAGTTTGAAATAACAGTGTTGCATTTGATAGGCGTTCCGCGACACCCCTCCCCCCGTGAATCACTCTGATTCACTATTTTCTAAATTAAGAACGGCTAGCTTGGATGCAGCGCGTCTAACGATTCC
>NW_023458557.1:53340494-53350837 GCF_013731165.1 Rhagoletis pomonella
CGCTTAGGGATTATAACCCTTACTACGTAGAATTCTCCTTTCTGTGTGACATAACTGGGGCTACCGCCCCGTGATGTAACCTTGGGAGAGGATGAGGTAACTAGAATTCCCTTTCTGTGTGGTAAACCTGGGCCTGCCGCCGCAGTGATGTCTATTTTGGTTACTGGGTGTTTTATAAAAATATCTTGTATATAAAAATGTATATACTAATTTATAACAAAAAATTTGCAACAAATACCATATTTCCAACCGACATTATTGTTAAATTAGTGCTCAGATTTAGAAAATTAAATTTTTGTAATAAAGCGTGAACTGTTGTCTACAAGTGTGTGTAAAAGTTTTTTGATTCGATTCACGCGTTTGGGTACAGCAACCCAAAATCGTTGTACAAATTCATAAAGAGTACTTAAAATTTGCAGTGGGTAGTTAGCTAAATCAATAGTGGTATTCATCTAAACCGATAACTTTATCAAGCAGATAATCTTATAAGTTTATGCACTCTGTTACATGAACGACCCACACTCTCTTTTCGTTTAAGGCCTGTATGCAGCTCTCACCCTGCAAAAATCGCGACTACTCCATGCATGCCTGTAAAGAGTACTCCCTAAGGACCAAGGAGTACTCCAAAATTAACCACAATTCATATAAAAAATATGATCCAATTAACATTGCGATGTCCTAGGGCAGGACCATATACTCCATCCCTGCATTACATCAGAGTAGCACAAAACTAATCCAACATATTAACAATGACATTGTTGTTATATTTTTTCGTTTGTACACGCTTTTGTTCTTCACTTCTCAGATGGTTTTTCGAAAATAATAAAAACCAAAAACAAAATTTAAAAATTACATGTTGCCTCAGACGGCATTCGAACCGGAACATGCTGGGAGCTAACAACTAACAGCGATCATCTCTACACGTTCAGCTACAGCCAGACATGCAAATGTGCTTTAAAATGCTCAACTTCAATCACATTTCATTAAAACACGAGCAGTGATCGGGTAACAAACAATAAGTTGGCACAGAGACACGAGTTGGTCCGCTACAGCATGACAGAGGAACACTTTTGTAAGTACTCCAATATACCACAAATAGACTACATGGTCCAACGATTTTTGCAGGGCAAGAAAAGCAAAAACTCCATATAAAATGACGTACAAGAAATGGCTAAGAAATTTTCTTGAGTCAAATTTCCTTAAAGCCCTGTATGCAGCTTTCAAGAAAACGGCCAAGAAAAAATTGCCATTATTTCGCGTGTGTGTCCAAGGAATTTTGACATTTTGGTACCTCACAGCCTGTTGCCTCACTCTTTCCTCAAGAAATAATGGAATGGGCATATATTTCTGTTGCAAACCTGGGTTGCCTTGTGCTCTTTTTTCACAAAAAACTTTAGAAAACCGTAGTAGAAAGTGTTGTTAATTTCTTAAGAACTGCGTACTGCCTTAAGGAAATTTGACTCAAGAAAATTTCTAAGCCATTTCTTGTACGTCATTTTATATGGAGTTTTTGCTTTTCTTCAGAGCTGCATACAGGCCTTAAGGCAGTACTCAGTTTTTAAGAAATTTACTACGCTTTCTAGTACGGTTTTCTAAAGTTTTTTATGAAAAAAGAGCACAAGGCAACCCAGGTTTGCAACAGAAATATATGCCCGTTCCATTACTTCTTGAGGAAAGAGTGAGGCAACAGGTTGTGAGGTATCAAAAATGTCAAAATTCCTTGGACACACACACGAAATAATGGCAATTTTTTCTTGACCGTTTTCTTGGAATAAATGAACTTAATTTAACACGTATTTATTAGTTTTTATACATTTGTGATGTTTTAAATGTACACTTTCGAGAAATTCTGTATTTAGTAGGAATATTCCGATGGTGAAAATCCGCACAACAATCTTGCGTAGTTAATATAAATAACATGGAGGGAAATTAGTGTTGCCACTCTATTAAAAATAAAATGGAACTAAATTGCTGCTGCCACTGTATTAAAAAAGTTTTTGTCTTCCTCTGCGTAGGCGGCCTTCGGTCGCGCTTAGGGATTATAACCCTCACAACGTAGAATTCTCCTTTCTGTGTTGCCAAAGAAAAGGGGCAGAACACCTTTTGCAGAGAACACCTTTCTGGGTAGGCGGCCTTTGGCCGCGCTTAGGGATTATAACCCTCAGAACATAGAATTCTCCTTTCTGCATGCGAAGAAAAGGAACAGAAATCCCCTTTTCACAAAAGTATATTTCTTGTGCATTATTTGGGTGTTTTTAAAGTTGAAATACAAATTGTATTAATAGAGTGGCAGCACTAGTTTTCCTCCATCTTATATTAACTACACAATATTGTTGAGCGGATTTTCACCATCGGAATATTGCTATTAAATACAGAATTTCGCGAAAGTGTACACTCAAAACATCAAAAATGTATAAAAACTAATAAACACGTGTTAAATTAAGTTCATTTATTCCATTCATTTGCGTGAAATCATTCAAAACATAGTACATAAAGTGCAAGTGTTTTTTGCAAATAACTCATTAATTAATTAAAAATGTTAATTTCCGGTCTCGGATTGTTATTATTGGCGTTAAGACGCGTCGATTGATACCACTCTCGAACATTTTCCGTCCATTTTGAGCTACCTTCGCCAAAGTGCACTACTACCTTTATTTGAAGCAAGTTATAAGAAACAATGGCAGAATGTATGTTTGTGTATGAATTAATTTGTCACGGCTACCAAACTTTGCGAATTATCAGTGAAACAAAACAAACAGACGGGATGATAATTGAACCAGGTCTCTATCAGGATCATATCGTTGTTATATTTGCGTGCAAAATTTGTATGCGGATCCCGATTATTGCCTAAGAAAACATAGCTAGAGTTGCGACAGAGTTGCATTGTCTTCAGTTTATCAAGTTTATTCAGTGAAATCGCTGGATAGATTTATCAGAAATGTGTAAAAGAGTTTCCATACAAATTTTGACAGTTCATTTATAAGGTTTACACAGTTATAAGTTTATACGGTTTACAATGCATTTATAAGGTTTGATGAATACCCTTAATAGTTTTAACGAATCTAGCTACTTTTTCAATAGGGGTGTTCACATTTCGTTCCAAATTGTGTCTGAAAAGGTAGACGTCTACATTTTGAGACATCTTTAGCATCAAACTGTGGGCACCCCTTCCTAGCAGTCGTCGCAAAATCGTCTCAAAATTTTGCTGGTGTTGCCAGACATATCTTCCTTGCGTGCATTTTTTATATGTCGCCTTTCGATTTTGTTTCTGAAAAATTGTAATTATTTAACTTAATTACCAATTCGTAATATTTGTTATTTCTTTTCCTTGATTTGTTTCTTTTCATCAGAAATTGCGCTCAAATTAAAAGCAAATACAGAAAACGTGCCCAATAAATAAATAAAATGTGATTAGTATTGCCATAATGCAACCCTGCTGCGAATTTGCAAAATGTAGACGCGTAAAAAACATACCTTTGAGTGTGACAAAATGTAGACGGTGTCGTTTTCCAATTTTGTATGGGAAACAACAACACCACAGATTTTACGGTTAGAAAACGTCTTAAAATGTAGACGTCTACATTTTGAGACACTATTTGGAACGAACTGTGAACACCCCATATGTGTTTTGACAGCAGTTATCGATAAAAATTAGAGAAACAACGATTTGTTCTTGATTCACATGTTGATTGGATCTGAATCACCTACGAATGAAGTGATTCACACTCAAAATTTTGTATGGCGAATGACGTGATTCGGTTCGTAATTGGGGCGCCAATCACGAATGAGAGCGAATTACGAATAGGAGAGCGAATCTCTTGGCGCGGAAACATCGTTTTAGCGTTCAACTGACGCAGGGTTGCACGAAAAAAAAGTTGAATGTCTAAATGTTGGCTGACGATCAACTTCGTTCAAATCGATTAGTTGAAAGGCCGTTCAATCAAAAGTAGAATGAAATGTTGATGATGCAAACGCCTTATTATGGCGACTATTTTTTTTTAATTTTTTATATTATAATATTTTTAGCCGTTCAATTTTTTCTCGTGCAACCCTGTGTGAGTTAAATGCAAAAGTTGCCTGAGTTCGTGCGAAAGCCCCATGAATTTAAACGATCAAGCACTTGGTGTCAATTTGATCATTGCATCGTACATACTACGTTTATGAGGCAGAATTCATGAATTCTTAATTTCATGAATTCATCCGTTTATGAATAATTCGCGAATTCATGAAATAAAGTGTTTTTAAAAAGTGGCAGCGCACCACCGAGAAATCAAAACGATAGGGTTGTAGTTTTTTTGCCTTTTTTAAATTTGAAAAAGCAGTTGGTACCATGATAAAAACATTAGAAGGTAAAATCATTCTCTCAATTCGTCGGCCATGATTGGTTTCTCACGTTTGCAAACATTTTGAAATCATATAAAATAGATAATACAAAATGAAATGGTTCACAATTGTTAATGTTTGAGTTTAAAAATGAGAATGTGTGAGCTTGAGTTCGAATTTTAAAATTATATTGCTGGCAAACGTCAGACTGCCTATCAATGATTTTACCTTATAATGTTTTTATCATGGTTGGTACCAGGAAATTTTCCATTTTATATTTAAATTGGTTTCAATGCATGATTCAATAACACAAGGTTATTCATATTCATATTCATCTTTATTCAGTCTATGATTTACAATCTTACAGTATATGAACAATTACGAAAATGTATGTAATTTGTGAAAGCTAAAATTTGACACTCCTTTATCTAGATTTGTGTTTTGGAAGTAGGAGAAAGGGGAAGAATGTGATCGCCTTTTGCAAAAACGGTAGTAGAAAAGTACTAAGAAAGTGCGCAAAGTATACAATTAGAACTAAAATGTGTATTATTAATTATTTGTGAATTTGCAATATATTTGGTTTTTTAATGGAAATACTAAACAATACGTAAAAATATAGACTTTTAACTTAAGTTATTCGTCATTTCCTGGAACAAATATAGTACACCGACGGTTGTGCTACGCAAAAACGGAAAATGCAGATCAATAGAACCTTTTTATGCTCATTTCAACCATGCCAAAATTGTTTAGTGCAAGTAAAATATAAAGATTATGCGCGTTGCTAGAGACTACGAATTAAACTCTATAAATATTTACGCCAAAGATGTACGATATATTAAGCAGCAGTGCGAGATAGTTTATTTCTATAATAAAGGAATTACATTAACGATTGACAAATTACCAAAATTTAGATCTTACCGCGGTTCCGTCTCTGTCGGCTTTTTGCAACGAGTGAATTCGTCAAGTCGCTGAAGATGGAACCGTGGTTTAAAATCTTGTCATGTTCACAAATAAACATACAGAGTTGCCGCATTTACAAATAAACAATTTAAAGTTTGAAATAACAGCGTTGCATTTGCTGGCGTTTCGCGACACCCCTCCCCCCGTGAATCAATCTGATTCACTATTTTCTAAATTAAGAACGGCTAGCTTAGATGCAGCGCGTCTAACGATTCCGTTGCTGGTACGGACATCTGCCTTCCTGATCACTCCATCGGCTCCTGGGTAGACTTCCTCGATGATTCCACGACACCATTGCCTCCTTGGAACATTCTCGTCACATATAAAAACTGTGTCACCAAGTTCGATTGGTTTTGTGCACTGGCACCACTTGGCACGTCGCGTTAAAGTGGGTAGGTATTCAAGGATCCACCTTTTCCAAAAGTGGTCGCGAAGTTGTCTAGCGATACGTTACTGCTTCCGTAGCGAACACATCCTTTCGGGTTTCTTGTTGACACTTGGTGTTTGTGCTGTGTTCGCCGAACCGAGCAAGAAGTGGTTAGGAGTAAGCGGTTTTTCTTGGTCTGGAGCGATGGTTAGGTGCGTAAGCGGGCGCAAGTTGACGACGTACTCAGCTTCGACGAGGAAACATTGAAGGGTGTGTTCCCTTGGTGCACCTTCTTTAAGCGTTTGCCGTAAAACTCTTTTTACGCACTGCACCATTCTCGCCCATACGCCTCCTTCTGCTGGATTGACAGGGCAGTTAAATCTCCATTGAATACCCTTCGACGCTAGTTCATTCTGTACCCTTTCGCAGTCGAAAACCTCAGAAAACTTCTTGGCCTTTTCGTTTGCTCCGACGAAATTCTTCCCTTTGTCCGAACGTAACCTTACTGGCACGCCGAGCTCAAGTCGTAAGCCAACTCTAGGTGGACGGCTCTTACCGTCAAGCAAGTGAAGAGCGCCACCCACCTCTTTTCTTTCCGGCGTCCTATAGTGACCATAATAGGGCCGAAGTAATCTAAGCCAGTGAACGTAAATGGTCGCACAAAGGGCTCAAGGCGATCCACTGGCAGAGGTCCTATAAGTGGGGTAACTGGTGCAGCTTTATTTATGCGACAAACAAGACAATCGGCTATAATCTTCCGGAGAAGTTGACGTAGGCGTGGAATCCAGTAGGTTCTTCGAATTTCACATATTAGTTGCGTTCCAGATGCTTCACGATTTGCAGGTTTTTACAGGAAGTCGTTCCAGGTGACCACCTCCCATAAGGTTTATTAATGGGGAAAATAGCTGTTCCTGCAAATCGTGAATTTCGTGAATATCGTGAAGCATCTGGAACGCAACTATTGTTGCTTCGGTGTTCTGGTGTTTAAGAACAGCGTTATGATGTTGTACCAACAATTTTGTAAGAGCGTGATTGGATGGCAATATAACTGGACGTTTCGTACTAAACGGCAACCAACTCGCAGCATCTATGTGACCATTAACTCGTAGCACATTGTCTTCGTCTTTGTATGGCGACAGCTGGTATAGATCGTTGGTTCGTGGGATAGGAATGCCATCTGCGATACTCTGGAGCTCGAGGGCGAATGCTTCTTCTTGGCAATGACGAAAAAGAAGCTTTTTTGATGCGTCCAGATCTTCCGATATCAAACCCCACTGCTCAGCATGCCAAGCACGTCGGCCACAACGATATCTCTTTGTGAATCGCAGCACCCAAGCAGTAGTTCTCACGAGTCTATTAAACGACGAAAAACGATTAATATCAACAAGTCTATTACTCACAATCAACAGGGCGAATTTCGGGCTCAGCTCTTCTTCATCCTTCAAGCTCTGGTCGTTAATTTCAGCTTCTTTTGGCCAGTCCACTTCATTGCTGAGAAGAAATTTCGGGCCACATATCCAACGTGACGTGGAACAATATTCGTGACGGCTCTTTGCTCGGGTCGCCTCATCAGCTACATTCTCAGCCGTAGGGAGCCATCACCAATTTGAAGGCGTCGTTGCAGACAGAATTTCTGCTACACGATGAGCCACAAATGGCTTGTAGCGGCGGTGTTTTTAAGTCTGACCAGAGGATACAGCTGGATGCTTTGACTGCATGCTCCTCTCGTAACGTCTGCATCAGACGAGTACCCAGAATGGCAGCTTGGAGTTAGAGATGCGGGACCGTGGCGCTTTTAAGTCTGACCAGAGGATACAGCTGGATGCTTTGACTGCATGCTCCTCTCGTAACGTCTGCATCAGACGAGTACCCAGAATGGCTGCTTGAAGTTAGAGACGCGGGACCGTGATTGGCTTCAGGGGTGCACATTTAGCTTTGGAGCATACGAAGGCGACTTCTATTTCGCCAGCTGAATTCGTGGTACGCCAATACGATATGGCGGCAAAGGCATCTTCGCTGGCGTCCACGAAGACGGGGAGTTGAAGATCTTGTGGCATACCGTTTCAAAAATAATTCCTTGGAATGCGTAAGTCTAGAGCTAAAGGCAACGACCGCAGCCAATTGTTCCAGGCGACATTAACACCGTCAGGCAATGGGTCATCCCAGCAGATCTTTCGTCTCCAAACCTCCCGCATGAGCAACTTCGCTGCGATAGTGAAATGGCTCAAGAATCCAAGCGGGTCGAATATGGACATTACCATACTAAGCAGTTGTCTCTTTGTGGGGCGCCTATCGCCGTTTATAACCTTCTCGTCTACGCCATGGAATCTCAGCTTGAACCTAAACTCGTCATCGAATGACTGCCTGTACATGCCTAAGACCTTTTCAATTGACAGGCTGTCTTTGCTGACGATGGGAACCGTGAAGTCAGTGCCACACAAAGAAGTTATTACCGCTTCAAAATTTGAAACAAAGTTTCGCAGCACGTACTTGTCCCGCAACCTCAATAGCCTCCGTTTCACTGCTGAAGCTGTCTACAAAGTCGTCCACGTAGTGATAGTTTAGGATGGACTTGACTGCTCGTGCGGTGTGATTAGCATGCTCCAGAGCGTTGGCTGCTTTGACGAATTGCGCGCAACATGGCGAGGAAGCAGCACCGAATGTCATCACCTTCATCTCATAAACATCGGGATCTTGCGGGGTGTTACCATTTCTCCAAAGGAATCTTTGTGCACATCGGTTTTCCGGGTGGACTAAAATCTGGTGGAACATCTCCTTGATGTCTCCATATACAGCTATTGCTCCCTCACGAAAGTGAAACAAAACCGATGGCAATGCACAAAGATCTTGCGGGCCCTTCAGGAGATGAGCATTCAGTGACACTCCATGTGCTTCAGCAGCGACATCAAAGACCAGCCTCAATTTCCCTGGCTTGTTAGGATTAACCACGCCGAAGTGCGGCAAATACCATGTTTTGTTTTGTACTGAGGCTATCTCTTCTTGCTGGAGTTTGCGGGCGTAATCCATGACGATGTAAGAGTTCATTATTTCTTTGTAAGATTCTGCAAAGGTGCTGTCACGCTGCGTTTTCCTTTCGATGCCAAGAAGTCGCCTGTATGCCATTGAGTAACTTTCTGGCAGAATAATGTCGTCACTTCTCCACAAGGGCCCTGTTTCGTACCTTCCGTTTACTCGACGCGTTGTTGTATGTAAGATTGCTTTCGCGCGGGTGTCATCTGCACTTTCAGCAGGGGGCGCTGGTTTCACTCCGAAGCTTTCTATGGTGAAATAATCAGCCACCAGGTCGTGAAGCTCTTGGTCGCTGGTTTGTTTGACTAAAAGACATCGCTGTACTTGGGGCTGAGCATTTACTGTTGGACCAAATACCGTCCAGCTAAGCTCGGTATTGGCGGCGTATGGTCCAGTGCAATGAATGCTCAGGACTTCCGTAGGCAGACCTAAATGGCAGTGGTCGAGGCCAATAGCAATTTTGGCACGGCACCACTATAAGACTCCAACGGCAACTGTCGCATGTGGGTTAATGTTTTAAGGTCTTCTTTACTCACGCTTTTTGATGGCAAACACAAACTCGACATGCTATGGACGTTACGCAGATGATGTTTCTTCTCCATTCCTGTGCCACTGATGAACAAGTTGACGACTTGGCTGAGTTCTTCAGCTGCCCGACCTCCGAACCACTGAACATGTAGCTTGCGCTGATGGCCACGTAACCCCAGCACCTGTACTAAATCACTGTCAATCAGAGTGACAGACGAACCTTCGTCGAGCAAAGCATAAGTGTTGACGCTTTTGTGCTTACCATAGAGCGTCACAGGCAAGATACGGAATAACAGCTTGTTTTTTACTAAATTGTTGCTGCAACTCAAGACTGATGGTTTATTACCTTGATTTAGTAAATCTGCAGGTGCTGGAGACGGTTCTAGTACTGGGGCTGACTTCTGAGTCGAATCGTGTAGGAGCTTGTGATGCGCTCTTTTACAGCCATTTATAGTACAGGTCTTTCGGCGACGGCAATCCCGTGTAGAATGTCCAGCATGGGGGCAGGAAAAACATAGGCGGTGACGTTTAGCTTCAGTCCAACGATCAGGTACTGTCATTTTAATGAAGCGTTGACAATCCGCTAACTTAAGACAGTGTTGGCAGATTACACATTTCAAGGTTGGTGTCGAATGTTTTTCTCGCTGGTTCTCTGTGGCATATAATACTACACGACGTTTTATTATTTCTTTGCTATCGAAACTTTGCACAGTGCATATGAGATTCGCAGTCTGAGTAAGCCATTCACTAAAGTGTACTATGGTTGCGTACGGTTGAATAACTGATGTAAACCTGGCCCACTCGATTCTCTTGCTCATGACCAGCTCCTCCATCAACGTCGGATTCACCAGATGCTGATGACCATTCGCCGATTTCAAAAACGCGACAAGATTTTGTACCTTAGTAGCAAACGGACTCAGCTTCACTAAATTTGACTCGGGCACAGATGGTATATCTTTGATGATCGACAGTTGGCTGCGAATAAGTTGTTCGGGGCGACCAAAACGAAACCTTAGCTGCTCAATGATGGCATTTACATTGTCTGGATGGATCAATAACGCCTGCGCAGTATCGCGAGCTTCGCCTTTCAGACTTTTCTGCAAGCGCTGGTTGTTCTCTAAATTTGTGTAACCAT
>NW_023458557.1:53350847-53365045 GCF_013731165.1 Rhagoletis pomonella
TTTCATTTAAAAAATGGCCTCGAGCTCATTATAAAATTGTTGAATATCTAATATATATTTATTTTAAAATTAGGTAAAACTTGACATTTAAGAACAATTTAAAATAACGATTAAATCAAAAGATAAATAACAAAACATATTGTATGTTTTAATTGAGGACTAGTCTGGTATTAAAAAAAAAAATACATAATTCACAAAGTTCTTTTAATATGAAGAGAAAGCACGACTTGGTACCATATACATACCTATTTCTAGGGGTGTATGTACGAAAAATTGTGTTATAAAATTTTTGAATGAATATTCATTCATTGTGCTCAGTGTACCTACTTTATTGAACAATAATGCGTCATCAACCTGCTTCGCCTATTGTTTGCATGCAACTATATTAGAGGTGGGTAACTCAGCACTGTGCTGAGTTACTGTGCTGACTCTTAGAAATGTGCCGCACGCTCAGACTCACCTCTGAAAATATTTGTAACTCAGTAACTCAGTTTATGTGCTGACAATGTATAGCTCGGTGTGCTTCAGTGTCGATATGGTAACTCAGTTGATGTGCTGACACTTGCATAGCTCGGTTCGGCTGCATTGTTTAGAACTGTGTCGATGTGGTAACTCAATTGATGAGCTGACCCATTCTCACAATACGATCTTCCAAAAAGTACCATAATAGATGGCATCACGAGACTTACCATCAGTTGAATATACGACTACCAAATTTAACAAGCAAGGCGAATAACCCAGTTATGCATACTTGCACTGCAAACCGAATTATACATGTGAAGTGCTATGCGTTGGGTAACCGCTTACGTGCATAGCCCATTTAACAGATTCTTATGTGACAACTCTCAAGCAAAACTAAGTAGGGAATTTATTCGCAAATGAACTCACCAGTTGAAATCAGCTTTCTAAAATTTTGCCGACCAGCTACGAATAGAAGCTAAGGATAACCTTTTCCAAATCGATTTCGATTACTAACATCGTCAATAATTTCGATGCACATACCAATTGTGCGATAGCACACTTGTGCCAGCTCTCTGTGCTGACTCATTAAAGTGAGTTGGAGTTACTGAGTCAGCACACCAAAATTTACAGAGTTACCCACCCTTAAACTATATAAAATTTGTTGCTCTTCTACTCTTTCTGTTGACGTTCAGATTGTGTACGTGTAAGAAGCCGATTGTGTACATGTGAAAGGCCGAATATAGTTCGTTTCCCAGAAAAGGGTTTGGCGGGCACTGGTATATAAGCAAGAGCGTAACGATGAGAATGCGGCAGCATGCAAAATGAATTAGGCACACTAACCCTGGCATTCAGTAAGCGGTCTCTAGTCACTAATAGTGACTTTTGGTGGTGAACTTGGATTTTGAGACTATTTGGTATTCAGTACGCTGTCTCACGTCTCTAGTCTCAAAAATAAGTCATTAATTTGTCAGCTGGCTAAGATCCGGTCACAAAAATAGAAGTATGGAGGAAAAGCTTATTTCTTTCCATTTTATAAAAAAAAGCGCGAAAATGGAGGGAGGAAATTTGTTCAACAAGAATTTCATTAGGAAATAAACCCGAATGCTTTAATATCATACAAATGTATTGAAAAAAAATGTATTTTTTTGTTTTTAAAACTTTAAAATCTAGATTGTTAGAAAAAAATAAAACTAATAAAAAAAAAAAAAATACTAAATAAAAAAAAAAATTAAAAATCCTCTACGGCCGAGGAGGACTTGAACCCGGACCCTCCCGGCTGCCAGCCTAATGCTTTGACCACTCGCCATTGCGACTCTTTGAGCGGCGCGGGCAAAAGGCATACATAAGCACTATCAGTTGATTGTCTGTGTTTGCTTTCACCACACATTTTTAGTGAACTTTTTATGACTCTCTCCTTCTGAATACCCAAATCGTCCCAAGTCACAAAAAAAGTCACTAATTGCTAATCTCAAATTTAGTGACTTCAGATGAGACTGAATTACTGAATCCCAGGGTAACACATTCTCACTTTTAGCTACGCTTGGTTGTGGTAGTGCCCACCTCTGGTCTTGAGTGTAGGGATAAATCGATACAAGTAAATCCAAGTACATATTCGATACTTTTCTCAATTTACCAAGTAGTTTTTTACTCGATACTTTTTACTGCGATCCAAGTAGGTATCGAAAAAAAAGTAATTGTATCGTAAGCGTAAAACTTACTATGCTTCAGCATCTTCTTTGAAAAGCAACCCGTTAGAGAAATGGGAAAATATGCACACTACATAAGCGAGCCCGTCTATACATAACGGTTGTTGGGTCATTTGTCCCTTGCTAGAGGCTTTTCTAAAAAACAGGTACAACTATCAGGCATGTTCTAAAATTCGAAAATTTGAAATCGACTCGATTTTGATAATTTTCTCAATGTTTTTTTATCCAAAAATTTACAAGTATCGCATTAACTTCTTTTACGGTTTTCAATCAGAATATTCGCTCTTCATCAGATATAATTAAAAAATATTTGGCAAATCGAGTCGAGTTCAGTTTCGAATTTCAGAACATGCCCGTATATCAAAATCTCGAAACCGCCTTTCAGGAAAAGACTTGGAAAAGTTGATTTTTTTTTGGGAAATATAACAAAAAAGGAGTTTGATGTAATGTGGAACGATTTTCCGTCATCCCTTGTCAAATTTGGTTTGGAGACAAACCGGTTTCGGCGTTGTGCCATCTTCAGTGTCATTTTTCGTTCTGAATAGTTTCTGTTTGTCTGTTACTATTTATAGCCGTGTTAAATCGTCGTTGGTTCATAGTTAGGTACGTCTCAGCGGATTATATTCTTTCGTTCAGCCAGTAGTTTCAGTTCTGTGTGTACATCCTCAGGTAGAAATTAGCTGCTCACCTCTTCTTTGATTGTTGCATGGATTCGCAGGTAGGTAAAAAACAGTTATTTTCTTTCTCTTTGTTTCTGTAGTTTGGACATGCATTTCATTTTTTATGGTAGTTGGAGGGTTTCTGTTTTGTTTTGCGTATAGTAGCCTGAGTGGTTCGAATAATATATCAGATGCGGTGTTTATTTGCTCATTTATTGTTTTTCCGACGAACGTCTTTTGTTTGTATATCTCCATATTCTCTAATACGTTTAGGCGTTGTCCTTTGTGCTGTACATGGAGAACTTTGGCTGTCTTTCCTATTTTCATTGGCGTACAATGTTTTTCTGCCATATGGTTTGCGAAGTTCGATTCCGGTGTGGTAGAAGGTTTTAGCATTTTTTTGTTGTAGTCCCTTATATGTTCACGATATCTTGTTTTTATCTTGCGCCCTGTTTGTCCTATGTAACTATGTTGACATTCGCAAGTCAACTTATATACACCTTGCTTGTCTAGTGGGTCTTCCTCGTTTGCACTATTTCGTAGTATCCTCCCCACATTGTCCTTCGTTCTAAATGCTGTATTAATGTTATACTTTTGGAATACCTTAGCCAATTTATATGAAGTTTTGCCCGTATAAGTCAAGACTGCCAAGCCTTTTCATTATATTCCTTCTTATTTGATTTCTTCGTTTTTGTTTCTCTTCTTATCTTGTTTACTAAGCTCTTTCTGTAGAAAGAAGGAGTTATTTTCTTAAACTTATTTTATATGAAAAAACTTTATCTATAAATCTTGTAAAATTGTAATCTATTGTTTTTGTATGAAAACCTATTAGAAGATAAATAATCTTGTTAAAATGCATATTTTTTGTGAAAAAAAATTCAATAACTTTGAAAAATTTGCAAAATCGTGTTTCTATGTACAAGTACTCGATACCTTTCCGATACTGAAATAGTGCAAGTACTGATTTGAGTAATACCTTGATGGTATCGATTTATCCCTACTTGAGTGTGGTCTGCTGAAACTTTCTTGCGCAAACCGCTTCTCCAAAATTTGTTTCAATAGACTAGTTCACCTATTTCTTACCTCGAATATGGACGCGAATTACAATTGGGTAGCACAATTCAATGTCTTACTACAGCAAGTAAATCTAACGCACTTTTTCGAAAAAGCTGACCAAAAGTCGAAGCGTGGTACAATTGTAATCAAACCTTGTGTATTCGTCTTTATTTTGGTTGCTGGTTTTAAATTTCACCACATAATTTCGAAATTCAAAATGGCGGATCCATAATGGCTGCTGAGTACGCGTAAAATAATCAGATTTTTAACAAAACTAAGGTAGTTAAGTATAAAAGGTCATGTTTTCTGATTTTTTGTTATATAATGTGATGTAGCGGTTAGCAATATACGCTATCATTCCGCAGGGCCTGGGTTCAAGCCCAGTTTCCGACCAACATCAAAAAATAAGAAACAAACAAGTTTTTTGTAATAGTGGCCGCCCTTTGGCAGACAATGGCAAACCCCCGAGTGTATTCAGCCACGAACAACAGCTTCTCGTAAAAATAAAATCCCCGTTCGGATTCGGCGTAAAACTGTTGGTTCCTCCCATTTGTGCGCCAACATCAAAGCGCACGCCACAAATCGGTAGAGAATTCGAGGTCTTAATGTGTGTTTCTAAAAATCTTGATGTTCAAATTTACACGGGAACTGCGGGATTTTGAATGAATCAATAAACAAGACATACATATTTGTTGGTACAGGAATATATTTTTGAGATAACAATTTCATACACCGTCAGACTCGCAGTCATCTTAAGTATCCAAGCTCATATCTATATTTTGTGATGGCAATTCCGCATCCGCATTTACAACAGTTGATAATAATTTAATGGCATCTGACGACAGTTTATGATTTTGTTTTGGTGGGTTTAAACGTAAACTTGAAATGACAGGGTCCGAGGATACAAGCAGCCGATATTTTTTAATATCCTTATTCCTTGACTCTTGGGCTTCTTCGGAAAGTTACCCAATTGGCAGTTCAATAATGAGAGGCCCATGGATGAGCACTCTAATAAAGTAGTACTTTCTGACATCATTTAAATTCTAAAAACATCCAATCTTTAAAACATCAAAATATAGACAGAAATCATTTTTTACATAATTTAAATCTTTTAAACATAAAAAAATTAAGAATCGCGTATAAAAACTGATGTCCAAACTACAGTGGCGGCTTGTGGCAGGTGGTTTTAACCAAGGTGGATGGGAAGAACTTCAATATATATGAAAAAGAAAATTAGACCGCCCATCTCGACCACTCTCGTAACTATTTTCCTAATCTCTAATTTACGAAAAGTTTAGAGCGAATTGCTAGCAACAGTCACTTAGATCTCCTGTAACACTAAATGCCTTAAGAGAATCGAGTTGTTGTCTCATAACGATACGCAGTAGTGCCCTCCTAACAATATAAGATGGTTATGCATACGAATGCACCAATTTTTTTTTTTTTACTTTTGGCCAGGGTTTTCCAAAAATTGGCCACTGTGCAATGATGCTTTAGTTCGAGAGTTTGAGTTTAAACCTCGAGCTCAGAATGAAAATACTGTTCAAATTCCCCCCTCAGGATCAAAAAACTTATAAGTAATTTTTTCTTGAATATTTATTACCAAAATATTAGAGGTCTAAATACAAAATTAACCGAGCTGTACTTAAAGTCTTTTGATTTAAATTATGAAATTTTGGTTTTTACTGAAACTTGGCTAAAACCGAATGTGTTTAACAGTGAAATATTGTGTAGTGAGTATGAAATATTTAGAAGTGATCGCTTAGATAGAAAAGGCGGCGGTGTTTTAATAGCTGTTCAGACCGACTTTTTCTCTGAAAAAGTTGTATTCACAGGTTCAGATGATGTTGGATTCCTCTGTGTTAGAATACGGTGTTAGAATACGGTAGTGTTTTTCTTGTTGCAATTTATATTCCACCAAACTCTAACCCTGGAGGATGGTTCCGTGCGCAGAAGTGGAAAACTTTTGACTGCCATTCACCTGGGAGTGGCCAGAAGCGATTCGTGTGCGTACGGTTCAAATCGCAGCTCACAACGTCCGGATATTTATATCCACGTATCCTCTGGGTAGCAACCAAACACCCGTTTGGGAGCGAGCTAAAGTGA
The DNA here is from genome assembly GCF_013731165.1 of Rhagoletis pomonella. NCBI lineage: Eukaryota > Metazoa > Arthropoda > Insecta > Diptera > Tephritidae > Rhagoletis > Rhagoletis pomonella. The sequence continues at coordinate 53,356,837 of NW_023458557.1, forward strand.
GAAGGCGTAAAACTTCGCGTGCGCTGGGTTTGGGTCCCGCCACGTTAAAACCCCGCCCAATGAAAAATTCCAACAAGCCACGGATGAGACCCCCTTTTTCTGATGACGACCACGGCAAACGTATAAAGGACTATGATTTAAGGGTATGCACCTGGAATATCCGGACCCTTAATGGGGAAGGTGCCTCTGCCCGGCTGGTTGATGTACTCGGGAAGACAAAGGCTGACATCACCGCCATCCAAGAAATGCGATGGACGGGGCAAGGTAAAGTAAACGTGAAGCCTTGCGACGTCTACTACAGTTGCCACGTAAAGGAGCGCAAATTCGGTGTTGGATTCGTGGTAGGAGAGAGACTCCGTCGCCGAGTACTGGCGTTCACCCCGGTGGACGAACGTCTAGCCACAATCCGCATCAAAGCTAGATTCTTCAACATCTCGCTCATCTGCGCCCATGCTCCGACGGAAGAGAAGGATGAGGCGTCCAAGGATCTCTTCTATGAGCGCTTGGAACGTACATATGAGCGCTGCCCCCGACACGATGTCAAAATCGTGCTTAGCGATTTTAATGCCAAGGTGGGCAAGGAAGGGATCTTTGGCGCCACTGTCGGAAAATTCAGCCTCCACGACGAAACGTCCGATAACGGACTGAGGCTGATCGACTTCGCCGGGGCCCGAAATATGGTAATATGTAGTACTAGGTTCCAGCATAAGAACATCCACCAAGCTACATGGCTGTCTCCAGATCGAAAAACGAGAAACCAAATCGATCATGTTGTGATAGACGGAAGGCATGCTTCAAGCGTTTTGGACGTACGTACACTCCGAGGGCCAAACATCGACTCGGACCACTATCTTGTTGTAGCCAAGATACGCACCCGCCTCTGTGCAGCAAAAAATGTGCGCCCAACAATGCAAGGAAAGCTTAACGTCGAAAAGCTGCAATCACAACAGACGGCCAATTTATTCGCCACTCGACTCACACACCTGCTCTCTGAGAGCACTCTTCAACAATCCGACGTACGCGAGCAGTGGAACCACATTTCCCGATCATTAAGTACCGCCGCCGAAGAAGTAGTTGGATTTCAGCGAGCCCGAAAGAACAACTGGTACGATGAGGAATGTCAAGAAGCCGCAGAGAAAAAAGATGCCGCCTACAGGGCCACGCTGCGATCGGGCGCAACGCGAGCCATGTGGGACCGTTATAGGGAACTGAAGAAGGAAGCGAGACGTATTTGCCGCAATAAGAAGAGAGAGGCCGAAATACGTGAGTGCGAAGAGCTTCAGATGCTGGCCGACAGGAAGAACGCCCGAAAATTCTACCAGAGGGTTAGGCGACTTACGGAAGGTTTCAAGACCGGGGCGAACTCCTGTAAGAACAACAATGGCGACCTAGTGACCGATGTCCAGAATATACTTAAATTGTGAAGGGAATACTTTTATAACCTACTGAATGGTAGCAGCGCTGAAAGTAGTGAGGAAGACGAACCCGAGTCCCCAGTCGATGATGACGGAGTAGCTGTCCCACCGCCTGACTATGACGAGGTACGAATAGCGATTACGCGGCTGAAAAACAACAAAGCTGCTGGAGCTGACGGCCTGCCAGCCGAGCTATTCAAGTACGGCGGCGAGGAGCTGATGAGGTGCATGCATCAGCTCGTATGCAGAATATGGTCAGATGAACGCATGCCCGACGACTGGAATTTAAGTGTGCTCTGCCCAATCCACAAGAAAGGCGTCCCCGCCATACGCGCCAACTACCGCGGAATTAGCCTTCTAAGCATAGGTTACAAGGTCTTATCGAGCGTATTGTGCGAAAGACTGAAGCCCACCGTCAACGAGCTGATTGGACCTTATCAGTGTGGCTTTAGGCCTGGAAAATCCACCATAGATCAGGTATTCACAATACGCAAAATCTTGGAAAAGACCCGCGAGAAAAGGATCGACACACACCATCTATTTGTCGATTTCAAAGCCGCTTTCGACAGCACGAAGAGAAGTTGCCTTTATGCCGCGATGTCTGAATTTGGTATCCCCGCGAAACTAATACGGCTGTGTAAAATGACGTTGAGCAATACCACCAGCTCCGTCAGAATAGGGAAGGACCTCTCCGAGCCGTTTGATACCAAACGAGGTTTCAGACAAGGGGACCCCCTTTCGTGTGATTTCTTTAATCTTATGTTGGAGAAGATAATAAGAGCCGCAGAACTGAACCGCTCAGGCACAATACTTTATAAGAGCGTACAATTGCTGGCGTATGCCGACGACATCGATATTATCGGTAAAAACAAGGGCTACGTCTGTTCTGCCTTCTCGGGATTGGATAGAGAAGCAAAGCGAATGGGTCTGGTGGTGAACGAGGACAAAACGAAGTATCTCCTGTCAGCACACAAACAGTCAGAGCATACGCGTCTTGGCACCCACGTCACTGTTGACAGTTACAAGTTTGAAAAAGTAGACGACTTCGTTTATTTGGGAACCAGCATTAACACCAATAATAATGTCAGCCTTGAAATCCAACGGAGAATCACTCTTGCCAACAAGTGCTACTTTGGGCTGAGTAGGCAATTGAGAAGTAAAGTCCTCCCTCGTCGTACAAAGATCACACTCTATAAGTCACTCATCATGCCTGTGCTGGTGTATGGCGCGGAAGCATGGACAATGAAAGCATCTGATGAGGCGGCTCTTGGAGTTTTCGAGAGAAAGATTCTGCGAAAGATTTACGGACCTTTACGCGTTGGCGATGGCGAATATCGCAGACGATTTAACGATGAGCTGTATGAGCTTTACAACGATATAGACATAGTGCAGCGAATTAAAATTCAGCGGCTCCGCTGGCTTGGCCATGTCGTTCGGATGGACAGAAACGCTACTGCTCTGAAAATATTCAACGCGGGCCGCGATGCTGGGAACAGAGGAAGAGGAAGGCCTCCTCTGCGTTGGAAAGACCAGGTGGAGAAGGACTTGGCTTCACTTGGCATTTTCAATTGGCGTCAGTTAGCACAGAAGAGAAATGACTGGCGTGCTGTTTTGGACTCGGCCAAAATCGCTTAGGCGGTTATAGCGCCAAATAAGAAGAAGAAGAAACTCTAACCCTTCTGTTTACTTTAAACATTCTTCATTATTGCTCTCTTTATTTGCCATGGTCAAGCCCTCCAATTCGATTGTTGTGTTGGGTGATTTCAATCTAGCGTGTGTTTCCTGGGATTCGGTGGATGGATTTCTGGTGCCAAATTATCCTCGGGATGTACTTAACCAATTTCTTAACGAACTTTCCGATCTTGGTCTATATCAGATTAATTCAGTTATCAACAACTTAGGTAAATGACTTAATTTAGCGTTTATTGATGATACTGCTAAATGCACTATAATACGCGGAGATCCTTTAGTTATACCTATAGACCCTTATCACCCACCACTTGAGTTGTCCTTGGCACCATCCTACGATTCATGTTATTGTCCTGAAACTAGAAAGCCGAAAGGTCGGCGATATTCTTTCAAATACGCTAACTACGACAAGCTTAAAATAGCTATATCTGAAATAATCTGGCCTGAGTACGATGGGGATGTTGAGAACAGTGCCTTACACTTTAGTAAAATCTTGAATAATATATTCAGTAAACTAATTACTCTTGTTAAAGAAAATACCGGACCTCGTAACTCGTTGTGGTTTAACTCAGAGCTAAAGCATTTAAAAAATCAGAAAACTAAATCATTTAAACTTTATAAAAAATCATGCCTGTCTTCTCACTACGCCGCGTACTCCATCCTTCGTCATAAATACAATGCCTTAAACAGAAAATGTTACAGGAATTTCATTAATAAAACTCGCATTAACATAGTTTCTAATCCCAAGTCATTTTATCATTTTGTTAACTCAAACGTAAAATAAATGGGTTTCCCTCAACACTGAAATTAGATGATGTTATTTCTAGTGATGATGATATGATTGCTGATATGTTTGCAAATTATTTTCAATCGAACTATTGTATCGAGCCAGATGAAAAAACTTCTAGCTATCCTTTTCCACTCCCACAGTTTGACCACATCCGTATTCCTTCAATCTCCGCTGACAATGTTCTCCTTCATTTGAATAGTTTAAAAAATTCTTTTCTAAGCGGCCCGGATGGTATTCCCTCCTGTGTCCTAATAAGTTGTGCGGATTTTCTATATAAGCCATTAACAAACATCTTCAGTGCTTCTCTAAAGCAAGGAGGTTTCCCCTCTTTGTGGAAGGAGTCGTATATCTTGCCGCTTTATAAAAATGGAAGCAGGTCGAATATTGCGAATTATAGGGGAATCGCTAAGTTGTGTGCCATTCCTAAATTATTTGAAGAAATCGTTACGGAAGAACTATCTTATTCCATAACACCCGTTATCGATGTATCACAACACGGCTTTTGTAAAGGTAAATCAACTGTATCAAACCTTCTTGACTTCACTACAAATGTGAACAATGGTTTCAAAAGTAATTATAAAACTGACGTCATTTACACTGATTTCAGCATGGCTTTTGATAAAGTATCTCATTCAACTCTAATATACAAACTTGATAAAATTGGTTTCCCTCCAATCCTGCTGCGCTGGCTTTCTTCTTATTTCATTGGCAGGAAACAGACGGTTATCTTTAAAAAATGTTCATCTCGTGAAATTCATGTGACGTCAGGTGTACCTCAAGGTAGCCACCTTGGTCCCCTTCTGTTTATTTTAATCATCAACGATCTTCCAAATATTTTGAAGTATTCGAATTGCTTAATGTACGCAGACGACGTTAAGTTATTTAAGTTCATTGGTGCTCCAGGAGGAACAATTACAGGTGGACCTTAGTAATGTGTTTAAATGGTGCGAAGTAAATTCTATGTCACTTAACTTGAAAAAGTGTAAATTTATGTGTTTCTCTAGAAAATCCTTTCAATCATATAGCTACCGCATTTGTGATCATAGTGTTGATCAGGTAACTAATTTCATCGACCTAGGCGTAACCATGGACTCTAAGCTTGAATTCCAGTCCCATGTAAACTGTTGTGTTAATAGAGCCAAGGGCGTCTTGGCTTTCATAAAACGTTGGGCTAAAGAATTCACAGATCCTTATGTCACTAAAGCTCTCTTCACCTCCCTAGTCAGGCCGATCTTAGAATACGGGTCCGTTGTATGGAACCCTAGATATCAAACGCACTCTGACAGACTCGAGTCGGTACAGAAACAATTCTTATTATTAGCATTAAATAATTTGCCTTGGGACTCGACATTAAATTTCCCACCGTACAAAAGCCGCTTGAAGCTCATAAATTTTCCAACGCTGCACGGACGTAGAGAGATGCTCGGGGTTTTGTTCATGATTAAGATCTTGAACGGGATGGTCAATAGTCCCTTTCTACTGAACCAGATCACATTTTGTATTCCTTCTAGGCCTTCTAGACATTACAAGCCCAATAAGCTAACTATTTGTAGAACAAAATTTGGAATGCATGATGCTTTTCGTTGCCTATGCCAGGACTTTAATAAGCATTACGACTATTTTGACACCTCCGACTCACATTTTACCATTAAGAAAACCTTACTTGAGATTTTGAATAAATAACATGTAGACCCTTACATTGCACCTTATCGTTCAGCTGGTGAACTGTATTTCTGTTCAGTTTATGAGGTAAACGTAAACGTGAATCGCTTTTTTGTAACTAAATGAATTAATATCTTTAACCGGGAACGATAAATTTAAAAAAAAAAAACACTTTAAATTGTAATTTTGAATGTAAACGTAGAAAAATATCGTAGGAGCCCTCCTGCTCCAAGAGCCCTAGGCCCTTTTAAGCAGTAATAAAATTGAATTGAATTGAATACTTCCTGCTGGTTCGGGGTCTGCTGGCGCAGAAGGACGAAAATGGCGATGCACAAGCTTTCCTTAGGCAAGGGAACCCATCGCTCCAAGCGATGGACTGAGATGGTCGATGACAACGGCGGCACAGCTCTTGCAGCGATGGTGGTTTGTCGGTGTGATAGCTACCCAAAGATTGCGGCGGCAAGGATTGGCGATTCAAATGATGTGGCGATGATAGGGTGATGTATGGCCGAGGGTCAATGTGGGCGTAGATATCTTCCCAGCCGTTATTTGCAAATAATACGTGCGTATAAACGTAGTAATAAACAACAATTATACGTAATTTGCTAAGCGTGTCGAGGAGCTTTCGGATGCATTAGAGCGTTCTTTGATCATTGAAGGTATTGTTACGTCGCTGGCTATTGGGGTAAAGTTGGTTGGCATTCAGTCATGCTGGCATCCCGAGCTAGCTCGTCGGTTGGGGGGGTCACCTCCAACCACCTTACTTGCAGCTGACATAAACAAAATTTGTCATCATGCCTGTTAGAGAAAAGACACTGAAAAACCGGGAGAGTAGAAATATAAAGGAGATAGAAGAGGCCCGTCCGAGTCAGGTGGAGTCAACCCACCCCATCTACGATCTTGTAGCCTTGGACTTCGCCGTGACTCCTACAATTGGCAAAGTCCCCTAAGCCTGACCTTAGTTCGTACGTCTATTGACAATTCATGTCCAAGTCAGTAACGTCAATCAGTGTCGACACCCATTTCCCCCCTGTTGCTCCAGTGCAATACCCACACCAATATAAAAAAAAATCAGCAAACCATGATTTTTCGTTGAATCCTAATCACATTCTTCATATATTTCCTTAGTAAGAATTCAATATACAGAGCTTCTTATAAAAACGTTATATTCAATTATGCTCAGTGTTTATATACTACTACAAATGATGAAAACTCAGGCTATCCAAAAAAAACTCATTAATTCACTTCTATCTATATATCTACTTATTTATCTACCTAGTATTTATGGAGTTTGGCGTGTTTGCGGTGAATAATGAAATTCGGGATGTAGAAAAATTTCAAAGATACAAAACGAAATAGACCTTCAAAGAACAAGTGTAAGAATATGTACATGTGTACACGAGTACATATGTAAATATAATATATATATTTCAATTTCTCTATTTACTATGCCCGCACTGTACGTAATATTCCAACCTATCTCTTGCTCTCATGCGTTTAACACATATGCCCGTGCCTAACCATGGGTGCATTTAACTACGTATGTATAGATGAATGTACATTTGTACACATAACTTAGGTATTAGCACTTACCGATCTCGCATGTGATGTAGGCGCCTGCATACAGGAGATGGAGAGGCTGGAATCAAAAAGTTATGGAAATGCAACGAAACAAGAAAAACTAGCAAGAGTTTGGCTGCATACTAGAGTGGGAGCATTCACAGGTGGGTAAATGTCGTGATTGTGCTTTAGCGTTCTTTCACTCCAGGACGGTCACATCACTACGCCATTTATCCTCCACCGAACACTTATTAATAAAAAAGCGTGCGAAAAATAATAAAATTGGAATACGCGGCAATTAAATTTCATACCTCACTTGCATATTCGCCAAATACGAACCTACAAAACAACCAACGAGGTGAAATCGCAACAAAATTTAAAACTAATTGGTGAGATTAAACGTTCTAATATTTGCAAAAAACAATATAAAAAAATCGTAGAACAAAAATTTTAGCACAATGATAACTACCACCTAATTGCTGTGGCCTTGGGAAAAGTGGGAACCGGCCCTATTTTAGTGGTGCTGGACCCAAGCGTAGTGTAAATTAGTTTTAGGCTGAAACCAAAGATACATAAAAAAAGTGCGCAAAATTAATTTTGAGGTTATGGTGGAATAATAGCAACTATAGTATGTACTTAAGAAGTGAAGATGCAAGTGTGGTGAAAAGAACAAAAAAAAAAAAAAATCAGGTAAACGTAAATTTAACGTGGTGTACGATGAATGCACTGGCAGTCCATTGTGAGCGACAGAGCGCCGTGACATGAGCGCCTGGAAGCGTTCTGATACTCCGCGCGTGGAGTCCGGCGCTCTGGAATGTATGTATGTATGTATGTTTTATTAAATGTGTTCCAGACTCCTCTCAGCTATGTATTGCAATTGGTCTCCTTGTTTCATTCCTTGTGTATTCCCGGTCGTTCACCTCACATATGCACTTGTCGCCGTTCCTGTGGTTTTGTATGCCCTGTATGTATATCGGTGGTCGCTATGTATAAAACACACGTATGTACATACCAGCTGCCTTGGTGGTAGAAAGGCTTAACACCAAAATTTTGTTTTCCAACACTCTTGTGTCTCCTGGTGCTCGACAACCTG
>NW_023458557.1:53365145-53365988 GCF_013731165.1 Rhagoletis pomonella
AAGTATCAATTTACGTTTTCTGCATTTGTGCAATTTGAACTACAATAACACCAGTAAATATTATTTCCCCCCGAAAAACATTATACCGCTATGATCAGGAGTAAGACCCCTATCGATCCTAATATAATTTTTTTGGGTGGGGTTTAGTACCGCTCACAACTATTTCGGGCTATTACGTCCAAATGGGTGGCCCGATCCAAAAAAAATTTCACACACTTGTAGTCAAGGGTCCACGCAATATTTTAACACTCACTTTTGTAAATTTTGGTTACTAATTTATTTACAAATTGGGTTTGAAATATGCCTTTTTTTTAAAATTCGGAAATAAGCGTACATTTATCACTCCTATTCTGCTTAAATTAGCCACTTCACCAATATATTTTTGTATTCCCCTTCACTTTACACTTTACTTGATTTGTTATAACTTGCTTTACGACTTTAATATTAACCAATTCATCACAATTCATTAAATAAAAACAACTTCAAAATCACGCGTCTGACTTTGGTTGCATATGGGGTATTCCATGAGTAAGTGAAACTTTGTGTCCAATTGTAGAGTAGCTTATTGAACATGGAATGCTTGATGAATCAATGCTCAATACCTGAAATTAACGTTTTTTCGAAAAAAAATTTAGTTATATTATTTTATTACACTGTAAATACACTCAAAACTTCAACATAAGAAAAGTAGTTGAATACGACAACATATTTTAATATAGAAGGCTCTGCAAAATCAAGTATTCACAAAGTTATTATTTTTTTGAAGGGGGTAATAAATGTCTCGATCTTTCTGCGTCCCGAAGAAGCAATATGGCATTGAAGAAAAATAGGCATTTAAATTAT
>NW_023458557.1:53366088-53367965 GCF_013731165.1 Rhagoletis pomonella
CCCGAAGAAGCAATATGGCATTGAAGAAAAATAGGCATTTAAATTATATAATAGGATAAAATCACTACGGTTTAGCATGTCCAACCCGTGACTAAAAAGTTTTAAACTTCGTATTGCTTAGTTACTACTTTAGGGAGTTTTCTATAATTTCATAACTAGAGTGTGTTTATACTAAGCAGCCCTATTTCATTTCTTTTATTATATTATAAGTACCTACTTAAGAGATTTTGAAACGTTTTATCGTGTCCCGCCCGTGACAATCATTTGTAATTTTTTTCTAATGATGCCTAACAATAAAAAAATAAGTTTAACGTTTCAAACCTATGTTTAATGCCACAAAACTCTGAAGTACAGGTTGACTAAACACCATAATACTGTTGGTGGGCTAAGCGATGTAGTAAAAAATTTCGCGTGGCCAGCTCGAAAAGTCAAGATAAGCATTACTATCTTAGAGACGCCAGAGAATTCTATGATGAGGGTTGCTTAACAACAATTAAAAGTCAATATTAACAATTACCTGAAAAGTTCCAACCAAGAAAATCTAGAAGTTCGCGAAACTTATAAATTCAATCCAATAAATAGCCTTTAAGTGACAAAGATATACATATGTATCTGCTTACAAGTATTCTAATGCAGATAACTTTTCGGATTAGACATCGATACACAAGATCTTTTCTGACGTTCTATGGTTTTAAGGAATAGCTAAATTTGAGCATGATTTGTCCATGAAATCAGTTTCCAACAATAACTCAACTCGAGCCACTCTTAAGCCGGTTACTCAATGTCTGGTCAACACTAACAGCAGGTTAGACATCTCTATCGACGTGATAACAGTAGTCGATATACATGTTTAGCCTGTAGTTAGTATTAGTCAGACATACATAGCTATTCTAAACAAACTTGAAAATCATTAAGGCACATTCGAAATTTCGTTGCAATCAAATGCACCGTGCAGAAGTGCATTAGGAAAATGCATATAAAATTTCATGCGTTTGCAAATAATCCTTTCTTCCATGCATTTTAATACATCAATCTGGCGACTTCTAGCTTTCGTTTGGTATAACTATTGCCCCTAAAATAGATCCTGGGGTCAGCAGTATATCGTGCGTCTTACAATGACTCCACTGTCATAAAAGTAGGTCAATTGATCTTGTATTTGACCTCTAACATTTATCATACCTAATCTCTTTGATATGGATCTCACTAGAAGCTTCCTTTCATGAAGAAAATCGTACGTGTCCCACCCGTGACAAAAGTTGTCCCACCCGTGACAGGAGAATTTTGAATTTTTTAATAATAAACAAATAATTCTTATTATGGTTTGTGCTTTGTTGGGATTGCTGGTTCTTTTCTGTATAGTAAAACATCTAATCCAGATAGAAATGTTAAGTAAATTCACAGACTTTCCTTAAAATATATGTTCTCCAAAAAGCAGTGTCTTTTCTTTGTCCTACCCGTGACGGAAGAAACAGCTCAGAATTTTCCAATATAAAATCAAGTTGGAATATTTTTCGTATTTGGTAATAACTCGTATATTAGTGAACTAGGTGTAGCTTTATCAAAATGTAGAATTGCTTAGTACTTTATACTTAAATTAAAAAAGAAAAACTATTTTTGCTGTACAAATGTCCCACCCGTGACGATGGAATACCCCATATGCAAATTAAATGGCGGAGTTCAGCTGTCAAACTCCAAAATATGCAAAAGAATGAGAGACAAAAGAAGATTATTATTATTATTATTATGTATTTATTACGGCCACGAGAGCCTAATTCAAGTATCATTAACAATTTGCTATCTTATAGCTAGGGTTTTACAATATTCATACAGTTTTTTCTTAAAAACTAAGATTTCACTACAGGTTTTTAAATCCATAG
>NW_023458557.1:53368065-53370931 GCF_013731165.1 Rhagoletis pomonella
ATTCTTTAGGGGTGGCTCACAAGCATGAATATGTTCCACTCTCAAACCAAATCGTGGTGGCCTCAACTAAGATTTGGTAACTATGACTAAACCATGGGTTGAAAGAAAGCTTATCTGCATTAGCAGAGCTTAATAACATCCTTTTATGAACCATACGTTAAGTTGAATGGAATTTGTAGGAATATGCTTCAAAGAAATATTTATTAGTATTAACCAAATCCTTCAACTAAATTAACGATTTGTTACAACCTAGACGAATATTAGAAGCTTTAATATATTTAGCTATAATTACCAACCCATGGTAGTAGTTCCCAATCCGTGGTACTTCGGGAACTAAATATCTTTAGTTGTCGGAACTAATCTTTTTTCTCAGTGTAGCATGGAGGTACATACTCAAAAAGTGATATCAAGCGCTAACCATTCATAATTGTTACAATTATTTAAAATAAATGTAATTACGCATATTAAACTCCGATTGTTTTTATTTTATTTTCTGTCTTTATTTGAAAGTATGTTTTTCGATTGCCAATGAATTTCATTTATAAAAAAAAATCTATTTTTTATAGCATATTTGGATGAACTTTATTAAAAATAGATGGAAAAATTATATGGAAGTATCATTATCTAACGGCTCTCTTTGCACTTAGAAACTTAACTTAGAAATCAAAAACCTATTGTTCTCCAAGTTTATTCAAAAGCTAACAAGTAGCTAACAATTCGTAAATACGTTGAAAAAAATGTATGTAATGGTAAAAACATTTCTTTTTAATTAGCTCTGATCCAGTACTCCATGCCCTTACAGGTTTTTACACGAACTTGCGGGAAGTTACAGGAAAAATGATCCCGTGCTCCAAATTCCTCCAAACTCCTGCAAATGGGAGCGATTTTGGAGAGTTGTATAGAGAATGAAGTTGCAACATTTTACCCGAACTTTTACTTCTAGTAAAATCATGAAAAGTGTCAAGCCATCACGGGCTGACGTTTTTCGTTCGCAAAGTTGCCATCAAAGTTGGATCAAAAGTGATACAATTTTCCATCAATTTTGGAGAGATAATTTTTTTCAATTTTGATACTTTTCCAAATACAAATGAAAAAAATCTGTAAATATGTATGCAAAACAAAACAAGTCGTACAGGTGTACGTACATACAAAAATTCATTGTCGTTCACTGAACGAACCTTTCATGTGCTGTGATTCATGGTCCATACGAATAACGTCAAAATGTGAATAAACGAACAATATCATAGCGTTGAATTTTTTTTCGCTATGTTCAATAACTAAAGCTTGCTATACAGTTCAATGCGAGCGTGAGCGCGAACATCTGCCAAAACTTGTCGTTCACATGCGAATGCTTTGCGTACGCACACAGTTGAGTGTGAGCTTGAAAAAAAAAACATATGCATTTTAAATAAGTTTTTATTTTATAACTAGCCAATGCCCGCTTGCGTCGCGGCGCCTAATAAGAACTTTTGCGTTGGCCAATGCTAAAGAGCGGTTAAAAGCAAAAACAGTCTGTAAAGTCAAAATTTTTGGTTTAAGTTGAAACCACTAAGGCGCAGTATCCTCCTCACACATAGGCGAATAATAGTAACGCTATGATACCATATGGAATATCAATCCCTTTCGGTGTCAGGAGCTTTACCGATGGTCTTATTTCCACCTGTGAGATGTCTGCCAAGCATGCGTAACCTTTTTCTGTGATCTGCGATGCGTACGCCAATAAAAGTTCTTATAAGGAAACTAAAGAGCACACAAGTGCGTTTTCTGTTATAGGAGGGCCAAGAATCCTCGCTGTCCCACAGGCTGAAAAGTTTTCCGGTACATTGGCTAAATGAGTCGTGTGATCTCTTGAATATCTTTCAAATGAAGCAATTGATATACCTACGGTGATCTTTATTTGTTAATTCGCAACTTTTACAATTCGTGGTAATATTTATGAACTGATTTCTAGGTCGATGCAAGATCGCATGATCATGCATGAGGGCGTCAGACAAACTTAACCCCATTCTTCGTTTAGACATCTGAAAACTAAACTCGTATAACTTAAACATAGAACCAAAGCAGACCAACGGGGTTTCTAAACATTTCGGCTGCAGCGCCATCCATTGGGTCCATTTTCTGCAAAACCATTGCTTACCATAAAATGAGTACGTGTTATGAATTTCAACGTTGACTCCAGCGGCACTAATCGGGTAAATTTTTTTCAAAAGAATTTTTCATTATACAGGTACATAGCTCACATTTATAATTTGAACGAAATCGGTTAATAAATATGATTTTTATAAATAACTCTACTCTAGCACCACTTAGAGAGTTTTCTAGTAGCATGTTATAGGACCATATATGTAAGATAACCTCCGGCAATCTGACGGAACTCTATTCAGTGGTTTTTGAGTTTATTCTGAACAACGAAAACGGCTATCATATTATGCAAATAGGTATGTAGATAGGACAGTCTATAACGAAACTTAAAAAATTAAAGCTCCATTCTTTGTGTAAAATTTTAAAAAATTCTTCAAAAATTTTCACATAAATTTTACGTTTTACTACAAATTAAAAACAAAGTTACAATAGTTCAATGGGATTTAGAAATCTAGGAGAAAATGGTTCCCAGTCGAATGATACTTGCGCGTTTACGTAAATGTATATCGATTGCAGCCTTTCCAAATATTACCACTTTTCGCCATGAGTACGGTATTGAAAACTTATGTGGCTTTGTCGTATTTCAGGACGTTAGCGTAAGTGGTTCCAGAGATAAGCTATATGAGAAGTTCAGTTTGTATAGAAGGTGCCACGCCCCCTTTTCCAATGCATCTGCAATATATGCATCAGTGCTAAGTTTCAGTTCCTCAGCGTAATTGTTTTT
>NW_023458557.1:53371031-53379586 GCF_013731165.1 Rhagoletis pomonella
AACCGTATAGCGGTTCTGCACCGGTGCAAGCAGCAAACCATATGCCGATTCTGGACCGGTGCAGGCAGCGCTGCTAGCTTTGGATTAAATTAATAAAAAGCAAGTGGGTAGAATTCTAACCATAAGGACTTCGACGTAATTTTTATCTAAGGTCATTTGATGGCTAATCGATTTATCTTTTCATTCTGAGCATTTTGGTATATGGGCACATCATGCGATTCAACGCTAAAAAATCGTACATTTTTAAATTGAACGCACAAAAATAAATCAAACATCAAATTGCTTGAAATCCATTGAGGAAACATTAAACGATGATGTGATTCATTTTTCTCCTCTCTCTTTTTTGAAAACTCAATGTTATCGATACTTCTAGAGGGCGTGGTTTTTGTCCGATTTCAAAAAATTTAAAGACAGTATTTAAGAAAGTGGATATCAAATTTGCATATATTTAAATCTCCTATATTGGCAGTAAGAGCTAGTACCGTCTGAAAACATTACAGTACAGATATATCAATAAACACGGACGAAAGAAAAGGAACACATACACATAACTACATAAATAAGCATGTACACAATTATCCCTGCAGTGAAACCCCAAACTAGGCAGGAAAAATACTAGTTTACAAGTAGAATTTCCTGACTGAAACCGAACTAGTTCGAAAATGACCAGACTTGTACCAAGTACAAAACGATTTATTTTTTATTTATTTAAAGTTTTATTTGACTTCGACAGTTTAATGCAATAAAGTACACAAAATATTATAACTTTTATTTGGGTATATTGTAAACCATTCAAGCGAGTGCGTATTCAATTATTTCAGACCTGTTAAATAATGATTAGTATTCATGATTATTTACTAAAGCATCTTTTTTTGGATAACCGTTTAATTATTAAATACCGAATTAGCACCTTTTTAATGTGTTAATTATTAGTTACTTAAAAAAAGTTATTAATTCATTGATTTTAATTACGTCATTATTTTGTTATATTTGATCATTTTCAACTTTCGACTTTTTTTAATTACACGATTAATATAATTATTTGATTCATTTCTATTATCAATTAACAAGTTTGGCTTATATACAAAAATTAAGAATATATAATAACTGTTCGAATTATTTATTTATTTTATTCTTATCCAAATCTCAAATTTTAAACAGTAATTATTATTTTATAAAATTTTAAAAAGAATAGACTGAAATGTGCTAATGAATTTAATTTATTTTAATGATAACTTTTATTTTTATTTTAGTTCACTCAAAAATGAACTAATGTATTAGTTTTAATGTAAAATGCATTTAAATTTATTTTCAAAAGTTTATTTTTGCTTTTAATTAATACTCAAAAAATTTAACACTAACTATTGGCAAATCTAATGCTGCTAAGTAAAAAATGTGTAATTTATTGAAGTGTACTTAATCAAAAGTTGTCATTGCGTACTCATGAATTCATTTGATTTTTTGACTCGACTCCCAAAGTAGTGGTTTTGGTCCATAATTGGACTAGTATTTTGAACTAGTATGAGACTGGTATATTTCTGACCGAAATCTGACAATTGCCATCTCGCAGGACATCCCCATGTTAAAAATACCAGTTGATTGCATGGAAAAAAGATAGTTGGCTGACTAGTTGGGCATGCGGTTCATACTAGTTGTGAGGTAGTTTACAACCACTACTTTTTACTAAAGGGATAAAACTGCACTCACGTACACAATACATCTACAAAAACAGTACTAGACTGTCCCGCTTTGATTTCGGAATGCTTATAAGCATTATACACATTGAGAAGTTAGCTTACTGACAATATAGAGGTATAACATATATGCAAATTTGGTACAGATTGGTGAAGTGGTTTTCGAGATACAAATATTTGTCATAAGTGAACGGGCGACGTCCAGTATCCAAAAAACTTTACGAAAAACTAATTTCCGCTTAAGATCCATTGAAAATATCATTTTTGAGTATATATTAAAAATTCGTTAACCGCACTGCCTCAAGGTCTGAAGATCCTTTACATCAGTGGTGCCAGAGAAAGACCCCTAAAAAACGTAATTTTTTCCAAACAAATCTTCAAAATAAGATGTTAAAGCTAAAAAAATCTTTTCGATCCCAAAAAATCTTCATTTAAAAACATCTAAAAAAACACAAAATTCGATATTGTCTTTACAGCTGTAAATAGCCCTTATTATGTTGGTTGCAAAAATTACCAATTTCAAGTTATAGAGTCCTTTTTATAACAACTTAAACTTAAAATGAATATTGCCTCGTATCATCACAAAATTTGTGGCACAGTTAACATATGTATATATGTACACTGGCGAAAATATAAATAGGGACGCGACATTTTGCAAGTTTTGACCGACTTCAAAAAAGGAGGGGTTTATCAATTTGTGCGAATATTTTTTATGTATATATGTTACCGCATAACTTTCGACTACTTGAACTGATTTCGACAATTCCTTTTTATCGGAAAGGCGGTACCTCAAGGGTGGTGCTATACTAATTAGGTTTAGATACGGTCATTGGATCATGAAGAAATTAGCGATCAATTTTAATATGCGAATTGAAGTCGCTTGTGGTTTTTGTTTAAGAATTACTTGTTTTTTTTATGAAAGAATAGCTCGTTATCTATCAAAAACCATAACACAAAGTTCCATAACAATTTTGAGCTCTTTAATTCGATTAATTGATATCTTTACATGGATGGGTTTTATAAATCTTACCACCCCTTTTTTTCTTGTTATACATTTATCCATGTAAACTCAGCAGCATATGTTTCTTAAATGGCAGTTTACTTGAAGTTTTCCATTGTTGTCATTTAAACTAGAGGGGGTACAAAACACCGTTTGTTCTTTTCCTCTACTCTCTAGCTCTGCACTAGAGTATATGTTTTACTGAGCGAGGGAAGAAGGCAGATAATATTGAAGGGGATTTCGTATTTCATTTTTCTTCTTCCTTAATTTGCTGCTTACAATGACGTAGCAAGGATAATATAAATAAGTTAACAATTTGAACTTAAACATTAAATATATTACATCATACACAGAAATCTTCATTTTGAAGAAATTTTCAGTGTAAAATTTTTCTTTTTAAAAAATCTTCTTTTGAAGATTTTGAATAAAAAACAGCCAAAAAAATCTTCACTTTCAAGATAAATCTTGACTTATGGCAACGCTGCTTTACATACACACCTATGTAATCATGATCGTATTTTAGACACAAATTATGTTATGTATTTAGCCTTTTCAACGAACTTTGTGAAGAATGTTATCTAACGATCACGTTTAATTCCAACCTCTTATGTTTTAGTCTGTCAGTGTGCTATCAAAAAAATTAGAAATTTGAAGCCATTCACGCAAAAATCTATTCAGACAATATTTGTTATATTTTCAATATTTCCAGAGGCACGCATGTGTAAAAGGTCTTATTTTTATCTTTAATATGTATATAAACAAACAAGAACAATTTAGTAATTGCTGAAAGTGCAAAATGGAAAAGAACTTAAAATACTACCTTTTTCATAATTACGAGTGACAGATTTCAAATTGTTACATTTTATTTCCAATGAGGAGCACATATTTTTCTCAACGCCTTATGCATTTTCCAATGTTACATTTACTATTTGCCATAATTTTTTAAAGTCTCCGTTTTGCGCTGAAAAAGTTATACTCAAGAAACGTACAAAAGGTACCCAAATTGACACTTCAAAATTGTTATTTTAATTAATTTTATTGCTTATAAAAATTAAATTGACATTATTAAAATAAAAAAAATTAAATGAGTTACAAGAGTTCGTCACATTTTTTATCAATATGGCCCAAGTTTTTTATAAAAAGTAAAATTACATTAATAAAATTAATTTAAAAGTGAGTGACATAAAAGCACGAGAGGATGGTTCCGTGCGCAACAGTGGAAAACTTTTGGCTGCCATTCAGCTGGAAGTGGCCAGAAGCGATTCTTGTGCGTACGGTTCAAATTGCAGCTCACATCGTGCGAATATTTATATCCACATATCCTCTGGGTAGCAACCAAACACCCGTTTGGGGGCGAGCTAAAGTGAGAAGGCGTAAAACTTTCGCGTGCCCTGGGTTTGGGTCCCGCCCAATGAAAAATTCCAACAAGCCTCGGATGAGACCCCCTTTTTTTATGACGACCACGGCAAAGGTATATAGGACTATAATTTGAGGGTATGCACATGGAATATCCGGACCCTTAAAGGGGAAGGTGCCTCTGCCCGGCTGGTTGATGTCCTCGGGAAGACAAAGGCTGACATCAACGCTATCCAAGAAATGCGATGGACGTGGCAAGGAAAAGTAAGTGTGAAGCCTTGCGACGCCCACGCGCCCTTGGCACCCACGTCACTGTTGACAGTTACAAGTTTAAAAAGGAGATGACTTCGTCGTACAAAGATCACACTCTATAAGTCACTCATCATGCCTGTTATGGTGTATGGCGCGGAGGCATTGACAATGAAAGCATCTGATGAGGCGGCTCTTGGAGTTTTCGAGAGAAAGATTCTGCGAAAGACTTACGGATCTTTACGCTATGGTGATGGCGAATATCGCAGACGATTTAGCGATGAGCTGTATGAGTTTTACAACGATATAGACATAGTGCAGCGAATTATAATTCAGCGGCTCCGTTGGCTTGGCCATGTCGTTCGAATGGACATAAACGCTCCTGCTCTGAAAATATTCAACGCGGGCCGCGATGCTGGTAACAGAAGAAGTGGAAGGCCTTCTCTGCGATGGAAAGACCATGTGGAGAAGGACTTGGCTTCACTTGGCATTTCTAATTGGCGTCAGTTAGCACAGAAGAGAAATGACTGGCGTGTTGTTTTGGTCTCGGCCAAAATCGCTTAGCCGCTTACAGTGCCAATAAAGAAGAAGAAGACACAAAAGCACACGGTCCTGAATATTTGCCAATACATATATCTATCTCGATTCCATTGGGTTTTTACAAACAACCGTTATGTGAAGAAAGTTGAAATTCTTGAGCACAAGTGGACTCGGGTATAAGGAATCGAAGTAATAGCAGATGACACTGGTCAAATATTAACTCTTAGAAGGTACTCGTCATGGCACATACATATTTATTAGGTCATGGCACATATGTATGTATGTAAGTAATTGCAGCTAATCTGGGTCTGCTTCTCCATTTCTAATTATTTACATATAAACATTTTGTATTTGTATTGATTTATTAAATTCAATTCAATAAAATTATAACGAATATTTCATGTACAGTTTAAACTTAAATGTGCTCTTAATAATATCACGTATAATAAGTTTAAGTTTTCAACTTTACCGGCGCTGGATTAATCCTTTTTTCTCATGGTCGCTGGGTCGATCTTCAATATCCACTTATAAATACTTATGTTTCAGCTTTCGTTGTTAAAAAAAGACTATCTGCACTTTTGTTCGATCTTTTGCTTCATACTAATACCTCTTCGATTGTACTCGGGTATTCCTAAGTTAAACCCTTGCAGTACCTTCATAATTATCACCGGTTCTGATGGTGTGACGGGTATCCTCCCACTCTCTTCTCTATTTACAAGCTTTTTTTACCTATGCGGTTAAAACTACCTCCATTGACGGCTATCATACCTTCTTTATTATTTTCGTCTTTCGGCTTCTGATCTTTCGATCTATGTATTTTCTGTGTCGCTACCGGGGATTTCTCCACCACTCCTTGCACTTTGCGACCTGCGCCTTTCCATACGATCCTTCCTGGAAGCCATACGATGATCAGCACGTCAAACTCTCTGCGTGGGCTAAGAGGGCTGGCTCTGAATCAATCCGCAAAAATTTCAACACACGTTGTTGTCTTCGTGAGGAAAAACTATCTTTTACACTCCCCGTACCAGGGGCTACCATGTGGTGGTGAGGTTGGATGAGCCTACTATGTGCCTTTGTAGTGGGATTTTCTACCGTTGGAGAAACCAGAGGCCCGGTAGCTCTAGATGAGGCGGATCTTGTTGAACTGTTTAGAGAAGGGTTTTTAGTTTTGGATAAATATATATTTTTTATTTAATTTTGCTAATTCTCAGTAGTCGGTCGCGAGCTTCACAAGTTCTGTCGAAACTTCTTTTCTGCTTTTAGTAAAAAAAAACCGAGCTTTACATTTGAAATATGTATCTTGAGTATGAAAATGAAGTAGAAGCAGGTGGTTGCCTCCACAGGTAAGTATGTACAAAAAATATTGTATGTATGACTAATATTCATAATATAGATGTGTGTATTTAAGTATATAAATACAAATTTATCTGCATGCTCCTAAATTTATCGCACGTTTGCCTTAATATAACAATAATATTTAATTTTTAGTTGCTGTGTATGAGACAAGAAAATTGTTGCGATAAGCAAACGACCGAGACAAGAAACCCAAGTGATTAGCACAACAATATCAACGTCATATTGGTTTACAGCGGCAATGACAAGAATATTTCTGTGTTTATTATAACCGTTTGTACATATGCCTGTATATACATAAAGATGTGCACTTAACTACTTTTTATTTCTTTATTTCGAAGCTATGAAAAGTAATTAAAGATTTACAATGAATCGAGTGTCGAGCTGAGTAAGGGCACGCGAAACTATCCGACAAGAAATACTCTACATTACCTGTGGTACCGCAACGCAATATGACAGTATTAAAACATATCGACTTCTGATACTGTCGTACGTCTCAGGTTCGATGTCTGGCCATCGGAATATACAAATGATGGAAAACGTAAGCCGTTCTTCGTTAATGAAAAATCTTGCAAAAACCATGTGCTATTTGATGGCTATTTTCTGTCCAATCGAACGACGTGGCCAAGCCAGCGGAGCCGCTGAATTTTAATTCGCTGCATTATGTTTATATCGTTGTAAATCTCATACAGCTCATCGTTAAATCATCTGCGGTATTCGTCATCATCAACGCGTAAAGGTCCGTAAATCTTTCGCAGAATCTTTCTCTCGGAAACTCCATGAGCCGCCTAATCAGATGTGTTCATTGTCCATGCCTCCGCGCCATACACCAGCACAGGCATGATGAATGACTAATAGAGTGTGATCTTTGTACTACGAGAGAGGACTTTACTGCTACTCAGTCCAATGTAGCATTTGTTGGCAAAAGAGATTCTCCGTTGGATTTCAAGGCTGACATTATTATTGGTGTAAATGCTGGTTCCCAAATAAACGAAGTCATCTACTTTTTCAAACTTGAATCTTTCAACAATGACGTATATGCCAAGACGCGTGTGCTCTGACTGTTTGTGTGATGACAGGAGATACTTCGTTTTGTCATCGTTCACCACCAGACCCATTCGGTCTGCTTCTCTATCTAATCCAGGGAAGGCAGAACAGATGTAGCCCTTGATCGCTCTCGTAAAGTATTGTCCCTGGGCGGTTCAGTTCTGCGGCTCTTATTATCTTCTCCAACATCAGATTAAAGAAATCACACGAAAGGGAGTCACCTTTGTTTGAAACCTCGTTTGGTATCAAGCGCCTCGCAGAGGTTCTGACAGAGCTGATGATATTGGTTAACGCCATTTTACACAGCCGTATTAGTCTCGGCGGGACACCAAATTCTGACATCGCGGCATAAAGACAACTTCTTTTTGTGCTGGCGAAAGCGGCTTTTAAATCGACGAGTGGCTCTAGGAATTATTCCCCCGTGCCTAAAACCACCAGAACAAAATCCTCCAGAAAAAATCCCCCGTATAAAAATCTCCCCGAATAAAAATCCTGTGGATAAAATCTCCCCCAAACAATATTCCCACGGACAAAATCACCCGCAAAATAACCCACAATAGGGGCTCTTGCTATCCGCTGCTCCTAAAACCGGTATTAACAACGTTAAAAAAAATGCAACAACTACGCAGATATATATCGCCAGTATCAACAATAATACATCTCTCACAAAAACAACCCCCGGTCTAAAACACACAAAACAAACCTTTTAATAGCTCCTGCATAGCAATATACACAAAAAGCATGAAGCAAATCTTTATTCAATAATAATAATAAAAAATTAGCATGAATAATTACGCAGAAAAATGCCATCATCAATATTAAACGGCAATTAAATTAGCAACATTTTTCAAATATGTAAGATTATCCGAATCCGCATACGACTGCACAATACGTTTCAGCCGATCATCATAGTCGCGATACTTCTTTCTCCTCACTGGAACTTCTTCACCTAAAACAAACGTGGTTTCGCTCAGACCTTGTTCCTCCTTCAATAAATTAATGAACCTGCCTTACTAAGTAGAATTTTCCTTTCTTTGTTGCCGGAAAAGAGGGGCGGGAGTTTTTTGAGCAGAACTTCTTTCAGCGTAGGCGGACTTCGGCCGCGCTTAGGCATTATAAGCCTTACTAAGTAGAATTCTCCTTTCTTTGTTGCCGGAAAAGAGGGGCGGAAGTCTTTTTGTGCAGAACTTCTTTCTGCGTAGGCGGCCTTCGGCCGCGCTTAGGGATTATAACCCTCACTAAGTAGAATTCTCCTTTCCGTGATGCCGCAAAAGAGGGGCGGAAGTCTTTTTGCGCAGAACTTCTTTCTGCGTAGG
>NW_023458557.1:53379596-53383008 GCF_013731165.1 Rhagoletis pomonella
AATTCTCCTTTCTTTGTTGCCGGAAAAGAGGGGCGGAAGTCTTTTTGAGCAGAACTTCTTTCTGCGTAGGCGGCCTTCGGCCGCACTTAGGGATTATAGCCCTCACTAAGTAGAATTCTCCTTTCCGTGATGCCGCAAAAGAGCGGCGGAAGTCTTTTTGCGCAGAACTTCTTTCTGCGTAGGCGGCCTTCGGCCGCGCTTAAGGATTATAACCCTTACTAAGCAGAATTCTCCTTTCTTTGTTGCCGGAAAAGAGGGGCGGAAGTATTTTTGCGCAGAACTTCTTTCTGCGCAGGCGGCCTTCTGCCGCGCTAAGGGATTATAACCCTCACTAAGTAGAATTCTCCTTTCCGTGAAGCCGCAAAAGAGGGGCGGAAGTCTTTTTGCGCAGAACTTCTTTATGCGTAGGCGGCCTTCGGCCGCGCTTAACGATTATAACCCTTACTAAGTAGAATTCTCTTTTTTTGTTGCCGGAAAAGAGGGGCGGTAGTCTTTTTGCGCAGAACTTCTTTCTACGTAGGCGGCCTTCGGCCGCGCTTAGGGATTATAACACTCACTAAGTAAAATTCTCCTTTTCGTGATGCCACAAAAGAGCGGCGGAAGTCTTTTTGCGCAGAAATTCTTTCTGCGTAGGCGGCCTTCAGCCACGCTTAGGGATTACAACACTTACTAAGTAGAATTCTCCTTTCTTTGTTGCCGGAAAAGAGGGACGGAAATCTTTTTGCGCAGAACTTCTTTCTGCGTAGGCGGCCTTCGGCCGCGCTTAGGAATTATAACCCTTACTAAATAGAATTCTCCTGTCTTTGTTGCCGGAAAAGAGGGGCGGAAGTCTTTTTGCGCGGAACTTCTTTCTGCGTAGGCGACCTTCGGCCGCGCATAGGGATTATAACCCTCACTAAGTAGAATTCTCCCTTCCGTGATGCCGGAAAAGAGGAACGGAAGTCTTTTTGCGCAGCACTTTTTTCTGCGTAAGCGGCCTTCGCCCGCGCTTTGGGATTATAACCCTTACTAATTAGAATTCTGCTTTCTTTGTCGCCGGAAAAGAGGGGTGGAAATCTTTTTTCGCAAAACTCCTTTCTGCGTAGGCGGCCTTCGGCCGCGCTTAGGGATTATAACCCTCACTAAGTAGAACTATCCGTTCCGTGATGCCGGAAAAGAGGGACGGAAGTTTTTTTTGCGCAGCACTTTTTTCTGCGTAAACGGCCTTCGCCCGCGCTTACGGATTATAACACTTACTAAGTAGAATTCTCCTTTCTTTGTTGCCGGAAAAGAGGGGCGGAAGTCTTTTTGCGCAGCACTGCTTTCTGCGCAGGCGGCCTTCTTCCGCGCTTAGGGATTATAACCCTCATTAAGTAGAATTCTCATTTCCGTGTTGCCGAAAAAGAGGGGCGGAAGTCTTTTTGCGCAGAACTTCTTTCTGCGTAGGCGGCCTTCGGCCGCGCATAGAAATTATAACCCTCACCAAGTAGAATTCTCCTTTCCGTAATGCCGGAAACGTGGGACGGAAGTCTTTTTGCGCAGCACTTTTTTCTGCGTAAACGGCCTTCGCCCGCGCTTAGGGATTATAACACATACTAAGTAGAATTATCCTTTCCGTGATTGTGGAAAAGAGGGCCGGAAGTCTTTTTGCACAGCACTTTTTTCTGCGTAAACGGCCTTCGCCGCGCTTAGGGATTATAACCCTTACTAAGTTGAATTATCCTTTCCGTGATTCCGGAAAAGAGGGGCGGAAATATTTTTGCGCAGAACTTCTTTCTACGAAGGCGGGCTTCGGCCGCGCTTTGGGATTATAACCCCCAGTAAGTAGAATTATCCTTTCCGTGATGCCGTTAAAGAGGGACGGAAGTCTTTTTGCGTAGCACTTCTTTCTGCGTAAGCGGCCTTCGGCCCCGCTTAGGAATTATAACCCATACTAAGTAGAATTCTCCTTTCTTTGTTGCCGGAAAAGAGGGGCGGAAATCTTTTGCGCAGATTCTTTCTGCGTATGCGGCCTTCGGCCGCGCTTAGGGATTATAACCTTCATTATGTAGAATTATCCTTTCCGTGAAGCCGGAAAAGAGGGACGGAAAACTTTTTGCGTAGCACTTCTTTCTGCGTAAGCGGCCTTCGGCCGCGCTGAGGAATTATGACCCTCACTAAGTAGCATTATCCTTTCCTTGTTGCCGGTCGGGTCGGTTTGTCCGGGGGAATATTGTTGGAGGGGATTTTGTCCAGGGGATTTTTGTTCAGGGAGATTTTTTTTTCGGGGGATTTTTTCTGGAGGATTTAGTCCGGCTGATTTTATGCACGGGGGAATGATTTCGACCACCTCGACGAGTAGAAGGAGCTTATCGATCCTATTCTAGCATGCCTTTACCAAGATTTGGCGTATTGTGAATACCTGATCTATGGTAGATTTGCCAGGTGTGAAGCCACACTGATAAGGTCAATCAGTTCATTTACGGTGGGCTTCAGACTTTCACACAATACACTTGATAAGTCCTTGTAACCTACGGCGGGATCGCCTTTCTTGTGGATTGGGCACAGCACACTTAAATTCCAGTCGTCGGGCATGCACTCATCTGACCATATTCTGCACAAGACCTGATGTATACACCTCATCATCTCCTCGCCGCCGTACTTGAATAGCTTGGCTAGCAGGCCGTCAGCTCCAGCAGCTTTGTTGTTTTTCAGCCGCGTAATCGCTATTCGTACCTCGTCATAGAGAGGCGGAGGGACATCGACTCCATTGTCATCGACTGGGGGCTGGGGTTCGTCTTCTCCACTACGTTCAGTGCTGCTGCCATTCAACAGGGTGGAAAAGCGTTCCCTCCTCTGTATCTACAGCCTATATTTTTCATATACATGAATTTTTTGAGGGAACTAGTATTTCACTAAACTCAAGATAGAATAATTTCATGAAAAAAAACTTAACAAAAAAGAAATAGAATAAAACATTGCAATAGATCAAAGATAGTACAGATGCTGGCTATATTTACGGCTCCCATATATTCTACGTTCATTGTGATAACCAATGTGCTGCCACGTTTGTAAAAAAAATTGTTTTTGGGTCAGAGTACATACAGGGAGACTCTTTTTAAATTAATAAAGAAAACACTGAAAATCGGGACATAATCGTTACAAATATGAAAATTCGCAGCGGGACAATTTTTTCAAAATCGGTACTGTCCCGCCAAAATCCGTACGAATGGTCATCGTAAGCATACCACACTAAGCGACATCTAGATATCTAGTTCCCGACTTTTGGCAATATTTGGGAACTGTTACCAAGGATTGGGAACTATTGCCATGGGTTGGTAATTATAACGAAATATATTAAAGCTTCCAGTATTCATTTCTTCTTCTTCTTCTTTTTTGGCGCTGTTACCGCCTAAGCGATTTTGGCCGAGTTCAGCAAAGCACGCCAGTCGTT
>NW_023458557.1:53383108-53388327 GCF_013731165.1 Rhagoletis pomonella
ACAAATAGGTGGTGAGTGTCGATCCTTTTCTCGCGGGTCTTTTCCAAAATTTGGCGTATTGTGAATACCTGGTCTATGGTGGATTTTCCAGGTCTAAAGCCTCACTGATAAGGCCCAATCAGTTTATTGACGGTGGGCTTCAGTCTTTCACACAGTACGCTCGATAAGACCTTGTAACCTATGCCTAGAAGGCTGATCCCGCGGTAGTTGGCGCGAATGGCGGGGTCACCTTTCTTGTGGATTTGGCACAGCACACTTAAATTCCAGTCGCCGGGCATGCGTTCATCTGACCATATTCTGCACAAGAGTTGATGCATGCACCTTATCAACTCCTCGCCGCCGTACTTGAATAGCTCAGCTGGCAGGCTGTCAGCTCCAGCAGCTTTGTTGTTTTTCAGCCGCGTTATTGCTATACGTACCTCGTCATAGTCAGGCGGTGGAACGTCGACTCCGTCATCATCGACTGTGGCTCGGGTTCTTCTTCTCCACAACTTTCCGTGCTGCTTCCATTTAGTAGGGCGGAAAAGTGATCCCTCCATAATTTAAGTACGCTCTGGACATCAGTTACTAGGTCGCCATTATTGTTCTTACAGGAGTAATCATTTAGGATGTACCAAATCGTTAACTTAGTTGAAGGGTTTGGTATATATGTACTAATAAATATTTCTTTGAAGCATATTTCTACAAATTCCATTCAACTTAACGTATGGTCCATAAAAGGATGTTACTAAGCTCTGCTAATGCAGATAAGCTTTCCTTCAACACATGGTTTAGTCATAGTTATCAAATCTTAGTTGAGGCAACCACGATTTGGTTTGAGAGCGGAATATATTCATGCTTGTGAGCAGTGTTGCCAGAACTTTTTGGGCCGACCGGCTAAATTGGCCAAAAATAACGGCCAAAAACGGCTAATATGTTTTCGCTAGAATTAACATATTTATTCGAATAAGTTGAGAGACTAATAAATTCATTTAATTATTTTTAGTTAAGAAAGGAAACTGTCGTTATACTTGATTAATTAAAGCTCTAAATCAGAAGTAAGTTTTGTACTACTTACACTGAGGGAAAAAAATATTAAAATCAAATCGAAACGTAATTGATCTTACTATAAATGTCAACGAAAGTACAGTATATTGGTAAATATTCAATTCAATTACGCGCATATTAAAATGACCGCGTTTGTACTGAAAAAGCATCCGTGAAATGAATAACACAGGTCTGCAAAAAAATGGGTTCGGAATGTTCTATAAAAGTGTAGTGTCATTTCCGAAGTAATTTTTTGCGTAGAATCCGAATCCGGGGTTTAAATTGCTCTATCACGTCAGGACTTTGAAATATCCTAACCTAAAAGTGCAAAAAACGCTGTTTTTGCCCATTTTTCAGGTTATGTAGCTACGAAGATTTTGCTCTTCATAAAAAAGTAGACGTGGTATTTTAAAGTATAAGTCTTCCTCTTTTAAATGCCGTTGAGTTTGCTCAAATATCTTAATTTTTCACTGAGATATCGCATTTTGAAGTAAGTATGTAATCGACCGTATCACGTCTCATGTTATCTCAATGGATTTTCGAATATCGAAAAATTCACAAACATGGAAACTTCAAAATGCGATATCTCAGTGAAAAATAAAGATATTTAAGCAAACTCAACGGCATTTAAAAGGGGAAGACTTATACTTTAAAATACCACGTTTACTTTTTTATGAAGAGCAAAATCTGCGTAGCTACATAACCTCAAAAATGGGCAAAAACAGCGTTTTTTGCACTTTTAGGTTAGGATATCTCAAAGTCCTGACGTGATAGAGCAATTTAAACCCCGGATTCGGATTCTACGCAAAAATTACTTCGAAAATGACCCTACACTTTCCTAGAACAAAACGTTGTTGACCTGTGTAATCAATCAAGTCAAAAACTAAAAAAAAAGATCATTTGCATGTTGCCTGAAGTGGAATTCGAACCCGACCATCTCCGGATATCAACAACTTGTGGCATGCATCTTTGCGCACTCAGCTATACCCAGACATATAAATTTTCTTTCAAATGTTGAATATCCATCAACACCACAGCACGCGATTTGTACTATGTAAGTATGTGTGTGTTGGCACCGCTCTCAGAGCGGCGCTCTGCATGCTTGGGTGCGTATGTACACTTACATATAAGTTAACGTAGCTAACATTCAAAACTCCAAAAATTCTTTCTCATGCTAATGCAGTGCACCTGCATTCCAATTCTTGCACGCGCATCCGCGAAATTGCTGACTACAAGTCTGGACACCCGACACCCTCAACCAAGGCCAAAGCATCGCACCTGTTAATTCAACGTGACAATGAAGATTCTTCAGGTATAGACTTAATTGAAAACAAAAATTTTAATCAGTCCTAATTTGAGTTTGAATAAACAACACGGCTTGCTGCCGTAAAAAATAAATTTTTTTAATAAACTTAACTTCGGTTAGTTTAACTGGCGCCCAACGGCCTAGTCGCGTTCGTCCTCGAAAAAGTTAAGGCCCTCAAGTAGTGCCACGCGCTTCCTTAAAAAAGGATACGGTAAACGTAGTGATTAAATAACAGTGCAAGTTTTGGAGGATACGGCCCTCAAAAAGTGTCAGGACTGCGACTGGAAGGACTCAGTGGAGAGCTTCGGTAGAAGACAGCCACGCACCCACGCAGAGTGCGCAACGGTGGACCCAAGTAGCGATGCAAAAAGGATTAACCCCGTACGCCGTGGGACTAGTGTCGTAAGATATTTAGATATAAGTTTAAGAAGAATATAAATTAGAATTTAATTAAGTGAATCATTGAAAGTGAAATTAAAAACTAAAAGGTTGAATTTTCTAAGTAAATAATTAATAAGAATAAAATTAGAATTTAATTAAGTGAATCATTGAAAGTGAAATTAAAAATTAAAAGGTTGAATTTTCTAAGTAAATAATTAATAAGAATAAAACTAGAATTTAATTAAGTGAATCATTGAAAGGGAAATTAAAAATTAAAAGGTTGAATTTTCTAAGTAAATAATTAATAAGAATAAAATTTGAATTTAATTAAAGTGAATCTTCGAAAGTGAAGTTATATAAAAAGGTTGAATTTTCTAAATGAATAATTAGGATAAAATTAGAATTTAATTAAAGTGAATTATTAGAAGTAATTTTTTAAAAAAACAAATCACATGTATATTAAGTGAACTTACAGTAAAAGTGAAGTTAGTTAAATAGGCTAATATAGTAGATATATTAAAAATTCCTTCATTTATTTTTATTAACGTAAAACAGAGCCAAACTCTGTCGGTTCCACATAAATCATCACATAAAATATAACAAGAAGGCTTGTACATCCTTAAACTAAATATTACCGAAAGCTTTTAACTTTATAATAAATTACTAGAATGCCAGTTACTGTCGACAGTTAAATTCGACAGTTTTTCTTGTTTAAGAAGCCTTGGAGAGGATTTCTAACTTAACACGCAGCAAAACTTATACGGTACAAATTAACTAACCGGAAAATCTTCTGCTAAAACGTAACTAAATTTTTTTTTTTATCTGAGAAGGTCTTTGGAGGACTTCGGCAGGACTTGGAATTGACCTGATAAATTCAAGTTTATTGATAAATTTCAATGATTTGATACATATCAATAGATCGATGAATTTCAAGAACACTAAAATTCGATAACTCAGCAAAATTCGTTAACTCGGCCAATTTCGATAACTGTGAAATTCGATGGCTCGATAAATTTAGATAACTCAAAAATGTAAAAACTTTGGATACCTTTATAAATTTTTACTTTTGACATCTCCACATTTTTCGAAAACTATCTAAACATTTTGATAACTCGTTACACTTTGTTAAGATGATTAAATGCGATAAGCAGTGATAAATCGATAAGCTTATATACCTTGAAATTTCGATAAATCGATATATTTTAAAAATTCCATAAACTTCACTCCGTTGAACCAACCAATTTCAGTAGATCAATAATTATCGATAACTCTGTAAGTTGAAAGAACTCCATGCATTACGACCCCTCGATAAATTTCGTTAAGTCTATAAATAATAATAATTCAATAAATATCGATAACTTGATACATTTCTTTAACTTGACAAATTTCGTTAATCCCACACGTATTTATAGCTCGATAGCTATCCGTAAATTTGGACAACTAAGTTTCTGTGTCTATAAATTTCGACAACTCAGTAAACATTGATCAGTTTGAATAATTCGATACGTTGCGTTAACTTAATAAGCATGGATAAATTTCGATAATTATAAACTTCGATGATTCGATAAATTTCAGTAACCTTTATGGCCGATTTTATTTCGATTCCTATCGGAAAATTTCAACTCTGTTAACCTAATTCTTATGTATTTCTCATTGTCTCCATTTTCGCCTTAATCTTCACTTTTGCCGTTTTTTTGTCTTCATCGTTAACACTTGTTTCTTCATCTTCATATTTATCTTTATTTCAAAGTTTATTTTAAAATACGAAGGTTGCAAAAACAACCATTAACAAATATGGAAATTTTTAAACGACGATTTTCAACCAACTTCGAAACTATAAAAACTCTCCTCATCTACAGAAAATTACTTTCCAACGGTGTTTCTGGTTTTGAAATCGGTAACTTTACCTTGGTCTTCACCTTTGTTTTTATCTTTCACATCTTTGCTTATATCCTTTTCTTTTTCTATTCACTTAGATGAGATAAGGTGCGATGACGTGATAAGATGTGACGTGATTTTATGTGATGTGATAGGATGTCATGTCATGTGTTGTCATATCCTCTGATGTCATGTCATATGATGTCATGTCATATGATGTCATACCATATGATGTCATATCATGTGATGCCACGTCATGTAATGCCATGTCATGTCATACGATGTCATATCATGTGATGTCAAGTCATGTGATGTCATGCCATATAATGTAATGTCATATCATATAATGTCATGTCACGTGATATCGTGTGAAGTGATATCATATTATGTGATGCAATAGCATGTGAAGTCTCTTCATATCACATGATAAAATGTGATGTGATGTGATGTAATGTGATCACATTCCATGTTCCGATTAGTGTATCGATAACCCTGTTGATAACTGGGTTGATAAAAATACCGATAACAATATCCATACACATATAGAAAAAATACAACGATTGTAAAATCGATTAATTCACCGATAAATATAACAATCATCAGTATCGATTATTGTACATATCGCTAA
>NW_023458557.1:53388427-53391870 GCF_013731165.1 Rhagoletis pomonella
AGTAATCCTCACTGCCATAGACAAATTTTCCAAATACGCGCAAGCGAGAATCATTAAATCAAGAGCAACAGGAGACATAAAAGTACCCTTACAAGACCTACTTACATCCTTCGGAATCCCAGAGAAAATTGTTATTGACAACGAAAAATCTTTAAACTCATCTTCCATAGTATTTATGTTAGAAAACCAGTATGGCATCGAAATTTTTAAAACCCCTCCTTACACCAGCTCAGTAAACGGTCAGGTAGAGCGTTTTCACTCAACCATTACCGAAATAATGCGCTGTATAAGAGCCGCTGTGGTGTAGTGGTAAGCAGTGCGCGCTTTCACTCATCAGCACCTGGGTTCAAGCCCGGGTCAAAGCAACATCCCAAAAAATAAAGAAAAAGGTTTTTTCTTAACAGCGGTCGTCCCTCGGCAGGCAATGGCAAACCTCCTAGTGTATTTCTGCCATGAAAAACAGCTTCTCATTAAAATACAAGCGCCGTTCGGAGTCGGCGTAAAACTGTAGGTCCCTCCGCTTTGTGTGACAACATCAAGGCG
The DNA here is from genome assembly GCF_013731165.1 of Rhagoletis pomonella. Taxonomy (NCBI): domain Eukaryota; kingdom Metazoa; phylum Arthropoda; class Insecta; order Diptera; family Tephritidae; genus Rhagoletis; species Rhagoletis pomonella. The sequence continues at coordinate 53,388,971 of NW_023458557.1, forward strand.
CACGCCACAAGTCGGAGGAGAAGCTCGGCCAAACACTAACATATGTGTAAGCGCCAATCTATTATTATTATTATTATAAGAGCAGAGAACACCCACAATAATTTTGAAGAATTATTGAATAAATCCATATGCAAATATAACTACTCAATACATTCGACTACCAAAAAGAAACCCATTGAAATATTTTTCGGCAGAAGCGTTTACAGCGACCCGACATTAATCGAAAATGAAATAGCGTTAAATTTGCAAAACAGGCTAAGATTAATAAAGGAAGAAATTATTAATATAAAATACGCCATACAATGGGCTAGGTTAGGAATTGTAAACACTATTATTCTAAATAAGAATATTGAAATAACTGTTAAAGAATTTAATAAAGAAAATATTCTCTTCAATACTGTAGAAGAGGCTCTAGTATTAGCAGAAATTAGTGTACTAAGTAATTCTACAACAATTTTATACATCCTGACGATACCCTTAACAACAAGGGAAGTTTATAACAATTCTATAATAAAATCAGTAATAAAAAATAATGTCATGATAAACTTGAAATATAACAATGTACTTAGAAACAAATATGAAATATTAGGAATTAAAAACCAAGGTAAAAAATACAATCAAATTAGTATTTGTAATCAGGATGACTTGTTAGACTTAAGAAACGATTTCTGTATACCTAACCTAATGAAAACCCTCAATTCTTCATGCCACATGATAAACTGTCACCATATTCCAAGAGACGAGCTCATCGCGTCCGGGATCGTTTTCCTCAACGATTATCACGGCAACATTTTAGTAGACGGCACCGTGCGAACCATGAACGGCACTTACATAATAAATTTCAAAAACGCATCCATAGCTATCAATGAGCGAACATACAAAAATTTTGAGTCACCCGCAATAAAAGTGATGCCAGCAATTGCTCAGCCAACGCCAATAGAAGAAAGCATAACAAAGCTCCTTTCACTGGAGGCACTTAGCGAGCTACATATAAATAACACCGTAGAAATCCAGTCACTGCAAATCAGTAAATCGCATTTCCGCAGGGGTAGCTATTGTTATAGTAATTATCCTCCTAGCCAGCACCAAGAATGGTTTTTATAATAAAACTAAATCAGCAAGCAAAGTTAAAAAACCAGCAGAATACGGTGCTCATGATAGCCAGCTTCAAGAAGCCACCATCCAGGTCACTACACTTGAAACAAGGACCTTCCAAGTTTTTCAGACGCTCGAGGACAAGCGTTTTTAAGGAGGGAGGAGTTAACGTAGCTAACATTCAAAACTCCAAAAATTCTTTCTCACGCTAATGCAGTGCACCTGCATTCCAGTTCTTGCACGCGCATCCGCGAAATTGCTGACTACAAGTCTGGACACCCGACACCCTCAACCAAGGCCAAGGCATTGCACCTGTTAATTCAACGTGACAATGAAGATTCTTGAGGTATAGACTTAAGTGAAAACAAAAATTGTAATCAGTCCTAATTTGAGTTTGAATAAACAACACGGCTTGCTGCCGTAAAAAATAAATTTTTTTAATAAACATAACTTCGGTTAGTTTAACTTATACATACTCAGATGCGTAATAAATTTTGTATGAAAATATTATTTTTAAATACGAACATTTTTAAACGATAATCAAATATAAAGTATTCATTTTTACTATGCATTATTTCCCTCAGTATACATAAATATAAAAAATAGATCAATTACAAACTTATGTCGTTTTTTCTATTGAAAAATGTTGCCTTTTTATGTTGTAACGTTTGCACTAGGTTACTTTTCGTCCTGCAAAATGGCTACATTAGTAGAAAGTATTGCACTTTTGCTTATTCGGAGGGCAATATTTTCAGAAAAAGGCTGATGAAAATAGGGAAACATTATTTCAAGAAGAAAAGCCAGTAATTTATATTGAACAAGCCGGTTTTTAACAATTAAACTATGAAATTTTATTTTGATGTCCATATATTTGAAGTGTTCCCGTTTTTAAAGACCTGCTCCATCTCTGCACATGCCTGTCAGAGAAAAATAATAAGCGACACTTAGGATATCAGCACCACGATACAATTCTATAGTAAATTCTGTGAAAAAATCCCCGCTACGTTCTTAAAAAAAAAATACAGTGACCCAAATATAAACTGGGCCGCGACATTTTAGCAAGTTGTTTTTATTTATTTTTGTTTATTTTTTATGAAAATATAGCTGATTACTTAACAAACACCATATAAATCCAAGCTTCCGACTATGTGCAAAAGTTATGAAATTTCTGCAAAATTTCACCAAAATTCTTAGCCTTTCAGTCAGCATCTTTAGTAAAAATTATGTATCAAGTTTTGTAGTCTATTAAACTCTAGTTCAATGAGGTGCAAATTTGAACTAGCGAGGGCTTACTGCTGATTTTTGGCATTTTTTAATGACTGCCACGGCGTTACGAATTTTTTGCCATACAAAGTATGTTCGACAAGTGTTTTATATATAAAATATGCGAAACACCGTCAACAAAAAATTGCCAAAAATCAGCGATAAATGCTACACTGAGGAAAAAAGATATGAAAATCAAATAGAAACGTAATTGATCTTACTATAAACGTCAACGAAAGTACTTTATATTGGCAAATATTCAGTTCAATTACGCGCTTATTAAAATGACCGCGTTCGTTCTGAAAAAGCATCCATGAAGTAAATAATCAAGACAAAAACTAAAAAAAAAAAAAAATTAATTTGCGTCTTGCCTGCAGTGGACTTCGAACCCGACCATCTCCGGATATCAACAACTTGTGGCAAGCGTCTTTGCGCACTCAGCTACACCCAGACATATAAATTTGCTTTCAAATGATGACCCGACTAGTGAATCAAATTTCTAGTTCCGTACTAGGTCTTTATAGCCAAAAAGGAACTAGTCC
>NW_023458557.1:53391970-53394369 GCF_013731165.1 Rhagoletis pomonella
CTGAATTCAGGAGTGGCGTTTACTGCATTGGATACTGCAGTAGGGTGCAGAGATATCTATATATTAATACGCTAACATAAATTTTGTCTCCGTTCGTTTGGCGATTCTATCGAGTGTAGACCAATTTCAGTAGATCAATAATTATCGATAACTCTGTAAGTTGAAAGAACTCCATGCATTACGACCCCTCGATAAATTTCGTTAAGTCTATAAATAATGATAATTCAATAAATATCGATAACTTGATACATTTCTTTAACTTGACAAATTTCGTTAATCCCACACGTTTTTATAGCTCGATAGCTATCCGTAAATTTGGACAACTAAGTTTCTGTGTCTATAAATTTCGACAACTCAGTAAACATTGATCAGTTTGAATAATTCGATACGTTGCGATAACTTAATAAGCATGGATAAATTTCGATAATTATAAACTTCAATGATTCGATAAATTTCAGTAACCTTTATGGCCGATTTTATTTCGATTCCTATCGGAAAATTTCAACTCTGTTAACCTAATTCTTATGTATTTCTCATTGTCTCCATTTTCGCCTTAATCTTCACTTTTGCCGTTTTTTTGTCTTCATCGTTAACACTTGTTTCTTCATCTTCATATTTATCTTTATTTCAAAGTTTATTTTAAAATACGAAGGTTGCAAAAACAACCATTAACAAATATGGAAATTTTTAAACGACGATTTTCAACCAACTTCGAAACTATAAAAACTCTCCTCATCTACAGAAAATTACTTTCCAACGGTGTTTCTGGTTTTGAAATCGGTAACTTTACCTTGGTCTTCATCTTTGTTTTTATCTTTCACATCTTTGCTTATATCCTTTTCTCTTTCTAGTCACGTAGATGAGATGAGGTGCGATGACGTGATAAGATGTGACGTGATTTTATGTGATGTGATAGGATGTCATGTCATGTGTTGTCATATCCTCTGATGTCATGTCATATGATGTCATGTCATATGATGTCATACCATATGATGTCATATCATGTGATGCCACGTCATGTAATGCCATGTCATGTCATACGATGTCATATCATGTGATGTCAAGTCATGTGATGTCATGCCATATAATGTTATGTCATATCATATAATGTCATGTCACGTGATATCGTGTGAAGTGATATCATATTATGTGATGCAATAGCATGTGATGTCTCTTCATATCATATGATAAAATGTGATGTGATGTGATGTAATGTGATCACATTCCATGTTCCGATTAGTGTATCGATAACCCTGTTGGTAACTGGGTTGATAAAAATACCGATAACAATATCCATACACATATAGAAAAATACAACGATTGTAAAATCGATTAATTCAGCGATAAGTATAACAATCATCAGTGTCGATTATTGTACATATCGTTAACAATATAAATGACTAAATCGATAACAAAATCAATTATTTAATCGATTATTATACCGATAACAATATCATTATTGTATCGATAACAATGTCGATTATTATATTGATTATTATATCGATTACAATAGCGGTTATTTAATTAATAACAGTATGGATAACAACATCGATTATTTTGTCGATAGCAATATCGATTATTATATCGATAAGAATATCGAGTTTTATATCGATAACAATATCGATCTTCATCCTAATCCTTTTCTTCATATTTATCTTTATTTTTGCATATTCCTCTTCACCTTTACCTTAAAGTGTTTAAATTTACTTTGATCTTCGTTTTTGCCTGTACCTCTAGGCATCTTTGTTTTTGTTTTTATTCTCAAACCGCTGAGAACCATTTCCATGTGCATTATTCACCTTTAATTTGACAATTTACTCCAGCCAACCAACTGCCTCTAAAGAAGTTTCACTTCATAAATTCAAGAAATGTTCTTACCCTTTCAGTTACCCTAATTCTAATGTATCTGTCATTGTCTCCATTTTCGCCTTTATCTTCACTTCTGTCTTCTTTTTTTTTGACTTCATCGTTATCATTTATTTCTTCATCTTCATATTTATGTTTACTTCAAAGCTTAATTTCAAATGTGTAGTGAAACAACAGGCGAAACATGTCAAATTGAACATGTTGCAGCAACATCTATACACAATTTGAAAATGTTTAAACAACGGTTTTGGCCGTAATTTTCAACCAATTATGAAACCATAAAAACTCTGTTCATCTACGGAAAAATGCCTTTCCAACGGTGTTTTTGGGTTTGAAATCGGTTCGACAGAATCGCCAAACGAACGGAGATAAAATTTATGTTAGCGTATTAATATATAGATATCTCTGCGATTCACTCCACCAAGGGGGACCCTCCAGAGTATATTAAATTAAAACAAATTAAATAAGAAAAACATATATAGACACATAAATACTAAAAATTAAAATGCCACAAAACAATATAATCCTACCTT
>NW_023458557.1:53394469-53396636 GCF_013731165.1 Rhagoletis pomonella
AAATTTTCCAAATACGCGCAAGCGAAAATCATTAAATCAAGAGCAACGGAAGACATAAAAGTACCCTTACATGACCTACTTACATCCTTCGGAATCCCAGAGAAAATTGTTATTGACAACGAAAAATCTTTAAACTCATCTTCCATAGTATTTATGTTAGAAAACCAGTATGGCATCGAAATTTTTAAAACCCCTCCTTACACCAGCTCAGTAAACGGTCAGGTAGAGCGTTTTCACTCAACCATTACCGAAATAATGCGCTGTATAAGAGCCGCTGTGGTGTAGTGGTAAGCAGTGCGCGCTTTCACTCATCAGCACCTGGGTTCAAGCCCGGGTCAAAGCAACATCCCAAAAGATAAAGAAAAAGGTTTTTTCTTAACAGCGGTCGTCCCTCGGCAGGCAATGGCAAACCTCCGAGTGTATTTCTGCCATGAAAAACAGCTTCTCATTAAAATACAAGCGCCGTTCGGAGTCGGCGTAAAACTGTAGGTCCCTCCGCTTTGTGTGACAACATCAAGGCGCACGCCACAAGTCGGAGGAGAAGCTCGGCCAAACACTAACATATGTGTAAGCGCCAATCTATTATTATTATTATTATAAGAGCAGAGAACACCCACAATAATTTTGAAGAATTACTGAATAAATCCATATGCAAATATAACTACTCAATACATTCGACTACCAAAAAGAAACCCATTGAAATATTTTTCGGCAGAAGCGTTTACAGCGACCCGACATTAATCGAAAAGGACAGACTCGACAATATCAGGAAAATAGTTGACAAACAGGAAAAGGACCTTACATTCCATAACAAAAAGAGGACAGAGGCAAAAACTTATTCAAGTAATGACATCATTTACGTAAAAATCAATAAGCGAATAGGCAATAAACTCACTCCCAGATATAAAAAGGAAATAGTGCCCGAAGACAGAGGAAATGTGGTTACAACCAAATCCGGAAGGTCAGTGCATAAAAGTAATATCAAGGCTCAATAACAAGAAAAAAAAAACATAAATAAATAGGTCTTTTAGTATAATTAAGGAAAATAAACAAGAAAGGTAGAAATTAGAATAGATTAGGTAATTGAAAGATATAAGACAAAGGAGTTTAGGATTAGGCAGAATCGATCAATATGCCATAGGCATACGATTTTAAAGATATTTGTAGGGAAAATATTTCTGAATAATTGAGTGTTCATAGTCACTAAAGAAGAAATACATTTTTCAGTCTCATCGGCTGCATGGTTTATGCAGATATCCAAATCCACGATTATTCCTCATCCCACCTGATAACCATAGATAACGGCTACTCCAAAATTAAGGACGGTACGCTCAATTTCATCCATGTCATTGATACCCAAGCCTACCGTGACGTTTTGGAAAACATAACTGACATAATAGACAAATACGCCATACAATGGGCTAGGTTAGGAATTGTAAACACTATTATTCTAAATAAGAAAGAAATTGAACTAACTGTTAAAGAATTTAATAAAGAAAATATGCTCTTCAATACTGTAGAAGAGGCTCTAGAATTAGCAGAAATTAGTGTACTAAGTAATTCTACAACAATTTTATACATCCTGAAGATACCCTTAACAACAAGGGAAGTTTATAACAATTCTATAATAAAATCAGTAATAAAAAATAATGTCATGATAAACTTGAAATTTAACAATGTACTTAGAAACAAATATGAAATATTAGGAATTAGAAACCAATGTAAAAATACAATCAAATTAGTATTTGCAATCAGGATGACTTGTTAGACTTAAGAAACGATTTCTGTATACCTAACCTAATGAAAAGCCTTAATTCTTCATGCCACATGATAAACTGTCACCATATTCCAAGAGACGAGCTCATCGCGTCCGGGATCGTTTTCCTCAACGATTATAACGGCAACATTTTAGTAGACGGCACCGTGCGAACCATGAACGGCACTTACATAATAAATTTCAAAAACGCATCCATAGCTATCAATGAGCGAACATACAAAAATTTTGAGTCACCCGCAATAAAAGTGATGCCAGCAATTGCTCAGCCAACGCCAATAGAAGAAAGCATAACAAAGCTCCTGTCACTGGAGGCACTTAGCGAGCTACATATAAATAACACCGTAGAAATCCAGTCACTGCAAATCAGTAAATCGCATTTCCGCAGGGGTA
>NW_023458557.1:53396736-53397932 GCF_013731165.1 Rhagoletis pomonella
AAATAGAGCTCTATTTTTTAAAACCTGCAAGTGTGTATTCTATATATATACGAAATGGGAAATAAGGCAAAATTTGTTTTATTTCCAAGCTTTGTTGGAAATAAAGCAAAACTCAGATTTTGGTATTATTTCCCATTTAAAAGTGAAATAAAGCAAATTTTGCGTTATTGCCGTTTGTGTTACGTGGTGGAACACAAGTGGAGGGGAAGGAGCTCACGTGTCTTCAGTGACAACCAAGCTGCACTTAAGGCATTGGCCAGACCTCTAACTAATTTCAAACTAGTTAGGCAATGCAAGTCTCGACTAAATTACCTGGTGATGAGACATCTGACCATTTGGCCAGAATTGGCTCCGACCAGGCACTCCTCGGTCCGCAAACAGTTTTAGCACGCCCACTTTCAGCCATCGAAGCAACCATCAGAAAATGGGTGAATACTTCGCTCAGCAATGACTGGAAGGCATCGAGGGGATGCTGGTGGGTAAAACTCATGTTGCCTTCAATCTCAGAAGTTCTATCTAGTTTTGCTCACACTGAGCAGACGACACCTGATTGTGATAGGCGTAAATGACAAGTCCATTTGCCCATTCTGCCTTAAAGAGGATGAGACGTTGGAACACTTTTTGTTCTTCTTGCCTGCTTGGTTGTTTGTCATCGATTTTTCTAGACACGTTCTTTTCTCTATTGTAAGTTTCTGAATTAAAAGTTTGGCGTAAAAAGCTTAGCCGTTTTGTTGTTTTAAGTTTTGTGTTTTAAAAATGTGAGTGATAAATATTTTTCGCCTCACTTTAAAACTCGGAGCAAGGCATATCAAACAGGTAGTAGCATTAAAGCAAAAACAACATTTGCGTGTATTTTGTTGTTGCTTCTGGTATCTAAAGTGTCAAAAACTGTTCTAATTTTTTTCATCTAAGTCAAGGCGTGCCATGTGAAACACATAAGAATAAAAAATCTGCTATTCAATCGCTTGTTTTGTATGGATAATGGTTTCACATACAAATAGATTTTAGCAATTTAGAATTTTTATGGGAATAAATTTAAATTATTTGACATTTACGAGACCAAATAATTTGAAAAAAATCAATACTGCAATACTACTATACTGATACTACCTGTTTAATGTGCCTTGACTCGGAGCTATAAAAATAAAAATGATGCCATCAGCACAAATAAACTATTTTACAAATACTCCACGTAC
>NW_023458557.1:53398032-53399228 GCF_013731165.1 Rhagoletis pomonella
GTACGTGGAGTATTTGTAAAATAGTTTATTTGTGCTGATGGCATCATTTTTATTTTTATAGCTCCGAGACAAGGCACATTAAACAGGTAGTATCAGTATAGTAGTATTGCAGTATTGATTTTTTTCAAATTGTTTGGTCTCGTAAATGTCAAATAATTTAAATTTATTCCCATAAAAATTCTAAATTGCTAAAATCTATTTGTATGTGAAACCATTATCCATACAAAACAAGCGATTGAATAGCAGATTTTTTATTCTTATGTGTTTCACATGGCACGCTTTGATTTAGATGAAAAAAATTAGAACAGTTTTTGACACTTTAGATACCAGAAGCAACAACAAAATACACGCAAATGTTGTTTTTGCTTTAATGCTACTACCTGTTTGATATGCCTTGCTCCGAGTTTTAAAGTGAGGCGAAAAATATTTATCACTCACATTTTTAAAACACAAAACTTAAAACAACAAAACGGCTAAGCTTTTTACGCCAAACTTTTAATTCAGAAACTTACAATAGAGAAAAGAACGTGTCTAGAAAAATCGATGACAAACAACCAAGCAGGCAAGAAGAACAAAAAGTGTTCCAACGTCTCATCCTCTTTAAGGCAGAATGGGCAAATGGACTTGTCATTTACGCCTATCACAATCAGGTGTCGTCTGCTCAGTGTGAGACAAACTAGATAGAACTTCTGAGATTGAAGGCAACATGAGTTTTACCCACCTGCATCCCCTCGATGCCTTCCAGTCATTGCTGAGCGAAGTATTCACCCATTTTATGATGGTTGCTTTGATGGCTGAAAGTGGGCGTGCTAAAACTGTTTGCGGACCGAGGAGTGCCTGGTCGGAGCCAATTCTGGCCAAATGGTCAGATGTCTCATCACCAGGTAATTTAGTCGAGACTTGCATTGCCTAACTAGTTTGAAATTAGTTAGAGGTCTGGCCAATGCCTTAAGTGCAGCTTGGTTGTCACTGAAGACACGTGAGCTCATTCCCCTCCACTTGTGTTCCACCACGTAACACAAACGGCAATAACGCAAAATTTGCTTTATTTCACTTTTAAATGGGAAATAATACCCAAATCTGAGTTGTGCTTTATTTCCAACAAAGCTTGGAAATAAAACAAATTTTGCCTTATTTCCCATTTCGTATATATATAGAATACACACTTGCAGGTTTTAAAAAATAGAGCTCTATTT
>NW_023458557.1:53399328-53401287 GCF_013731165.1 Rhagoletis pomonella
TTAGCGATATGTACAATAATCGATACTGATGATTGTTATATTTATCGCTGAATTAATCGATTTTACAATCGTAGTATTTTTCTATATGTGTATGGATATTGTTATCGGTATTTTTATCAACCCAGTTATCAACAGGGTTATCGACACACTAATCGGAACATGGAATGTGATCACATTACATCACATCACATCACATTTTATCATATGATATGAAGAGACATCACATGCTATTGCATCACATAATATGATATCACTTAACACGATATCACGTGACATGACAATATATGATATGACATTACATTATATGGCATGACATCACATGACTTGACATCACATGATATGACATCGTTTGACATGACATGGCATTACATGACGTGGCATCACATGATATGACATCATATGGTATGACATCATATGACATGACATCAGAGGATATGACAACACATGACATGATATCCTATCACATCACATAAAATCACGTCACATCTTATCACGTCATCGCACCTCATCTCATCTACGTGACTAGAAAAAGAAAAGGATATAAGCAAAGATGTGAAAGATAAAAACAAAGATGAAGACCAAGGTAAAGTTACCGATTTCAAATCCAGAAACACCGTTGGAAAGTAATTTTCTGTAGATGAGGAGAGTTTTTATAGTTTCGAAGTTGGTTGAAAATCCTCGTTTAAAAATTTCCATATTTGTTAATGGTTGTTTTTGCAACCTGTTCAATTCAAGCGTTTCGCATTTTGTTTTACTTCGTATTTTAAAATAAACTTTGAAATAAAGATAAATATGAAGATGAAGAAACAAGTGATAACGATGAAGACAAAAAAACGGCAAAAGTGAAGATAAAGGCGAAAATTGAGATAAAGGCGAAAATGGAGACAATGAGAAATACATAAGAATTAGGTTAACAGAGTTGAAATTTTCCGATAGGAATCGAAATAAAATCGGCCATAAAGGTTACTGAAATTTATCGAATCATCGAAATTTATAATTATCGAAATTTATCCATGCTTATTAAGTTATCGCAACGTACCGAATTATTCAAACTGATCAGTGTTTACTGAGTTGTCGAAATTTATAAACATAGAAACTTAGTTGTCCAAATTTACGGATAGCTATCGAGCTATAAAAACGTGTGGGATTAACGAAATTTGTCAAGTTAAAGAAATGTATCAAGTTATCGATATTTATTGAATTATCATTATTTATAGACTTAACGAAATTTATCGAGGGGTCGTAATGCATGGAGTTCTTTCAACTTACAGAGTTATCGATAATTATTGATCTACTGAAATTGGTCTACACTCGATAGAATCGCCAAACGAACCAAACGAACGGAGACAAAATTTATGTTAGCGTATTAATATATAGATATCTCTGCGATTCACTCCACCAAGGGGGACCCTCCAGAGTATATTAAATTAAAACAAATTAAATAAGAAAAACATATATAGACATATAAATACTAAAAATTAAAATGCCACAAAACAATATAATCCTACCTTCGCTGCTAGCAAATGCTGGTGCACAAGGAGCAGCAGCTCCACCACACCCTACTGCTTCTACTTCCAATGCAGTAAACGCCACTCCTGAATTCAGGAGTATCATTAAAGATTTAATGACGGAAATACTGACCACGGATGAAAGCAACTTGCTAAGAGGTATATTACATCCTCCGCCGCAAGTTATGACAGACCAAACCATTGATGACCATTATAGGAACAACTTGACAGACATGGACAAGGTACCTGACGTAGTTAGATCCTTGCGCGAATTTAGTGGCAACCCAGCGGAATACAGCTGGGAAAAAAAGCGTTGAACGCATTCTGAAAATCTATTAACCCAGCGCAGGTTCACCTAAATATTTCGGCATTCTAAATGTTATCCGCAATAAAATTGTAGGTAGTGCAGACGCTGCTCTAGAATCCTACAATACGCCCTTGAATTGGAAGG
>NW_023458557.1:53401387-53413069 GCF_013731165.1 Rhagoletis pomonella
TAATCTTTGCATTCATTTGAGGAAAGCAACATTTTTCTAGAATTTGGGCTTTATTCTCGGTTGAATTCCTGTGCGCTCTTTTGTGCTCTTTAATTATTTCGGATTCCTGCTTGGATTCTTGTACTAGGTCTTTTACTATTTTCCGTGTGTATCGTATTTTATAACTGCTAACATGTATTGGATATATAGTTTGGATTTTACCCAGGATGTAGTCTTCTGTAAAGATTGAATTGGTAACTGAAGGATTTAAATAGCGCTTGAGATGGTTTATTAATATCTCTTCTGTGTACTCAGTTTCTTCGATAATATGCCTGTGATAAGTAGGGAAGGGTATTTTAAATTGATAAGATGAAGTGTCTGTGGTCCTGAGGAATAACTGGTTCTTGAATACATTAACCGGGGCATCCGTGTAAGGAATTATGTTTTGAGATGAACTTTCATCACTATGCTCGGTCGCTGTTAAAGAATTAATTTGCTCCCGCTGCGGTGGTCGGGATAGTCCGTCTGCTACAACGTTCGTTCTGCCAGGTTTGTATTTTAGCTCATAATTATACTTTTCGAGGATCGCTTTCCAGCGCTTCATTTTACTGTTGTTATTATTGTTACTGAGCGCATACGTTAAAGGCTGATGGTCTGTATAAATTTTAACTTTTGCCGAACCGTAGAGGTAATCTCGCAGAGACTTCAATGCTCATATTATGGCGAGAATTTCTTTCTCGTTAGCTGCGTAATTTTCTTCTGTTTTCGAAAGAGCCCTAGAAATGAAAGTGATTGGTCGGTCTTCTTGTGACAGAACTGCGCCTATTGCGTAATTAGAAGCATCAGTTGTGAGGTCAAAATCTTTATTCAAATTGGGGTAGGTCAGCATAACATCTATTGAAATTAAAACGTTTTTAATTTTTTGCAACGCTGCGATTGCTTTTTCGTCAAGTGCTATCTGTTTTTTTGCTGATTGGGTTTTGGACACATGTCCTTCCTCCCCTCTTAAAAGGGCTGTCAGGGGTTTAGCGAGCTTCGCATATAACGAAGCGGCGGTAATAACCAAAAGGATCTGAGTTCTTTGAGATTCCGTGGAATTGGAAAATTTCGGATGGTATCGATTTTTGAAGGGTTTGTTTTGATTCCTTCCGCTGTTACTATGAATCCTAGAAATTCTACTTCCTTTTGGAAGAACTTGCATTTATCTAGCTGTACTTTCATATTTGCCTTTTCAAGTGTACAGAAAATATTTTTTAGATTAGTTGAATGATCCTCTTCGGTTTTGCTGAATATAATTATGTCGTCAATGTAAACGTAACAACACTGGCCTATGTAATCTCGTAAAATATCGTCTAATGTCCTTTGGAAAATTAAAGGGGCGTTCTTTAAGCCGAATGGTAATCTAGTAAATTCATATTTTCCATTATTTATGGAGAAAGCGGTCTTTTCTATGTCCGCGCTTTTCAAAGGGATTTGATGGAAACCACTTTTTAAATCTACGACTGAAAAAAATTGGTTGCTTCCTAAGTGGGAAAGAACTTCGTTAATTTCAGGAATGGGGTAGCGGTCTGCGATTGTGACGGAGTTCAACTTCCGATAATCTATAACAAGTTTATACTGTTTATTACCTAGAGAATCTGGTTTCTTGTCTACTATCCAAGCAGGTGAATTATAGGGTGAGCGGGATGGTCTTATGATGCCATCTTCTAGAAGTTTGTTAGTTTGTCTTTCGACCTCCGATTTTAAGGACATCGGATATGGATAGCATCGAGAGTAGATTGGGTTATCGGTTGTTGTCCTAATCTCTGCTTTTACTAAAGTTGTATAAGTCAGCTTTTCGTCGGGTTCCGCAAAAAGTTTGCAGTGCTGTTTACAGAGGTAATGGAGCATTCCTTTCTGCATCTCTGACATGTGCTCTGTTTTGATTTCTAAACTATTGACAGATTTGGATACTTGCTGTTTGATTTTGACTTTTTTGCCATTTTTGATCGTCATATAATCCTTTGAAGTGTGTATTACTGCGTTTAACTGTTTGAGACTGTCGTTGCCGAGGATTCCATGGAATGATGTCAGTGAGGGTAAAATGAAAAATTTAAGGTCTTCGTCGTTTAAGCCGAAAAGATTTAAAAAAATGTGATGGGATATTTTAATTTTTCCTCCGACTGAGTTTGCGTAGAAAATATGTTGGTTTGGTAGTGGACTTTTTGCTAATGAGGGTTGTATGTAGTTTTTATTGGAACCAGTGTCTATTAGAAATTTAAGTACCTCTCCATTACCGGTTTTGCATTGAATATACGGCAATGTAGAGTGCGTTAGCCTAAAAAATGAACATCACAAAATTCTTCGCAGTCCTTTTGGTCGTCATGTGCGTATTTAGAATATTCCTGATAGTAGTCGTCCCAAGATTGGGTTTCTTGGGCATCGTTGTTGATTGCGTCATACCCGTCGGTGTCGTATTCGTTTCCGCTAGCTTCATGTAGGTTTGTTTCAGTAGCGGTAGGGTCGGGCGTTTGTGATATATGGTTAATTTTTTGAATCTTATTTGGAATGTTTTTAGTGTATTGATTTGTCTGGAGTGGGGGTGGACGCTTTGACGCGACGTTATTATGACTCGGTCTGTTCATATAATTCACATTCCTTGTCTGCAGAGATTGGTCGACTTCCATAGGTGTGGGTGGTTTTGGCTGTGTTGGCCTTGGCGGTGGATTGTTATAAATGGGTCTATTAGTTTGAATATTTGACCTGTTGAAGTACTGAGGCTGTTGGTACTGGAGTTGTTGGTATTGAGGTTGTTGGTATTGAAATTGTGGATATTGGGGTTGTTGGGGAAATCGATTGATAGGAGGAAGCGGTTGGGGTATATGTGCAATCTGTGGATAGAAGGGTTGATTAGTGTATGAAAGGTTTCTCAAAGGAAGTGCAGGTTTTTGCTGCAAATGCATTCCAAATGGCACGGGGGGTAGGTTGGGTTTTCTAGATAAACTACATTGATTGCTTGCGTTCACTGCCCTGAAATTTTGGTTCTCCAGTTTAATGCATAAATGCAAGGCAAGATAAGTCGACTGATAATCTCCTAACGAAAGTATCGAGTGCTTTGTCGCGATATGTGTGGGTAAGGATTCGCATGGCCTCTTCGCTTATGTCCATGCATGAAATTTTATTTAATATGAAGGAAAGGTGCGAATAAGATTACTCATAGAACTCCTGCACAGTTTTTCGAGCTTGAATCAAACAAGTCATTTGATACACAAGGGTGCTCAAGTCCCTCTTATCGGCGTAGTGCATGGTAAGGCATTTGGAGATCGCCTTCCAATTCAAGGGCGTATTGTAGGATTCTAGAGCAGCGTCTGCACTACCTACAATTTTATTGCGGATAACATTTAGAATGCCGAAATATTTAGGTGAACCTGCGCTGGGTTAATAGATTTTCAGAATGCGTTCAACACTTTTTTCCAGCTGCTGTATTCCGCTGGGTTGCCACTAAATTCGCGCAAGGATCTAACTACGTCAGGTACCTTGTCCATGTCTGTCAAGTTGTTCCTATAATGGTCATCAATGGTTTGGTCTGTCATAAATTGCGGCGGAGGATGTAGTATACCTCTTAGCAAGTTGCTTTCATCCGTGGTCAGTATTTCCGTCATTAAATCTTCAATGATACTCCTGAATTCAGGAGTGGCGTTTACTGCATTGGAAGTAGAAGCAGTAGGGTGTGGTGGAGCTGCTGCTCCTTGTGCACTAGCATTTGCTAGCAGCGAAGGTAGGATTATATTGTTTTGTGGCATTTTTGGGCCTTTAAATTTTTAGTATTTATATGTCTATATATGTTTTTCTTATTTAATTTGTTTTAATTTAATATACTCTGGAGGGTCCCCCTTGGTGGAGTGAATCGCAGAGATATCTATATATTAATACGCTAACATAAATTTTGTCTCCGTTCGTTTGGTTCGTTTGGCGATTCTATCGAGTGTAGACCAATTTCAGTAGATCAATAATTATCGATAACTCTGTAAGTTGAAAGAACTCCATGCATTACGACCCCTCGATAAATTTCGTTAAGTCTATAAATAATGATAATTCAATAAATATCGATAACTTGATACATTTCTTTAACTTGACAAATTTCGTTAATCCCACACGTTTTTATAGCTCGATAGCTATCCGTAAATTTGGACAACTAAGTTTCTATGTTTATAAATTTCGACAACTCAGTAAACACTGATCAGTTTGAATAATTCGGTACGTTGCGATAACTTAATAAGCATGGATAAATTTCGATAATTATAAATTTCGATGATTCGATAAATTTCAGTAACCTTTATGGCCGATTTTATTTCGATTCCTATCGGAAAATTTCAACTCTGTTAACCTAATTCTTATGTATTTCTCATTGTCTCCATTTTCGCCTTTATCTCAATTTTCGCCTTTATCTTCACTTTTGCCGTTTTTTTGTCTTCATCGTTATCACTTGTTTCTTCATCTTCATATTTATCTTTATTTCAAAGTTTATTTTAAAATACGAAGTAAAACAAAATGCGAAACGCTTGAATTGAACAGGTTGCAAAAACAACCATTAACAAATATGGAAATTTTTAAACGAGGATTTTCAACCAACTTCGAAACTATAAAAACTCTCCTCATCTACAGAAAATTACTTTCCAACGGTGTTTCTGGTTTTGAAATCGGTAACTTTACCTTGGTCTTCATCTTTGTTTTTATCTTTCACATCTTTGCTTATATCCTTTTCTTTTTCTAGTCACGTAGATGAGATGAGGTGCGATGACGTGATAAGATGTGACGTGATTTTATGTGATGTGATAGGATATCATGTCATGTGTTGTCATATCCTCTGATGTCATGTCATATGATGTCATACCATATGATGTCATATCATGTGATGCCACGTCATGTAATGCCATGTCATGTCAAACGATGTCATATCATGTGATGTCAAGTCATGTGATGTCATGCCATATAATGTAATGTCATATCATATAATGTCATGTCACGTGATATCGTGTGAAGTGATATCATATTATGTGATGCAATAGCATGTGATGTCTCTTCATATCATATGATAAAATGTGATGTGATGTGATGTAATGTGATCACATTCCATGTTCCGATTAGTGTGTCGATAACCCTGTTGATAACTGGGTTGATAAAAATACCGATAACAATATCCATACACATATAGAAAAATACTACGATTGTAAAATCGATTAATTCAGCGATAAATATAACAATCATCAGTATCGATTATTGTACATATCGCTAACAATATAAATGACTAAATCGATAACAAAATCAATTATTTAATCGATTATTATACCGATAACAATATCCATTATTGTATCGATAACAATGTCGATTATTATATTGATTATTATATCGATTACAATAGCGGTTATTTAATTAATAACAGTATCGATAACAACATCGATTATTTTGTCGATAGCAATTTCGATTATTATATCGATAAGAATATCGAGTTTTATATCGATAACAATATCGATCTTCATCCTCATCCTTTTCTTCATATTTATCTTTATTTTTGCATATTCCTCTTCACCTTTACCTTAAAGTGTTTAAATTAACTTTGATCTTCGTTTTTGCCTGTACCTCTAGGCATCTTTGTTTTTGTTTTTATTCTCAAACCGCTAAACCGCTGAGAACTATTTCCATGTGCATTATTCCCCTTGAATTTGAAAATTTACTCCCAACCAACCAACTGCCGCTAAAGAAGTTTCACTTCATAAATTCAAGAAATGTTCTTACCCTTTTAGTTACCCTAATTCTTATGTATCTGTCATTGTCTCCACTTTCGTCTTTATCTTCACTTTTGCCTTTGTTTTTTTTTACTTTATCGTTATCATTTATTTCTTCATCATCATATTTATCATTATTTCAAAGCTTAATTTCAAATGTGTAGTGAAACAACAGGCGAAACATGTCAAATTGAACATGTTGCAGCAACATCTATACACAATTCGAAAATGTTTAAACGACGGTTTTGGCCGTAATTTTCAACCAATTGTGAAACCATAAAAACTCTGCTCATCTACGGAAAAATGCCTTTCCAACGGTGTTCTTGGTTTTGAAATCGGTTCAGTAGAATCGCCAAACGAACGGAGACAAAATTTATGTTAGCGTATTAATATATATGTATATAATATATTTTTTAGGAGCACTTCGAGCCCTAGCGTTATTTACATTATCTTCAGCATAAACTCATCAAATGTTCGGCTCACTCATGACTTTGTACGTGGAGTATTTGTAAAATAGTTTATTTGTGCTGATGGCATCATTTTATTTTTATAGCTCCGAGTCAAGGCACATTAAACAGGGAGTATCAGTATAGTAGTATTGCAGCATTGATTTTTTTCAAATTATTTGGTCTCGTAAATGTCAAATAATTTAAATTTATTCCCATAAAAATTCTAAATTGCTAAAATCTATTTGTATGTGAAACCATTATCCATACAAAACAAGCGATTGAATCGCAGATTTTTTATTCTTATGTGTTTCACATGGCACGCTTTGATTTAGATGAAAAAAATTAGAACAATTTTTGACACCAGAAGCAACAGCAAAATACACGCAAATGTTTTTTTTGCTTTAATGCTACTACCTGCTTGATATGCCTTGCTCCGAGTTTTAAAGTGAAGCGAAAAATATTTATCACTCACATTTTTAAAACACAAAACTTAAAACAACAAAACGGCTAAGCTTTTTACGCCAAACTTTGAATTCAGAAACTTACAATAGAGAAAAGAACGTGTCTAGAAAAATCGATGACAAACAACCAAGCAGGCAAGAAGAACAAAAAGTGTTCCAACGTCTCATCCTCTTTAAGGCAGAATGGGCAAATGGACTTGTCATTTACGCCTATCACAATCAGGTGTCGTCAGCTCAGTGTGAGCAAAACTAGATAGAACTTCTGAGATTGAAGGCAACATGAGTTTTACCAACCTGCATCCCCTCGATGCCTTCCAGTCATTGCTGAGCGAAGTATTCACCCATTTTCTGATGGTTGCTTCGATGGCTGAAAGTGGGCGTGCTAAAACTGTTTGCGGACCGAGGAGTGCCTGGTCGGAGCCAATTCTGGCCAAATGGTCAGATGTCTCATCACCAGGTAATTTAGTCGAGACTTGCATTGCCGAACTAGTTTCAAATTAGTTAGAGGTCTGGCTAATGCCTTAAGTGCAGCTTGGTTGTCACTGAAGACACGTGAGCTTTGCTTTATTTCACTTTTAAATGGGAAATAATTCCAAAATCTGTGTTTTGCTTTATTTCCAACAAAGATAACATTAGTAACTACAATATTCTCTCAAAACAACCTTATGTGGGGTATTCCAAAGTGACGGTTGGGACATTTGAACTCGTTTTTGCTCAAACTTTTAGTAATTTCTCTTTAACCATTAAATTGGCGAGTTTCAAATAGTTAACACTTGAAGTCAGATATCCGTTTAATACGAAACTGATAAAGTATAAAACTTAATCATATAATTTACATGGAAAATTTTTCCAAGAGGGACGGGTAGGATAACGATGACACCCACTTCACTGAGTTACTGGATTGTTTACCAATTTGAGACAAACTATAACGTCGATGTTTTTGCAAAACCGCCCATCGACTAATTGCAAGACCGCCTATCTTACGGCACATAAAGGAGAGCGAAAAAAACGGGGTTTGTTTCAAATCTGTTGTTGTAATAACGACTTACCGATTTTTATGCATAAATCCCGATGCCTGGAGTTCGGTGTTACCAAATCTCAATTTTGCCACAACACACATTTAGATTGTGACGGGTGGGACGAGTCACTATTGAGGACACATAGTTCGTGAATACAACGACCGCTAATGGTTTGATGTGAATATTAAATAAATTTTTGTAAGGGGACCTGGTTTGATCTATACGTTAAAAAAACACAATTTTTTTTTTTATTTTTGTATCGCCTTAACTCGAATGGCCCATATTCATACATTTAAATTTATTTAAATGTGTAAATACATACATAGCTACATATATTTCAACATTCGAATAATCGCGCACCAGTTATTTTTCGAATAATTGAAAACGATCAATTATTCGAATAATCGATGGTGTGCGATTATTCGAATACAGCTAATCGAATTTTACTATTCGAATAGCATCATATTCGAATATTCGATTAATTGAATATCAAGAGCTCTAGTGACTACCTACATACGTGCACTATTTTGCTTTATTACTCAATTGTTAAGTTTAAATTTGGTCTTATTGCTCAACGAGATATGATATTTATAAAGCAAATTTGTGTTATTTCACATCAATTGCCGTTATTGCAGCATTAGCTGCCACTCAAAAAAATTAAAGTTAAATAAAGAGGCTATGAAGCAACCATTTTGGTTCTATACTATCGAAACCAGATAAAATTTTCGTGGACCCCCACTTACAACTCATGAACCCCCATATTTTTTTCACGCCAACATAGGCCCCCCGTCCAGTCTCCCGTGGACCCCTGGGGGTCCCCCTGGACCACTTGGGGAATCACTGGACCAGGAGATAATAGTCATTTTTAAAAGAAGCGTTTTGAAGGTATCGAAAACAAATGTTTTCCACGCTTAATAGCCAACACTGCTTAGAATTGATTCTCATGAAGCTACTGAAAAACTCAGACACGGTTGTAGCGAAATTATTTAATTTATTTCACAAGGAGGTTAAATTTGAAAACTGGAGCATTGCATTTAATTAATTATAATGTTGATGCCTTTTCAGGTTCTTGCCTGTTTCTATTTCCCCTTAAATGTATTAAAAATATAATTACAAACTAAAAAAACAGTTTTTATTTATTACCCGTGTGCATTTTTAAAGCAATTGTAAAACTCAGTACTCAATTTTTAATGAATAACATGGAATAACTGCCTTATTCGGACTTTCTTATTACGCCTTATTCCGTATTATTCTATGCGTCATTAATAGAATTATTCCGACTACACTGAGAAAAGAGTTAAGTTACGTCAAATAAATATGTTTTTCTCAACACATGATTTCGTTATAGTTACGTTATTTGGTTGTAGTTACCAAGTCATGTGTTGAGAGAAATATATTTGGCTAACTTTTTTCTGGTTGTACTTCTCCTCTATTCCGTTAATATTTTTACACTGCCTTATTCCGAAAATGGCTGTAAAAAGTTCCGCTAAAAACATAATTAGCTTAGTGGCATTGTACAATTTTGCTAATAACGCAATCGGAAAATATCGTTGTACATTTCGATGCATCGAATCAAAGAAATGCAGCGATGTATTTTTGCTACTGACATCCCTACACCCAGAAAAAGGTTTAGTTATAATTACGAAGATTTGGTTATAGTGACCAAGTGACATAGTTGGATATGGCGAAATAAATATCTAGTTCACGAAAGCCAGCTTTACTTGAGACTTCTAGTTGGAACAAATGTATATTTGTTAAAAATTACAAAACGACTACCTTGATTGGACAATATTGTTAGTTGAATAAAATCATTGTTGAGCAAATATAAACAATGCTTTGGTTGATACAAGTTTTCAATTAGTTTTGTGAACTTGCTGTAGACTTGGATCAGCTAACCGTTTATAATTGGAAAAAAGTTTCAGTTTGATACAAATAAAAATTGAGACGATGGTTGTTGTGTTTGCTTTCTTCTTTTATTTGCATATATTAAGCATAAAACATACATACATATTTACATAAATAGTTTCTAGTGTAAATAATACATATGTATATGGTGGTAAGAATTTCCTAAAAAGAAACGATGAAACAGGAACAGTCGTGCGAAAACCCAGGTCAATATCTGCTGCAAGTGCTGGTTTAAGTATACTGCTTTGCTTTTTCTTTGACGGCTAAATAGACACTTTCAAATTATAATTCACATGAATTATATATCCTATAAACTGAAACTGAGACAAACAAGTCTGAGCATGTCATAGCACACACTTTTCTTTCTCTACCTAGCGCAGTGCCCGCCAAACACTTTCCTGGGAAACGAACTATATTCGGCCTTTCACATGTACACAATCGGCTTCTTACACGTACACAATCCGAAAGTCAACAAAAAGAGTAGAAGAGCAACAAATTTTATTTAGTTGCATGCAAACAATAGGCGAAGCAGGTTGATGACGCATTATTGTCGAATAAAGTAGGTACACTGAGCACAATGAATCAATATTCATTAAAAAATTTTATAACACAATTTTTCGTACATACACCCCTAGAAATAGGTATGTATATGGTACCAATTCGTGCTTTTTCTTCATATTAAAAGAACTTTGTGAATTATGTATCTTTTTTTTAATACCAGACTAGTCCTCAATTAAAACATACAATATGTTTTTTTTATTTATCTTTTGGTTTAATCGTTATTTTAAATTGTTCTTAAATGTCAAGTTTTACCTAATTTTAAAATAAATATATATTAGATATATATATTTTTATTTTATTTCTACTTGAAATCAACGAAATTTTCTTTTAATATTCAGAGTGCTCGAAGCACGTTATCTTTTTTGCTCAGAAATCCACACTTAAATTATAAAAAAATAATAATAATTTTGTACAATACATACAAAATTTTACCAACTTTTTCCTTTCTTAGGGCCGTTAACTTTCATTATATGTTTCTATGTTGTTTAGATCTAAAAATTAGCGCACAATGAAAAAAACGGCAAAAAAACATACCAAAAAACATACAACAGAGAATTTTTTTTCGTGCATTACCACCAACACATTCTCATTACAACGCTTTTATCAACTTGCAATGTTTCCAGAAACTTTCAATGTTGTGGATCCAGAAGCTTTCAATGTTGTGTGTCCGACACCAAAGCAAAGCTTTGAAAAGCTCCTATAAAAAAGCATAGTGAATAGGGCGAGGTAGATGACATCTAGATGTCGCCCTTTGTACTACGTTTGCTACACCGGAAATAGACGACACGCCATTTCTTTAAATAAAATTAGTTTGACTATTGTCAACTAAATCGAATGCTTTGTAAGTGAAGTGACTTGTGGACCACTTGAGGTATAGGTGGACCAGTTGGTAACCACTTTGGGGCCAGTTGGTAACCACTTTGGGACCAGTTGGTAACTAGTTCGTCGGACCAGTTGGTAACCAGTCGGGGACCAGTTGGTAACCAGTCGGGGACCAGTTGGTAACCAGTGGGGGACCAGTTGGTAACCAGTCGGGGACCAGTCCGGGAACCAGTTGGGAACCAGTTTGGGACTAGTCCGAAACTACTTACCTTCGGACCAGTTGGGGAGTAGTTGGTCTTTTTAAGCTCCTGTGGCCGTTTTAAGGGTAGTTCTTGGGCTCCTGCACTGCCGCTCGGGGTTTCTGCCTTCTACGGTGGTACTTTTGGGCCGGGTTGCCTGTTTTGGCGGATTCTTGTGCTGTGTGCCGCGTATTACGTGTACCGGGTACCACTTTCTCGAGCGAATTGCTCTGGGGAACCTGTTGTGTGAGTTGCTGGCTTTTTGGCTAGACTTTGAGGAGAGTTTATACACGCATATCGGCGGAAATAGACGACACGCCATTTCTTTAAATAAAATTAATTGGTGCTCGTTTGTATGTACATACATATGTAAATGCATGTGTGTGCACCTTTCTATTAATATCGTTGAATTATTTTAATATCTATTGCAAAATTTTATTCAGACAGGACTAAAAAGTAGAAAATAAATAATATAAAAAAAA
>NW_023458557.1:53413169-53419116 GCF_013731165.1 Rhagoletis pomonella
GCATAAATCCCGATGCCTGGAGTTCGGTGTTACCAAATCTCAATTTTGCCACAACACACATTTAGATTATGACGGGTGGGACGAGTCACTATTGAGGACACATAGTTCGTGAATACAACGACCGCTAATGGTTTGATGTGAATATTAAATAAATTTTTGTAAGGGGACCTGGTTTGATCTATAGCAAGGCACATTAAACAGGTAGTATCAGTAGAGCAAAAACAACATTTGCGTGTATTTTGTTGTTGCTTCTGGTATCGAAAGTGTCAAAAACTGTTCTGAATTTTTTCTTCTAAATCAAAGCGTGCCATGTGAAATACAAAAAATTATAAAAAATAAAAAAATTAAATTGGAAAAAATAAAAATTGATGCAACTTTCTTTCCTAGTAAATTTGTTTGCTTCTCGAAGCATTGATCCATCCTTTGCAAGGCCCAGTAATCAGCGGTCGTGCTGCTGAGTTGGGCGAACGTTCCAAAAGCTGCTATTCAATCGCTTGTTTTGTATGGAAAAAGGTTTCACATGCAAATGGATTTTAACAATTCAGAATTTTTGTGAGAAAAAATTAAAAATATTTGACATTTTCGAGACCAAATAATTTGAAAATAAATCAAATCAGCTGCTCTACTGATACTACCTGTTCAATGTACCTTGATCTATACGTTAAAAAATACATGTATTGCTGGGACTCCTCAGCATACATACATTTTTGTAATAACCGTTTTAAAGTCCATTAATTGTACTTTCATGTTTTTTTGATAATTATTTTTTGAATTGTCATTTTGATACACCAGGAATGCCTTGACAACGTAGAAATCTATTTCTAACGAATTATTCTCTCTGATTTTTCACAGGTTTAAACACAATCTATGTATTTTATTTTTGTATCGCCTTCACTGGAATGGCCCATATTCATACATTTAAATTTATTTAAATGTGTAAATACAAATACAATATGTATACATAGCTACATATATTTCAACATTCGAATAATCGCGCACCAGTTATTTTTCGAATAATTGAAAACGATCAATTATTCGAATAATCGATGGTGTGCGATTATTCGAATACAGCTAATCGAATTTTACTATTCGAATAGCATCATATTCGAATATTCGATTAATTGAATATCAAGAGCTCTAGTGACTACCTACATATGTGCACTATTTTGCTTTATTACTCAATTATTAAGTTTAAATTTGGTCTTATTGCTCAACGAGATATTATATTTATAAAGCAAATTTGTGTTATTTCACATCAATTGCCGTTATTGCAGCATTAGCCGCCACTCAAAAAAATTAAAGTTAAATAAAGAGGCTATGAAGCAACCATTTTGGTTCTATACTATCGAAACCAGATAAAATTTTCGTGGACCCCCACTTACAACTCATGAACCCCCATATTTTTTTCACGCCAACATAGGCCCCCCGTCCAGTCTCCCGTGGACCCCTGGGGGTCCCCCTGGACCACTTGGGGAATCACTGGACCAGGAGATAATAGTCATTTTTAAAAGAAGCGTTTTGAAGGTATCGAAAACAAATGTTTTCCACGCTTAATAGCCAACACTGCTTAGAATTGATTCTCATGAAGCTACTGAAAAACTCAGACACGGTTGTAGCGGAATTATTTAATTTATTTCACAAGGAGGTTAAATTTGAAAACTGGAGCATTGCATTTAATTAATTATAATGTTGATGCCTTTTCAGGTTCTTGCCTGTTTCTATTTCCCCTTAAATGTATTAAAAATATAATTACAAACTAAAAAAACAGTTTTTATTTATTACCCGTGTGCATTTTTAAAGCAATTGTAAAACTCAGTACTCAATTTTTAATGAATAACATGGAATAACTGCCTTATTCGGACTTTCTTATTACGCCTTATTCCGTATTATTGTATGCGTCATTAATAGAATTATTCCGACTACACTGAGAAAAGAGTTTAGTTACGTCAAATAAATATGTTTTTCTCAACACATGATTTCGTTATAATTACGAAGATTTGGTTATAGTGACCAAGTGGCATACAGTAGATTTTGCTTAGCTGCACGTCCTTCTTTGCACGAAAAACTTGTGCACCTAACCGAAAAAGGCACTTAAGCGAATTTTCTTTACTACTTCAATGAGGAAGGTATCCGAATCCCTATGAAACCAAATAATGGAGAAGCACTTATCACGTAGAAAATAATGCAAGCGAAATTTTTTTCGAATGGTATCTTATTATCTACATAACTAGAAAAATTGGTAGCCATTTCCGTTGTTCTGCGATATGAGTAAAATAAATAAAAGCTTGTAAAATTAGGTAATTGTAGGCCAGTGCAGGTAAACGTAATACTTTCTTTGATAATTGATACTAGTTGCACAATTTTTAAGGCAGCTATCGCCAATGTGCAGGTATGTTGAATACATCTATCGGAGCAGTTTCCTTATAAATGTTAAAAATAATGTCTCCGATGCGCATTTTGGGGTAGGTATCTTAAATGTGCACTTAAGCATAAAGGCAGCAAAGCAAAATATACTGTAGTTGGATATGGCGAAATAAATATCTAGTTCACGAAAGCCAGCTTTACTTGAGACTTCTAGTTGGAACAAATGTATATTTGTTAAAAATTACAAAACGACTACCTTGGTTGGACAATATTGTTAGTTGAATAAAATCATTGTTGAGCAAATATAAACAAAGCTTTGGTTGCTACAAGTTTTCAATTAGTTTTGTGAACTTGCTGTAGACTTGAATCAGCGAACCGTTTATAATTGGAAAAAAAGTTTCAGTTTGATACAAATAAAAATTTAGACGATGGTTGTTGTGTTTGCTTTCTTCTTTTATTTGCATATATTAAGCATAAAACATACATACATATTTACATAAATAGTTTCTAGTGTAAATAATACATATGTATATGGTGGTAAGAATTTCCTAAAAAGAAACGATGAAACAGGAACAGTCGTGCGAAAACCCAGGTCAATATCTGCTGCAAGTGCTGGTTTAAGTATACTGCTTTGCTTTTTCTTTGACGGCTAAATGGACACTTTCAAATTATAATTCACATGAATTATATATCCTATAAACTGAAACTGAGACAAACAAGTCTGTGCATGTCATAGCACACACTTTTCTTTCTCTACCTAGCGCAGTGCCCGCCAAACACTTTCCTGGGAAACGAACTATATTCGGCCTTTCACATGTACACAATCGGCTTCTTACACGTACACAATCCGAACGTCAACAGAAAGAGTAGAAGAGCAACAAATTTTATTTAGTTGCATGCAAACAATGGGCGAAGCAGGTTGATGACGCATTATTGTTGAATAAAGTAGGTACACTGAGCAGAATGAATCAATATTCATTAAAAAATTTTATAACACAATTTTTCGTACAGACACCCCTAGAAATAGGTATGTATATGGTACCAATTCGTGCTTTTTCTTCATATTAAAAGAACTTTGTGAATTATGTATTTTTTTTTTAATACCAGACTAGTCCTCAATTAAAACATACAATATGTTTTTTATTTATCTTTTGGTTTAATCGTTATTTTAAATTGTTCTTAAATGTCAAGTTTTACCTAATTTTAAAATAAATATATATTAGATATATATATTTTTATTTTATTTCTACTTGAAATCAACGAAATTTTCTTTTAATATTCAGAGTGCTAGAAGCACGTTATCTTTTTTGCTCAGAAATCCACACTTAAATTATAAAAAAATAATAATAATTTTGTACAATACATACAAAATTTTACCAACTTTTTCCTTTCTTTGGGCCGTTAACTTTCATTATATGTTTCTATGTTGTTTAGATCTAAAAGTTAGCGCACAAAGAAAAAAAACGGCAAAAAAACATACAACACAGAATTTTTTTTTCGTGCATTACCACCAACACATTCTCATTTTTTATTTCATAACTAATGCATTCTCATTTTAAGACTTTTCTCTTTATGGCGGACACTGACCTAGCGTAGTGATCGACATGCAATAGCACGATTGAGAGAAATAGATTGCGCCAATCGCGGTACCGCTAATCCGCTATTAGTGATTTTGACAGAATCAGCTGTGCGCGTGACGTCATCTTGGTGCAATTGTTGATTGTGAGCATGCGAAAAAAACTAAATAACAATTTTAATATTTGTGTGTTAATATTTCTGCGTGGTTTTAAACAATTATTGAGACATTACAAAGCAAAACGAAGTGTGCAGTGGCAAAGTGTAATAGTGAAAACAAAAGGAATGCGTGCGATATAAGTTTTTTTTTCGTTTCCTACGGACGCAAACCTGGCGAAAAAGTGGAGCATTTCTGCCAGCGAGGAGATGCATTAAACACCAAATCGAGCTTTGTGTTATGTGTATGAGCTATGTGCTTCTACATGGAACCATGTTGGCCTTTCCTTGGTGAATTGTAGTAGGTACATTTCCATGGTGAATGTAGACAGTTGCTGGTTTAGTTTGCTGGCAATGGCATACATACAAAAGCAGTTTCTACAGTAAATAGGTACATGAACTTCACTACCTCCATACTTATTTTTGTTAGTACCTGATTCTTTTTAGTGCTGGTATGAGGTAATGCACCAGTGGATAAGGTCGCCAGGCGCTAATTCAAGCGGCATCTTACCGCGCTGTTACGTACCTAATACAAAACAGTGCCTAAATTATTAAACATTTAAAAGTTCAGCTTAAATTATGTTTTACTTACATAGAATATTTGTTGCCAAAGAAGCCACACTCAAGCATCCTCTCGGAAATGGTACAAAAATCACCAAATAAAAGCTATGGAGTCAACAGCTGTGGAGTTTATGGTGGTTGGCTACCGTCCACAAATATAAATATGCACTCTGCATGGCTTTTTACAATGGCGAGTCCCAAAATTCACTTTGCTGCACAACTTCCTTTTGGTCTTCATGAAATTGCAAACACTGTTAATACATCCATTTTTTCATGATCTAAAAATCATACTTACCTAAAGGGCTACATGTCCAAAATTATTGCTACGTGTTCCCAATTAATCAATCTTTGTATATTTATTGATTCCTGCAAAATTGGGCCATGTAATATTAAAATAAACTCATTTTTCTGCATTGTTTACATATTTTTATATGCGTTTTGGCATTTCTCTCTCGCATTTGCACCAAGATGACGTCACGTCAAAATTACGCTCAAAAATCCTCTCTCATTGGCGCAATCTTGTATTCTATCATTCTTGATGCAATAGCTTACTGAGCGCTCTGTGACCACATGCGTGTTTCTCCCATATACGAACAACGGTAGCGGAGCACTGATTTCCACGCACACTGTCTCATTCATTGAATAGTTTTTATTCAATAGTCGGCAAACTAGCGCATTCAAACGATTCAATAAGAGGGACTGTGTGCATTTCTTAGCTGGCGCGCTTTGTATTTGAAACACACATGTGCTCAGAGAGCGCTCGGCATTCTTTAGGGGTGGCTCACAAGCAGTGTTGCCTTTTTAGCCGTTTTCCAGCTATACATATAGCCGAAAGCAAACAGACGAAGAAAATTCGGCTTAGCCGGCAGCCGATTTGTTAGCCGCTTCGCCAAAAAAAATTAGCCGATTTTGCTATTTGCAATATTTTATTAAAATTTCTATTTGTATAAGCTTCCATTTTTACAAAATCTATTAGAAATGGGTAGCCTTATCTCGAGACATTTTTCATGTCGAACTGTGTTACATATATACAATTGAATGACAATATTTTCTAATCCGAACTCTTTAAATACTGGGCCGATTTCAATGATTTTTATTTTAAGCACATATACAGTGACCCAAATATAAAGTGGGACGCGATATTTTATCAAGTTTGTGAAAATAGTTTGCGTTGTCCTGAGTTTCGCACGAAAAAAATATCACCCGAAAATTTTTTTTATTCAGCCCATAGTAAATACATGGAATTTGGCCGCAAATAGAAAAGAAAAAGACGAAAGAGTTGCTGTGCCTC
>NW_023458557.1:53419216-53420202 GCF_013731165.1 Rhagoletis pomonella
GCGGCAAAAGGTCTAGTTCTAGGCTAGTCAGATTTGATTTTCTGCAGGGTATGTTTGAACACTCCCTGATGAAAATCTGACTAGCTCAGAACTAGCGTAGAACTAGACCAGTGTCCGCCAAAAAGAGAAAAGTCTTAAAATGAGAATGTATTAGTTATGAAATAAAAAATGAGAATGTGTTGGTGGTAATGTACGGAAAAAAATTCTGTGTTGTATTACTTATAAAAACTTTGGTATGTTTTTTTGCCGTTTTTTTCATTGTGCGCTAATTTTTAGATCTAAACAACATAGAAACATATAATGAAAGTTAACGGCCCTAAGAAAGGAAAAAGTTGGTAAAATTTTGTATGTGTTGTACAAAATTATTATTATTTTTTTATAATTTAAGTGTGGATTTCTGAGCAAAAAAGATAACGTGCTTCGAGCACTCTGAATATTAAAAGAAAATTTCGTTGATTTCAAGTAGAAATAAAATAAAAATATATATATCTCTATATATTTATTTTAAATTAGGTACAACTTGACATTTAAGAACAATTTAAAATAACGATTAAACCAAAAGATAAATAAAAAAACATATTGTATGTTTTAATTGAGGACTAGTCTGGTATTAAAAAAAATACATAATTCACAAAGTTCTTTTAATATGAAGAAAAAGCACGACTTGGTACCATATACATACCTATTTCTAGGGGTGTATGTACGAAAAGTTGTGTTATAAAATTTTTGAATGAATATTGATTCATTCTGCTCAGTGCACCTACTTAATTCAACAATAATGCGTCATCAACCTGCTTCGCCTATTGTTTGCATGCAACTAAATAAAATTTGTTGCTCTTCTACTCTTTCTGTTGACGTTCGGATTGTGTATGTGTAAGAAGCCGATTGTGTACATGTGAAAGGCCGAATATAGTTCGTTTCCCAGGAAAGTGTTTGGCGGGCACTGAACTAGACCCTTTGCCGACATTACTAGTTCTAGCTCAATA
>NW_023458557.1:53420212-53420459 GCF_013731165.1 Rhagoletis pomonella
AAAAAATATCTTGATATGGAAGGAACTGCTTTACACGGTCAAGGAAAAAAATTGCCAAAACTCAACGGAATTTTTAGCAACTTCAATCTTGCCTTTATTGTAATAAAATTTAGTTTTTTTTAGATTCTAATTAAAATGTTTGCAATTTTGGTAAGACCTTGCAAAATATTTTTAATTTTTGTACAAAGTTTGATCCAAAACCTGAGATCTACTACATTTTTTTGAAATCTACCGCATTTTTTTCCAG
>NW_023458557.1:53420559-53422044 GCF_013731165.1 Rhagoletis pomonella
CTGCAGAAAATCAAATCTGACTAGCCTAGAACTAGACCTTTTGCCGCAAGTACCAGTTCTAGCTCAATACCCAAGCAATGCTTTCAACTGTCCAGTTTTACACGGCAATTTCAATTCTGTCGACAATGGTACATGGTGTCAAGTTAGCACTACATACCATTTTTTCTTAAAAAACGAGAGCTACAAATTTTTTCTTTCCAAAACAAATTTGCAACAAAAAAGCTACAATTAATGCCGTTATAACCTTTTCAATATCTCAATTCTGTCGTCAATGGGGCATGGTGTCAAGTTAGCAATACATACTAAATTTTGTTCGAAAAAGGGTCAACTCAATTTTTTCCAGAAAAACGAGAGCTAAAAATTTTTTCTTTCCACAACAAATTTTAAAGTTAAAAGCTACAATTAATGCCGTTATAACATTTTCAATATCTCAATTCTATCGACTAGGTGTATGGTGTCAAGTTAGCACTACATACCATTTTTTCTTAAAAAACGAGAGCTACAAATTTTTTCTTTCCACAACAAATTTACAACAAAAACACTACAATTAATGCCGTAGTTAACTTTTCCAAATTCGAAAAGTGTAGTGCTAACTTGACACACGTTTCAAATCAACTTTATTTATGTAAATATGCCAAACAAGTGGCAACACTGTTGCTTGTTCCTTGAAATTGTTGTTTAGCAAGATTGATAAAACAACCCGTCTATCAATCTTAGTTGGCAACACAGAGTTACCTCTCTGAACTTGGCAGGACAACTTTTTCTCAAAGCAAAAATTCCTATCGGATAATTTGCCGTTAATTATCCGTAAATTATCCGTGAAAAGAATAATTTTGCCGCGGACATATTTTAAAAAATATCGCGTGCCCTGCTAACTTCCACGGAAGTTAGCAGGGCACCTTCTGAAAACCAATTAAGGAAACCAGCTAAACCCAAACTAACTGTCTGATAATTTGCCGTAAATTATCCGTTGTTTATCCGTGAAAAGAATTATCTTGCCGCGGACACATTTTAAAAAATATCGCGTGCCCTGCTAACTTCCGTGGAACCAATTAGGGAAACCAGCTAAACCCAAACTAACTATTTGATAATTTGCCGTAAATTATCTGTTGTTTATCCGTGAAAAGAATAATCTTGCCGTGGAAGTCAAAATCTACGGTCTATTTTTTCGCAGAAGCCCAACATTTATCCTGATCAGCGACGCAAAAATTATCTCTCTCTCTCTCGCATGGCGCATATGTACGGTGACCATCCGTCCTTTATTTTAAAGGTCCTTTATTTTAACCCTCTGTCCTTTATAATTTTTTTCAAAATAAAGGACGCATTTTGTCCCTTATTTCTTAATCTGTCCTTTAAATCAGCTCTGGGTTATTCACAGGTAAATTTTTGAACAGAGAATATAAAATAATAAAAATGTCCCTTATAAAATATAATGAAAACCTTCGCCAGTTTGTTTCGCACCTCTCTTATGGGTTGCTATTTAAT
>NW_023458557.1:53422144-53424800 GCF_013731165.1 Rhagoletis pomonella
CCGTAAACTCTTGTTGCTAATTCATTTTCCTTATTCAACCAACTACTATCAAGTGCAGCTGATTTGCCGCTATTTAAACTCGACAGCGTAGTTGTTGTTGTCAATTCTATACATCCATTTGCTTATTTGGCTGTAGATGTGCAAACTGGTTTTGTTTTTTCGAAAAGAGTTGCCACCTGTTGAACAATTAAAATCAAATTTTTCAATAATCAATACCATCAGATCCGTACACTGAGGGGAAAAAATATTAAAATCAAATAGAAACGTAATTGATCTTACTATAAACGTCAACGAAAGTACTATATATTGGTAAATATTCAATTCAATTACGCACATATTAAAATGACCGCGTTCGTTCTGAAAAAGCATCAGTGAAGTGAATAATCAAGACAAAAACTAAAAAAAAAAATATTTAACTTGCATGTTGCCTGCAGTGGAATTCGGACCCTGGCCATCTCTGGATATCAACAAATTGTGGCATGCATCTTTGCGCACTCAGCTACACCCAGGCATATAAATTTGCTTTCAAATGTTGAATATCCATCAACACCATCAACTTGTACTATGTATGAATGTGAATGTGTGTGATGTGAACAGCCAAATACGTGCGTAATAAATTTTGTATGAAAATATTATTTTCAAATTCGAACATTTTTAAACGATAATCAAATATAAAGTATTCATTTTACTATGCATTATTTCCCTCAGTGTATCCGAGCGCACTTGTGCACAAGAGTATATTAATTTTGTTCTTGTTGGAATTCCGCTCATTTTATTAGCAAAATGTGTAACAAGTAGAAGAGCGTTTGATGATTAGTGATTTGCGTATATAAACCTATTTATAATACTGTGGTGTAGTGGTAAGCAGTGCGCGCTTTCACTCACCAGCACCTGGGTTCAAGCCCTGGTCAAAGTAACATCGCAAAAAATTTAGAAAAAGGTTTTTTCTTAACAGCGGTCGTCCCTCGGCAGGCAATGGCAAACCTCCGAGTGTATTTCTGCCATGAAAAACAGCTTCTCATAAAAATACACTCGCCGTTCGGAGTCGGCGTAAAACTGTAGGTCCCTCCGCTTTGTGTGACAATATCAAGGCGCACGCCACAAGATGGAGGAGAAGCTCGGCCAAACACTAACATATGTGTAAGCGCCAATCTATTATTATTATTATTATAATACTGTGTTAGCAGTGCGCGCTACCATTCCAAAGCGTCTGGGTTCAAGCCCGGTTGAACCCAAAATCAAAAAAAAAAAAATGGTTGTTTCTAATAGCGGTCGGCTCTCGACAGACAATTGCAAACCTCCGAGTGTATTTCTGCCATGAAAAACAGCTTTTCATAAAAATCGGAGAAGCCATGTTTTACACGAAAAATTAGAAGGGCTGTAATGATTGTAATAAGTAAAACTGCAGGATCATAGTATTTTTATAATTCTAAATTCGAATATGCCATAAATTATTAGTTTGACAGTTGACAGCTGTCAAATTAGCTGCTCATTTCTCGAAAATGAAGAAAATCTGTTTGAAAATACCTCTGGATATCAACAAATTGTGGCATGCATCTTCGCACACTCAGCTACACCCAGGAATATAAATTTGCTTTCAAATATTGAATATCCATCAACACCATCAACATGTATTATGTATGAATGTGTGTGTTGCCACCGCTCTCGGAGCGGCGCTCTGCATGCTTGGGATGAAAAAGTAGGTACACTTGTACCCTTTTCCGACGTTTGATGACTTAAAGGTACATTGGGTACAGACACTAGATTTTAGGTACAATAATCTTTTGATCAGATGCATATTTAGTTTTTTTTTTCTTTTTCCTTTACCGTGCTAGTATATTTGCTTTGCTTTCATTTTGAAGAATAAACAATTTTAAAGAAAAGTGGTCAAAAGGAAGAAATTAAAAAAGTCATATTATGTATTATCTTAAACATTTTACATTGCATTTAGAGCAGCCACTACGAAAAATTAACACTTTGCTAAGCTATCCTCAAATTCGTATTTTTTCTATTAATTTTAACGGTTATTTTCACTAAGTCAAATTCAATGGCATTTGCGGTCAAATGAGTGAAAACAAATTGTCAAATGGGACTAAAAGATGGTATTTTGATTGATTTAGATCAGAATAGGCCTTCATGATGTATTATGGAACGAATTTCCGTCATCCCTTGTCAAATTTGGTTTGGAGACAAACCGGTTTCGGCGTTGTGCCATCTTCAGTGTCATTTTTCGTTCTGCATAATTTTTGGTGGTTGCTCGTATTTATACTCCTTGTTAACTACCTCTTTCTTTTGTTAGGTACGTCTTTTTAGTTTTGCAGTGTTTGCGGTACTCAACAGGTAGATGAATTGTTTTGGCTCGTTTTTGACGGCAAATAGAAGTCCGTGATTTTTACCCCCTTTGTTTTTGCAGTTGGTGTATTCCCTTCCATATCTGTCCTTAATATTTTGTTGTTGTCATTCTTCTTCTTATACAGTTTTAGAGGTTCAAACAGTACGTCCGATGCAGTATTTATTTGCTCATTTATTATTTGTCCTTTGAAGGTCTTCTGTTTATATATTTCCATATTTTCTAATATATTCAATCCTTGTCCTTTGTGTTGTACACGGAAAAGTTCTGTTGTTTGTCCAATCTTCATTGGTGTGCATTTATTTT
>NW_023458557.1:53424900-53426711 GCF_013731165.1 Rhagoletis pomonella
AGAAAAAAATACGAATTTGAGGATAGCTTAGCAAAGTGTTAATTTTTTCGTAGTGGCTGCTCTAAATGCAATGTAAAATGTTTAAGATAATACATAATATGACTTTTTTAATTACTTCCTTTTGACCACTTTTTTTAAAATTGCTTATTCTTCAAAATGAAAGCAAAGTAAATATACTAGCACGGTAAAGGAAAAAGAAAAAAAACTAAAAATGCATCTGATCAAAAGATGATTGTACCTAAAATCTAGTGTCTGTACCTAATGTACCTTTAAGTCATCAAACGTCGGAAAAAGGTACAATTGTACCTACTTTTTCATCCCTGATACGCACCCCAAGCATGCAGAGCGCCGCTCTGAGAGCCGTGACTACACACCCATACATATATAGTGCATACATGCCCTGCAGGGAAACCGCGGACTGGTGAATCAAATTTCTAGTTCCGTACTAGGTCTTTGTCGCCAAAAAGGAACTAGTCCGATAGGAACTAGATCCCCACCAGTCCAAAATAGGCGAAAAGTGGTACTTTTAAGAAACTAATTTTTTCAGTTTTTCCCACTACAAATCTATATCTAAAGTGACGAGTTTAGAATTGGTTCGGAACTATAGAAAAAGGAATGCAGAACGAACTAGATCCCATTTGTCGAATTTAGAACTATTTCGGAACTATCGAATAAGGGATGCAGCGGGGGGCTTGTTTACTTTACATAGATATGTGTTCGGCGGCTTTTTCGTTCAAATACGCTTCTATTCTGCGCTTCGCAGATGCTATTTCATAGTTTGGTAATACAAAACAAAGCTTTGTGTTAACATATTAACATCTTGGGGCCGTCTGGAATCTAACCAATAACAGCGAGCACCTCTGCAAAGTCAGCTACAGCAAGGTATGTAAACGTACATTTCTTACAATCATTCAAACAAATTTAATTTCAAATTGAAAAAAACGTTTCTTTGAAAATAATGTAAAATCGCACACGACAGAACTGAAAGGTTGAAAAATCATGATACTTTTTTCATTCGTCTGTCAATTTTAGAACTGGTTCGGAACTAGAGAATTTAGGACTAGTTCGGAACTATTGAAAAAGGGATGCAGCGGGGGGCAATTGACACTTCCTAGGACATCGCCATGTTAAATTCGCCAGTTTTTCCGAGTTATAAAGCGTTTTATAGCGGGCTATACCAGTCGCCACGCTCCGTCGCGTCACGTCGACTCCGTTCGTTTGAACGAATTAAAACATAATACTGTGATAGGAAATTTTTACAAAATTATTATTTAAACGCGCTATATCTCAGACGTTTGTGTATCGATCGATTTGAAATTTTCACACAATAAACTGAAAACTATTCCAAAGAATTTAAGTGTAAAAAAACTTCTTCATACTTATTAAAAACAAAATGCCGGTTCTAAGAACTTTTTTATAAAAATAAATGGGGCGGTTTTATTCTAATTAAAAATGTGTGTTATAAAGTTTCAAATCTAATTTCTTTTTTAATGCAGCATTATAGACAAATATCTGAAATAGTTTTTGGGAAACTTTCAGATTTAAATACATATCAGGTCGTTCAAAAGTTATAACAATATGAAGGTGATGCGCACAGATTTTTGCATTTAGTTATACCAAACCGAGCGCAGTTAGGTTGCCTTTTAATTAGATGTCTCATTTTGGTCTCTTCTTTTGGATTTTTCTGAGTTGTTTTAGGTTTTTTTGTTTGTTGAGAGTTTGTTTTCAAAACGTTTTTCTCACTCACATTTTTTTTTAATACATGCAAACGAACCGCGCCGACTTTCACTTTTTCACTTAAACTTGATATA
>NW_023458557.1:53426811-53429913 GCF_013731165.1 Rhagoletis pomonella
TTTTTATCGACACAGTTATCAACAGGGTTATCGATACAGTAATCGGAACATGGAATGTGACAAAGACCAAGGTAAAGTTACCGATTTCAAAACCAAAAACGCCGTTGGAAAGGTCGTTTTCTGTAGATGAGGAGAGTTTTTATAGTTTCGAAATCGGTTGAAAATCGTCGTTTAAAAATTTCCATATTTGTGTATGGTTGTTTTTGCAACCTATTCAATTTAAGCTGTTTCGCATTTTGGTTTACTTCGTATTTGAAATTAAACTTTGAAATAAAGATAAATATGAAGATGAAGAAACAAGTGAGAACGATGAAGACAAAAAAAGGCAAAAGTGAAGATAAAGACGAAAATTAAGATAAATGCGAAAATGGAAACAATGAGAAAAACATAAGAATTAGGTTAAACGATAGGAATGGAAATAAAATCAGCCATAAAGGTTACTGAAATTTATCGAATCATCGAAGTTTATAATTATCGAAATTTATCCATGCTTATTAAGTTATCGCAACGTATAGAATTATTCAAACTGATCAATGTTTACTGAGTTGTCGAAATTTATAGACGCAGAAACTTACCACTGTCCAACTGTCCAAATTTACGGATAGTTATCGAGCTATAAAAACGTGTGGGATTAACGAAATTTGTCAAGTTAACGAAATGTATCAAGTTATCGATATTTATTGAATTATCATTATTTATAGACTTAACTAAATATATCGAGGTGTCGTAATGCATGGACTTCTTTCAACTTCAGATTTATCGATAATTATTGATCTACTGAAATTTGTTGGTTCAACAAAGCAAAGTTTATGGAATTTTCAAAATATATCCATTTATCGAAATTTCAAGGTTATATAAGCTTATCGATTTATCACTTCTTATCGAATTTAATCGTCTTAACAGAGTGTAGCGAGTTTTCAAAATGTTAAGATAGTTTTCGAAAAATGTGGAGATGTCAAAAGTAAATATTTATAAAGGTGTCCAAAGTTTTTATATTTTTGAGTTATCGAAATTTATCGAGCCATCGAATTTCACAGTTATCGAAATTGGTCGAGTTAACGAATTTTGTTGAGTTATCGAATTTTAGTGTTCTTGAAATTCATCGAACTATCGATATGTATCAAATCATCGAAATTTATCGATAAACTTGAATGTATCGGGTCAATGCCAAGTCCTGCCGAAGTCCTCCAAAGACCTTCTCAGATAAAGAAAATAAATTGTTACGTGTTAAGTTAGAAAACCTCTCCAAGGCTTCTAAAACTAGAAAAACTGTCGAATTTCGACAGTAACTGGCACTCTAGTTCACATTATTTTAATAAATAGAAATAAAAAATAATAGATTTTAGTTTTATTTTGGCCACTCCAAGGTTAGTTTTTGAACTCACCTGCGATGCGATTTCATTTTTTTACGAGCTTTGGGAATTTTTAGAAATGTATCAGCAGTAGGTCCACCGAAACCAGTAAATTTTTGAAAGGGGTCTACGAGAAAAAAAGTTTGGGAACCTCTGTCCTGGCCGGCGTTCTACAAATGTAGAGACCATACAACAGCGTGCAACAGTCAGTTTTACCCACACAAAAATTAATATATTCGCGAAACTCGGGACCAAATATATTAAAACTGCGTTTAGAGTATTTCTCTATGGCGTCAGGATTTTTTTTAAGAACTTAGAAATTTCAAAGATATGATAAATTTAAAAATGATAAAAAAATCCAGTGCAATGTAGAATAAAAATATGGGTGTCAAATAAAAGAAAAAACTCTGTTAAAGTGAAAGAAAATTAAATGTTTTGCAACACAAGGTCGAAGGAAAAATTATTTAAAAGAACATTTTCAATAGCTATTCATCCTTGTACACAAACAAATTTAATGTTTTTCAATTCTAAAAATCACATTTTTAATACGTAAACACGAATTACACTGTGAGACAAATTTTGACACATCGCCGTCAGCCTCAATAATTCCAACGTGGAATGAAAGTAGACCACTGGATAAACAAAAATGCCAAAGGGTTTTGCAAAGTTAGTTCGAATTTCCTTTCTATGGCCTCTTGAAGTTGAGATGTTTTTGACCTTTTTTTCAATATTAGTGAGAATAAAAATATTTAGGCAAAAATGCATTACTTGGGCGGGCCTTAGAAAAAAAACCTAAAAACCGTTAAAATATGGGAATTTCAGAAAACCAAAACTTTTTTGGCGGTCGGACATATGGGACCCCTGAGGTCCAAAATAGGGGCTCGAGAATGACTTAGAATAAGTCTCTGTTTGATGAGTTTTATTTGTAAATCTTCTAAAAATAAGACGAAAACCTTTATATATTTTTTTCCGATAACTGTCTTAGTTATCGAGTTATCGATTTTTTATTAATTTTTTTGTAAATGGGCCTTTTAAGCTCCCATAGGGGGTCCCATAGGTCCGACCGCCAAAAAAGTTTTGGTTTTCTGAAATTCCCATATTTTAACGGTTTTTAGGTTTTTCTTCTAAGGCCCGCCCAAGTAATGCATTTTTGCCTAAATATTTTTATTCTCACTAATATTGAAAAAAAAGGTCAAAAATATCTTAACTTCAAGAGGCCATAGAAAGGAAATTCGAACTAACTTTGCAAAATCCTTTGGCTGTTTTGTTTATCCAGTGGTCTACTTTCATTCCGCGTTGGAATTATTGAGGCTGATTTTTCTTGCTGCACAGTGTTATTAGTCGAATTGACTAACATGTGTTTAACACTGATTTTTTTTAAGCCAATATCGTCAAAAAATATTGCATACGTTATTATTTTAATACTTTCTTAGTAAAATAAAAGAAATGTTAAGCGGTTATGTTGTAGCTTAAATAATGAAATTTCATTATCAAAAATGCATTTTAAGAAACTTCACCACAAAACATGAACTGTGTTAGTCGAATCGACTAACATTAGTGTTCTAGGGTTAAATAAACCTCAAAAACAGAGACTGGTAAATTCATTACAAATTATTCTTGTTTAACAAAGGAAACTGTCGTTATACGTAGCTAAGCTTTATATCAGAAGTCATGTTGTAATGTAAACATTACAATACTTAAATAAAAAAAGATCAATTACAAACTAACGGCGTTTTCTTTTCTATTGAAA
>NW_023458557.1:53430013-53435473 GCF_013731165.1 Rhagoletis pomonella
TGCTAAATTGCTGATGAATAACCTTCAATTTTTGCCATTTGTTTACTAAAGACAGATTGTCAGAGTGGGGTTCAGGCCTAGAGAGGAGCGGGGCACCACGCAAAAAGTGTCCTGGCGTTAAAGCCAGCAGATCCGTAGGATCCTGGGACATAGGGGAAAGCGGCCTGGAATTTAACACCGCTTCAATTCGAATAAGGAGAGTGGTAAATTCTTCA
Organism: Rhagoletis pomonella; assembly: GCF_013731165.1. Taxonomy (NCBI): domain Eukaryota; kingdom Metazoa; phylum Arthropoda; class Insecta; order Diptera; family Tephritidae; genus Rhagoletis; species Rhagoletis pomonella. The sequence continues at coordinate 53,430,229 of NW_023458557.1, forward strand.
AAGGTAAAGTTGTGATTTCTTGCGACCTTTGTGAAATGGGTTTTGAAGCTTTTTACAGCAGCTTCCCACAGACCGCCCATATGAGGAGCATACGGGGGGGATAAACTGCCATGCAAATCCGTGGGTTGCGTATTTTTCGGCGAGGTCAGTAGCCGCTTCTTTAAGAAACTGGGAGAATTCTCTTTGCAGCGTTCGCTGCGCTCCTACGAAAGTTTTTCCGTTGTCGGACATGATTTTGTGGGGGAGTCCACGGCGGCCGACAAATCGAGTAAAAGCTGCCTTGAACGCTTCCGTGGTCAGATTTGAGCATAACTCTAGGTGTACTGCTTAGGTTGAGAAGCACACAAATACACACACATACGCCTTTGCGTGGGGAGCTCGTCGGAGGGTAGATGTTTTCACAAGAAATGGTCCAGCAAAGTCAACACCTGCGGTATGAAAGGGGACTGTATAGGTGGATCGTTCAGGGGGGAGCGCGGCCATTATCTGTGAACGCATCTTTTGTTTATGGATTGTGCAGACCTTGCACTGAAAAATACATTTTTTTTATCTTTTGCTTCAACCTGGGGATATAATATTCTTGCTGCACCATTCGAATCATAAGTTGTTTGTCAGCGTGGAGAAGAGTTGTATGGAGGAAATCGAGCAGTAGAGCACAGAGCTGTGAGTTTTCTGGAATTATGATCGGGTGACGTTCACTGTAACTGAGGGCTGCATAAGCTAAACGTCCATTCACGCGCAGAATTCCCGCTCTATCCACCATCGGATTAAGAGTCAGTAAAGGGCTTTTTTTGCTAATAGATTTCCCTGCATTTAATGAGCTGAGTTCGTTGATGTAGTACTGGCTTTGAGTCTGAACGATAATACGCAATTTAGCTTGGTTTATTTCCTCGTGCGTTAAGGGGAGAGAAGTGGGTATCGGTTGCTTTCTAGCTGCGTTTATGAACCGATACATAAACGCTATGACTCGCAACGCTCGGGCAAAGGAGGAGAACCGCTCAAGTATATCCACTGATTCAATCGTGTGCAGGGATTCAATGCGTCGTTGTTCGGGGGGTGACGAATGTAGAGATGCGTTTTTTGGCCATAAAGTGGGGAGTTTTTGCAGCCATTCTGGGCCATTCCACCATAACGCGCATGTCGCCAGATCCTGGGGATGGCATCCGCGGGTGCCTAGATCGGCAGGATTATCTGCACCAGGCACATGCCGCCAAGTGGCATTGCTCACATTTTGTAGTATGAGCGAAATTCTATTGGCAACATAAGTTTTCCAAGTGTGTGGCGGTTTTTCTAACCACGCCAACACAATGGAAGAATCTGACCAGAGGTACAAGTCATGAGCAGGTAAATCTAGTTGGGAGTGAAGTTGATTAACCAGCTTGGAGAGTAGGACGGCTCCACAGAGCTCAAGTCTGGGGAGGCTGACTGTTTGCAGGGGGGGCTACCTTACTTTTAGCTGCGAGTATGTGTGACGACCAGGAGTTTTCGTCAATTTGTACTCTGAGGTAGACACAGGCGCAATAAGCTTTTTCAGAGGCGTCTGAAAACCCATGAACTTGTACCCGGTGAGTCGGGGAGAATTGCACCCAGCGGGGAATAACAATTTCATTAATCGCGGGGAGGTTTTCGCGCAGAGTGTTCCATTTTTTGGAAAGCGCCGGGTTTTACGTGCCCGTCCCATTCGGTTCCTTCCAACCATAATTGCTGAAGGAGCATTTTTGCGGAAATCATTATTGGCGTTAGCCATCCTGCCGGGTCAAACAGTTTCGCTACCGCCGATACTATTTGCCGTTTTGTCCTTGAGTTGGCAGCGGGCACAGGGTCGTACGTGTAGGAGAAGGAGTCCGTTAGTGCGTTCCATTTTATGCCTAGCGTTTTTGTAGAGCTAGTGTCCTGAAACTGGAGAAAATCAACATCAAGGACCTCGGAATCTGGGACTGATTCCAGGATTTTTGGGTGATTTGAGGTGATTTTTTCGTAGTGGAAAACCTGCTGATTTTAGGGCGTCTTTAACTTGAGATAATGAGCTTATAGTGGACTGTATATTATGCCCGCCTGAGAGAATATCGTCCACGTATGTTTCGCGTAGGAGGATATTGCTGGCGAGCGGGAATTCGTCTTGACAATCCTGCGCTAACTGCTGAAGAGTACGGATTGCAAGATAGGGAGCGCAATTGACGCCAAAGGTGACTGTTTTCAGCCTAAAATCTTCTATGGGCTTATTTGGGGACCTACGAAAGACGATTCTTTGGAAGTCTTGATCTTCCTTGTGGACGAGAATTTGGCGATACATCTTTTCGATGTCGCCATTAAAAACAAACTTGTAGAGACGCCATCGGATAATGATAAGCATCAAGTCATTTTGAAGGGTTGGGCCAGTGTATAGTACGTCATTGAGGGAGTTTCCAGAGTGGGATATTCTGGAAGCATTGAAGACTACGCGTACTTTTGTTGTTTTGCTGTCGGGTTTTATGACAGCATGGTGCGGTAAATAAAAGGAGAAGTATTTACCGTCTTTGATGACTTCTTGGGATGAGGTGGGCTCCATATGGTCCATGGTGATGTATTCTTCCAGAACTTCTGAGTATCTTTTGCAGAGGCCAGGTTTTTTTCTCCAGAGTCCTTTCGATGCTGATATACTGCTGCTGCGCTGCTAGTCGAGAGTGGCCTAGAGCCATGGTGTCTGGGAATTCGGGTTTAATGGGTAGTTTCACCATGTATCGTCCGTTTGGCTGCCGGATTGTTGTGCGTCGATACAGCTCCTCACAGCAGTCCTCTTCACTTGAACGGTGTTGAGTGACAGCTATTTCCTCCTGCTCCCAAAACTTCTTCAGCAGTGAGTTTAACGATTCATCCTGGGGTTCGGTTACCTGGGTGGTAAAGGTGGAGATCCTCTCCTGGATGGGGCCGCTCAGAATCCATCCAAATATCGTGTTCTGCGCTATGAGACTTCCGCTTATGTTTTGTTGCAGCCCTTGTAGGATAATTCGGGGGGATTAGGTCACTGCCGATTACCATATCAATTTTATTTGGGGTGAAACAGTTGGGATCGGCGAGCCTTAATTGCTTTATCTCTTCTAAGTTAATATGAGAGATATTCGAAGTGGGGAGAAAATGGGTCAATTGGGGCAACATAATGGCTTGGGTCTTTATTTTATGGGCTCGATCTGCTGAGCAGAGTGTGACTTCGAACATTTTCCTTGAGTTTTGCACCACCATTCCACCCATTCCAGAAATCTCGAATAGAGCATCTATCATGGGCAAGCGCAAGAGTTTTTGTATCCGGGACGATACAAACGTTTTTTGTGAGCCTTGATCCACCAGAGCGCGAATATTATGATATTCGCCATCACAATATATAGGTACTATCGCCGTTGGAAGGAGAGTTGTGACGTTAGTAGCCGAAAAATGAGACGACACTTTATTTACGTCGGTTTTCTCTGGGGGTTGGTGCGTCACATATTTTGAGCAAGTGGGCGCTTCAGTATCCGTATTAGTCTGAGTCGATAGTTGACTCGTTGTTCGTTGGGGCTTTGAATTGGGTTGGGGGGTCTGGGTCTTTTGCGGGAAGTGTAAAAGAGAGTGATGTTTTCGTTGACAGTATACACAAGTGAAATTACTTGTACACTCACTCTTTAAATGGGAGTAAGAAAGACAATTTTCACAATACTTGTTCTCTCTTACGAATCTTAAACCGTCAGATACGGATAGTGCTTTAAATTTCACACATGTCTTCATGGGGTGCCTTGAGTGGCAGAGTTTGCATGAAATCGGCTGATTTAGATCGACATGGAAATTCTGAGTTCTATTTTTTATTTATAAATGTGGAATTGTGATTCCCCGTTCTTGGGGTGAAATTCGGGTGGGGAAGCTTTGGTTTTCCTGGCCGATATGTGTTAAGTCTTTCTACTACTTCATACCGGCTTGTGAGGAATTTGCTCATATCTGCCCAAAGTGGTAACTCTTTCCGTGAGCTGAGTGATTGCTCCCATAGAGATAGAGTTTCACTGGGCAGTTTTTACATGCGCCCCACGCTTTTCATTTTCAATTTCATAGATTGTTTATAATGACTTTTGCTAAAATTTCAAAATCAAAAGTTATCAAAACAAATTCTATGGGACTGAGAAGTATTATTTTCTACTTTTTAGTCCATTTATAAAAGCGTTGTATATTAAAAAGTTTTTTTTATATTATTTATTTTCTACTTTTTAGTCCTGTCTGAATAAAATTTTGCAATAGATATTAAAATAATTCAACGATATTAATAGAAAGGTGCACACACATGCATTTACATATGTATGTACATACAAACGAGCACCAATTAATTTTATTTAAAGAAATGGCGTGTCGTCTATTTCCGCCGATATGCGTGTCTAAACCCTCCTCAAAGTCTAGCCAAAAAGCCAGCAACTCACACAACACGCGGCACACAGCACAACAATCCGCCAAAACAGGCAACCCGGCCCAAAATTGCCACCGTAGAAGGCAGAAACCCCGAGCGGCAGTGCAGGAGCCCAAGAATTACCCTTAAAACGGCCACAGGAGCTTAAAAAGACCAACTGGTCGGAAGGTAAGTAGTTTCGGACTAGTCCCAAACTGGTTCCAACTGGTTCCCGGACTGATCCTCGACTGGTTAACAACTGGTCCCACGAACTAGTTACCAACTGGTCCCAAAGTTGTTACCAACTGGTCCACCTACACCTCAAGTGGTCCACAAGTCACTTCACTTACAAAGCATTCGATTTAGTTGACAATAGTCAAACTAATTTTATTTAAAGAAATGGCGTGTCGTCTATTTCCGGGGTAGCAAACGTAGTACATAGGGCGACATCTAGATGTCATCTACCTCGCCCTATTCACTATGCTTTTTTATAGGAGCTTTTCAAAGCTTTGCTTTGGTGTCGGAACACAACATTGAAAGTTTCTGGATCCACAACATTGAAAGTTTCTGGAACACAACATTGCAAGTTGATAAAAGCGTTGTAATAAAATGCATTTTAAGAAACTTCACCACAAAACATGAACTGTGTTAGTCGAATCGACTAACATTAGTGTTCTAGGGTTAAATAAACTTCAAAAACAGAGACTGGTAAATTCATTACAAATTATTCTTGTTTAACAAAGGAAACTGTCGTTATACGTAGCTAAGCGTTACATCAGAAGTCATGTTGTAATGTAAACATTACAATACTTAAATAAAAAAAAGATCAATTACAAACTAACGGCGTTTTCTTTTCTATTGAAA
>NW_023458557.1:53435573-53440187 GCF_013731165.1 Rhagoletis pomonella
AAAAAAAGATCAATTACAAACTAACGGCGTTTTCTTTTCTATTGAAAAGGTTTGCCTTCTTGTATTGTAATATTTTCATTAGGTTACTTTTTGTTATGCAAAATGGCTATTGTAGTAGAAAGTATTGGACTTTTGCTTAGTCGGAGGGCAATATTTGAGAAATGAACACGTAAAGCCGTGAAAGGGTTGAGTAAAAACCTTATTTCGAGAAAAGAAAACACCATTCATTTATATCGAAAAAGCCCGTCGCTGTTTAAGTTTTTTAAAACTAATAGTCCGGTCAATTTAGACATTCGAGGTTACAAAAATTTCCACCCAGCTGAAAATTGGTAGGATTGTTCAAAACACCATCATAAATGAAACCTAAAAAGTCCTCATCGATCTGATACCTGGAAAAAAGTTACTCGGGGTCAACGGTCACAAAAACGGGGTTTTCGCGATTTTCAGCAAAACGGTAAGTTTATCATAAAATTAGTTTAGACAAAAATTGTAGATCAGATAATTATCTGTAAAAAATGTTAAAATACTTTTTTTCCTAAAAGCCACCGTTTCCGAGATATAACGATTCAAAAAGTTGGAAGAGTTGTAATCGGCATAATATGTATAAGTACAACAAAGCTAGCGTGGAAACGTGTCAAACAAATGTCGACACAAGCATAATAGTGAGCGTAACCATGTTTTGTTTTAATTTACCTAAATTACCTAAATTATATCTTAAAAACATTCCTAATATGGGGCATTCCAGAACCCAAATGGCTTTTTTTAGCTTTTGCATCTCCGATATTTTTCATAACCTTTATGTTATACTACCAATTTAGAGAAGCTTCGATATATCGATTTATGAAAAAATGTCCTAGTTTTTTTAAATACCCAAAGCTTTGCAAAAAATGGTCTGGTTGGTAATTGGTTAATTGGTCTCTTTAAAAATGCTGACTGACTTTCTCAAAATATGTTTTTTTTGAACTTTCACCCGTTCCGCAACTTCTAGACCTACTCCAATAATGGTGTAACAATGAGCTCTATCGTTTTAGAATTTAAATTTATTGAAATTCTAACAAATCTTATCCAATTCATCTTATGCAGCGTTTTTGCTGCATTTAAAATGCAACATTTAGCACTATCGAAACATATTTTTTCGAAGAGCGTTCATGCTATCGCATTTAGCAAATGTACACTTACGCGAGTTCGAATTCGTATGCTTTTAACAAACAGCCGTGTTCCAGTCGCTTATTCTGATCCGCATCTATCACGATCAATTCGCACAGAGAAGATATTGTGAAAAAAACCCTACTGAAAAGGGAAAAATTCAATAAAAAAACTTGAATTGTTTTAACCATAACCGAAAATTTGCTTATGTATATTATTCATTTGGCGGTGCTGCTAATTGAAGTTTTCTCAATTAAATAGGAAAAAAAACAAACAGAGTTGATCACAAATTGAGCCAGATTTCTATCAGTCTCACATCGATGTTGAATTTGCGCAACCTTTCTTTTTCCAAATAATGGCAAATAATAAATGAAATCTCGATCGGTGATCACTGAAACGCAGCTAGCAACTGTATACGCGAAAAAGCAATGTTGCACTTTTTCTCAATAAAACCATGTTTGAATCGTGGAAATTTTTGAAGATCACAGGGTTGCTTTTAGCATGCCGAAATGGAGTTGCGTTTAGTTGCATTTAGGTGACGAATTTTGTATGGATAAATGTACATTTAGTGTAGCATTCAGATCTAAATGCGCTAAATATGCTTTAACGCGTAAGCAAAAACAGACCATTAGACTAAGTAAAATCAAATGCATTTATCAAAATTATAAAAATCCCCCATTGTATAGGAAAAAATTATCTACATATTTGCAGAGATATTTACTATCAATTGTTGTCGTTTTCCTTTATGTACGTTTGATGAAACGCTTGACTACTCGTACATGGCGTATGAGTAACATTATTTCGTGCTTATATGTGCCAGGGTTGTCGCAACAGCGGAGCTTCCGTATTAATTTTAATATTCGCATTCGCTTTCGCATTCGCAATAATCAATGCGGAGCTTTTACCGAAAATACGTATATCTGGAAAAAAATGACAAATTGTAGCAAATATTTTTTGTCTGTGGAGATGCGACGTTAGGTCATGTTACCCGGGCGCCGCACATGGGAGTACTTGTGTAACAAAACTGGTCAAATGTCATATTTATCAACTTAGATAAAAGTGTAAACATATTAGTTCCTAAGCTATATAACCGAGTTATTAATGGGCAGTCAAACAAGTTCCCACTTCTACTTGACCTTGGACATATCGTTGCCTGGGTAAAAGATTGTCGCATGTTAATTTCGGCAGGTTGTGGGAATTCGCGACTGAAGTTTGGAATGCAATTTCTCAAAGTCTCTGAAAATGTTACTAGTTCACAAAATTCTTAAATTATTTAATTTTTAAAGTTTATTTTTAATTAGTTTTGAGTTTATGAAGGATTTTCTTTTGTAAAATTTTGTCGTAAGCGTCATTTGTCCACAATTTGGCAGCCACTTTGTATGAAATACGACAAAATGTGATCAAAATTTCTACCAAATGAACGACACTTTTTACTCAACATCTCGGAAACTAACGGAGATATCCAAAAATGGAGAACGCCATTTTTAAGATATTGATTACTTTAATATGGCTGCATCACTAACTAAATTTTTACTAAATTATCGAAAAAATTGTAGTCAATATCACGGAAACTAAAGGAGATATCTAAAAACTGATAACACCAATCGAAAGACCTTGTTTCAAAATATATAACTGCATCTAGAACTAAAAATCTCCAAAATGGCGCTTACGACAATCTTTTACCGAGGCGACAATACGTCAATGAGTAGTAAATTATTTTTTGTTTTCTGTACTTTAAATACCTGCATCTTTTCTTTCTTTATTGTGATTTTTTGGACCAATCTTAAAAAAAGCTGCTAGACATAATAGAAGAAAGTGTGCACTATAATTTTAAACAAAATTTTCATGATTTTCTTTTGATGTTACAAATATTCGTTTCAATCATTTCAAATGGGGAATATATTTTTAGCAAAAATTTCAAAAAACTGTAACGAATTTTGTTTACTTGGGAAATATTTATTTCATAGAGATATACATTGGATCTTTGGCTAAAAACTTTTGTGGTAAAACTGTCCCCTATGTATCCCTTTTTTGCTATTTAAAGTCAAAGAATAAGCTCCTTCAAACGGGATTTCCAGCAAAAGTGTTCAACGTCTGTCTATAAAGACCTTTAATTAGCCAAGAATTACGTAACTATCTGAGACCATCATCATCCGTGATTCCAATAATGCAAATGCTTATAAAATACTTTTTTTTTCTTTTTTAAAAATATAACAATATTTTGACCCGATTCGGCTGGCAGCCACAACTTTTAAAACAGAATTCCTGGAAAATAATAATTTATTTTCCATAGCCAACTATAGCTCGCTATAAGCTCAAACTTTTCACACCACTCGCAGAATAAAGTATTAAAAATGAATTACAAAAACTAAAATCGAAAACGCTGATGACGTTACAGGTTTCCAAAATTCTGAAACTGCCAAAGGAAGGATGTCTAAAATTCCACATTCCCAACATCCCTAATATGTACGTATGTATTTCATAAAAAAATCATTGAATTTACCAGTCGATTACACGAAAGTGATAAGGCGCGGCGCAATACATCCCACTCCAATTATTTAGAAAATTTATTCCTCTGTCGGCCGCATTATACTAAAGCCAGCTTCTCGACATAAGCTACTATTCCATACGAACACATATGTATGTATATGACGCAATTCACGTCAAATGTCCCAAGCGCGCTGAGCGGTGCAAAACAAGCTTGTTTTCGAATAGCTGAAAAGCAGACAGAAAATGGGAAAAATAATTCAAAAACCATGATTTATATAAATTTTTGTACAGGCTATCCGATGGTGCTATGCGTTTTCCAAAATTTTCCCATTTTCGTAGTGAAAATTCGCAACGAAATTTTAATTGTAATTTTTCTCAATTATGGTCATTTTTAATATTGGTTTAAGTCATCTCAGTCGAAAGATCAGGTCTTTTTTACATATAAATCATTAATAAAAAAGGGACTTTTTTGATTTTTCCTAGCTATAAAGCGTTTTATAGCGGGCTATACCAGTCGCCACGCTCCGTCGCGTCACGTCGACTCCGTTCGTTTGAACGAATTAAAACATCATACTGTGATAGAAAATTTTTACAAAATTATTATATAAACACGCTATATCTCAGACGTTTGTGTATCAATCGATTTGAAATTTTCACACAATAAACTAAAGACTATTCCAAAGAATTTAAGTTTAAAAAACTTCTTAATACTTATTAAAAACAAAATGCCGGTTTTTAGAACTTTTTTATAAAAATAAATGGGGTTGTCTTATTCTAATTAAAAATGTGTGTTATAAAGTTTCAAACCTAATTTCTTTTTTAATGCAGCATTATAGACAAATATCTGAGACAGTTGTTGGGAAACTTTCAGATTTAAATATCAGGTCGTTCAAAAGTTATAACAATATGAAAGTGATGCGTACGTGTTAGATATATCAAGTTTAAGTGAAAAAGTGAAAGTCGGCGCGGTTCGTTTGC
>NW_023458557.1:53440287-53453924 GCF_013731165.1 Rhagoletis pomonella
TATATCAAGTTTAAGTGAAAAAGTGAAAGTCGGCGCGGTTCGTTTGCCTGAATTAAAAAAAAATGTGAGTGAGAAAAACGTTTAGAAAACAAACTCTCAACAAACAAAAAAACCTAAAACAACTCAGAAAAATCCAAAAGAAGAGACCAAAATGAGACATCTAATTAAAAGGCAACCCATCTGCGCTCGGTTTGGTATAACTAAATGCAAAAATCTATGCGCATCACCTTCATATTGTCATAACTTTTGAACGACCTGATATGTATTTAAATCTGAAAGTTTCCCAAAAACTATTTCAGATATTTGTCTATAATGCTGCATTAAAAAATAAATTAGATTTGAAACTTTATAACACACATTTTTAATTAGAATAAAACCGCCCCATTTATTTTTATAAAAAAAGTTCTTAGAACCGGCATTTTGTTTTTAATAAGTATTAAGAAGTTTTTTTAAACTTAAATTCTTTGGAATAGTTTTCAGTTTATTGTGTAAAAATTTCAAATCGATCGATACACACACGTCTGAGATATAGCGCGTTTAAATAATAATTTTGTAAAAATTTCCTATCACAGAATTATGTTTTAATTCGTTCAAACGAACGGAGTCGACGTGACGCGACGGAGCGTGGCAACTGGTATAGCCCGCTATAAAACGCTTTATAGCTAGGAAAAATCAAAAAAGTCCCTTTTTTATTAATGATTTATTTGTAAAAAGACCTGATCTTTCGATTGAGATGACTTAAACCAATATTAAAAATGACCATAATTGAGAAAAATTACAATTAAAATTTCGTTGCGAATTTTCACCACGAAAATGGGAAAATTTTGGAAAACGCATAACACTATCGGATAGCCCGTACAAAAATTTATATAAATCATGGTTTTTGAATTATTTTTCCCATTTTCTGTCTGCTTTTCAGCTATTCGAAAACAAGATTGCTTTGCACCGCTCAGCGCGCTTGGAACATTTGACGTGAATCGCCTCTTATGTACATCAGTTTTCTATAACTTAGTAGTTTCTGAGGAATTTATTAATCATTTAAGATTTTTTCTTTTTTTATGAAAAAATTTAAGAAGTATCGATTTTTTTGTGAAATTATTCATTTGTGTTAAAGCCTGTTCTTTTACAAAAAAAAAACTAGTAATTTGAAAAGAAGAAAATCGGTGGATGAATAAAAAAAAGTATGATATATGAGCAGCAAAGAATGTTACATTTGGCGCATTTTCATATGACCATTCACAAATTTGTATTCACATATCTATCGATTTTCTTCGTTTGTAGCATCCTTTTTTGAAAAGGAACATGCTTTGATACAAATGAAAAAAAAAAATTTTAAAATATTGAAGTTTTCCTCTGTTAAAGTTAGAATTTTTTTTAACTTTTTCATAAAAAAAGAAAAAATCTGGAATGATGAATAGGTTAGGTTAGGTTAGGTTGAATTGGCTGCTAGGCCCAGAGGGCGCCAGCACACTTAGGCCCGATCAGGGCCCATTGTGATACCACATGGATCCAAAAAAAACCCCTACTCCTTAAACCAGTTTGTGGAGTCTGCAAACCTTAGCAACTGCCGTATTCCAAACTTAGCAGTCGCGCTTAGATCGTCTAGAAGACCTATACCTAGGAATTTCTGTCTTTTCCTGCCCAGTGCTGGGCAATCGCAGAGTAAGTGCCTTATTGATTCAGGCTCTTCTTCGTCGTGGCAGCTCCTGCAGTAGTCGTTGTGACTAACCCCGAGGCGTTCTGCGTGCCTTCCTATCAGAATATGTCCTGTGAGCAGACCAATGGCCAGTGACATATCGCCTTTATTGAGAGTGAGAATTTCTCTCGATCTCCGTACATCCCATTTTGGCCATGTAAGCTTCGTTGTATTACAGTTTTCAGTGCGCTCCCATCTGGAGGCCGCTTCTTCAAGGAAGTTCTCCCTTAGTAAGAGCTTGCAGGAAGCGAGTGGCATACCCACCAGACATCTGCAGCGGGTGCATGATTTTCGTGTACACTCGATCATCTAACAAAACCCGTTTTGCATCGTTCTCTGTATACGAGCAGAAGTATTGTTCGTTATCGACTGAGCTCAAGACGAACATGTTGGCCACAACACCCGATTGCTTTTCATACATACTTGATTGGGTTCGGGTGCTTTGCAGCTCAATATACCCGGGTGTTCGAGTTTCAACCCGAGTGTGCACAAAATTTTCTTGATTGGCTTATGACGTTTTTGTTTCTACAAAAAATGTTGCCTTCTCATCGCGGTGTTCTTAGTTTTTGTGCGTAGAGGGTAAAGAGAAGGTTGAGTTTTTCGGTAGTTTGTTTAAGTGTACATTTAACCATTTCTTATATTTTTGCTCATACAAAATGCGGCATCACGACGCCTACATCCATTTAGGTATAAATGTGTGTAGATCGGCAATGCCCAAGCCCTATACACTCGGTGCACATTTATTTTTTGTAAAAGTACTTATGTACCTACATAGTTTTAGGCTGTGTTCTAATATATACACACACAGCTTTCCACGCGAAACTATACGAAATAGATGCAAAAACATTTTTGTCTACTTCGCTTCTAATTTTTTCATTGCGTATGCACAAGCACCAAGCAACAACATTTTCGTATGCTTTGTGGGAACATATTGGCGCCAGTTACCTTCAGCTTAACCCTCTAATGCACAAGGATGCCTCAGGGCATTCAGTTTTTAAGTCAGTTATTTTGAATGTACACATATTTTTCATGCTGCTCGTTATTGGTAGCCATCGCGTACATTTCTACCAACAAAATGAGACCAATGCGCGCTTATTATTGCGAATTATTGCAAAGTCATTGTCAGTATTGTTTCAGAAATCACTGAATAAACAAGAAAAATTGTAAAGTGAAGTTCCTTGTTTGGTGAAACGCAAAAAAACATACTTATAATAGTTATATCGGGTTCATATTTTTTTTTTAGCTTCGAGTAAGTATAAAGTTTGGTTGTTTGATATCAAGAAGTGGAATAAAAAACAAATAATGCGATTTTTGTTACATTGTTTGATCGTGCCTGTGGGCAGCCTTGTGAAGCACGGAATAAAAAAATTCCCTTCTTTGTAGTGAGCAAGTGCTTTTTTCGAGGTGAACCTTTTGACTGCTTACATGTTTTTTTACCTGAGTTGTAGAATTATGTCAGATAATGTTGAAATTGGATCTGAACGCCGTCAACGGCTCCAACGGGGGGGCAAAAGGCGGAAAATCGAAGACTGGTCTCCAGCGGAGAGACAAAAGAAATATAACTTGAGCTCAATAAGTGAGGAGCAAATAAGAGATTTGATGGATTCGGTGATTGGACCGGATGATAGCCATTTTGATGACGACGATTTTGTGAATGACCCAGATTACATGTCAGGGGGGATAACTCCAGAAGATAATGAACTTATAGATGAATGTTTGAATACTATGAGCTCAGCCGAAACAAGTGACGCATTTATACAAGCTGTTCAGATTTCTCTAAATAGCAGTTTGCTTGGAGAGTCATCAACAATATCTGATACTCCACCAGCAACAACAACCGTAGAAACACCAACAACTACAACTGAAGCAACAACAACAGCACCTGAAGCAGCAACAATCAATAGAAAAAGGCCACGTTCTCCGTTACCTGAACACGAAGAAGAAGGTCCAACAGTGCGTTTAGGTCCAGGTGGTTTTACAGCACAAAGTAGGTTATAAATAAGCTTTTTATTATAGTGTTGGGGTAACGTTTATTGTTTTCCTCTTCCTCAGGTTTGGTAGATATTGATAAGCAGTCCAATGAGTTCAAAAACATATTATGGCGAAAAAAAAGTATGCAGCATCACGTCAATGAAGTAGCGTTCAGAGGGAATGATAAGTTACCTGACAAAGTAGTCGGTTTTGAAACACCTTATCAGTTTTTCAAGTACTTCTTCACGGAAGAAGTAATTGATTTCATTGTAAAGCAGACAAATGCGAAAGCTGTTTCAGGCAATGTTAACACGCAATTCCATGTGGATTCGGAAATGGCTCATCACTTTCTTGGTTTACTTGTGTACATGACAGTTGTTACTATACCCAATACTCGATGGTACTGGGGAAAATTTCAAGTGGATAAAGTAAGAAAAGTCATGCCTCTCAGGAAGTTTGAGCAAATGAAGAAGTATATGTGCTTCTCAAATGAAGAAGACAGGATAAGACGAGGTGAAGAAGGCTATGATCCTGTTTCGTATCAGGAAGCTTTTAGACAAATTGAACGAGCGATTTGATTCAATTCCAAAAACAGCCCGACTCTGTGTCGATGAGCAGATGTGTAGCACCAAAATAAAGCATCATCTGAGGCAATATATGCCAAATAAACCGCACAAATCGGGCGTGAAGCTATTTGTGCTATGTGATTCACATGGCTACTCATATAGATTTGAAATTTTCAATGGTGCAGGTAATAATGTTGTTGTTCCTGGAGCTCCAGATCTAGGTGCTACTGCTAACGTAGTTGTCCGTTTATCTCAGACAATACCCGATTTTGTGCATCATATCGTGTATTTTGATAATTTCTACACCACATTGCCTTTGCTAGTGTACCTTCGTGCGCGTGGAATTTATTCATTAGGCACAGTTCGTGCAAATAGACTGCCTAATTGCAAGCTACCGTCAGATAAAGATCCAGAAATGACAAAAGCAGCTAGAGGTTATTCCACTGAGTATGCTGCCACAGCTTACGGCATCGATTTATCAACAGTACTATGGAAAGATACAAGATGCGTTCGTTTAGCATCTACATATGTAGGAATAACTCCATTTTCGCGAAGCACGGGTGTTCCGGAAATAGCGAAAATTTCGAGATATAATAGGCAGGAGAAGAAATACGTAAACGTTGATTGCCCACAGATTATTAGAGAATATAACGCTCACATGGGGGGTGTTGATTTGATGGACGGCTTGATGGGTAGATACAAAATAACATTGAAAACTCGTGATGTTATGACACGTATTTTTTACCACCTGGTTGATATGACCATCACAAATGCCTACATTCTGTACAAAAGAGCGAATTTCGAGAAACAGAAAGATCCATCACAACCCAAAACAGAAGAGCACTTACTATCATTGCCCGAATTTCGTTTGGATTTGGCTGCTGCTCTTTGTGCATACACGAAAAAAAGACCTGTTGGTAGACCGTCTACTGCACCAGAGGAACTTGAGCAGCCAAGTGTATCCGGTCAACGAGCCCGGTCTGCCACTGGATAGATGTGCGTTATGACGGATTAGACCACATGCCTGTATGGCTGGCAAAAAAAGATGGTAAAAGGAAGTGCAAGTACTGCAAGACGTCGCAAACCCAATGCGTTTGTCGTAAATGTGACCTGCATTTGTGTTGCAGTGCAGCTAAGAACTGCTTTTTATCATATCATACTAAACCGTAGTTTTTAAGTACCTCCAGTTACTTGCATTTATATATGTGAAATCGTTATTTCAAATAAAAAAAACTGTTGTCTGAAAGATCTATAATCAACTTACTTGTTTAATTTTTGCATGCCCATTCCCACAAGGATGCCCTCAGGCCTTCTATAGATTACCTCATTTGGCGGCTAGGTTATAACATATATCTAAAATTTGACTTCAGAATCGTGTTTCTCGAACCCAAGTTGCCCAGAACAAAAATTATGGTCACCCAACTCGTAGCGGTTTAGGTATGTGCATTAGAGGGTTAAATTTCTTTGTTGTCCTGCATTTTATCGCAATGTTCCGGTGTCCGTTTCATTGTTACACAAATTTTCGGGTTAGCTGCGGGTGTCCGAGTGTGGTGTTCGCTTGTGCTCAATTTATAGCGAGGGTGAACGAACAGACTCGTTCGTAACCAAAGCAGCTGTCGGGTATGCATCTCGATTGAACACATAGTAGCCGAGTGTGGCGTTCGCATGTGCTTGATTTTTAGTGAGTGTGATCAAAAAGGCTCGATCATACTCAAAGCTGTTCTCTGATACCCACCCTCTTCCAGGCTGGTGAAAGTGGAGAGCAAGTACCCGCCCTTGCAAGCTCGTCTGCCTTCTCATTTCCTGGTATGTCACTGTGCCCCGGTACCCATACCAGGTGCAAAGCGAACTGCTCTGCCATCGCGTTAAGTGATTTGCGGCAGCTGGCAACTGTTTCCGAATTTATAGTGACAGAGTCAAGCGCCATAAGGGCCGCCTGACTGTCTGAGTATATATATATTTCCGTAGTGGCGATATCAGCTAGTTTTAGGCTGTCAACGGCTTCTTGTATGGCTGCCAATTCGGCTTGAAAGACACTACAGTGGTCAGGTAGTCGGAATGATCTTTTTATTCCCAATTTCTCCGAGTAGACGCCTCCTCCTACCCTATTTTCTAGTTTGGAGCCGTCCGTGTAGAATCTTATGGCATCTCTAGACCCCGGAACTCCTTCGAGCCATGATTCCCTGCTAGGTAGCGTTACGCTATAACCTTTAGTGAAAGTGAGCCTTGGTACACAGTAGTCCTTTGTACTCGGTAGTTGTCGGTTTCTCAGAATTGTAGTGTGACCACAGCGAGCCGCTTTCCAGCTTTTAAGCCCCTGTAGTCTTAGAGCTGCAAACGCAGCGTATTGTCGTCCCATAATATCTGTGGGTATGATGTTGAGGATCGTATTCATTGCCATAGTAGGTGTTGTGCGGAGAGCACCACTAATGCAGATCAGGGCCGTTCTCTCCACTTTTTGTAATTTAATAATGTTTACTTTCTTCTCCAGCACTGGCCACCATACCACTACCCCGTACAGAAGTATGGGCCTCACCACGACGGTGTATATCCAGTGCACTAGCTTCGGGGTTAAACGCCATTTTTGGCCGATTACCCTCCTGCAGCTGTATAGGGCAACCGTGACCTTCCGCACCCGCTCTTCGGTGTTTTGAATCCAGCTTAATTTTTTATCTAGGACTATCCCCAGGTATTTAGCGGATTCGCTTAATTTTAGTGTGGTCTGTGCCAGCCTTGGTGTTATCAATGGGGGGATTTTGTACCTTCTTGTGAACAGTACAAGTTCTGTCTTGCTTGGGTTTACCCCTAACCCGTTATTTTTTGTCCAACTCTCGACTTCCTTCAGTTTTACCTGCATAATGTCACATAGAGTCTGTGGAAATTTCCCACTTACTGTTAGTGCAAGATCATCCGCATACGCAATAACCTTACAGCCACCCCCCTCCATGCCACACAGCAGTGAGTTTACCGCTGCGACCCATAATAGAGGGGATAGGACTCCCCCTTGCGGGGTGCCCCTCTCTACGAACCTGGTCAACGATACCCCCGCCAGCTCCGCCCGGACCACCCTGCATCTCAGCATTTGGTTTACGAGCGCAACTAAGCGCGGGTCGATGCCCAGGCCCGCCAGTGCTGCCGTTATCGCGCCCGGCATGATGTTGTTAAAGGCGCCCTCTATATCCAGGAAGGCTGCTAGCGTATATTCTTTGATGTCTAGTGATCTCTCTATATACGACACTATTTCATGTAGCGCCGTTTCTGTAGATCTACCTTTCGTATAAGCATGTTGTGTGGTAGAGAGTCTGTCATCAACCGACTCTCTGATACGGACCTCCACCAGTCTCTCCATAACCTTCAGTTGAAATGACGACAAGGTGATGGGCCTGAAATCCTTTGGGTTATTGTGAGACACCTTCCCTGCCTTGGGGATGAACACCACTCTTGATTCCCTCCACTTTCTAGGGATATGGTTAAGAGCTAATACTCCCTTAATTATAGCGTGTAGCCACGCTGAGCTTAGCTGAAATGTTTGCTGCAGCTGTATGGGGGCAATGCCATCCGGACCTGCTGATTTAAAGGGCTTAAATGTCCCAATAGACCAGATGACCTTTTCCCTAGTGAGGAAATCTCCAGTGACCGAAAGATCTCCAGTTAGATGTGGCTGTACCGACATGCTATCCGTGGCACCCGGGAAGTGTGTGCAAAGAAGCAGATCCAGTAATTCCTCCTCGGTCTCTGTCCAGGAGCCGTCAGGTCTTTGCAAGCATCCTGGGGCTTTCTGGGCAGTACCTGAGAGTATGAGAGTATCTTTCTGAGCCTGCCTGCCTCTGAGATAGACTCCACCCCATTGCAGAAGTCTTTCCATGAGGTTCTTTTCGACCTTCTTAGGAGCTTCTTGTACTCCCGTAACGTTGTCTTGTAGGTCTCCCAATGTCCCTCACTACCAGACGCAGTAGCCTGATTGAAGGTTTTCCTGCAGTTCTTGCGTGAAATCCTGATTTCTTCATTCCACCAGGGTGGCTTTTTCCTACCCCGGTACTGCTTTTTGGGGCATGCAATGTCTATTGCCTTACTGCAGGCCCCCGTAAAATGGTCGACAAGATATTCCAGCTCCTCTAGGTTTGCTGGAGTAGCCGGCTCTCTATCTTGTGGCAAAAGCCTATCCAGCTCTTTCCGATACCTATGCCAGTTGGCATTTCGCAAGTTTCTAGTTAGAGGAGCCTTGGGCGTTTCCCCTAATACCTCGAATTGGATATATCGGTGGTCGGAAAAGGAGTGCTCCTGAAGCACCTTCCACTTCCCGACCAGACATTCCGCATTCTCAGAGATAAGGGTAACGTCCAGAACTTCCCTTCGGAATTTTGTAATAAAAGTGGGATCATTCCCCCTATTTGCAATAACAAGCTTAGAACTAAGTATGAAATTAAAAAGTGACTCACCCCGTTCGTTATCATCGGAGCTGCCCCAGGTGTGATGGTGAGCATTCGCATCACCACCCAAAATTAGCGCCTCTCTCGTGCTGGCCACTAGGTCTTTAATGCAGATAGTTGGCACCTCCTTGTCGTGCGCTAGGTACATGGATGCCATCTTAATTGGTCGTCCGTTTGCACTTAGACTGACCGCTGTTGTGTCCTCGTCGCTAAATTGTGGAAGAAAGAGACACTTTAGTGTGATACTTATCAATATGCACGTCCTTGGTTTCCCCGTTGAGGCTCCACTTACCAGTCTGTAGCCCGGCGCTTTCAGCCCACAAATGTTTTGTCCCACCACCCAAGGTTCTTGGATTAGGACGATGTCGGCTGCCCCTTTAGCTGTTAGATGGAGCAGCAGTGCAGCTGAAGCTGCTTTACAGTGGTGAAGGTTAATCTGCAGTACCTTCACCATCTTGGCCGTTACCGCCCACGTCGCCTATTAGGGTGGAGTTGACCGCGTCTTCCGACATCTCGATCAACTCCTCCTCCGTATAAAGCCGAAGCATGCGTCCGACCCCCAGCGAAGACGTCGATGAGGCATAACCCCCGGTCAGGTCGTCCATCGGATCAACCTGCTCGGATTCTTCCTCCATCTCCACGTCGCTGTTGGCCTCTTCCGGCTCTACCTCCGCGATCAGGTTCTTCGCTGCGTTTACGTCGTTGCTGCAGACCTTAATTTTGGCCATGTCACAGCCGTAACGTATAACCCCGCTCTTTTGCTCCAACAACTCTATGGAGTCCTTATTTAGAAGCAGGACAACCTGCATCGTCGCTTTACCGCTTTCATTAATTTTTACCACCTTCCAATTATCGGTTGGTAGCTCCGGGTTATAGAGCCTTATGGTTTGCAGGATCCTTTCTGGCTCCGCTGGCTTGCAAGGCAACCATGCTCTCGCTCTCGGTCGCACCGGTAGGTCCTTGAAGTCGACCGCCCTGAGCTTCGCACCAGGGTAGACTTCTCCAATACCTGCGACTGTTTTCTTATAGATCTCCGCTGATCTAGCATCCTCGCATGCTATAACGCGGATGTTATTTTGGAACCACCCCGCTCCCTTACAGGTTGGCGGAGGCCCCGGATTCTCCAACATAATGTTGATAGCAATGTCGGCCATCGCGGCCTTGACCCACTTCCATTGCTGCCTCAGGGTGAGGCTGTCTTCATTGCTCTCATCAATGACGCCGAGCAGGATCTGCTCCTTGGCTACTTCAGCAAAAGAAGGCCCCTGCATTCTGACCCTCTTTGCATGGTTGAGCGTATTTTCCCCCGATCTATTGCGCTTACTGGAGGACGCCTGCGGCTGCTTCTCCTCCGGCTTGCGGTAGTCGGGCAGGACTGCCTTTGCCCAGTCGATTTCTGTGAGGATCTCCTTCACATGCTCTTCTTTCGCCTTGCTACACAGGTCAGGCGTTGCGGTGAACCTTTGCAGGATTCGAGCAGCCAGCTTCCTCTGTCGATAGCCCGCTGCAGCTGGTTCTGGCCTCTGGTCAGGCCTCGTGAAGGCCGTGGGTGTCGCGGGAGGACCGCCCGGGGCCTGCGCCCCAGATTCAGCCTTATCCCCGGCTGCAATCTGCATGCCAGGTTGGCATCCACTGGTGCCAGGAGTTTCCCGGGGTGGACTCCTTTGAGCAACCCCACCGCCACTTTCCTTCGTTTTTGCGAGAGCTTGGTCCGGTTTCACCATTGGCCTTGGTTTCCCGCTATTTGTCACCGCTCTACGGCTGGTGGAGGTACTCTGCATCGCTTGAGCTCCTTGTTTAGTGGGCCGAGACCCTTCCGACGCTTTAAGGGGGCCGGTCCCTTTATAGTTTGTTTTTGATGTTGTTGTTGCTGTTTTTGTTGTTGTTGTTGTTATTTGTTTTCTATCCATATTTGATCCCACGGGCTGCGGAGAAAGGGGGTTCGTCCACCCGGGCAGAGATCCGCGATGCCCAGGTAAGGCCTACTTACATCCTGGGTGTGGCCGCCTCCCAGAGGGCTCCGTTCGCGACTGGGCTATTTAGGGGCCCCCAGCCTGGCCGATCCTCGGTACGGTGCGCGTGACGCCTTGATCCAGCCCCTTCAGACCTCCAAGCCACGATCAGAAACCATTTCCATATGACTACGCTATTAAGGAGTTTAGCACATAGCACTGATTCCTGATCTCAGCTGAGCACCATTCTGACATCGCACAGAATCCTCTGTAGTGCCCATTTCCAGTCAGCACCCTCGGGGAGGGTTCAGCCGGAGGATTTTTGCCGACCGGAATGATGAATAAATTTCTCAAAACCTATTGAGTTTATAGAAAACTGATGTACATATATGTATGTATGTATGTATACTGTTTATGGGGAGTTTTTCTACCTTTCATTTGTTACATTTCTTAAAAGATATACATACGTGATTAAGTGGAACCGCTTTTTTACCTCGCTTTTATTAGCTCGGGATGTAACCAGGGTTGCCACTTTGGTAAATTGTTACCAAAATTGGTAGAAAAAATTTGGTTTGGTAAAAAGGTAAATTTTTTCTCATTTTGGTAGATTTTTGATGAACTTTCCGTTCCCGATTTATTTTTCGTAGTTATCTTTAAATACATATATTATAAATTTCTTTGCATACTTTTGCTTTTGATTGCATAAATATTTTAAATGATTATTTAAATATAAAGAAAAACTTGACACGTATGTAATTACGCACTATGATTGTTCGCAAAAAAAATTAAATCAACGCCATTTTTTATCAATGGAAAAGAAATAAAAAAAATCAACGGGAATTTTAAGCAGCACATTAATGGCTATACTCAAATAGTATTTGCTTTAAAAATTCAGATTAAAAAATTCGAAATTTAGACGAAAGTTTTTGGATTTTTTCTATATGTTGTATATAGTTTGAATCCTCGATTTTTATGGATTTAGTTAAAGCAATAAACAATTTTTACTCGAAAAATATTGCGAATATTAAAAAAATTACTTTTTTGAGTCACTGTATTTGTCTATAATACCTCGAGTTGAAGTTTTTCAAATAATGAAGTTTCATTGTTGCCTTTAATTTCATCACTTCCGCTTCTGGTTGAAGAAAACTGAGAATATGCCAATAATATGACTCAAATACCGTATAACTAGTTAAATAAAAGGTTCTTAAAACCAATTTTAATTCTTATTGAAATAACTAAAAAAAAAATAAAAAAAACTATAGTTTTAATTAAAATAAATTAAAAAAATAACAAAACTATAGTTTTTATTAAAAAGTTATTGGTAGATATTTCCCAGATTGGTACATTTTTTTTCAGGTGGATGGTAAATATTTTTTTTCGTCAGTGGGAACCCTGGCCACCACCATCTCCTTTGCTGATGGCTGTCTAGCTGGCAGCGTCAGCTTGGCAATTATCCTGCCAGTCTGCCGTGTAGAACCTTCTGCAATCATCGTCACCACTAGCGACAGCACCGATACCACTACCACCATAACTTGGCGACTGCCTGCTGCTGCTTTGGCAGTTATTTGCATGCTGGCAGTAGAGCGATAAAACATTAATGCGATAAACAACAAAAACACTGCCCAACAACATTCCGAAATTTCGCCTGGCAACAGCCGAGTTTCTGCACACGGCTATTCTCGAAGTATCCAGCAAGGACGCATGTGGCTATGTATGAATGAATGGACGCATTGTATAGGTAGGTGCACATGTAAAGGGTGATTTTTTTGAGGTTAGGATTTTCATGCATTAGTATTTGACAGATCACGTGGGATTTCAGACATGGTGTCAAAGAGAAAGATGCTCAGTATGCTTTGAAATTTCATCATGAATAGACTTACTAACGAGCAACGCTTGCAAATCATTGAATTTTATTACCAAAATCAGTGTTCGGTTCGAAATGTGTTTCGCGCTTTACGTCCGATTTATGGTCTACATAATCGACCAAGTGAGCAAACAATTAATGCGATTGTGACCAAGTTTCGCACTCAGTTTACTTTATTGGACATTAAACCAACCACACGAATGCGTACAGTGCGTACAGAAGAGAATATTGCGTCTGTTTCTGAGAGTGTTGCTGAAGACCGTGAAATGTCGATTCGTCGCCGTTCGCAGCAATTGGGTTTGTGTTATTCGACCACATGGAAGATTTTACGCAAAGATCTTGGTGTAAAACCGTATAAAATACAGCTCGTGCAAGAACTGAAGCCGAACGATCTGCCACAACGTCGAATTTTCAGTGAATGGGCCCTAGAAAAGTTGGCAGAAAATCCGCTTTTTTATCGACAAATTTTGTTCAGCGATGAGGCTCATTTCTGGTTGAATGGCTTCGTAAATAAGCAAAATTGCCGCATTTGGAGTGAAGAGCAACCAGAAGCCGTTCAAGAACTGCCCATGCATCCCGAAAAATGCACTGTTTGGTGTGGTTTGTACGCTGGTGGAATCATTGGACCGTATTTTTTCAAAGATGCTGTTGGACGCAACGTTACGGTGAATGGCGATCGCTATCGTTCGATGCTAACAAACTTTTTGTTGCCAAAAATGGAAGAACTGAACTTGGTTGACATGTGGTTTCAACAAGATGGCGCTACATGCCACACAGCTCGCGATTCTATGGCCATTTTGAGGGAAAACTTCGGAGAACAATTCATCTCAAGAAATGGACCGGTAAGTTGGCCACCAAGATCATGCGATTTGACGCCTTTAGACTATTTTTTGTGGGGCTACGTCAAGTCTAAAGTCTACAGAAATAAGCCAGCAACTATTCCAGCTTTGGAAGACAACATTTCCGAAGAAATTCGGGCTATTCCGGCCGAAATGCTCGAAAAAGTTGCCCAAAATTGGACTTTCCGAATGGACCACCTAAGACGCAGCCGCGGTCAACATTTAAATGAAATTATCTTCAAAAAGTAAATGTCATGGACCAATCTAACGTTTCAAATAAAGAACCGATGAGATTTTGCAAATTTTATGCGTTTTTTTT
>NW_023458557.1:53454024-53457099 GCF_013731165.1 Rhagoletis pomonella
AAAAAATTAAATTCTTTAATTTCACGCTTAATAGCGATTCTTTATACGTTCAGAAAACGTAATGCTTTCTACCATCTTTAACGAAAATCGATTTTTGAACGAGAAAAACTTTATAGGAAATATAAAATTTTGGCCTATTTAAAAAAGTATCCACATTTATACTGACCGGAAAAAATAAGTATCCCGCAAAAATTCGCCTAAAAATGTATCCAATTGGATCTATTTAGATCCAAACGGCATCCCTGAATATGACACTGAAGATGGCACAACGCCGAAACCGGTAGTATCAGTATAGCAGCTGATTTGATTTTTTTTTCAAATTATTTGGGCTCAAAAATGTCAAATATTTTCAATTTCTTCACACAAAAGTTCCAAATTGTTAAAATGTATTTGCAGTGAAACCTTTTTCCATACAAAGCAAGCGATTGAATAGGAGCTTTTGGGATACTCGCCCAACTCAGCAGCACAACCGCTGATTACTGGGCCGTGCAAAGGATGGATCAATGCTTCCAGAAGCAAATAAATGTACTAAGAAAGAAAGTTGCAACAATTTTCACTTTTTCCAATTTAAATTTAAATTTTAAATTTTTTTGTATTGCACATGGCACGCTTTGATTTGGAAGAAAAAATCAGAACAGTTTTTGACACTTTCGATACCAGAAGCAACAACAAAATACAAGCAAATTTTGTTTTTGCTCTATTGCTACTACCTGTTTGCTATGCCTTGATTCCAATAGTTTTTCCGAAGAGAGGAATTGACGTAAGGAGTGTCAAAATATTATAAAATTGTTTAATTATTATTACTCTTTTGAATTTTTAGACACATGAAAAACTAACAAATATTGTCCAATTCAACGTCAAGAACTTTACCTGCTTCAAATCAAAAACATTAATCCAAAAGATAAATATACCACAGTATTAGTCTAAAAGCTAGCAACGTTTTCGAGAGGGAATTTCAGGACAGCTGGGTTTTTGATATGACATCTCTTTCACTACCTCGGTTAGCGTGGGGCCATCTGGCAGGCGGTAATGGTGGCGTTGACTAGTGCGCATCGTATCTTTACAGTTAAAAATGCAAATTTTTTAAATCCTTTTAGTAAGGCTAATTTTCTTTTCACTGGCTTTAACTAGCTTTTAGAAACGTAGATTTATTATTGCCAGACATGTCCGTTGTTGCCAACATTGTGCCAGACGTAATTTTTTATTAAAAAAATTAATTTTTCAACTCATTTTAGTAAAGCTCAAATTTAATATGATGTTGTTTAAGTTGGAATGAATCTAAATTTAATTTGCCAGACATTAATTCGGTTGCTAAAGCAAGAGCCAGACCGATTTAAAGCTGAAAAGTATTACGCTGGTAGTGATGGAGATAGTAGCAAAATAGTGAATTTCCATAGGCATTTAGTATGAAAACTGGAAACTATAACTACTTATCTAACATTATGCCATACATCTAATTATTGGATTATCAAAAATTATATATATTTTTCAAATACATACGTTAAGGCAATTAACAACTTAAAACATTTCAAAAAACACCAACTTGTATAGTATCTGAATAAAGCAAGAAAATCAAGAGAAAAACGCAAACATTTTGATATTTGGCTCATTCCATCTCAAATCACCCAGGCCGGGGGAAAGTGAATTTAAGTTTGCGATAAAACTCACAGGGGATGTTCCTTGAACAATTTAAAGAGACACGTATTTTTTCTTTTTGCTCAGAAATGCGAATTTTTCGAAAAATGAATATTTTTCTTTTTGAGTACGAACGCTTCTTTTTTCCTCTCTTAATAGCAACTTCTGATGAAATCGCTTATAACTGCCCCAAAAAAGCAAGGATTTTAACGATTTTTTTTTAAGTTGCAGATATTGATCTACTGAATCGATCTAGTGAACTAAACATCAGTAATTGTTTATTGATAATTAATTATTGTTTATAAACAAAAATGTTTTTTTTTTCAAAGTGATTTTTTTCAAATTGCCACATCTTTTTTTTCTCTCAAACTTTTTTGTCTATTAGGGAATAGTATAAACTATTTTCAGTACGAGTAGTAATATGCTAAAATTCGTCGTTTTCGAGTTATGATTTTTTTTCTGAAAATGCACTTATATGATGCTAGCAGATTTTCGTGCCAGTTGAGGACGCAAAAATTGTTGCCCATTATGATAAAGTTTCCTTGCTGGAAATTTTTTGAGGTTGCCCGATCAGAGCCAAAAGTTTTTCCCAATTAGCGGTTTGCCCAATCTACCGAAGATTTCCCCAACCATTGCTCTCAATTTGCTCAAAGTGAACATGCATACGCAATTAAAACGTATTTATCGATAAAATCACACATACACACATCAAAATTCCCTACGAAAAAAAATATTTTTTAATTTTTTTCTTGAAAAATTTTCCATACAAATTTTTTGATGAAAAAAATTAGTTTTTGAAAACATGCCATTTAAAAAAAATGGGATAAAATCACAATGGTAGCTCTGAAAATTGCGCAGTATTTAAATATAATGTTATGGGGTGCACGCTACAATAATTTGAGTTACGAATTTTTTTTTACACCGAAGTTGAGTAAAATGAGTACATTACAATTTAAAAAAAAATAAAATTTTGTTTAGAATTTTTTTGAGTATGCAATTTTGTAGCCCATTAAAATTTGAGTATAATAAACTGCAAGTGTTAAGCTACTGCAAAATCTGCGTTGGTTTTTAATATTGTTTATGCTCACGGCTTCTGGCACTTTTTCCTTATCGATGAAAATGCCTAAAACAGTTTTCAAAGAAAATTTAAAAAAAATTAATGGCAGTTTTGCAATCTCTTAAAACTTCCACTTTATTATAATAAAATTGAATGGGCTATAAAACTGCATATTTAAAAAAATTCCAAAAAAGTTTAAAAAATTTGTAAATTGTAATGTACTCATTTTACTCAACTTCGGTGTAAAAAAAATTCATAACTCAAATTGTTGTAGAGTGCACCACATGACATTATACTTAAATATTGCGCAATACTCAGAGCTACCATTGTGATTTTTTCCAATTTTTTTTTGAAATGGCATATTTTCAAAAACTAATTTTTTT
>NW_023458557.1:53457199-53457466 GCF_013731165.1 Rhagoletis pomonella
ACTTGGCTTCACTTGGCGTTTCCAATTGGCGTCAGTTGGCACAGAGGTGAAACGACTGGCGTGCTTTGCTGAACTCGGAAAGAAAGAATATTTCAATGCAGTTCAAAAAACTAAATTTGATTTATTTAAGGAGACTTTTATGAATTTTACTGAAAAGACTTTAAATACACTAAAAAAATTGTATTTATTTGCGCATATTAAGAGAGGTAACCAGTTTCCTCTTTTAATGTGTGCAAATTCGCACGCCGTGTAATAAAATTAATCATT
>NW_023458557.1:53457476-53468813 GCF_013731165.1 Rhagoletis pomonella
CTTATAAAATTGTAACATAACATAACATGTCATAAGATAACATTAACAGTCTATACGACCTAAAGCAGCTTTCTAAGTTCATCAGAAGATTGATACTTTTGAAAGTTCATAAATTAGTATGGTAGCGACTTTTGGAAGAAGACTTAACATTTGATGCTATTTTTTTCAGAATATAAAAAGATTTTGCACTCTGTTGTTAGTGGACATGAAAAATGTTTGCAATTTTAAGCATTCTATATATGTGTATATTTTAAAGATCGCAAGTTCAAAATCAAATACTGAACATCTTATACGTATATTTATACAGATTCTTGTTGAAAAATAGATACTTTTCAGTAGTAGTTTTACATGCTCTTTTTAGAGTGTACTTGCTACTTATTATATTTACTTTGCAAAATGCTTATGCACAAAAAATGTACTTTATAAATTGAAATTACAAATGCTTGATTTTATGCACATGTATCCAAGTCCTTAGGATGGGTTAAATTATGTCTTTTTCATGAAAATGTTTGGTTTTCTTACAAATTATGAGATGTATATGTAACAAAAAAAATTGGATACATTTGGATACATTTTTGGCTTGGTCACGGATACTGGTCATATTTCGTTCTGAATAATTTTTTGTTGGTTGCTCGTATTTATACTCCTTGTTAACCACCTCTTTCTTTTGTTAGGTACGTCTTCTTAGTTTTGCAGTGTTTGCGGTGCTCAATAGGTAGATGCACGATTGAGAGAAATAGATATTGCGCCAATCGCGGTACCGCTAATCCACTCTTTGTGATTTTGACAGAATCAGCTGTGTGCGTGACGTCATCTTGGTGCAATTGTTGATTGTGAGCATACGAAAAAAACCAAGTAACAATTTTAATATATGTGCGTTGATATTTCTGCGTGGCTTTCAACAATTATTGAGATATTACAAAGCAAAATGAAGTGTGCCGTAGCAAAGTGTAATAGTAAAAAACAAAAGGAAAGCGTGCGATAGAAGTTTTTTTTCGTTTCCTACGGATGCAAATCTGGCGAAAAAAGTGGAAGCAGTTCTGCCGGCGAGAAGATGCATTAAACACCAAATCGACCTATATGTGCATGAAGCACTTTACTAGTGAAGATATTGAAAATAATATTTTTAGTGCTGGTATGAGGTAATGCACCAGTGGATAAGGTCGCCAGGCGCTAATTCAAGCGGCATCTTACCCCGCTGTTACGTACTTAATACAAAACAGTGCCCAAATTATTATACATTTAAAAGTTCAGCTTAAATTATGTTTTACTTACATAGAATATTTGTTTCCAAAGAAGCCACACTCATACATCCTCTCGTAAATGGTACAAAAGTCATCAAATAGAAGCTGTGGAGTCAACAGCTGTGGAGTTTACGGTGGCTGGCTACCGTCCACAAATATAAATATGCACTCTGCGTGGCTTTTTACAATGGCGAGTTCAAAAATTCACTTTGCTGCACACCTTCCTTTTGGTCTACATGAAATTGCAAACACTGTTAATACATCCATTTTTTCATGTGCTAAAAATCGTACTTACCTAAAGGGCTACAGGTGCAAAATTATTGCTACGTGTTCCTAATTAATCAATCTTTGTATATTTATTGATTCCGGCAAAATTTGGCCATGTAATATTAAAATTAAGACATTTTTCTGCATTGTTTACATATTTTTATATGCGTTTTGGCATTTCTCTCTCGCAATTGCACCAAGGTGACGTCACGCAAAAATTACGCTCAAAAATCCTCTCTCATTGGCACAATCTTGTATTCTATCATTCTTGAGGTAGATGAATTGTTCTGGCTCGTTTTTGATGGCGGGTAGAAGTCCGTGATTTTTACCTTCTTTGTTTTTACAGTTAGTGTATTCCCTTCCATGTCCGTCCTTAATATTTTGTTGTTGTCATTTTTTCTTCTCGTACAGAAGTTTTAGAGGTTCAAACAGTACGTCCGATACAGTATTTATTTGCTCATTTATTATTTGTCCTTTGAAGGTCTTCTGTTTATATATTTCCATATTTTCCAATATATTCAATCTTTGCCTTTTATGTTGTAAACGGAGAAGTTCTGTTGTTTGTCCAATCTTCATTGGTGGGCATTTATTTTAATATTAATAAAAATAATTCGTATAGAAAATAACACATATTTTATCATCTTTTTGAGAGGGGTAATTTTAAAAAATAAAACTTAAGTATTTTAAAGCGGACGAACTTAAACATTCCATAAATTATCTAAAAGGTATTCGTATTTACTTTCACACTTAAAAGGAATTAATTTTTTATCTTTTCTATTGTGACTTGTACCTACAAATGAAATCGGCTTTTTTTGTATCACATTGAGCCTTATGAATAAAAACTAAGCAATTGATTTTTCTTAAAATTTCAGACCGTTTACGTAAGTTTATTTGAATAAGTCAAGCAAAAGGTTTGAAATCTCAAGAAAAAGCAACTGCTTAGTTTTTTTATTCGTAAGGCCCATTCACTGAAATCTTCTTCCAAATTATCGTCACTATCGCTTCCATTCAACGATATTTCTTACAACTATTTTAGAACTTGTTCTTCATAGGTACCCCTCTCGAAAAGTAAAAAAAAATATTAAGTTCAAAACAGAAAATAGCCAACAAACATGTTAAAAACTGAAATAAGTACAGCAAACAAAATTACCTTTACTGCTAACGTTCGCCAGTCAGGCGTCAGGGCGCGGAACTCAGCCGCGCAAGGCCACTGTACAATGTGCGTCTGCTAACAACCTCGTACAACGCTAAACTGAGTTGGCGTGAACGCTTACTTCGATCATAATAAAATTATAGTTTAAAAAACTAAAACCTCCCTATTATAATTGCCATTCGTACTGTCATCAAGTATTTAACTTGAGAATAGAAATCGGCAAATCTTTTAGGCGCATCAATATTACATAGTTACATCCCGAGCTAATAAAAGGAAGGTAATAATAAATACCGTTCCTTTAATATCGCGAGAAAACCGAATTCGTTCCGCCTCACCGGCGAACGTTACTGTTTTAGGGTTAAACCCCCTTTCTTTCGATACGCATATTTGTATACTTCGTATATAAAATTTTTAGAAAAAAACACATTTAAATGAAAAAATATCTTTTTGAAGTGAAACTTCTTTAGCGGCGGTTTGTTGGTTGGGAGTAAATTGGCAAATTCAGCGGAAATTGCACACGCAAATGTTGCAACGGAAATGATGCAACGGTAATGGTGCAACAAAAATGGTTGGGGCTGAAACAAGTACTTCTTGTGTGTATGCAACGGAAATGATGCAATGGAAATGATGCAACGGAAATGGTTGGGGCTGAAACAAGTGCTTCTTGTGTGTATGCATATGGTATTAATTTAACAAAAATTTGCTAACAAAAGGTTAAGGAATAACACTTAGAAAAAAGACCAATACATGAATGAAAGTAAAGGTGACTACGTACATAAATGAAGAAAAGGATAAAGGCAAAGGTAAAAATAAAAACAAAAACAAAGATGCGTAAAGATAAAGGCAAAAATGAAGACCAAGGTAAATTTAAACACTTTACTTATATATACATATATATATAAGGACAGCTGAAGGGGAATATGTAGCTGAAAAAAATGATGAACATAAAAGTAAAGGCAAAGAGGAGGATGAGGATACCGATAAAAGCAAAGATGCAGATAGGGGAAGAAAGATTAAAATAGAGGTAATTAAAGAGGAAAGGATATAGAGAGAGACACAGAGACTCAATCTGGGAACTATTTTGGGATTTTAGAGATTTTCGGCATTCTCGAGACCTACCGATAAAATAATCGATATTGTTATCGATTGTGTTATCGATATTTATAGACCTGTTATCTATATTTACCGATTTTGTTATCGATATTCATCTATTTTGTTATCGATAATTATCGATTTTGATATCTATTCTTATCGATTTTGTTATCGATATTTTTCCACTTTGTTAGCGATATTTATCAATTTTGTTATCGATTTTGTTATCGATATTTATCCGATTTTGTTATCGATATTTATCGGCTTTGTTATCGATATTTAACGATTTTGTTATCGATATTTATCGATTTTGTTATCGATATTTAACGATTTTGCTATCGATATTTATCGATTTTGTTATCGATATTTATCGATTTTGTTATAAATATTTATCGATATTTATCGATTTTGTTTTCGATATTTATCGATTTTGTTATCGATATTTTTATCGATTTTCTAATCGACTTAGCTACTAATGGTAGTATTGATGTTGCTATTGAAATTTGTATCGAAATTGTCATCGATTTTGCTATCGGTATTTTGATGGACGTTATAACCGATTTTGTTATCGATAGAGTATAAAGATAAAAATGAAGATAATGGAAAAACAGAATAACATGAATGTTATTAAAAGGAACAGTGGTAGAGGTAGGGATCTACATTGATAGAAAAAAAAGCGAAAAAATATAACCTTAAGCAAAAGCAGATGTGTGTATGTATAGATAGATAAGTAACGTAAGTTTCACTTCTACAGTGTGGCCCAGGCGCACTTACTTTTTTATATAAAAACATATTTTAAACCAAACAAGACGATTAAATCCTCTTTCTTCTGAAATGCATATTTGTATACCTCGTATATAAAAATTTGAGATTTTTTTATAAAAAAAGATATTTTCAACAAGAAAATTACCAACTGATTTTTAAAAATTAATACCGTTGTAAAGACGATTAAACCCCCTTTCTTCTGATATGCATATTTGTATACTTCGTGTTTAAAAAATTGAGAAAAACACTTAAAAGGAAAAAATACCAATTTTTTCTTATAAAACATATTTTAAACCAAACAATTACTAAAAGTAATACAATTGAATACTTTATTTAAATAAAACAGAAAATTGCCTTTAATTTTCAAAAATACATGTTATGTAAAAAGTCAAAAACCATGGTGTTTTTATAGTTTCATATGCCTTACACTTCTATTACATATACTTTTGCTTTATTTTTAACAGGGCTGTGGATAAACAAGAACGAATTAATGCTTAAAACATTAATAATTATTTGTTTTATTTATTTACGATATTCAATTGTATTACTAATTAGTAATTTTTCTGTAAATTTTTTTTTATAAGAAAAAAATGGTATTTTTTCCTTTTAAGTGTTTTTTCTCAAATTTTTATATACGAAGTGTACAAATATACATATTAGACGAAAGAGGGTTTAATCGCCTTAACAACGGTGACAATTTTTTAAAAATCGGTGAGTAATTTTTTTGTTTAAATTTTTTTTTTGATAAAAAAAGTTATTTTTTCCTATATCTTATTTTCTGGCCAATTTTCGTCGTATATTTTATTGATTTAGATGAGCTTCTTTGGCCTAGGTTGTGATTACTGCAAGTAAAACAATGTTTTTTCTTCACTGTTTGCCCTACGTTTCGCTAAACTCCTTAGCATCCTCAGGGGCCAATCTTTATTTTAAATTAACAAAGAAAAGAAGATACAAACAAAAACAATTAGGAACAAAAAAGATACTTTGAACTTGAAGAATACACTTGAATTGGTATGAAAAGTAACATTTGTATGTATGTGGGCATATGAATAACGACCGCTTAAAATCGATCTCAAATTTGTACTTTCGCTGTAGAATGTTATGTAGTTTGACTATTGTCAATGAAATCGAATGCTTTGTACTCCATGCGCTCCACGTTTTTCGTTTTCAATGTCATTAATTGTTTATAATGACTTTTGCTAAAATTTCAAAATCAAAAGTTATCAAAACAAATTCTGTGGGACTGAGAAATATTATTTTCTACTTTTTAGTCCATTTATAAAAGCGTTGTATTTTAAAAGGTTTTTTTTTTTTTTATTTTACTTATGACTCAGTCTCTTAAAAAAGTTGGTTTGTTCCAATACCCAGCCGAGTACTGTACGGTGTAATTGTACCGGTTTTCGAGATATTCGAAAAGTTGCAATTTGAAAAAAAACGGTTTCTCGATTTAGAAATTAAGAAAAACCCGGAATATACCGGTTTTCGTTTACATAGTGTTCCTACAGTGAAAATGCTTATATGGTATGAAGTCATGAAAAAAATCTATATATAAATACGCCACAAGAAAATTTTGCAATCCCTTTTTTTGAAGGGAAGGCTCGATTTCAATGAAACATACACCGATTTAAAGGATACTTCCTCTAATCCAGAAATGTTTGACCCTATACATAGGGGGCGTGGCATCTGACGTATAGACTAAAATGTGAAAACCACTACATATATCTATAAACCCAATTATGCTAGGGAACTGAAACTTAGCACAGATGCATAGATTGTAAATACCATACTTACGGTGAAAAATGGTAGATAAAGGGAAAGGGGGCGTGGCACCGCCCATACAAACTGAAATTCTCATATTGCTTTTCTCTGGAACCACTTATACTAACGTCCTGACATTGGACACAGCAACATATATTGTCAATACTATACTTACGTTGAAAAGTGATAGATTTTGGAAAAGACGGCGGGGCACCGCCCATACCAACTGAAATTCTTACATCGCTTATCTCTGGAACAGCTTATGCTGACATCCTGAAATTTGACACAGCAACATATGTTATCAATACCGTGCTTACGGCGAAAACTGGTAGATTTTGGAAAAGGGGGGCATGGCACCGCCCATACAAACTGAAATTCTCATATCGCTTATCTCTGGAACCGCTTATGCTAACGTCCCGAAATTTGGCACACCAGCATATGTTTTCACTACCGTACTTTCGGCGAAGAGTGGTAGATTTTGGAAACGGGGGTGTGGCACCGCCCATACAAACTGAAGTTCTCATATCGCTTATATCTGGAACCGCTTATGCTGACGTCCTGAAATTTTACACAGCAACACCTGTTGTCAATACCGTACTACGGCGAAAAGTGGTAGATTTTAGAAAAGGGGGTGGTAGATAACGGGAAAGGGGGGCGTGGCACCGCCCATACAAACTGAAATTCTCATATCGCTTATCCCTGGAACCGCCTATGCAAACGTCTTGAAATTTCACACAGCAACATATGTTGTCAATACCGTACTACGGCGAAAAGTGGTAGATTTTAGAAAAGGGGGGTGGGGCACCGCACATACAAACTGAAATTCTCATATCGGTTATCTCTGGAACCACTTATTATAAGGTAATGGAATTTTATACACCTACATTTATGCACATATGAAATCGCAAGAATCATTCAATTGGGAACCATTTGCTCCCAGATTTTAAAATCGCATTGAATGATTCTTGTTTTGTGCAAAAGTTTTTAGAAGGATCAGTCTGTTTGTCTTCCGATAGGTGGCGCAGGGATTGAGAGCTATCCTAAAAAATCATATTTATGATCAGATTTGTTTCACTTTTAGAATACATATTAGTAACATAAAATTTGGTATAACTTGGTAGCCCAATCGTGTGATGAAAAAAATATTGTGCTCTGGCCCAGTCTTGATAAAAGCCCGCGTGAAACCGCCGTTAGAGGAGGAAATATTATCTTTTGTTGTAAATCTTCACGATACTTTCTCAACCGTTAACGATTCTGATGAAGAAAAGAAAGAGTTTATGCAGACGTGGGTAATTTAGTTGTTAACCTCCAAGTGGCTCTCAGACAAATATAATGAAAAAAACTTATTTACAGTCTGAATTGGTATATGTTTGACATATTGGTCAGTGATGAACATCTCATCTATACATACAAATACATGTGCATATTTTTTATGAATAAAAATCGAGGTTCCATTTTCGGTCTATTTTCAAAAGCTACTGAAGAAATTTGGAGGAGACTTGGTAGATCTCCTGTAAATTCGCTATACTTCAAAATTGTATTTCGCAGAAATGAGTTAGTATTGGTGACAGGTAAAAGCGTATGAAAAAAGAAGACTGGGCGATACTAGTTACAATAAAACTACATATTAACAGTAAAGATAGCTTTCATTTAGAAATTACTAAAGTAATATAAGTTCAAAGTTCCTTTAAATCAAAAGTAAAACAAATAACAAGTGATTTTTAGCAAAAAAAAAACAGACTTCAATTCTCATATATATATGGAGTGCAATGGGGTATAGTCATTGCGCTGGGTATGCAGTTACAGGTGCACGGCTATACTCAATCACGACTCTTGCGTCCTCGTTCGCGCACTCTGGGCAACGTGAGCAACCCATGTGCGAGATGCGGTAACCAATCCGAGTGGAGCCTTGGGTCACGCCACAAAGAGAGGGAGCTTCGGTGGGGCCACTCTGACTTATTCAGTTTAAGGGCTCACTGAAGTCTGCAGCGTCTGTTCACCAGTAGGTGCGGCTGCAAGCGGGTGTCTGCTTGGAGCAAGCGGCTCGCTATATAAACGTGTATTTGGTTGCGAAACCACCCCCGTCCCAGCAATGGGTTGTGCGCTGGGCTTGGGACCCGCCACGTAAAAACCACTTCCAGTGAAGAAGCAAGGCAAAGCCTCGGATGAGACCCCCCCCTTATGATGACGACCACGGCAAACGTTTAAAGGACTACGATTTGAGGGCATGCACCTGGAATGTCCGGACCCTTAATGGGGAAGGTGCCTCTGCCCGGCTGGTTGATGTCCTCGTAAGGACAAAAGCTGACATCACCGCCATCCAAGAAATGCGTTGGACGGGGCAAGGCAAACAATGTCTGGGGCCTTGCGACGTCTACTTCAGCTGCCATGTAAAGGAGCGCAAATTCGGAGTTGGATTTGTGGTGGGAGAGAGACTCCGTCGCCGAGTACTGTCGTTCACCTCGACAGCCACAATCCGCATCAAAGCGAGATTCTTCAACATCTCGCTCATCTGCGCCCATGCCCCGACGGAAGAGAAGGATGAGGCATCCAAGGATCTCTTCTATGAGCGCTTGGAGCGCACGTACGAGCGCTGCCCCCGTCATGATATCAAAATCGTGCTTGGCGACTTCAATGCCAGGGTGGGCAAAGAAGGGATCTTTGGAACCACCGTCGGAAAATTCAACCTCCACGACGAAACGTCCGACAACGGATTGAGCCTGATCGACTTCGCCGGGGCCCGAAACATGGTAGTATGCAGTACTAGGTTCAAGCATAAAAAGATCCATCAAGCTACCTGGCTGTCTCCGAATCGAAAAAAACGAGAAACCAAATCGATCATGTTGTGATAGACGGAAGGCACGCTTCCAGTGTTTTAGACGTACGCACACTCCGAGGCCCAAACATCGACTCAGCCCACTATCTTGTTGCAGCCAAGATGCGCACCCGCCTCTGTACAGCAAAAAATGTGCGCCCAAATATGCAAGGAAAGCTTAACGTCGAAAAGCTGCAATCACAACAGACAGCCAGCGCTTTCGCTACTCGACTCTCACACCTGCTCTCAGAGAGCACTCTTCAACAAACCGACATATGCGAGCAGTGCAACCACATTTCCCGCACATTAAGTACCGCCGCCGAAGAAGTAGTCGGATTTCAGCGAGCCCGAAAGAACAACTGGTACGATGAGGAGTGTCAGGAAGCTGCAGAGAAAAAAGATGCCGCCTACAGGGCCACGCTGCGATCGGGCGCAACGCGCGCTATGTGGGACCGCTATAGGGATCTGAAGAGGGAAGCGAGACGTATTTGCCGCAACAAGGAGAGAGAGGCAGAAATACGTGAGTGCGAAGAGCTTGAAATGCTGGCCGACAGGAGGAATGCCCGAAAATTTTACCAGAGAGTTAGGCGACTTACGGAGGTTTTAAAGACCGGGGCGCACTCCTGTAAGAACAATAATGGCGACCTGGTAACTGATGTCCAGAGCGTACTTAAATTATGGAGGGAACAATTTTCCGCCCTACTAAATGGTAGCAGCACGGAAAGTTGTGGAGAAGAAGAACCCGAGCCCGCAGTTGATGATGACGGAGTCGACGTTCCACCGCCTGACTATGACGAGGTACGTATAGCAATAACGCGGCTGAAAAAACAACAAAGCCGCTGGAGCTGACAGCCTGCCAGCTGAGCTATTCAAGTACGGCGGCGAGGAGTTGATAAGGTGCATGCATCAACTCTTGTGCAGAATATGGTCAGATGAACGCATGCCCGACGACTGGAATTTAAGTGTGCTCTGCCCAATCCACAAGAAAGGTGACCCCGCCATTCGCGCCAACTACCGCGGGATCAGCCTTCTAAGCATAGGTTACAAGGTCTTATCGAGCGTATTGTGCGAAAGACTGAAGCCCACCGTCAATGAACTGATTGGGCCTTATCAGTGTGGCTTTAGACCTGGCAAATCCACCATGGACCAGGTATTCACAATACGTCAAATTTTGGAAAAGACCCGCGAGAAAAGGATCGACACTCACCACCTATTTGTCGACTTTAAAGCCGCTTTTGACTGCACTAAAAGGAGTTGCCTATACGCCGCTATGTCTGAATTTGGCATCCCCTCAAAACTCATACGGCTGTGTAAAATGACGTTGAGCAATACCACCAGCTCCGTCAGAATTGGAAAAGACCTCTCCGAGCCGTTCGCCACAAAACGGGGTTTCAGACAGGGCGACTCCCTTTCATGTGACTTCTTTAATCTGATGTTGGAGAAGATAATAAGAGCTGCAGAACTGAACCGCTCAGGAACAATTTACTACAAGAGCGTGCAATTGCTGGCTTATGCTGATGACATCGACATCATCGGTAACAAAAACCGCGAAGTCTGTTCTGCATTTTCCAAGTTGGATAGGGAAGCAAAGCGCATGGGTCTGGTGGTAAACGAGGACAAGACGAAGTATCTCCTGTCATCAAACAAACAGTCAGCACATTTGCGCCTTGGCACCCACGTCACTGTTGACAGTTACAATTTCGAGAAAGTAGAGAATTTCGTTTACTTGCGAACCAGCATTAACACCGATAATAATGTCAGCATTGAAATCCAACGTAGAATCACTCTTGCCAACAAGTGCTACTTTGGACTGAGTAGGCAATTCAGGAGTAAAGTCCTCTCTCGACGGACGAAAACCACGCTCTATAAGTCACTCATCATGCCCGTGCTGGTATATGGCGCAGAAGCATGGACAATGACAACATCCGATGAGGCGGCTCTTGGAGTGTTTGAGAGAAAGATTTTGCGGAAGATTTTCGGTCCTTTACGCGTTGGCGACGGCGAGTACCGCAGACGATGGAACGATGAGCTGTATGAGCTTTACAACGATATAGACATAGTGCAGCGAATTAAAATACAGCGGCTCCGCTGGCTTGGTCAGGTCGTTCGAATGGGCACCGACGCTCCAGCTCTGAAAGTATTCAACTCGGAACCCGCTGGTGGTAGCAGAGGAAGAGGGAGGCCCCCACTGCGATGGAAAGATCAGGTGGAGAAGGACTTGGCTTCACTTGGCGTTTCCAATT
>NW_023458557.1:53468913-53480806 GCF_013731165.1 Rhagoletis pomonella
AAATAACCGCTATTGTAATCGATAAAATAATCAATATAATAATCGATATTGTTATCGATACAATAATGGATATTTTTATCGGTATAATAATCGATTAAATAATTGATTTTGTTATCGATTTAGTAATATATATTGTTGTCGATATGTACAATAATCGATACTGATGATTGTTATATTTATCGATCGATTTTGCAATCGTTGTATTTTTCTATATGTTTATGGATATTGTTATCGGTATTTTTATCGACACAGTTATCAACAGGGTTATCGATATAATAATCGGAACATGGAATGTGATCACCAGGGAACGGATTTTTAGGACCTAAAAACCTATAAAAAAGGCAAAATGAAATATTGAAATAGGCTGGAAAAGGCAAAATAAAATAGCGAAAAAGGCAGGAAAAGGCACTAGGTATTGCAAAAAAGGCAAAAATGTCAAAAACATTTACTCATATTTACAGAAATCCTTTTCCAAAAAAGGCCAACAAAGTAAAATGAGGAACAATTCTGCCACACTGTAAAAGCTTGTGTTTTGAATTGCTTCCAGATTTTTCGTTATTACACAGTTCTTGCACAAAATATTTGAACAAGTACAGTTATTCAGGCATTTCCGTAAAATCACTTCTAAGTGCAAATGACTCAAGTTCACTTTGAATCCAAATTTTAGTGTTCTGTATTTCTCGTGTTTCAAGTCAAATAAATTATTTTTTTTCGTTTTCAACATCTCTTTCATTCTGTAAATGAAGCAGTAAAAATCTCGGGATCCCGGAGCTGTAATCCCGGGATTTCGGGACATGGAAAAGTGTCCGGAATCCCGGAATCCCGGGATTCTGGATCCCGGGATTGAATGCCCTAGTTGTGATGTATCCAAATATGAGTTTGAAATTCAACTAGAATTAATACTACTGCAAAGTGAAATGGATATTTTTAATGGAGCCGACATTATTGAGTTCTGGAAAAATTTAGACAACTCACTTTACCCTCAACTCAAAGAAATTTCTTTCCAGCTTGTATCCTTTTTTCCTTCAAGTTACTTTTGTGAGCAAATTTTCTCTGATTTAAAATTTGTCTGCTCTAAGCAAAGAAACAGATTAAATGTAAGCCATTTAAGAAACATACTTTTAATAAGAAATTGCCCCAAAAGTATAGATATTAATAAATGCATTGGAACCGTATTTTAAGTTTTTGAAGTTTCTTATTCGCCTTTTATTTTGTAAAGCTAGTCTACAGTTCTCAAGAAAACCACATATTTCGTGTAAAATGGCGTCCAAGAACTTAAAAAAAATAAAAATGGTAAAGTACTTTTCCAACCAACAGAAATAATGAAAGAAGTTCTTTTGATTTCTGTTGACAGCAATATTCAAAGCTAAACGAATAGCCCAGTAAAATAAGACTTAGACGCTTAGATCACGGCCGGGAACGCGATAAACGTAGCGATGTACGGGATGCGCCGTAAAACTCATTTCCACACCTTCACCTGATTTAATTAAAAAACACGTTGCCCGTGGATTAGGCCTACTGGGGAAACCACGTTAAAAATCGCGCCGAAAAACTCTAGCTTAGCGGTGAAGTGGAAATAGTTTTACGGCGCATCCCGTACATCGCTACGTTTATCGCGTTCCCGGCCGTGATGTAAGCGTCGCACAGTGTGATTTTTCGTCAATCTAGCTGATATTAAATCACGGATTAAATATATGATTTATTTTACTATCTTTACTTATCAATTAGTACTCTAGCAGTATAAATATATTATTTACACACAACTTTGTGCATAATTTTTTTGGTTGTAACCTTTTTATTTGATTTTTATTAAGCTAATTTTTTATATTCACATATTTTCAAGGCTACAATTCAATTTTATTTAACATTTCATAAATATTTAAAAAGGTAAACCAGTTTTTAGTACATCGAAAAAAACTGATTAAAGTAAAATAACATAAATGAATTAATAATAGAAATATATACTGCAAACTTCCAGATAAATCTAGTCACTGAAACTAGAGTTAGACTCTTCATCTAGGTCTGATATGTCAGAACCTAGCTCAAAATTTACTTCTGGGTTGGACAACAGTTTTAGTACTTCTTTATTTAATGTGTCTTTTTTCTTAAAAATGTTTGGTTTATTTTTCGATATTGAGGATATTAAGGGATCAGATGACAAAAGTAATATATTAAACAAGTCTTCCATAGTCTTACTACGCGACATCTTTCTGGTGCTATCTTGTCTATATCTCTTAAAATCCTTATTTCTACTCTCCAATGCTTCCTCTGATAACATTCCTATTGGAAGTTCTGCATTTTTAATTATGTCTGCTCCATGCATGATACAAAAATAGAAGGTAGTTTCATTTATTGACATTCGTTGTTGTTGCCGACAACTTGACTTTTAATAAGTTTATGACATTTCATTAAAACCATGCTACCAGATTCACTAGCAGAAAAATTTTTGTTTCTTGAAAAAGTAAAAAAAAAAATTTAAGTTTGTGAAGTTGGATGAAAACATTAAAAAGTCTTGCGCGTTTTCAAACTGAACGAATTTGATACACCTGTGCAAACGTTCGAAAATAAAGTTTTTTGGATAGAGGATAGAGTACGTAATACGATTTAATGCAGTTTGATGACAAATTGCTGACACAAAATATTTTTAAACCTCTAACCGATGTACCGTTATCCGTGGAAGAGGGTGGAGATCGAGTTAAAATGATGTCATGCAACTTGTAACAGTACCAATTTTGGATTCTCGGAATTTTCTGTTAAGGTGTGGCGCTGCTCAAAAATATATATGCATAAATATAAGCAAGAAACCAGGTATTTGTGACAAGAATTATCCACATAAGATGAAAACTACTGCAGTTTCATTTTAGAAAGTTTTTGTTTTTAGAAAATGGCATAAGTAAGACAGTTTGGTTACGGTTCGGATATTTGTACCGGGGATGTTGGGAATATTCGCATTCGCATTCGCAATAATCAATGCGGAGCTTTTGCGAATACGAATGTTGTGCAAGTGCACCGATAAAACGTATATATGGCAAACAAAATGACAAATTGTAGCCAATATTTTTGCCTGTGGTCGTGGGAGTATTTGTGTAACAAAACTGTTCATATTTATCAACTTAGGGCGTGTGTGAATCGGTAACAAAGTTTGCGGCAAGTAAATTTTTGGCAACTATGAGGTGAATAAAATTTCAGTAGCTCATGAGGCTAGTGAAATTTTTGACAAATGCATAGAAGATTTTGACAATCGCAAAGATTGTTGCTGTGTGTAATTTTTCGTAAAACAAAAGCTTAAATTGATGAAATGCTATCAGTGATGGTAGATGTTTTCTTAAACTATTAATTTCACTTCAATTTGTAATACTTTATTCCGACTAAATCTGCGGTTATCAAAAATTTACTGCTGTCAAAAAAGATTTAATTTCACACAACAGATTGGCAAAACTGTCTCACCATAGTAAAAATATTATTCAACAGCTTTCCCCATAGAACTTTGTTACCGATTCACACACGCCCTTAGACAAAAATGTATTTAAACTTATTATTTCTTCAGCTATATAACTGAGCAATCAATGGGCAGTCATGCAAGTTCCAACTTCTACTTGACCTTTGACGTACGTAAAAGGGAACCTAGCCTTTTTAACAATATTTTTTGTTTTCTCTTCTTTCGATGGTTTCTCTCTTTAATATTATTTTTTTTAACCAATTTTAAAAAAACTACTAGACACAAAAAAAGAAGCTGTGCACTGTAATTCTTAACCAAATTTTCGTGATTTGCTTTTGACGTTACATATATTCGTTTCAATAATTTCAAATGGGGCTCCTTGGGGAATTTATTTTTTGCAAAAAATTAAAGAACAGTAATTTTGTTTACTTGACGGGCAATATTTTTTCGGATGGATATATATTGTCCCTTCTTTGCTATTTAAAGTCAAAGAGTAAGCTCCTTCAATAGGGATTTCCAGCAGAAATGATCAACGTCTGGCTATAAAGAGGAGCGATGCTCAAATAATTAAAAGACTATAGGTCTGACCTTTAATAAGATAAGAATTACGTAAGTATCTGAGATTCAAATGTTTTTAAAAAACGGGGTGCTTTCTTAAAAAATAACAGTGTTCTTATCCGATTCCGCTGACAGCCACGACTTTGAAAACAGAATTTTGTTCAAAATTTTCATTCCAGGAAAACAATAATTTATTTTCCATATCCACCTATTAGGCACGGATTGTTCAAACCAGTCGCAGAAGAAAGTATTAAAAATTAAGTACAAAAATTAAAATCGAAAAACGCTGATGAAGTTACAGATTCCCCAAATTCTGAAACAGCCAAAGGAATGATAATGGAGAACTATTTTTAAAAATCTTTAGAAAAACCTGACACATCTGGTTTGGCTTTGTAAGCGCTGTTTAAACAACGATCTCGCCATTATGCTAGATTCTAATTGTTTCTTAAAAATACTTGAGATCCGCATTCGCGGTTGTTAGCTTTTAGATATTCGCATACGCATTCGCATCCGCGGATGTCTAAAATTCCACATTCGCATCATCCCTAATTTGTACAATGATATTGGGTTATCGTGTTCAAACCCGTGACCCGAATCAAAAAATTTTAACATATACGTCTAGCCAAAGGACTAAGCTTTAAGTTAGAACAAAGGTTTCGGTTTAAAATATGCACTTTTTTTTGTAAATTTGGAGGTAAATTTTGCCCAAATATACTGTGGATGGCGTAACCAGAGTTGGACTGATGAGGTTATTTTCACTAGCGCGGCCGAAGGCTACCAAAATGGAAAAGAGTACTCACTGCTGATGGCCTAACACGAGTTTAATTTTACTTTGCGAAAATGCTAATTTTATCCCATTTTGAAATGGGCCCCGAGTGTCTGTAGAAGGGGCAGGGAGGCGAAGGGTGAATTATCTTAAAGTTTATACTGTTCTCTTTCTAGTAAGTTTTTGGTGACACGCACCTTCCGTTTCCGCTCTCCACCAAAAAATCATTTTACAAATAACCGAACATTTCCGACGCACAACATTAAACCCTCTGATGTATTGTTTCATTGATATCAATGTGCCTCATAATTTTGTACAATTTATGAAACTTCAAAAACTTATTTTTTGTCAAAAATTTTGAAATGAAACTACCTTCTTTTTGTATCATGGCTCCATGTATTAAAATTTTGTGGATGCTGGAGGGCATGTAGTACCCTGGGTACAAGTCCACAAACATTTTTGCGGTTGAAAACGCATGCTTTCGAAATGCTTCTGAATTGACGGAGAATCCGCATGACATACTTAGTTTGGAGTATGATAGCAAACCGTTCAACTAAATTTTCATCAATTTCTGTTATTCCTGAAACAATCGAAGGACTCTGAAAAAAGCGTCTGGCTGTATTGCCGTCATTGGTCGTCCCAAACCCTTGTTTTGGAAGATCTATTAATAATCCCATTTCTGCTTTAAATCTTTGTATAATCAAACTTTTTCTTTCTTTCACAATATTTTTTTGATTTTCATCCCGAATCTGCCATTTGCATACGCTAAGCTTGTAGAATATTATTAATTAATTAATCCCAACGGCTTTTTACCCTCCATTCCCGCCCAACCGACACGAGGGGCGCAGTCCGCATGACGTACGGAAACTTTTTTTTTTTTTTTTTTTAGTTTTTTCGTGCCGAGTAGTGGAAACAGGAGTTTGTTAAGTGTCGAGATCTAAAACTATTCAGCTACAGAATCAAATTCATCAGCTGATTGGATATGCTAAAGATAGTATTTCAATTATTGAGAGTGGAAATAATAGTTTTCTTTATAGTAAAAATCGAGTCCGATACGTCAAACGTGCTGGAATGACAGTTAAAATCTTGACATAAACCACGGAATGATTCGTTTAGTTCAAAATTAGTTTTGCATGGCTTTAAAAATAGAGGTCGAAAGTGTCTTGACACTCGAGAAGGAACATTAAAATTTACCTCAGCCAGGAGGGCCGGGCTATTAATCAAGCCTGTCATTAATTTTACGATAAATATTATACCCAGCATTTCTCTACGACTTGCGAGTGTAGGCAAATTTATGAGTTTTAGACGACTTGTGTAAGGGGGGAGATTGTAATCTGAATCCCAGTAAAAATTACGCAATGCAAAAAGCAAGAATTGTTTTTGAATTGATTCAATCCTTTCTGAATGAACTTGGTAGCGGGGATTCCAAACAATAGATCCGTATTCTAGTATAGGTCTAACTAAACTGGTAAAAAGAGCTTTTGTAACATAAGGATCTTTGAACTCTTTTGACCATCGCCTTACAAATGCAAAAACGCCTTTGGCTTTATTGACTGTAACATTAATATGATGGTTGAAATTGAGTTTGGAATCCATTGTGATACCAAGATCGACAAAATTGGATACCTGCTCCAGATTATAATTTGATATTGAATAAACAGCTGGTTGAACAGCCCTCCGAGAGAAACACATAACTTTACATTTTTGAAGGTTTAGTGGCATATAGTTTGTATTACACCAACTAACCACGTTGTTCAGATCCGCTTGTAACAAAGACCTTTCTTCGATAGAGG
This sequence comes from Rhagoletis pomonella, assembly GCF_013731165.1. Classification (NCBI taxonomy): domain Eukaryota; kingdom Metazoa; phylum Arthropoda; class Insecta; order Diptera; family Tephritidae; genus Rhagoletis; species Rhagoletis pomonella. The sequence continues at coordinate 53,475,470 of NW_023458557.1, forward strand.
ACAATGTTTTAAAAAGTTTCACATCATCGGCATACATTAAAATTTTTGAATGTTTTATTATAGAAGAAATATCATTAATGAATATCAGGAACAGAATCGGACCAAGGTGGCTTCCCTGAGGAACTCCTAAGATGAGATCCATTGAAGGAGACTGGGCTGAAAGCCGATTAGGTCGAGTTTACGGATGAGTAACGAGTGACATACTTTGTCAAAAGCTTTATTGAAATCGGTGTAAATTACGTCGGTATGAGCATTTTCTCTAAAACCGTTTGAGACATGAGTTGTAAACTCCAATAAATTAGTAATAGTAGATTTTCCTTTAGAAAACCCGTGTTGAGATTGTGTAATTGAAGAAGATATAGAATATGTCAGCTGGTTAACAATAATTGCTTCGAATAATTTGGGGATAGCGGAGAGTTTCGCTATGCCTCGATAGTTTTCTATAGACGACCTGCTGCCGTTTTTGTGAAGTGGTATTATGAAAGACTCCTTCCAGGCTGACGGAAAAACGCCATGTTTAAGTGACAAATTGAATAGAGTTGTTAAAGGCTCGCAGATGTTCTCAGCGCAGTTTTTAAGAAAACAGGTCGGAATATGATCAGGTCCAGGCCTAAATGACGCTTTTAAGGTTTTTAAAGAGTGTAAAACTTCATCGGAAGATATTACTGGAATATAAGCAGAGTTGATTGGACAAAGCTCGTACGGATAGTCTCCACTTATAGGGAAGTCTACAGAATAATTGGACCTAAAGAACCGAGCAAACATGTTGGCAATGAGTTGGCTGTCGCTAGATACAGTGTTGCGATAATGCATAGCGGACGGAAAACCATGTGCCTTACGCTTTGAATTTACGAAACCAAATGATTTAGGATTGTTAATTAAATTCTTCTTAATTTTACATAAATATGAATTATAACATTTCTTATTTAATGCAAAGTAGCTATGCCGCAAAACTGAGTACCTTAGGTAATCACTGTGTAAGCCCGTTCTTTTATACAGTTTAAAAGAGTGCGACTTTTTATTTTTCAATTTTTTAAGCTCTTTAGTGAACCATAATTGTATTGGTTCTTCATGAACAATATTACGTATTGGCACATACTTTCGAATCAAATTGAAAACAGTATCATTAAAGTGCTCAACGCTACGCTCCACGTCATCTCTATATATTGGCCAAGATAACTTTGAAAGTTCTTTGTTAATTTTCCTGAAATTTGCTTTCGCAAAAACATATCTAGTACTTGAACTTGACTTATTATTATGTATTTCATTTATGGTTTCGTAGTTTAACTCAAGAGCAGGATGGTATGCATCTTCCGGCAAAACTAGGGGATCACACCGATTAATAGAGGCCTTCGGAACATCATCAACGTAAACGAGATCCAAGACCTTTCCAAACTTATTTGGACATATATTTATTTGTTTGAGGCATAGTTCAGCCATTTCCTCCAGAAATACATTGTAACTATCTCTAGATGAAACTGGTACAACATCGGTGTCAATAATGTTCCATGAAATATGTGGCAGATTTAAATCGCCCAAAACAATCATAGAATCGGATGCCGTAAGCATTGCATTTACGGTCTCAAGTAAAGAAACTAGCTGCATATATACCGATACGGCAGAATGAGGAGGGATGTAGCAAAGAGCTAAATAAATATAAGTCTTTCCAGCCTGTACACGTATACATTTAAATTCGGTATATTCAATGACAGGAAGACTAACTTCCTCGGATGGTATCGATGAATGCACCGCAAAAAGAACACCACCGCCGATTCTGCACACGCGGTCACTCCTGTATATTTGATATTCATTTGGAAGAATTTCGGAATTAAAAATATGAGGTTTGAGCCATGTTTCGGTCAAGGAAATAATATTATAATTGCAGTCAAAACCTTTTAAATATAAGTCAGTTAATTTGGTATTCAAACCTCTAACGTTTTGATAGTAAATACTTAAATTAGACTTGCGAGTTAGTTTTTTGAATCAGAATTAAGATTAGAAATTTTAGCTACGTTATTATTACTTTTATTAGGTTTATACTCAAACTCGCGAATAAACGCCCCGGTCGGCCAAAATGAACTATTTAGTAGTGAATCAAAATCTTCGGAAGCTACATCAATTTTAAAAGATGAAATATCGCGATCGTATTTAAAATTAAATTTACGAATAAATACATCTTTAGTTCTAATTTTAGTCGATATGTATGACTTTATATCATCCGAAGAAGTATCTTTAGCAAATCTAGAGACAAAGATTGATCTTCTCGGAGAAATTACAACCAGCTTTTTGGTAATGATGTCTGATGTGCGGGGCTCCGAATTATTCGGAGGAACTAAGTTAGACAGTGGAGCTTGAGATGTTGATGGTAACACTGTTAAATCAACGGTTTGACTATTTTTTGAAGTAGACCTAGTGGATATGGCTTTAGAAATCGGAGGCTCCAATGCCTGAGGGCATGGAGAAGATAAATTAATAAGTTCTAAGGACTGGGATGGAGGATTTTTTTTACTAGAATCCGTGGCTGTTGTCTTTTTAGGTGGACTAATAACATGCCCACCTTTATTTTCACGGCTATCTTCAGAGTGTGGAGGGTCGTCGAGACAAGTGAAAGATCTAAACATTTTTTCGTAATGCTTAAATTTCTCAACAAGCGCCGACAGATCCTTCCCGATCTCAGAAAAACCATTTCTGGACTGCCTGAAGAATTTAAATAAATCAACTTCGGTTGATCTACATTTTTGACAAGACCAACGAAGACCCTTACCCTCGTTAATAGCGTCTAATACTCTACCGCTCAAACCAGCACATTTTATATGGGCAATCCCATCGCAGAGCCAGCATGGCACATAGGAGTCGCTTTTAACGTGGCAATTGGTGTAAATACACGACATGTTTAAAATTATATTTATTTTTAGGTTTTAGAAGCAAAAAAGCAAAAACGGTTTTGAAAACGATGTATTAATCAGTGAACCAATCAGCTGGTAAATATCAGTTAGCGAACAGTTTTAAATGCACTGTATATTAGACACCTAATAAACACAACGCAAACAGCTGTGACAAAGATGAAACAGCAGAAATGACAAAAAGACAAAAAGAGCAAAATCAATGTGCACAAACAAAAACAATTGTACAACAACAATATATTATATGAAACAAAATACTCGGCACATGCAATTAAGAATATCAAGTTAAATTAATCAAATCTACGGGAAATTTTGATGTTTTACTTATCTTTAAATTGTGCACCAGAAGTTTATTAACACTTTTTTTAATTTTTTACTTTAATAAGCGTAAACAGCTTTATCAAACACAAAATTTAAACAGATCACAGAAAAACACAGCTTCACAGCTTGACGTTTGCGTATATATGTAGTAAAGTTTCAAACGAACGAATCCAGGCGTGGAGAGTTGATTATCCAAAATGTAGATGATTTTCGTTAATATCTCTCACTAAGACTCGATCAATATCATTCATAGACTTCTGGGTTGCTCCACAGATTCCACACGTTTGCGTTGATGATTCGGTAATTACACTAAACATTTTTCCGTCTATCATAGTAAGTTGAAAATTAAGAAAAATTTCTTTTTCTTTATTTCCGATGAAAACTGTTGTTGGCTTAATAGATTTAATTTGGTGTTCGACGTATTTTAATTCTTGTTTAGAAAGTTCGCAGGTTTCTTTTTGGAAGGAAATTTGTATAGGTCTATAAAAACGCGTTGACGATGGTCGGGGATTATTCCACAAAATTTTACCTTCTGTTTGAAGCCTTAAGGGTACTAATCATACTGCGAATAAATGCTGATCACTTTCTATACGTCCTTCTTCACCGGTTAGTTTTTGTTGATATCTTGAATGTCCTGCACTCCCATCGCAACCCCATCTATATACGCTAACATAAATTTTGTCTCCGTTCGTTTAGCGATTCTACCAAACCGATTTCAAAACCAAGAACACCGTTGGAAAGGCATTTTTCCGTAGATGAGCAAAGTTTTTATGGTTTCGCAATTGGTTGAAAATTACGGCCAAAACCGTCGTTTAAACATTTCGTATTTGTGTATAGATGTTGCTGCAACATGTTCAATTTAACATGTTTCTCATGTTGTTCCACTTCACATTTGAAATTAGGCTTTGAAATAAAGATAAATATGAAGATGAAGAAATAAATGATAACGATGAAGTAAAAAAAAGAAGGCAAAAGTGAAGATAAAGACAAAAATGGAGACAATGACAGATACATAAGAACTAGGGTAACTGAAAGGGTAAGAACATTTCTTGAATTTATGAAGTGAAACTTCTTTAGCGGCAGTTGGTTGGTTGGGAGTAAATTGTCAAATTCAAAGGGTATAATGCACATGGAAATGGTTCTCAGCGGTTTAGCGGTTTGAGAATAAAAACAAATACAAAGATGCCTAGAGGTACAGGCAAAAACGAAGATCAAAGTAAATTTAAACATTTTAAGGTAAAGGAGAAGAGGAATATGCAAAAATAAAGATGAATATGAAGAAAAGGATGAGGATGAAGATCGATATTGTTATCGATATAAAACTCGATATTTTTATCGACATAATAATCGATATTGCTATCGATAAAATAATCGATGTTGTTATCGATACTGTTATTGATGAAATAACCGCTATTGTAATCGATAAAATAATCAATATAATAATCGATATTGTTATCGATACAATAATGGATATTTTTATCGGTATAATAATCGATTAAATAATTGATTTTGTTATCGATTTAGTAATATATATTGTTGTCGATATGTACAATAATCGATACTGATGATTGTTATATTTATCGATCGATTTTGCAATCGTTGTATTTTTCTATATGTTTATGGATATTGTTATCGGTATTTTTATCGACACAGTTATCAACAGGGTTATCGATATAATAATCGGAACATGGAATGTGATCACCAGGGAACGGATTTTTAGGACCTAAAAACCTATAAAAAAGGCAAAATGAAATATTGAAATAGGCTGGAAAAGGCAAAATAAAATAGCGAAAAAGGCAGGAAAAGGCACTAGGTATTGCAAAAAAGGCAAAAATGTCAAAAACATTTACTCATATTTACAGAAATCCTTTTCCAAAAAAGGCCAACAAAGTAAAATGAGGAACAATTCTGCCACACTGTAAAAGCTTGTGTTTTGAATTGCTTCCAGATTTTTCGTTATTACACAGTTCTTGCACAAAATATTTGAACAAGTACAGTTATTCAGGCATTTCCGTAAAATCACTTCTAAGTGCAAATGACTCAAGTTCACTTTGAATCCAAATTTTAGTGTTCTGTATTTCTCGTGTTTCAAGTCAAATAAATTATTTTTTTT
>NW_023458557.1:53480906-53481620 GCF_013731165.1 Rhagoletis pomonella
GAAAGATCAGGTGGAGAAGGACTTGGCTTCACTTGGCGTTTCCAATTAGCGTCAGTTGGCACAGAGGAGAAACGACTGGCGTGCTTTGCTGAACTCGGCCAAAATCGCTTAGGCGGTTACAGCGCCTAAATAATATCCAAAAGAACCTGTGGAAACCTGTTTAGAAAAACCGATTCAATCGCCATAATATACATGTATGTATGTACATAACATTACTAATACATATTTTGAAAGCCGTTTTTTTGTGTTCGCAAAGCTCGAGAACGGATGAACTGATTTTTTGACATTTCGGAGACCAGCCGGTTACAGGCTAAACAAATTTTCTAAATATAAAGGGGGCGTGGCACCTCCCATACAAACCGAATTTTCCATAGTGTAGGTCTCGGGAAGTGTTCATGGTAGAGTTGTGGATCTTGGTATGGAGATACTATATATATGCAATCAATCGCATACTCTTGAGAAAAATTGGGGCTATTGTACAAGGGGCGTGGTACCTCCCATACAATACGAATTTGTCATACTGCCTATCTCTAGAAATGTTCATGGTAAAGTACTGGAACTTGGTACGAAAATATATAAAATCAGTCGCATACTCTTGGAGAAAACTAGGAGCTACTGGAAAAGGGCGCAAGGCACCTCCCATACAAACCGAATTTTTCATACTGCATATCTCTGGAAGTGTTCATGGTAGAATACTGGAACTTGGTATTGCGG
>NW_023458557.1:53481630-53484758 GCF_013731165.1 Rhagoletis pomonella
ATTTATCGCTTTTATTACTTAAGCATTTTGTAAATTATTAGAACATTGAATGGGTGCTTAACCTATACAGGGTTTTAATCTAGTATTCACAGTTCAAAAAGGGCATCTTATGTTCAAAAAAGTAATTTTGCTGCCTTTTCTACCATGAGGCGATTTCATAGAGGCTCGTGTATAAGGCCGGCTGCACTGGACAATTGCTCACTTGGAAAAGCGGGTAGAGCGCTCAAATATTTGCGGGCCACATCTGTCAATTTGTCGTATTTTAGTTTAGTTTTCCACCAATCGAGTGAACTTTCACCGACATGAGCCCGTTTTTCTTTATGAGAGGCCTGCCTTAACGTTGTAATAAAATGCACGATGTAGAGAGCAAAGTCGGAGAGCATGTTGCGAATATTTGCATTGGCATTCGTTATGCGAATGAATTCGTATTCGAATGATTCGTATCATTTTACACATTCGCATTCGACATTCGCATTCGCATCAAATGATACGAATGTTTTGCGAATGCGAGTGTGTACATGGGCAGAGTGTCCACACTAATGTTGTTGAAATGCCTCTAAGTCTGTCCAACCAGGGTGCGGACGAATGCGAATGCAAATATTCCCAACATCCCTGATACACACATACATACATCAACACATTTACACATATACGGATTAGATGTTTGTTTCTGTTTGCTTGTGGGGTATACAAATATTCATATACCACAAATGTATGTATGTACATACTTACGTACGTTAGAATTTACACATATGGTATGAAGCTAAACATTCGCAGATATCAACTCCCTTACACATTGAAACTAAACAGTCAACAAAATCAAAAAAACAACAGCGCGGAATCAGCTCAGCAGCTCAGTAGAAACGCTAAACTCAAATGCCTGCAACAAACACCACCATCATCATATCGCTATTTTTCTGATTAACTGACCCCTGTATCTTCTCCTTCCCGATTCGCTTAAAATAATGGACAATTGTCGGTATACACATATATGGACTACGTGTAAAGGAGTATAGCGTTTATCGCGAATATGTTGAGTTCCTTCTAGGCCTTCAAGTTAGTTGGTTTGATAGTCTCGTTGGCATCGGTTGTTTAGTGTACGTTTTAGTGTTGTCTTCATCTCAAAAGTTAGTCGAGATCAGAATTTTCTAACAGTTTTAACTGGCATCTCCGCAAAGCCAAGTCAACAAAATTAGGGGCCTAAAAAGTTATTATGGCGGAAAAAAGTCTAATGAAGCGGCCACCGCAACCTTCAAATATCAGACCCAGTTTGGGGGTATATCATTACTATCACTCGGACTTTTACTATTCTATGCCGAATATAAGCAGTAAGTATAAGAAAAAATTTAGGCGGGATGTTTGTTTTCATTATGCTTAACCGAAAATACATATTTACAAACATATGTAACTGTATCTACTATATATTTGTGGAAGTATGTATGTACATATGTGCCAGGATTTAGCCTTAATTCGTGGAAATTTTATCAGCAATAACTACAAAACCATAAGTCACCTGAAATTAAAATTTGGTATGCAGACATATCTACGGTAGGTACTTATAGTAAAGTATATATGAGTTTTTGAAAGGGGCGTGAAATTTTGTATCAGCTACAACTTCGGAAGCCTAATTCACAAGAATATGAACTTCGTTATGAATACATATACATGGTAGCTTATAGTAAGGTTTGTATTAGGGATGTTGCGAATGTGGAATTTTAGACATCCGCGGATGCGAATGCGGATGTTTAAAAGCTAACATCCGCGGATGCGGATGCCAAGTATTTTTTAAAAATAATAATAAAAAGTTTTTAAAGGGTCGTAAATCAAACCACTAAATAACTACTCGCTCGAGGCGACAAACTTGAAAAACTTTAGACTTGACAAAATTGTAAATTCTTTTCGATTGACGCTGCACCAGTCGAAAGGACTTTCAGTTATATTTATTTATTTTCATACCTTTCATGAGCATGAAATGGTATTATAACTTTGGTCCGATGTTTGTAAGTACCAGAACAAAAAGAGATAGACCCATTAAAATTTATACTTATATGATCAGAACGTCGAGCTGAGTTGATTTATCCATGTCCGTCTGTCCGTCTGTCCGTCTGTTTGTATGCAAGCTAGTCTCTCAGTTTTCGAGATATACGGATCAAATTTGGTAGGTGGGTGTATTTTTATAATGTATTAATCATTTGTCGGAACCGGAAGAATCGGACCACTTTAACATATAGGTCCCATACAACTGATTGTTCAGACATGAAATTTTGCAGCACTTGCACCCATTATCAACAGAATGCTTACAAATTACAAAGATCGGGTAACTATAACCCATAGCTCCCATACAACTGATTGTTCAGATATAAAATTGTTCGTTATAACTCCTCCATTTATATAGCTGGGAACAGGAAATTCCGCACTGTTATCAATAATTATCAACAGAAAACTTACAGTGAAAATTGAAAAGATCGGATAACTATAACCTATAGCTCCCATACAACTGATTGTTCTGATATGAGATTTTTCGTTATAATTCATCCATTTATGTAGCTAGGACCATGAAATTTCGCGCTGTTTTCACTCATTATCAGCAGAAGACTTACAGTAAAAATAACGAAGATCGGGTCACTATAACCTGCAGCCCCCATACAACTGATTGTTCAGATATGAGGTCTTTTATCATATCTCCTCCATTTATGCAGCTAGGAACATGAAACTTCGCACCATTTTCACTCGTTATTAACAGAATACTTACAGTGAATATAACAAGGATCGGATGACTACAACATATATCTTCCATACATCTGATTGTTCAGATATGGGATTTTACTGTAAAACTCCTTTATTTGAACAGCTAAAACCGATAAATTTCGTAAGATATTTTATAAATAATAATACAAAGTCTACTGAGAAAATCGTCAAAATCTATGCTGTATAAGCTTTATCTCCTATAGCACTGATTGTTCAGATACCAGTTTTTGCGATATATCTCCTTTATGTAGGAAACTAAACCCAATAAATTGTGTTACCGGTTTACATACCGATCACATAGCAGTGAAAATCACTTAGATTGGTGCCATATAAAGTATATCTTCCATACCTCTGATTGTTTAGATGCGATTTTTTATATA
>NW_023458557.1:53484858-53491610 GCF_013731165.1 Rhagoletis pomonella
AGTATATCTTCCATACCTCTGATTGTTTAGATGCGATTTTTTATATACGTATGTAACTCCTCTATCGATGTATGCAGATGTATTCAAAATCAGTAATCTGTCAAACTAAAATTTGCAGATGTTCATGAAAGGTATGAAGCCTTCGGCATAGCCGAAGACAGCGCTGCTCTTACTTGTTTTTATTGCGGTGCAATAATTCCTTTTTGAGAATTGCATCGGGGCTGCATAAGTTGAATGTATCCTCCTCACTTTCATCTTCACAATCTAGCATCATGGCAAGATCGTTCAGCTTTCCCGTGCGGAACCTCATCCAGACTTCGAGCAGACGAACTTGGGGATATGAGTTTTTAAGTGAGTCCAAATGTTCTGAAATATTTTTCTTGCCTTCCCAAGTTAATCCCATATCAGAATTTAGTTTATTTTTTAAATCCTAGTCAAAAACTTTTTCGTAATACCAAGGTCTATCAAATGCATCGGATCTAAAGGACCTGTGTTATCATATTTAAATCAATTATTTCAAAATTAGTTTTTTTTTTTCTGAGCGGAATCCTATTTGGTGATGGTTCAAAAACTTTCTGAGGGTGAAATCTGCATCACTTATAAGTTCACCTACTTCAGTGGGATGCGCTAGGGTATTTTTAACTTTCTTTGCTTCTACTGTGCACTTCGAACATCCATTAGCTGATGTGTGATGCGGAATACCGCATGCAAATGCCTTAGCTGATGCATCAAATACTAAAGCTCTAATTTTCAAATTATATATTTTGCATCCTACTTCTGAACCGTTTTCTTTCAATAATTGAAATTGATTAACAAAATCGCTGAAGAACTCATTAACCTCATTAGGTTTTTGTTTTCCTTTATAAATACCAATTGGACAAACTGTAATATTCGGGACATTTAAAATTTTTAAAAGAATTGGCCAAAGCTGAGTTCTTGAGCTATAAAATAATGGCAAGCCATCTACATATATTGACATCAAATACAATTTCATCCTAGCCAAGAATAAAATTTGCAAGCTTTTGTATTTGATTTTTCAGACCGTAATGAACATATCCGCAGGGGAAACATGTTTTATTACAACTTTTTCGTTCTTTAAGTCAAGCAAGGCGGACGGACTAAGAGGAACGTCCAAATTTTCTTCTCTTAAAATTATTAGGAGTTCCCTCAAGCTCTTGTGATGGATTCTGTTCCTTATGTGCCACGTTCTCATCTTTTCACGAAAAGGGATTGCTCGTCATATAATTCTTTTTTTTTTAACAAGGCGTTTTAAATGCCTTTTGGAGCAATACATTTTTATATTTTTACTTAGCACAGAAAACACGATTTAGTTATATGTAATATATTTAACAATTTTCTCACTTTTATTTTTATGTATCACGAAATATTCCTGGAAGGCACAAGCATGATTCAATAATTAAAGGTTTGCTCATTAGTGACATTAGAGTTTTGACACTCTCTTAACTCCCTTACGAAATCTTTGCACACACACATGAACTCACACAAAGTGCCTTGCTAAGGGAGCCGAATTTCTCAAGAGGGAGCGATAAAACTGTTTTCTGAGCAAACCTTTTATTATTGAATCATGATTCATGAGGCAAAAGCACGTCAAATTTTCTTTACTTGAAAATTTTACTTACAGCAATGTTAACTTTACAAAAATTGATAAGAATACTTCGTAGCAGCTGTAAACGTGTATTGTAATGTCCATCTGAACGAAACTTATGATAACTATTTTTATTTTTGGAATTTAATAACAAGTAGGTACAATTAAGAATGCGTTTAAAATTGCTCAATTTGTAGGAAGGGGAAATGTGAAAGAAGAGCTAACAACACTGCTGCATCAAATTCAATCGAAAATGTCGCCAGAGCAAAAGGAATCCATTTTTTATTTTACCAAGTGCATTCTTTTGCAAATGAGCTGCAAAAGAAACTTGATACAATAATGACATACAAGCAAATCAATAAAATAAACTTGGTTATTTATCCCAGCTCACGGAGGTCGGTACAAAAATTTGTATGATTTATCTGATTCAAACAATTATGAACGTACGTTGAGCCTTTAACTCGAGTTTGTGGGACATTTTGGAGTTAAACGTTAAACATTACTCGTAAACTCGGAGTTTGCCATACAAATAATTTTCGTTTAACTCGCCTTAAACCCCACTTTTATTTGGAGACAAAGCGAATGCAACCCTTCTTTTACCAAATTTGGTTTGTGTCTTTGATATTCCAAACCTGCAACCACAGTATATACAGTAATAAACCTTTTTGAGTACTCCTCGGGGGTAAAATCTGATCAAGGTTGATAATGAGAAGGAGCATGAATTTTGCCGATTCAGAGTTGCTTACAAATTTACTGTGGTATGAAAGGGAGCAACAACCGTACTATGGCAGAGTGGTACAGGTAATTTTGTAAACAAACCTTTTCTTATAATTTTAAAGAGATAATTGCTATTTATTTTTCAATATTCCGATATCCAGCGTGTAGCCACAGGCAGTGGCATGTGAGCCTCATTAAAATGTACTCTATCATGTTGGAGCAGCTCCGGGTAATAAACCATAGAATGTGCTGCCTGAACTTATGACCACCATAACCTTCGGAGTCTCCAAGCAAATGCGTGTCCTGAGTTTATACGGTAGCCATTCATAGCAATTACTATTGTATGTGTGTATGATTCATATTTGTGGCATTCTATACTTTGATGTTGAGCATTTTTGAGGAGCTCCGGGTAATGGTTACTCAAACTTGGGTGTGCTTAGTGAGCTCTCTGAGCGGATGCGCTGGCAGGCTTTAGAGTCTCTTGTTTTGTTTTGGGATAAAGACCTAAATATATTCGGAAATTTAGAATTTTCCTTGATAAATTCACAAAATTCACATTTTTTCATAAAAATATAATCTTACAATGGATATTTTATTGATTTTAAACTTATGGCGATTTCGTTTCTACAAAAAATGTTACCTTCTAATCGCCCTCTTCTTAGTGTTTGGGCGTAGAGGGCAAAGAGAAGGTTGCATTTTTCGGCAGAAACGAAACCGGCATTCTATTTAAGAAAACTCCATTCAGTGCTATATTTACGATTTGAGTTTGCAGTTTAAAGAAATACAAGCAATAATTATATACTTTACTATTGATATTATTCTTAATTAAGCACTGATATCATATTTAACCTACATTTTATATATTTTATCCTCGGAAAGAACTTTTTCCAATCATGAGCCGAAATTCTCCACAGAAAGTGTTGCCGTGCGCGCAAAACGAAAACGCTGCACACAACCCAAAAGTACTCCTCGGGGACCAATTGGAGAAAAACTGCGAACAGGTTTATTACTGTATATACTGTGCCTGCAACCAACTTGCCGACAGTTAGTCTGTTCCCGTACTGCGAGGTCGTACCGTGCACATAAGTCTAGAATATCAACATTCTAGCTATGCAAAAACCAAAAATGTGGCTCGATAGAACCTTTTGTGCTGATTTCCACCCTACCAAAATTATTTGGCGGAAATAAAAAATAACGAAGATACACTTTTTTTTGTATTTATGGCTAAACGGTTGGTATTCTACACCACGGCTACTTCGGAATATTTCTGTCTAAATCCTGGAGTACGGCAACATGCTAAATGTGAATAAAAAAAAGTAAACAAACGTTAAGACGTTAAACTCGAGTTAAAATTTCAACGTGAACATAGTATAAGCGAAACTTTTGAGCATGGTTCCGAGGAAAAAGCAATTTTTTTTTCTGAATCACCCTAATGAATACATATGTTCTTCAGTTAGTGTGCGTCTATACCAATGATCAGCAAAGCTAACTCACGTGAGCAGTACGCTCATCACACGCATTCTTATGGTCTGATTATGGCAACTTAACGTAACTTACGGCTCTCTCTTAAAAATTCTGTTAAATGGGTGTTGCTTATAGTTGAACAGCCGAAACTTAGCAACATAGGCGGAGCTACGTTAGTTATTTTCTTAGGCGACAGTGGTTGCTTACATATCGTCGCCTCAGAAAACGGATGACGAATGTGCAAAATCACGATTTTGGGATTTTGATGCAGATTTACTAAGTTGGACATGCTCTTTCGATTTCTGCAATCCATTTTTTTATATCTCCATTAGTTTTTGAGATATTTCGTGCGCATTTTGTCGTATGTTACATAATATTAATGATTGGGTATGACTTTTGTTGTATGTGCTGAAAATGCGTCACATACGACAAATTCCCATACAAACGTACCTTTTTTTTAATCATAAAACGTTTGTCGTATGTGGCACATACGACAAATTCCCATACAAATGTAATCCTTTTTTAATCATAAAACATTTGTCGTATGTATCGCAAAACTTTGAACTTACGACAATTGGATGGTCCGCTACTATAACGATACAATTAAAATTGAAAATTAAACTAAGTAACTAATTTTAAAATTTTAAATTTTTAAATTTTAGCTTGCACTGAGTCTCCAATGAAATGAAAGAGATAAAAATGTACAAAAGACTGAATTTAAGTATTGTTTTTTGTTTTTATATAAAGAAAACGTATGTTCGTAACATATTTACAGAATAAGAGATGTACAGATTTTTTTTTATTAAATACATGATTATGTTTTTGTTATGTTTTTTCTAATAAGTAATCATTATTTAATAAATATGTCTGTTTTTTCATCAAATTATACCATCGTCGTTGAAATAGATACTTTACTATTGTCGTATGTTCTGTGGACAAAACAAAGTGGTGAGTAAACGCTACTTACGACAAATGTATACGGAATGAAAAGTAAATTTTCTCATTAACGTTAAGAGATATTAAATGTAAAAATATGGGAAATCAAAACTAATAACACCAACTACGTCTCCTTCAAAAGTTACAAAAATCTACCGTACAATTTCGGATTAATTCGACCTTAAACTTCAAAGTCAATTTTCTCAAAACCGTGTTTTGTAACATTCGACATCCGTTTTCTGAGACGACGATATGTATGCACGATTAAAAATTACCTTTAAAAAATACTTTATGACTTCAAATGCTTTTGGTGAAATGCAATGCCTCTTGTATCACTTCACCCTTAAAGGAGAGCGGGGATATAATGCCAAAAGACATTACATTAATTTCCATAAAGATTTTGACAAATTTCAAGGTGTAGAAAGGGATGATCTTTTCATAGAAAAAAATGGGTTTGTTCAAAAGCTGAATGAATAGATTTGTCAGGTACAAGAGGAAAATAAGAGTTTAGAAGAAGATAAGGATAGTAGAAGTGCGCAAAATGCTTTAAAAATTACGTTATCCAACTTAATTAGTTTGAATATTGTGAAAAAGGAGGATCTTTTTCAGATGGCATATTTATGAAAGAAACTTTTTTGCAAGTTTTACAAAAACTTAATAGCCAATTGGGCACAGTTATTGAACGTATCCCTTTGTCTCCTAGAACCTCTGCTCGCCGAATAGATTTAATTGGTGCATCTAAAGGCTCATTTGCATTCATTAATTTTCTTTTTAATACTATTTATTTTATTATTAAAAAGAAAATTAATGAATGCAAATTTTTCTCAATATGTTTGGATGAAATCTCGGATATAAATGACCTGTATCAATTGGTATTTTTGTTCGAATCGTGGATTCTAACTACGGTGTTTTTGAGTCCATGTTTTCATTAGAAGCCTTTTATGGAAACGTGACTGGTGAGTTGATATTTGATATCATTTACCAAAAATTTCTCTCAGAAATAGACATATCTAAGCTCGCTGGGGTATGTACAGATGGTGCAAACATTATGGATTGCAGAAACGAAAGTTTTGTCGGACAACTAAGAAAGCATAATATTGAAGTTCACTCCTTTCACTAACTCTCTCTTGCTTCTAAACTTTTAAACAAGCATTCCGTCATGAAAACTGCTGAGAAATAATCAACAAAATAAGAGGAGTCTGGAGATTGCTCAAATTTTCCACAAACCCTCAAAGTTATTGCCGAGACTAAGATCCATAAAAAATATGATCATGCTAAAATTTTAGAAACTCTTTTCTTCAATTTTGATGACAGATTTAAGAACTTCAAAAATATTCCGAATTTTATAGACCTCTTTCAAAATCCTTTCAGTTGTGATTAGGGCATTCAATCCCGAAGCATTTTAACAATCCCGGCATTTCGGGATGTAAAAATTCTAATCCCAGGATCCCGAGATTTTTCAGGATTTCGGCTTCATAATAACTTCTTGCATTTTACAGTAGGTTCGCCTTTTTCAAACCACACAGATTCATTGTCAACACATTTGGTCTTAGGGGCGCATAATGCTCCTTAGTAAAAGAGTATGTAATTTGATGTTTAAATAATTTTCATTCTAAAATACCTATATTACTTGTCAAAACCATTTACTCATATTTACAGAAATCCTTTTCCAAAAAAGGCCAACAA
Source organism: Rhagoletis pomonella (assembly GCF_013731165.1). NCBI lineage: Eukaryota > Metazoa > Arthropoda > Insecta > Diptera > Tephritidae > Rhagoletis > Rhagoletis pomonella. Next base: position 53,491,268 of record NW_023458557.1, read on the forward strand.
AGTAAAATGAGGAACAATTCTGCCACACTGTAAAAGCTTGTGTTTTGAATTGCTTCCAGATTTTTCGTTATTACACAGTTCTTGCACAAAATATTTGAACAAGTACAGTTATTCAGGCATTTCCGTAAAATCACTTCTAAGTGCAAATGACTCAAGTTCACTTTGAATCCAAATTTTAGTGTTCTGTATTTCTCGTGTTTCAAGTCAAATAAATTATTTTTTTTCGTTTTCAACATCTCTTTCATTCTGTAAATGAAGCAGTAAAAATCTCGGGATCCCGGAGCTGTAATCCCGGGATTTCGGGACATGGAAAAGTGTCCGGAATCCCGGAATCCCGGGATTC
>NW_023458557.1:53491620-53495181 GCF_013731165.1 Rhagoletis pomonella
GATGATTGTTATATTTATCGATCGATTTTGCAATCGTTGTATTTTTCCATATGTTTATGGATATTGTTATCGGTATTTTTATCGACACAGTTATCAACAGGGTTATCGATATAATAATCGGAACATGGAATGTGATCACCAGGGAACGGATTTTTAGGACCTAAAAACCTGTAAAAAAGGCAAAATGAAATATTGAAATAGGCTGGAAAAGGCAAAACAAAATAGCGAAAAAGGCAGGAAAAGGGACTAGGTCTTGCAAAAAAAGGAAAATAAGACACTAAGAAAGACAGAAAATACGAAGAAAAATCAAAAAATACATTTAGTTTAGAAATGTTTATATTACAAGTAAAAAGAGAAAAACTATGAACTAGATTCATTATAAGAAAAATTTGTACTTTGAATCTTTGACTATTTTATCCTTTCGAGTTTCTAACTCATAAAACTTTAATCTGTATAGTTGTAGTAACGTTGAACCACAAGATGCATTTTAAAGTTTTCTGGCAGCATTTTCATTCGATTTTCGCGAAGAAAAGTCTTGAATGTACTAAATGTGCGCTCGACGTAAGTTGATAAAACTGAAGCTCAATTTAAATATGGAACGTTTGAAACGTTCATATTATCAGGAATAAGGGCGTTTTCCTCGCCCCTTACAATTTTATCCACACCCCTTATTGTCTCCAAGCCTACGTTAGCCGCATGGGCGTTTTTAAAGGTAGAAAAGGCAAAAAAAAGCAAATATCTTAAAAAAGGCAAAAAAATGCAAATATCTTAAAAAAGGCAAAAAAAAGGCAAGATCAAATGTGTATATATGGAATCAGGGAAAGCTAAATCGTGGACATTCTTAATCGAATATACTCTATCTCTTTAGCAGAAAAAAGGGCAATTTCCATAAAATCCGTTCCCTGGTGATCACATTACATGGCATCACATCACATTATATCACATGATATGAAGAGACATCACATGATATTACATCACATAATATGATATCACATCAGACGATATCACGTGACATGACATCATGTGATTTGACATCACATTATATGGCATGACATCACATGGCTTGACATCACATGATGTGACATCGTACGACATGACATGGCATGACATCATATGACATGACATCAGAGGATATGACAACACATGACATGACATCCTATCACATCACATAAAATAACGTCACATCTTATCACGTCATCGCACCTCATCTCATCTACGTGAATAGAAAAAGAAAAGGATATAAGCAAAGATGTGAAAGATAAAAACAAAGATGAAGACCAAGGTAAAGTTACCGATTTCAAAACCAAAAACACCGTTGGAAAGGTAATTTTCTGTAGATGAGGAGAGTTTTTATAGTTTCGGAATTGGTTGAAAATCGTCGTTTAAAAATTTCCATATATGTGTATGGTTGTTTTTGTCACCTGCTCAATTTAAGCTGTTTCGCATTTTGTTAATACTTCGTATTTGAAATCAAAATTTGAAATAAAGATAAATATGAAGATGAAGAAACAAGTGATAACGATGAAGACAAAAAAAGTCAAATGTGAAGATAAAGACGAAAATGGAGATAAAGGCGAAAATGGAGACCATGAGAAATACATAGGAATTTGGGTAACAGAGCTGAAATTTTCCGATAGGAATCGAAATAAAATCAGCAATAAAGGTTTCTGAAAGTTATCGAATCATCGAAGTTTATAATTATCGAAATTTATCCATGCTTATTAAGTTATCGCAACTTATCGAATTATTCAAACTGATCGATGTTTTTTAAGTTGTCGATAGTTATAGACACAGAAACTTAGTTGTCCAAATTTACGGATACTTATCGAGCTATAAAAACGTGTGGGATTAACCAAATTTGTCAAGTTAAAGAAATGTATCAAGTTATCGATATATATCGATATATAATAAATATATAAATAAATATATTTATAAATATATAAATATATATATATAATATAATATATATATATATAAATATATATATAAATATATTTATTGAACTATCATTATTTATAGACTTAACGAAATTTATCGAGGTGTCGTAATGCATGGAGTTCTTTCAACTTACAGAGTTATCGATAATTATTGATCTACTGAATTTGGTTGAATTGGTTGGTTTGAAATTTTCAAAATATATCGATTTATCGAAATTTCAAGGTTATATAAGCTTGTCGATTTATCAATGCTTATCGAATTTTATCGTGTTAACAGAGTGTATCGAGTTACCATAATGTTTAGATAGTTTTCGAAAAATGTGGAGCTGTCAAAAGTAAACATTTATAAAGGTATCCAAAGAATTTACATTTTTGAGTTATCGAAATTTATCGAGCCCTCGAATTTCACAGTTATCGAAATTGGTCGAGTTAACCAATTTTGTTGAGTTATCGGATTTTAGTGTTCTTGAAATTCATCGAACTATCGATATGTATCAAATCATTGAAATTTATCGGTTAGTTAATTTGTACCGTATAAGTTTTGCAACGTGTTAAGTTAGAAAACCTATCCAAGGCTTCTAAAACTAGAAAAACTGTCGAATTTCGACAGTAACTGGCACTCTAGTTTATATGTTATTGTAAGACTATCATCAGATGCTGCTTCTTGTATCAGGACATCTTCTTGAACCATAGCAAGTCTTAAAACATTTTTGTCCACTAATGATTGCAGATGTACCTCCGCAGAGAAATCGGTAATGAAAATAGATTCCTTTGGAGGATAGCATGCCGCTTTTGCTTTTTTAATGCAACCATACGATGGGTATATGTTAGCATTTCGCTGTTTAGCTCTAGATCGTACTTCTAAGTATGTCCTAACCGTAAATTTTTGAATTATGTACAGAGCTAATGCCTCTTCTGGAGTATATTTGATTGGCAAAGAAGTAGAACGTGTAAGAGCATGTTTTATTTTAGTAGCCTCTGAATTTGTTGTGACATTTTTTCTTTACATTAAGTTTATTTTTGACAGGATTTTCAAAAAAAATAATTTTAGAGTCTAACCACTTTTGATTTTTACTGCGAAAATCTTTTAAGATACGGCTGCAACTTTTCCACTTCTCAGTAACCTTACTCGTAAAATTAAAAACTGCCTTGCTGACCTCAGTCACTTTTGAAATGTCTTCACAATCACTTAAGTTTAATGCACTTATAACGTATGAAAGAACAGTCTTGTTTTTGTCTCTTGCATCCCTTTGCTGATGCCAAACTTCCAAAAGCTCTTTCCTTAAAATTTAAATATTTCCTGAAAAAGGATAATGCATCAAAACCTGCACTTTCCAGCAGCTAAAGATATGTTATTTAAGGTCTAAGATTAGTGGCACTTAAACTTAAATAAGAATTAAATCGAATAACCGCGGATAACGAGTCTGCGAGCTAGTGCAAAATTTATATACTGCTAAAAGTAAATTTAATTCAACATCAAGTTACTATAACATGAAGTAGTCAGTTCTAGTTCATTATAATCACAAAAATTCATTTTCACAAAAAACAACATACCTTGAAAAGTAAGACCAAAATGGTATTTTAACTATTGCCATATAAATCGCGAAACACCAACAATTTAATC
>NW_023458557.1:53495281-53496008 GCF_013731165.1 Rhagoletis pomonella
ATATTATCGTGCTTGGTGATCTTCCAAATAAGGTCCTCTCCCGCTATATACTTTAGTTTTACTTTTCTAGTTTTTATTGTTTCCCTTTATCAAGCATTTCTTATACGTATTTTAGAGTTTGATTGGAAATTCAATGCTATAAAATTATTTATTTAATATTTTCTAGAATAGTGAAATACTACACTATGCGTCGTACAAAAAAAATGTTGGGAAGAATAAAATTCTCTACAACTTTGGAATTTCAATATGCTATGTATTTTCAACAGAAATTGCCAAAAAATGGCGAAAACCGTGACAATGTAAAATTTTTTCGCAGTTTTTGCTAATTTTTTAAAAACCTTCTGTATAACAAATGTGGGAAATTGCATTCTCTACATATTTGTATTTAACCATTTTTTATGAAATATGAAAAATACTCTTGCAAATCGCAAAAAAAAAATAAAATCCTATATGGCGGAATGTTGCCAAATGAAATTTAGGGGCGAGACTGTGGATCCATAATCTACGTGTTTAATAGAAGTAAACTGCCAAATTTATCAAATTTTACTGGGCTAGAATGAAATAAAAATAAGAAAATAGGTGTCGCATTTTAAAGGAAAAACAGTCAAGAGTAACTATCATTTTATGATATCAAGTAATTTTTATTATATAAAAATTAAGGAGGACTGTTAGTTTCTTTCTGATCCATGCTTGACCTAATCAGATCTTAACCAAATTCCTATGGACC
>NW_023458557.1:53496018-53499019 GCF_013731165.1 Rhagoletis pomonella
AAAAAAAATGGTAGAAACAACGACTGATCACATTTACTCCATACGCTTCGCTTTTACACCACTGTGGCGCAAATTGCTCTGCGCTCACCAACCCAATCTCACTTTTATTTTTGCCGACCACTGGTCTACAGTGATCGGACTTCCAAAAAATTCTGTGTGGTAGAATCTGGAAAAAAATGTGGTAGATTTCAAAAAAATGTGGTAGATCTCTGGATTTCGATCAAACTTTGTACAAAAATTAAAAAAATTCTGCAAGATTTCACCTAAATGGTAAACTTTTGATTTAGACTCTAAAAAAAATGTAATTTTAGTATAATAAAGTGCAAGATTGAGGTTGCTAAAAATTGCGTTGAGTTTAGGCAATTTTTTCCCCTGACAGTGTAAAGCAGTTCCTTCCATACTAATACTATGTCTCCATTGTGAGATTTAATGAAGATTTAGCCCTCTGACGAGATTTGACGTTAAATCTTTTGAGATTTATCATATAAAATTAAATCTCGAAAGGCAGTAGATTTAAGTTAAATCTTCGTCAAATCTTCAATAATATTGATCAATAAGTACAATTTGTTGGATGTGGCAACCACAAATTCACATGCCATAAGTCAAATGGCATTTGTGTTTTCAATATACAGTTGAGGACATTGAAATCTAGCCTATCATAAAAACAGGAATTTTCGTATTTTTAGGGATTTTTATATTTTTGTTAGTTTGGGAGGAAAATTAGTAAAACATATTTACATAACTTTGGTTGTAATAAATTAAGAAAATATTATTTTAAGAACTAAAAATTTAGAAGAAATGTTTTATAGTAATATCATGCAGAGTCTTCTCCGCTTTCTATAAGTCATTTACGCGCTGCGACAAAAAATTTATAAATTTCGGTAATGGTTCTACTTCGATAACATTGCACCGAACATCCTCTAGAACTCAGTTCGTATTCATGATATGCCAAAGGCCCACGATTGGATTTTCGGTTCCCTCCTATGAATAAGAGAGTTCTACAAAAATTTTTCTTTCCGCAAATGTTTTTTACCGTTTTGATAATTTTTCTTAAATTCGGGAAAATTATTCGGAATATGGTACCATTCTTTACACTTTCCAAACTATATATTATACAACATATTTACCATGAATAAGAAGCCAATAATATTCAGAATTCATATAATGAAATTCCGCTTGGTACCTTCCTTTTATCTGTCTGTATATTAATGTCCGCAACTGTATTTGTAAAATCATACATAAGCAAAGGTCAAATATTTAAAAATGTGAACGTCAAACATATCTCGTAATGGTAATGGAGACGGTTGCGATTTAGCAACTGGATTTATTAAATCTTAATGGATAAATCTCTCAATGGAAACATAGTATTAGATATTTTTCGAACATATTCTAAGAGATTTCTGCAACCTTGCGGAATGCTGCCAGCTTTTACTTTTATCACATCACGAAGTAGCGAACAAATGTGGCACGTTCCAGAAATAGCTAATAGGGATTTGCCGATTTCGACAATTCTCAAGCAAAAGTAAACAACGCCTTAGAAACCTTATATGCACTTAAATTTGCTAACACTTTCACAAAAATCGCCGCTTCTTTAACATTTTCGCTATTAATTCTTTTTATAAATCATATATTTTGCAATATAACACAATAAAACCGCGTTCCCTGTCAAAGTATTGAATATTGAGAAAATTTACTTTTCAACAGTTTATTTTATCCTCCCATTCGGCTTTGTTTCCTTTTACTTGAGAAATTTCATCGTCGCCGGGAATGCGGAATCTTGTCATTCTTGTTACCATATAGTGTTTAGTATTGGACAATTTTTGCTCTTAAAATTAAGAAAATTATGTCAAGCAAAAATAAAACTACTCAAAAACGCGAATATGTGGTAGATTTCAGACCTTGAGTGGTAGATGTGGTAGATGCTCAAAAAAGAGGCAGATCTACCACAATTTGGTAGAAGTCCGATCACTGCTGGTCTATACCAATGCTGGGAACACCAACCAGTGTTGCCGCGAATCGTTTTTAGTGGTAGCCAAATTCCTTTAAAAAAAGAGCTAAAAAAGGGCTAAAAAAAGTCGTTGTGGCTAAAAATGGTAGCTAAAATTTTTTACTTACATATACATATATATAAGTAAACACGCAAACATTTTCAATAAGTAATGGTATAGAAAAACAATGAACTCTGGAAAAAAGCTAATATTAATAATAAAGCTAAACTTTTTTGTATAAAAGGGGAAATATACGACACCAACTTGCTGGCTCCATCAAGTGCTTGTACCACCAGGCTCGAAGCAAATAACTTACCAGCATGCTGGTAAAATATTTATTTCTTTACAAATGAGGTCGAGGAAAGATCGAAATGATTACAGCTGAAATTTCATAATTTTTATACTATTTTGTTAAACATTTTTTTTTTTAATTCACAACTACAATATCGTGAAGTTGATATTCCACAAACACGGCTTTGGCTCATACGGTGCAAGAAATTTCAGCCAAAATACCTTTTACTTAGAAAATTGGGCTAATTTCAACACTCACGACACCAGCATGCTGGTACAATCACAAAATATTCAAATAGTTTTTGAAGTCGCACCAGCAGCTGGTACAATCACACCACAAGAACATACACGGTCAATCGACTTGATGGGCCATTTAACAAATTAAGCATATTAAGAGCCGTAATATTACGTTCTCATTGAGCCATTAACTCGAGTTTAACCTTTTGAGTTTATGAACAACTGTCAAGCGTTCACATTGGGGTGTTTAAGAAACTCAGAATTTAATTTGACATTTTTTTGTTTACTTTTTCTTATTTCATTTAGTCTGTTCCCGTACTACAGGAGTTAACACACACACACATAAGTCTAGAATACCAACCGTTTAGCTATAAAAAAAAAAACAAGAAATAAGGATCGATAGAACTTTTTACGCTAATTTCAACCATACCAAAATTGTTTGGTGCAAATAAAAACCAAAGCCAATAAAATAGGTTAAAGTTCAA
>NW_023458557.1:53499119-53501715 GCF_013731165.1 Rhagoletis pomonella
TAAATATTGAAGCTAATTTATTCAAAATTGATGCTTGCAACAATTCTTTACCAAGAAATACGTTTATGGTAAAATTTTGGAAAATGGGCGTGGCACCGTCCACTTATGATCACATATAAGTATATCGGTAACCGTTCTACCAATTTGTACCAAACTCGGTGTGGTTATTGTGCTTGCCACATATAAGCAAAACGTTAAAAATTATTGAAATCGGACTAAAATAACGGTCGCTTCTCATATAACGGTAAATTTCAGAAATGCTTGAAACTTCAATATTTCGAAATTGAGGGACGCTAATTTACTCAAAATTGATACACCCCGGCTTACCATCTAGCGGAAGGTTTCGGAAAGGTGAAAAAACATATATTTAATACTTGCGCCGGGTATTTAATGTTCGGCCCCGCCCGAACTTAGACTTTCTTACTTGTTTTCCTTTTGTTTACCACAAACTGTTATGAAAAAAGAGTATCCTTTGATTAAAAACAAGATTTAGTGCTTTGAGTACGGTAAAACGCTCTTTTTTCCAAGGTTTGGTGCTTTTTGAAATGTAAAAGTTGGCAACACTGCGTCAAAGTGAGACTGTGACGGTGTCAGTGTTGCCGTTTTAGACCTTTGGTGGCTAAATTTATTTACCAAAATCTTTTTTTGGCCACATAAATTTAAAATTGCCCCTAGCCCTTTGGAAAATTTATTCATACTTGGCATGAAAAAGTGTATATGGGTATTTCCATACTTCGTATACGTGACAGTCGTGCGTTTCAATGTGATGCAAAAAAGGAATACCATTTGTTTTCTTTAAGTTTTTTGGGCCATTTTATAGCACATAATTAGCTCTATACTTAACCTAAAAACTAAAACAATCGAACTGCTTGGTCCTGAAATATAAATAAAAAAAAATCGCAAAACTCTGTGAATTGTGGATCGCTATTTTCATGAAACTTATTTTAATATGATTTGCAGCAATTCAAGTTGTTTTTGGAGGTTTTTGAATTAATGCAACTTGTTTAAATTTTCTTTTACAACCCCAAGTGTGAAACGTCTCGTGACGTGGCGTCACGTGACATAAATTTCCATCGTTATATTTTTGTTAATATTACTTTTAAATAAATTTTTAACGCAAATAAAACATGTATTTTATGTCGAATATACTTTATATTTTGACTTTAGCGCAAATTCAGGGTACATTTTTTGGAAATCTATGATTTTTTATGTTTCAACTACATACGCCAAATTCAAACCAAACCGGACCATAAATACGGTTTTTCGAAATATCTCGACCTTGGCGCCACCTAGGAAGACAACTTTACGCAAACGTGATTCTACTTACATAGCCAGTATATATTTAAAAAAGCAGACAAATCGGCCCGTAAATACGTTAGTTATAAGACTTTTATTTTTTTTTCGTGGTGGACCTTCCGATGGAAACACCAATAAGCTTAATTTGATCTCATTTTTTTCATTTATGTAAGAGATGAACTTTTAAACCAAGAAAGACTGATATATATACATATATGTATTGTATGTTCCTTGCGTTTTTATACATACATACTGTAAAAGTGTTAGGGCTGTGAACATCGGCGTAGCCAGAATGAAATTTAGGGGGGGGCTCGACCCTATTAAGTTGGTATTTCAGGGTACTATTTTATATATATATAATGGCTACGCCCATGGCTGTGAACTTATCTATTAACGATTTAACTATAGTTTAAAATAGATAAGCTTATAAGGCATTCACATTGAGCCACTAACTCGTGTTTATGGGCCATTTTGGAGTTTAAGCCTTAACTCTACTCTTAAACTCGGAGTTTACCATACAAAAAATTTCGTTAAACTCTCCTTAAACACCACTTTTATTTGGAGTTTATGCGAATGCAACCCTTTTTTTTTACCCGATTCGGTTTGTGTCTTTGATAATCCAAACTTGCAACCAACTTGCCGACAGTTAGTCTGTTCCCGCACTGCAGGATTTAATCAGAATTAGTCCGAAGTCGTTCTGTGCACGTAAGTCTAGAATATCAACAATCTAGCGATGCAAAAACCAAAAATGTGGCTCGACAGAACTTTTTGTGCTGATTTCAACCCTATCAAAATTACCTGGTGAAATTAAAACATAAAAAAGATATCAATGGTTAAAGCTAAATTTTCTGATTTTTTTTAATATTAATATCTTCTGAACAACATAACCTATTAAAAAACTAATGACGTCAAAATAAAGATAATTAATTTTTCCTTCATGAGTGTATATAATTTATATTCCTTTTTATATTTTTAGTCCAGAAATACTAAAAAACAAAATAAAATAAAAATATATATTTTTAAATGTAGTTTATATAAAATTAGTTCTAAAACTGCATAAAAGGCATTTAAATTATGTTGAAACTAGCATCAATAATTTTTTAATCGGTTAACTAGTTTCCGAGATATTAAACACATAAGAAATAGTTAAGTTGAACTTTAACCTATTTTATTGGCTTTGGTTTTTATTTGCACCAAACAATTTTGGTATGGTTGAAATTAGCGTAAAAAGTTCTATCGATCCTTATTTCTTGTTTTTTTTTTTATAGCTAAACGGTTGGTATTCTAGACTTATGTGTGT
>NW_023458557.1:53501815-53504605 GCF_013731165.1 Rhagoletis pomonella
TTACTATATAATTGGAGACAATGTTTCACATACTCATGGAATACCCCTTAAGTAAATGCTGAAAGTGTAAAATAACTTAAAAAATATTACTTTACTGATAATTACGAGTAACAAATTTTCAAATTGTTATACATAGTTTATTTCCTTATTACAAAATTTGAAAGGAATTTCAATTGGAGGCTGGTACAAAAAAACAATAGGGCCTGACACTGCCCAGCTTTCTAACTTGAGAAAGCAAAGACAAAATAATTCAATGACCTGAATCTCTTTCTCCTCCGACTAAAGGGCTTCTCAGGGAAGCCCTTTAGAAATAACTCTATATAAAATTATAGCTAATACTAGGGTTGAGCATCGATGCTCGATGTTAAAATAACATCGAAGGTTTGTGTCCGATGTCCGATGTCCGATGTTTTTCTACCATCGATGGTTTTGTTTCGATAGTTTTAATTTGCATCAATCCGATTCCGACCCCTAGTGAAAATTTTCAAATTAAACGTAATGATGGCTTGGCGTCAAAAAAAACCCAAAATAAGTGAATTTTGGAAGCATTTTACAAAAATTTCGCACCAATCTGCAAAATGCAATCATTGTGGAAAAATATGAAATACTCCGGGTAACACCACAAATTTAAAGTGCCACAGAGTAAGTGTACATGAAACTTTGCTGTCTTCAAAGTCAAGAGTGTCATCTTCGAATAAAAATGCTTCGAATGAAGCCGTTATATTATTGAATGTCGATTCTGATAGCGAACATGAGCTATCATCTAATTTAACATCAAAATCATCCGAAACTAACAGCGTAAGTTGTTTTCAATAATTTCTTTAATAAGCACCATTGTTAACGGCATTACTTATAGTTCATATAGTTATAGTTATAGTATAGTCAAGATATGCAACCTATACGGACTGTGAAAAAACAAGTTTTCCTTAGAATGATGAAAGTGGTTGTGCCTCAATATGTTGTGCCAAGCCGTTTCACTGTAAAAAAGTTAATCAATGAAAAATTTGAGACACTGAAATACGCATTAAAAGAAACTAAAAGGCAAGATGTACACAATTACCACTGATAAATATGTGGACAGACAATGAAATGCGCAGCTATTTAAGTGCAACTATTCATTTTCTTGAAAATGCTAACCAAATATATAATGGTAATCTCGGACTAATATCATTGGATGAAAAAAACTCCGGTGAATATCTCGCACCAAAGTTGCAAGAACTGTGCTTAGAATGGGAAATACAACATGAAACCATTGTAACCGATAATGCAGCAAACATAGTAAATCCGCACATTTAGCATTTAGTAAAAAAAATATACCTTGCTTTGGCCATAATCTTAATGTAGTTGCTCAGCGAGCCGTAGAGCACTCTGATGATGAGCAGCTGTTAATTGAGAAAATAAAAAAAATTGTTGAATGGTTTAAGCACAGTGTGGTGGCAAGTGATCATCTAAGAAAAAAGACAGATCGAATATTGTCGTCTGTTGAGTTTGGCACCCATTTTGGACCCCCGGTCAAAAGCCATTTATTTTAGAGATCCAGTTCAACTTTCAAAATGTTCAGAAATGCTTGAGCAAATGGTAAAAGAAGAAGACGCATTAAATGCGTCATGTTCAACGACATCATCAGATACTGGAGATAAGAATGTGAGTAAGCGTGAAGGCCTGTTTAATGACCGCAATAAAGTAGTTCAGAAGACATGGCGTAAGAATATCGCGAAGTCAAGGGAGGGTTAATTCCGAGGATACTACTCAGAAGTTTCCCTGTATATTCGTAAGAACAAATTGATCATTGTGAAATTTAAACAAACTTTTTCTTACGTAATTTATTTCTATTTCAGATGCACCCACCGAAAAGATTCAGCAGAAGCCCTTAAATTTTTGGACCGAAATGACCTCAACATACCCGTTACTTTCAAAAGTTGCCAAGAGATATTTGTCAACAATGCCCACCTCGGTGCTTTCGGAAACGCTGTTTTCTAGAGCTGGGATACTATCGATAGTAACATCGATAGTATCGATAGTTGAAAATTGTCGCCACTATCGATAGTTTTTGAAAACTATCGATGTCGGTTTTAGCAAGACTTCACAATAGCTCTGATCCAGTAGTCCATGAACTTACAAGTTTTTACACGAACTTGCAGGAAGTTACAGGAAAAATGATCCCGTACACCAAATTCCTCCAAAATCCTGTAAATGAGAGCGATTTTTGGAGAGTTGTGTAGAGAATGAAGTTGGAAGATTTTACCCGAACTTTTTATTCTGGTAAAATCATGAAAAGTGTCAAGCGATCACTGGATGACGTTTTTACAGGAAAAATGGTTTTTTGTTCCCGTACTTTTTGTTGTTACTCACTTTTTACTCTCACTTCAGAGAATAATTTTGCTGTTTGACAGTTTTACAGGATTTTTCACGAAAAGTATTGGATCAGAGCTAATGTCTGCTCTTTACATCTCTACACATTACATTATTTTTTTATGCAATAAAATTCACAACACAATCGGCAAAAAAAAATTTTAGTCATTGGGATTTTTAGCAACTAAAAGCTTACACTGAGTTATAGTAAAATTTAATAAGCTATAAAAATGCTTACCCAAAATTTTTATAGAAATTCGAATTAAAAAGCTTGAATTTTTAATTATATTGTAGTTTTTTATGTTTTGTAGTACTTTTATAAAAAGATAGTAGACACTAAATAAACAAAAAAAAAAAGTAGTCAAAACTGCTAGAAAACGTTGTGGTGCTATTATTTTGAGCAGTACTATATTCGTTTTCTTATAAAATGGTAAAATG
>NW_023458557.1:53504705-53507179 GCF_013731165.1 Rhagoletis pomonella
TTATTTTGAGCAGTACTATATTCGTTTTCTTATAAAATGGTAAAATGTTAATCATTTCCCTTGTCCGGATTTTGATATGCGCCTCCGTATTTTATCTCAGTTGAATAAGAATGACTTGTCAATTTAAACGAATATCTTTTATTTTGTTTGTTTTGTAGTATTATAAATGTATTTTTATAGCCAATTTCACTTCTTTGCACTTTAAAAGGGACAAACACAATCCGATTTTAATTTTGCCATATAAAAAATAAATTCAGATTGTGTATGTCGCTATTCAAGGGGATGCAAGGAAAGATATAAGTTATATAATTCAGACGCATAAATTAGTAAGTTTATTTTATTATTATAAAAAGTTATTTTTGATGCACTCAAATTAAAAAAAAAATATACAATCTCTTTAATTTACAAAGTAATTTATAAATTTTATAAAGTTATAAATTATTCAATTTTCAAGCAATTGAGCGTTTCAATTCAATACCTTTCACGACGATAGTACTATCGATACTATCGATGTTTTCAACTATCGAGTGGCGGTACTCTCGATAATATCCCAGCTCTACTGTTTTCTAAGGCAGGTCCAATAGTTTCTAGCGCCAGAAATGGATTAGCTGGCAAATTTGCATCTACAGATTAACTATCACCCCAGTTGGTTTTATAGCAATATTTTAATACCATCGATGGCATCTTTTGATTTTTTTTCGATAGTGAGCATCAAGGTGGTGTTGGCCGTATATAACTAAAAAAAATTACACTAACAAATTATACGCAGATATCCATACTGTCATTGGTATGAGTTACAACAAACACATCATTTTGACGTAATGCCATCCACGGTGAAAACCTCAGCTGTCGCCCCAACACCACCTTGTTAAATACACCTTGATGGTTTAGCTACGATGCTCAACCCTAGCTAATACTACAACAAAATCTCCATAAATCGGAATTCCAAACTTTAAAAAAATTTGTAATGTCTAAATTACTCGTTTTAGAAAAAATTCGAGTATGTATGCAATTTTGCAGCAAATCTTTTCAAAAAGGATCATTAAGAAGTAAAATATAGAGTTAGCTAAATCAATAAAAAAAACTAAACAGCGTCCATATAGCAAAAAAAACTACATATACAGTAACATAACTTTTTTAAAAATAAGCGGATTGCTTTGAACTTGCTGGCATTTGGTGTCCTTTGTTAATATTAAAGGAATAAACAAGGAAGTCTATCTCCATATTCTCCAAACAAATTTGCGAGACTTTGTAGATAAAAGCGAATACTCTGAGGAAGAAGTTGTTTGCCAGCAGGACGGAGATCCAAAAGATTCTGAAAATATTCCACACCGTCGGCTGCTTGAGCAAAATTTTCACGTAATGCATACCTCACGTACAAATCCCAGACCTCAACGTCATCGGGAAATTGAGCGCTGTGGTCAAGAGAGGATTAGCATAGCACAAGCGAGCACCTAGTAACATGGAAGAGCTTTGGAGGGGTAATATTCCAAGAGAATTCATAGAAAACTCAGTAGATAGCATTCCCAGACGTATGAATATCGCTATTAAAAACAAGGGACTCTCCACAATCTTCTCGATATCAACCTCCTAAGATCTCAAAACAGAAAAGTTCAAAACTGAGTGAATAGAGTTACCTTGCGTTTTTGCTGTGAATCGCTTGTTTCTTTTTTAAGTGAAGTTTATCTGTATACTAGGCTTTATTCCTTAGATAATAAGGACCAAGTGCTAAAAATTTCAAAGCAATCCCCTTATTATTAAAAAAGTTATGCTACTGTAAGTAATAAAATGTCGTACATGTACATGCAAATGTGGTAAATCTTGAAGTAAAACATTAACGTTTTTCTCATTTGTGATCATAAAAAAAATTTATAAACTTTACCATTTCTTATGTAGGGTTAATGATGAATTTTTACTAGGCATTAAATCACAAAAATGTTAATGACAATGTTGCCGTTACTGCGATTCATGAAACATCGCAAAGTGACATTTTTGCAAAGATTTTAAATGTACGGAACACGTCTTATTGTATCTCGTATAATGTCCTAGAGAGTGTTAATGAAATTAAAGATGTGGGGATTATATTTGATTCTAAGCTCTCCTTTAACAGTCATATGAACATCATCATAGTGAAATCATATTCTGTACTTGGTTTTGTCCGTCGTAACAGTACGAAATTTACGGACCCATGTATAGGGCTGCCAGACGTCCCGATTTTCCCGGACATGTCCCGGTTTTAGACTATTTATCCCGGTGTCCCGGTCCAACCTTAAAATGTCCCGGGTTTCGTTTAAGTGTCCCGGTTTTCGATTTGATTGCACAAATTTTGAATAAAAATGACTACACTGAGAGAAAAAACGCGTTGTAATATTAAGAAAAATTTTATGAATTCACTGGGAGAAATAACGCATAGTAAACATGAATATTTTTTGTCAATGTTATTGTGGCTTGTTAACATTTTTTATTTTTAATAT
>NW_023458557.1:53507279-53526030 GCF_013731165.1 Rhagoletis pomonella
TGATTTATCGAAGATTTTGTATTTCTCTAAATTACCGTTATATGGGATGTGGGCGTGGTTATTGTCCGATTTTAAAACTTTCCATTTAGTATGCTGTACCAAGGCCAACATCTGTGCCAAGTTTGGAAGAAATTGGTGCAGCGGTTACCAAGATATACACATGTAACCATAAGTGGGCGTGGCTACGCCCATTTTCCAAAAATTTATAATATTCTTATTTTTCGTCTAAAACTTATTACATATATCAATTTTGAGTGAATTATCTTCATTAGTTACTAAAATATCGCAGTTTTCGTATTTCTCGAAATTACCGTTATATGGGAAGTGGGCGTGGTTAAAGTCCGATTTCGCCCATTTTCAATACCAACCTACCTTGGATTAAACCTACATACCAAATTTCGTTGAGATATCTCAATTTTTGCTCGAGTTATCGTGTACACGGACGGACGGACAGACGGACAGACGGACGGACAGACAGACATGGCTTAATCGATTTCGTTTTTCATCCTGATCATTTATGTATACATTTGTCTATATCTATCTCGATTCGTTTTGGCTGTTACAAACAACCGTTATGTGAACAAAATTAATATACCCTTGTGCACAAGTGCGCTCGGGTATAAAAATAAACACTATTTACCTGTATAAATAAATACCAGGGAGCTGCATGGATACACTCAAATTACATTTTAAGTCACTCGCTTTCTTTTCAGATCTGTTCACACTCGCACTCATTTATTTCCAAACATAACATGCGATCATGATAAAAATATAGTAAGGTAGAACCGCTGAGAGTCACTTTTAAAATTCTTGACGTTTCCAAACAATTTAATTTTCAGATTTACTCACAAACTCACACACACAATTTCATTTTAAATCTCAAGCAACAACAATTTCGAACAATTTCAATATTTTATTTTCACTTTTATATGATTTTAAAATGTTGGCAAACTTCAAAAAAAAATCATGGCCGACAAATTGAGAGAACGGTTCTACCTTGCTATGTTTTTATCATGCATGCGATATCATTGAAAAAACATTGTCGGTTGAGTGAGTAATTCACACTATCAAGTGCTCGATTCAAATAAAAACTGCTTGATTTGAAAACAAGTGCATGGCATAACTGCTGTAATGAAAATATCAAAGAAAAAACATTTGTAAAGACAATTTTTGTTAATTTTTTTGGTTTCCTAACTGCATATTATAATGCAAAAATATCAACTGATTAAGGGCATCATGATTTGACAAAAGGTGGCATCTTTTGTCAGAAATAACATTTGCAGCAGAAGAAAAAACTCTTTCTGACGATGCGCTAGTCGAAGGAGCCTCGTATTACTTACTCTACGACTGAGTTTATGTAGCAGCGGCATTTCGCATTTGTGTACCTCTCACCAATCAATTATACTGAAGTCCGTATGAAAATATACCTCAATATTTGCATATCGCCGCAGCTCTGCAGTAGCTTTATCAGTTCTGCTCACAAAGGTAGGTTGTTTAAGAAGACCTGAAAAGAGCTCAAAGTTGTCTGAAGGTAACAAAGGTGTATCCGCAATTTGTGGTTCCGTTGTACTGTCAGAATTCTCAGTTAACGTTCTCATAATTTGTAAACATTTCTCTTTTGTGGACATTTGCTCAGATTCGGTAAAGTTCTTGAGCTGTTTTGCTGGTGGGTATAAAAAAGCACAATTTTGTGCAAATCTGTTAGTTTTCAACAGCAACTGATTTTAAATAATAAAGCAACCTATTTTTCAAGTCCCTTATAAAGCCGATGTCTTATGAGGTAACATTGCATTTCTTTTGTAGACTAATTATATAAATGTACGTCAGGTGCATAACTAAATAATTTAGTAAAACTAATATATTTAAAAAAATACTTCATCAATATCCACTTTTTTCAAAATTATCGTATTCTCTACTAATTGTTTGAAGTCAATGGGTGTCATTCGATTGCTCGACTTGCTTTTCATAACAGCATTTTTCACTCGCTTGACTTGATTCGGAAAGAGTATATCAATGCCATATTTGAAATCAAATGAGTACACTGCAGCTAAACATTGATTTCAAAACTAACTATGAATCTCACTGTTTGTACGGTGTTTCTCACTAACCTTATAGAGTTCACAGCAATGAGTTCATACTGTTTAGATGGAAGTGAGTCAACTCATGCTGTTGTCTGATAAATACCCACTCATGCTTACGAAGTAATACCGAAGTACTGCACATTAAAACTGGTACATCTGGAGAAAAAACAATCGAATCGCAACAAACGAAATTAAATTTTAAAGGGGAAGAGTAATACTTAATGATACCCTAAGTAGAAATGAGCGAAAAAATTTGTTGTTTTATAATATAACTCCAAATATTGCGAAAAACCGTGCTTTTACACTTAGAGGTTAGGATATCTCAAAATTCTGACATGGTAGAGAAACTCTGCAGCCAGTTTTGGATTCAGCACCGAAAAATCTACAAAAACCGATGCACTCAGGTGGCAAAAGGAGATACAATTTTTCGAACTGTGTAATCAATCAATAATCAAGAAAATAAAGAAATAAATACTTAACTTATCTGCGTGCTAGCATTTTCAACGCAAATACAATTTTACAAGAACGCAAGAACGTGGGTTTGCAACTTCATCTTTTTATCAATCATGGTTTGCATTTTAATGCATTTAAATTTGTAGATTCTTGTAAATTCAGAAATTTTAGTTTAAAAAAAAGCAATAAAAAGGGCACTAGGCACTAAACCATTTTGTTTGGAGTTTTAATTTTCAAAAAGCACTAAATCTAGTGCTTAAAGCACTAAGTTGGCAACTATGCTTTGACGTGGTATTAGTGCGCCGCCCTCAGTTATGGTTGCCGTATATTTTATAAATGTGCTAAAAGTGGTATTTTTCGTGCATGGGTCTATTGGTCTATTTTGCGTATACGTATAGTGGAATAATGAATATTGTAACTATTACTATTAGTTTATTGAAACTTTTGCATAAGAAAAAATTTAGTACATGTAAAATTAAAAAAAAATTAAAGTGGTAAAATTTATTTCTTTAATAACTGGGCACCGTTTTGTTAGAATCAAATCTTTGAAATGCCAGCCGGCAAGATGGTTACGGTGCTTGGATTTTATTATTTTCATATAAATAGCTATTTAGTCCTAAAAATTGAGTATAACATACATATTATGCACTAAGTATTTTTGGCCATAAACTAGCATTTATATTTCTCTATCGATTTCTTTAGATAGAAAACAATTTTTCTAAAATAAAGTATGCAATTGAAAAAAATCATGGAGCTTATTGTAAAATTAGTGAACGTTGGTCAGCAAGAAGCATAATGGACATTGTGGGTGTCGAAGGTTCTTTGAACTATAAATTGTAGTTCTTATATATAGTCGCACTATTTTGTGTTTAAATCGTAGCAAACTCACGCAAACGCCAATCGAAGAATAATACACCACTTTTTGCTTTGGGGATTTTTGTCAATTTCCTACACCAAATGTGGCAAGCGTGTGCTATAATTATGAAGAAAAAACAATCAACAGCCAAGCGTGACATTACCTTGGTGAAATCCAAGAATGATAGAATACATTTCATACAGAACATAATTTCTCTCAATCGTGGGTGAAATCTGCAAGTAGACTGAATCGAAATTCGCTGCTTTGCTTCTGTATACGTGTACGAACTGCGGCGCTGGCGTTGCTCGCCAGCAAAAATTGCCCAGCTCTGGTCTATACTGAATGCGAATTCGTACGAAAATTCACTCGTACGCAGTGTTGCCGCCGCTCAAAGAACTTTCTAACCAAGATTAGATGAAAAAGTTACCAAATGTAAGGAATAATAACGAATTTTTTTATTAGATCAACAATTCAGGTCATCACATAGGTCATTAGGTGCATATGTATGTTAATATCTTCGTAAACATTACCAGACTCTAAATGACGTTTTTAAATAAGTACATAGGTACACAGTTTCTAACTTCTTTGTAAAAATCAATGAAATACCTAATCAACGTGAACAACCACATTGTATATATTTTAAGATTAAAGCTTAGTATCCAGTTCTTAAGAAAAGCAAAAACTCCATATAAAATGACGTACAAGAAATGGCTAAGAAATTTTCTTGAGTCAAATTTCCTTAAGGCAGTACGCAGTTCTTCAGAAATTTAGTACGCTTTCTACTACGGTTTTCTAAAGTTTTTTGTGAAAAAAGAGCACAAGGCAACCCAGGTTTGCAACAGAAATATATGCCCGTTCCATTATTTCTTGAGGAAAGAGTGAGGCAACAGGCTGTGCGTTATCAAAAATGTCAAAATTCCTTGGACACACACGCGAAATAATGGCAATTTTTTCTTGACCGTTTTCTTAAGAGCTGGATACTAAGCTTAAGATGAAACGATTAAAAATTGGACTTATTGAACTATATCGTCGCTAAGCACGAAATACATCGTATACGCCAAACGTATACCGCGTATACGCAGGTAAGTAAATTTTACAAAAGCGCAAAAAACCGATTTTTTCAAAACTGTGGAATGGTATTTTCACTGAACCTACTTGCTATAAGATTATTATTATTAATCTTAACTTAAATTAATAAAGTAAGCAGTAATGGAAAAAGAATAACCAAATCCCTTTTTTATTGTACATACATGACGTGGTATTGGATTCCGCATATACGAGGTATTTATATCTATGTATGTATATTGGCCATAACTGGACAAATATTGATTTTAAAGTGATCCAAAGTTTGATATTTATTCGCATAATTACGGTCATCCGAGTGGCCTCATAAAAACTCCAATGGGGCCATGTCGGATGACCTCAGTGACCGAACGACACCCCTCTACGGCAAATTGTGTGCCTGCTAATCCTCTGATGGAAAAAGAATGGTCAATAGACACAGCCAGGAAAAGAGGATCAATCCATGTCTACACGTGCGGATCAAAGCTCGAGTGGTGGTGGGGTGTATTCGGCACAGTTGGGCATATCGTTTAGCTTCCGCCTTCCTGCAGTGTTTTTCAGACGGCTATCTCAAAGGCCGCATCAGTGGTAGAGTGTGATACGATTCCTAGTCATGACTGCCGCCCAACCTAACCTAACCTAATCCTCTGTTACAACGAACCGTATCCATGACACTGTGAATGATCAATGCCTTCAGTTGTTTTATCGCCTGAGCTTTGCATGGATGGAAATGTATATCCAAATGCAAAATATACCATTTTGAGCCATAAGACGGTACCATGTTCTTAAGACGACGCGCAATCGACAAATTTGTTTCTTCGGCCACACTTAGTTTTGAAATCCTCACCAAGCTTTTCTGGTGTTGTGGCTTTCAGCGTTCACGCAGATATACAAATTATAGCTGAATGGAGCCCTAGTTGTCTGAAAAGCTTGGTGTCTTCGAGTATATGTACATTAGACTGCATGGCCAAAATAAGTTGCCGTTTTTCCACCGGGATTACAAAATCTATTATATTTTAAGACGTCCGCCAAAATATTCGGAAAAAAGTTAAGATTTAGGCGAGCTGGACCGGATTTGAAAATACCTCCAAAAATGGAGTTTTTTTTGAATGAAAATAGTTTCTTAAAGAACTTCTTGAAAAAAGTCCCCTCAGATGACAAAACAGATTAGGCTTAAAAAAAACTGCATAAAAATATTTAAAAATATT
The DNA here is from genome assembly GCF_013731165.1 of Rhagoletis pomonella. NCBI lineage: Eukaryota > Metazoa > Arthropoda > Insecta > Diptera > Tephritidae > Rhagoletis > Rhagoletis pomonella. The sequence continues at coordinate 53,512,940 of NW_023458557.1, forward strand.
TTCAATAGAATCGTAATAATGAGATTTTTAATGCTGTTTTTTTTTCTTTTTTTCAAAGATTGATTTACGAAAAACTTTAATAACTGGGCCAAAACTATTCTGATTTAGGCTTATGGGATCTCGGTAGAAAGGTATTTTCCCAATATTTTTATTTATGTGCAAAAAAAAGTCATTCGTGTCCCAATTTTTTTTCCGAATACCAACACATCTTAATTCAACTTTGAATGATGTTCGTTAATCGTACCTTTCTCTTTCATCCTTTGAATGAGCAAAGAAATAAAAAGTGTGAAAAAATACCTTTCCAATGTTTTTCTTATACCAATTTTTTAAAAAAGTTAAAAAACAGCATCAAAAATCTCATTATTACGATTTCGTTCAATTTTTTTTTTTATATTTTTATGTAAATTTTTTAAGCTTAAACCGTTTGGTAATTTCAGGGGATTTTTTCAAAAAATATCTATAAGAAACTATTTTCATTCATAAAAAACTCCATTTTTGGAGGTATTTTCAAATCGGTCCAGCTCGCTTAAATCTTAATATTTTTCCGAAATATTTTGGCGCAAGTCTTAAAATATAACAGATTTTATAATTCCAATGCAAAAACACTACCGATTTTTTTTTGTATGGGGAGTGATGCAGTCTAATGCACATATGTACAGACATATGTATGTACAGTTCTCACATAAAATAAGTTTGGTTTTGTTAAATTTGGTAACTTTTTCTGGTGATTAATAAGAAATAAAAAAAATTAAAATGTGGCAACACTGCTCTACATACATAATTGCCTACATTATTTCTTCATAAACTGTACATACATATTTGTTTTTTTTTTAACATAAGAATCAACTTAAACGTTATCATTAACACGTATGTTTATGTACATATATATAACCCTTGCTTTGCGCCGTATTCCGTACGAATTAACAGCAGAGGGCGCTCTCATTTGTGATTTGCAGGTGAGCAGCGCTGTTATGTGGGCATGTATGTTAGATTCTATAGGAATTTTAACACTTTCGCTATTTTGATGCCATATGGCGTCATGCTTTTTTGAGTACTCACAGATTTAACTAAGCTTATCTGAAATTAAATTTTTATATCCAACGCGGTAATGGGAAGTTTCATAAACTATATTTTAATACGGTATTGTTATTTTGATCCTTACTAGATGAAAAATTTCAGTTTTAAAACTTAACTAAAATATCGATTTTCTTCTGCTTAGAAGAGTCTAAATTAAATTACAATATTTTACCAAATAACCCAATGAATTAAAAACAAATTAATATGCTATAGTCTCAAAAATAGTGTCAAATATTGTTAGAACTTATAATTTATTCAAAAAAAGTGCTAATAAACGCGTGGTATTTTTTTAAATTTGTATGATGCCATATGGCATCAACAATATTTAAAGGAGCTGAAATCCGCACCAGCAAATAACGATTTATTTGTACTGGGGAAGTCTGATAAATTCATTTGCAAGCTATTTCGCAGAGAGTAAAGTTCAACATGCCAAACATAGTGTCAAATTTTGTGAAATCGAAAAGATTTTAGATGATTTTGATGAATCAGATATTTCTGACTTGGAGGATTCTGAAAAATCTGACATATTAGATGAATTACTTGACGCCTTGATAAAAATAATTATTTTGTTATAGAGGAGTTATCTCGCCAAAGTCCACTTTAAATTGATAAAGATAATTTGGAGAATCTTGATGAAAATGAAAAAGAAGAAGAATTATTAACAGTGGAAGATCAGGGAGGAGTATTGGAAACATTTAAGAAGCTAAACGATTATCGTTGGAAAAAAGACAGATGGACCGCCCCAGAAGCACATTTTGAAGAACCGACGCCCAAAAACAGTGTAAAGACTCCACTAAAATACTTTTTGGATTATTTTACAGATGATATTCTTAATGAAATCGTGGCAGCAACCAACCAGGCAAGCTCGGGGACTTCAATCAAACTAACCAAGGACGATCTAATGCAGTTTATTGCTCTAGAAATGATGATGGGTACAATTGGTTATCCTCGTCTGGCAATGTATTGGACAAAAGCAACTGAGATCCCTTCGTTTCGTCAGTGTATAACTAGACCCAGATTTCCTTCTCTAGGCAATAGCTTAAAATTCTCGTCGAGTTCCAATATGAACGACAAGCTATGCAAAGTTCGCCCACTTTGAGATGCATTCTCTAAAAAGTTGTATACATTAACGAAAGATTAGAATCTTTGCGTTGATGAAATGATGGTCCCCTTTAAAGAAAAAACAGCACTTAGGCAATATATGCCTAAAAAACCCATTAAGTGGGGTATAAAAATATGTTGTCTTTGTAGTTGGAAAGGCGTGTTCCACGACTTTGAGATTTATCAAGGCAAGAATACAAGAATTGGTCAGAAAAAGTTTGGGTTTTGTTCCGATATTGTCATTCATTTGACAAAAACGATTCCCGAACACAAAAACTTCAAAATATATTTCGAGAGTTATTTCACAACACTTGCTTTAGTAACTTATTTAAAACAACGTGGAATATGGGCTACAGGAACCATAAGAAGTAACAGAATAGGAAAAGTACCTCTTCAATCCGAAAAAGATCTTAAAAAGCTTGGTAGGGGTAATTTTGACTTTCGTATTGAAAGAAATGAAAATATATATATTGTAAGGTGGCTTGACGGGGGAACTGTACAGCTTGTGTCGACGATTTACGGTGCAAAAAAAGTAAATTTTGTGTCACGCTTCTGTCCCACAGAAAAAAAGAAAATCGAAATTCAACAAACACAACTTATTGCTATATATAACTAATGTGACCAACCGTACTTCTTTCGGAAGTACAGTACTTCTTTTTTCGCTCTTGTACTTCTTACTTCGAAGTACAGGCAAATCTACTTCTTTTCGATATTTTGTACTTATGAAGGGAGATTCTGTAACCAGTCAGCGACAATTTTCTTATCGCTATCGCACCTTTTTACGCATGATATAAATGTTTTTGCTTACCTGCGCAGCTGCGAAGGGCTCTGAAGGTGTCGTGCAATTGGTTGGATCCGATTTATGCGAACTGCGTGAGGACGCGGTGCATCCCCAAGGCTTGAAGGGTAGTCAGTGTTGCGTTCATCACGAAGGCCGGAAAAAGCTCTCATGTTTCCCCTAGGGATTTTAGGCCTATCAGTCTCTTCGTGTTTGATAAAAATGCTTTTGTTAAAAGCGCTAGAGAGACCTGTACCTGTACATAAGAAACGCGGTTCCATGTGACTGTCAGACAAGGGCTCAATATGCTTATTGCAAGAAAAGGACGGTGAATACCGCCCTGCATACATTGGTAAAGTGGTCAGAGGAAGCCTTCACGCATGGAGACTATGCAGTTGGAGCCTTCTTCGATCGAGGGGGCCTTCAACAATGTCACTCGAGAGGCAATGGTCAAGTATATTCATAATCTGGGGGTTGAAACCAACCTAATAAGCTTACTTCGTGCCAGAGCTGTCACGGCGTAGTGGGGGAGCGTCTGAACTCAGGACAGAGTCAATAGGAGCACTCCACAAAGTGGTGTTCTCTCTCCCCTGCTCTGGATTGCGGTTGTAAACGACCTTCTGGTGGAACTGGAAAAAGTGGGCTGTCTGGTGATCGCCTATGTAGATGATGTGGAACTTTTGGTTAAGGGACGATTTATATACATCGTTTTTGATATGGCTCAAGGTTACCTGAACTAGGTGGGCGATCAACGGCGGCTGTCGTAGAAACCTAACATTGAGGAAAGGGTAGGAAAGGTGTCGGTTGCCTTGTACTGCTAAAGGGGAGCGAACTTGGGTCTTTCGCCCAAATTAATTCATTAGCTCTAGGAAACCAGATTTAAGCCTTTATTGTTTCAAGGTGCCCTTGTCTACACAAGGCTACACTTGTAAAACAGGAACACCTACACTGGAGCTTAACATACGTATGTTGAACACGGCGCCGGCGGATATTGCAAACAGAATTGTCGCAGCGCGAACTGCTATTAGGCTAAGGAAAACCGGGTCCTTTTGTGACATATAAAAGGAAAAGAAGACGTTTCTCTGCACACGTTACCTCTCAACGGCTAGTGATGGGGGTTCTTTTATGCCATTGTGCTATTAGTATTCATGCGGTGAAACTGGAATTGCGGCTTATCCTTTTGTATCAGCTGTCAAGAGGAATATGAATTGGAATCATCTCCACACTTTCTTTTAGACTGTGCAATCTTCGCGAGGCTAATATGGAAGCATTTTGGCTCGCGCTTCTGAACAAACACTGAGCTCTCAGGGATCGAAATTAGCCGCATTCGAAATTTCGTAATCGGCTCCCGGCGTTAACTTAACCCAACCTAACCTGTACTTCTTTGAGCTATGAAATAGTTGGTCACATTATATATAACCGAAACATGGGGGGCGTAGACAAAATGGATTTTCTTCTGTCTCTTTATCGCATTTCAATTAGGTAAAAAAAAATGGACGTTGAAAATTTTTGACCATTTCATTGATATTGCTGTATGCAACTCATGGCTGGAGTATAAAATTGATTGCGAAAAAAACCAAATTGAGGGGAAAGATTGCATGGATCTTTTAACATTTCGAAATGATATTTCTGATGCAATTCTGAGATCTTCAACCCAAAAAATCGATATTCGCAAACGTGGCCGTCCAAAAACATCAGAAAGTGAAAACAACCATGAAACCGCGGAAACCTGTAGCCCCACTACATCAAAAAAGAAATGCGAAATGCCTCCTCCTCTATCCCTGATATATGATGGCTTCATCATTTGCCGGAGTATACGGCAGACACAGTTAGATGTAAGAAAGCAAATTGTTCAGCATATTCCAGATATAAGTGTACTAAATGCAATGTACATTTGTGTATACCAAACTCCACACGAAATTGCTACAAGACTTACCATGCCAACTACAAATAAATAATAATAAATTACTATACGTACACAATTTTGTTTGTTTTCAAATATATAATGATATTTTTATTTTACAGGATTTAACTTCATATTTGCTGCAGGAATTTTGGAGAATCTATGTATATTTTCTGTTTATTTTTAAATGAATTATTAAATCTATGAATGTTCCAACTTATTTTATTGAATTTTAATAAAACAAAACACCGTATTCAAAAGATCTATTTTTTACACCAGTTAGTACAAATGATGCCGCATGGCATCATTCTAAAAAAACACTTTAGGATCAGATTTTGGAAAAAAGTAAATTGAATCTTATTATATTAAGTATTAAAGGCCATTTAATAATATAATCGGATTTTTAAAGCCCGAATCTAAAACGATGTACCGAAAGGGTTAAAGTCCTATAGTTCCATTTTTAGGAAGTATTTAAACTTTTTTTTTGCCTAAGACAATGAGAAGCCCATCCACAACCTATAACCAAAATTTCAGAAAAATCAGTACAGCCGATCTCGAGCTTTGCGAACAGAAAAAAACGGTTTTCAAAATATATATTAGTGTAGATAAATAGCAATTATCTATCAAAATTATAAGAAAAATTTTTGTTTACAAAATCACCTACTCTTCTCGCAATTTCTAAGAAAAATGGAAGTTCACCACTCGGAAAATCGTCAAAAGGTGCGTTCGATAAAAAAATTAGCCAACACCAGCCAACAATCAAAATAAGGAGAGTAAGCGAAAATTCTCTCCCAAAGAGAAGAAAAAGCAAAAAAGTAAACGAACAGGAAATTAGCCATCACTTGCAAAAACCGGAAGAAGAAGACACACTAGCTGACTTTGTTTATGTTTTATTTGTAAACAAACTGAAATTCATGTTGCCTCCATGGAAGAAAAAAGGAAAGTGTCGGTTCAATGTTCGCCAGGAACATTTCTAGAAGTAAAAACTAGTTGGCGCTATCATAAAGTCACATAGCAGGCAGCCAGAAAGCATATAAATACCAAAACTCGAAAAATGCCATTTTGTTTGTTTACAAAAATTGTAACCATATGTTTTGTGATCATATGTTTTCGTGTTGGATAATTTTTGCTGAGTAAAATTTTGCCAGTACAAAATGAACGCTCCTCTTGCATCAAAATGAACGCTTGCTCTCTCAATTTTTGTGTGTTGGATAATTTTTTGTCGTTATCGAACGCCATCGAGTAAAAATTTGGAAAAACTTTTACAAATTTTTGACTTGTCGAACGCATCTAATGAATGTGAACCAAAGCTGCATTTTACGTAAAGTTGGTTTAACCCTTTCGCTATTTTGATGCCATATGGCGTTATGCTTTTTTGAATATTCACAGATTTAATTGAGCTTATCTGAAATTATATTTTTATATGCAACGCTGTAATGGGAAGTTTTATAAACTATATTTTAATACGGTATTGTTATTTTTATCCTTAGTAAATGAAAAATTTCAATTTTAAAACTTTACTAAAATATCGATTTTCTTCTGCTTAGAAAGGTCTACATTAAAATAATATATTTTACCAAATAACCCGATAAATTAAAAACAAATAATAATGCTATAGTCTCCAAAATAGTGTCAAATATTGCTAGAACTTGTAATTTAATTTAAAAAAGTGCTAATAAACGCGTGGTAAATTTTTAAATGTGTATGATGCCATAAGGCATCAATAATATTTGAAGGAGCTGAAATCGGAAAGAATGGGTCACGGCAGAAACAGAGGGAGCTTCGGTGGGGCCACTCTGACTTATTCGGTTTAAGGGCTCACTGAAGTCTGCAGCGTCTATTCACCAGTAGATGGCGGCTGCAAGCGGGTGTCTGCTTGGAGCAAGCGGCTCGCTATATAAACGTGTATTTGGTTGCGAAACCACCCTCGTCCCAGCAATGGGTTGTGCGCTGGGCTTGGGACCCGCCACGTAAAAACCACTTCCAGTGAAGAAGTAAGGCAAAGCCTCGGATGAGAACCCCCCCCCCCCCCCCTTATGATGACGACCACGGCAAACGTTTATAGGACTACAATTTGAGGGCATGTACCTGGAATTTCCGGGCCCTTAATGGGGAAGGTGCCTCTGCCCGGCTGGTTGATGTCCTCGTAAGGACAAAAGCTGACATCACCGCCATCCAAAAAATGCGTTGGACGGGGCAAGGCAAGCAATGTCTGGGGCCTTGCGATGTCTACTACAGCTGCCATGTAAAGGAGCGCAAATTCGGAGTTGGATTTGTGGTGGGATCGAAAAACAAGAAACCAAATCGATCATGTTGTGATAGACGGAAGGCAACCTTCCAGTGTTTTAGACATACGCGCACTCCGAGGCCCAAACATCGACTCGGACCACTATCTTGTTGCAGCCAAGATACGCACCCGCCTCTATGCAGCAAAAAATGTGCGCCCAAATATGCAAGGAAAGCTTAACGTCGAAAAGCTGCAATCACAACAGACAGCCAGCGCTTTCGCTACTCGACTCTCACACCTGCTCTCAGAGAGCACTCTTCAACAAACTGACATATGCGAGCAGTGGAACCACATTTCCCGCTCATTAAGTACCACCGCCGAAGAAGTAGTCGGATTTCAGCGAGCCCGAAAGAACAACTGGTACGATGAGGGCTGTCAGGAAGCTGCAGAGAAAAAAGATGCCGCCTACAGGACCACGCTGCGATCGGGCGCAACGCGCGCTATGTGGGATCACTATAGGGATCTGAAGAGGGAAGCGAAACGTATTTGGCGCAACAAGAAGAGAGAGGCCGAAATACGTGAGTGCGAAGAGCTTGAAATGCTGGCCCACAGGGGGAATGCCCGAAAATTTTACCAGAGAGTTAGGCGCCTTACGGAAGGTTTAAAGACCGGGGCGCACTCCTGTAAGAACAATAATGGCGACCTAGTAACTGATGTCCAGAGCGTACTTAAATTATGGAGGGAACACTTTTCCGCCCTACTAAATGGTAGCAGCACGGAAAGTTGTGGAGAAGAAGAACCCTAGCCTGCAGTCGATGATGACGGAGTCGACGTTCCACCGCCTTACTATGACGAGATACGTATAGCAATAACGCGGCTGAAAAACAACAAAGCCGCTGGAGCTGACAGCCCGCCAGCTGAGCTATTCAAGTACGGCGGCGAGGAGTTGATAAGGTGCATGCATCAACTCTTGTGCAGAATATGGTCAGATGAACGCATGCCCGACGACTGGAATTTAAGTGTGTTCTGCCCAATCCCCAAGAAAGGTGACCCCGCCATTCGCGCCAACTACCGCAGGATCAGCCTTCTAAGCATAGGTTACAAGGTCTTATCGAGCGTATTGTGTGAAAGACTGAAGCCCACCGTCAATGAACTGATTGGGCTTTACCAGTGTGGCTTTAGACCTGGCAAATCCACCATAGGCCAGGTATTCAAAATACGCCAAATCTTGGAAAAGACCCGCGAAAAAAGGATCGACACTCACCACCTATTTGTCGACTTTAAAGCCGCTTTTGACAGCACTAAAAGGAGTTGCCTATACGCCGCTATGTCTGAATTTGGCATCCCCTCAAAACTTATACGGCTGTGTAAAATGACGTTGAGCAATACCACCAGCTCCATCAGAATTGGAAAAGACCTCTCCGAGCCGTTCGCCACAAAACGGGGTTTCAGACAGGGCGACTCCCTTTCATGTGACTTATTTAATCTGATGTTGGAGAAGATAATAAGAGCTGCAGAACTGAACCGCTCAGGAACAATTTACTACAAGAGCGTGCAATTGCTGGCTTTTACCAATGACATCAATATCATCGGTAACAAAAACCGCGAAGTCTGTTCTGCCTTTTCCAAGTTGGATAGAGAAGCAAAGCGAATGGGTCTGGTGGTAAATGAGGACAAGACGAAGTATCTCCTGTCATCAAACAAACAGTCAGCACATTCGCGCCTTGGCACCCACGTCACTGTTGACAGTTACAATTTCGAGAAAGTAGAGAATTTCGTTTACTTGGGAACCAGCATTAACACCGATAATAATGTCAGCATTGAAATCCAATGTAGAATCACTCTTGCCAACAAGCGCTACTTTGGACTGAGTAGGCAATTCAGGAGTAAATTCCTCTCTCGACGTACGAAAACCACACTCTATAAGTCACTCATCATGCCCGTGCTGGTATATGGCGCAGAAGCATGGACAATAACAACATCCGATGAGGCGGCTCTTGGAGTGTTTGAGAGAAAGATTTTGCGGAAGATTTACGGGCCTTTACGCGTTGGCGACGGCGAGTACCGCAGACGATGGAACGATGAGCTGTATAAGCTTTACAACGATATGGACATAGTGCAGCGAATTAAAATACAGCGGCTCCGCTGGCTTGGTCATGTCGTTCGAATGGACACCGACGCTCCAGCTCTGAAGGTATTCAACTCGGAACCCGCTGGTGGTAGCAGAGGAAGAGGGAGGCCCCCACTGCGATGGAAAGGTCAGGTGGAGAAGGACTTGGCTTCACTTGGCGTTTCCAATTCGCGTCAGTTGGCACAGAGGAGAAACGACTGGCGTGCTTTGCTGAACTCGGCCAAAATCGCTTAGGCGGTTACAGCGCCAAAAAAGAAGAAGAAGAAGAAATCGGCACCAGCAAATAACGATATATTTGTACTGGAAAATTGCAACTGGTAAATTTTTTAAATGAATTACTAAATCTATACATGTTCCAACTTATTTTATTAAATTTTTGTGGTGTTATTTAATTTGATTTGAATAAAATAAAATACCATATTACAAAATCTTTGCATATTTTTTACACCAGTTAGTACAAATGATGCCATATGTACGGTGACAATAAATATGGATTCAAAATGAAGGACAATTTTCTAAAATATGCCTACATATATTTTCGTAGTATGAAAATATCAAAAGAGTATTTATGACTCTAAATTCTTAATACATTTTAAACTTTAAGAATGAATCACGTTTTCTTCATCGATATTAATCTTTTTTACATGAATATTTATAAAAGTATAGTAAAACAATAGCTTACACGAAAAGTGAAAATCTTTAAAAGATTATTTTATGGCAAATTTTGAGGCGTTCAAAACGAAAACAATACCCTTCTTTTTTTGTTTTTTTTTTTTGGTACTGTTCGCAGTTATTTGTCAAAAATCGACGTCATGAATCGACGTAAACGACGATTGCGCTCCATAGCATCTACATTTCTAATCCGATTTTCATTATCTTTGGCTCAAAGTTTACTGTAATGATATATCTTCTTAATTGATTTTTTAAAATAATGAAAAAATAATAATCAAATGAAACTGCGTATTTGATTGAAAATCTCACTTTTTCGACTTTGACGACAAAATGCAAATGGTCGCTTGTAGCACTAATAATTTTCATTGCTTACGTTGATTTGGAGATTTTTTCATGAGATATTGAAGAAAAGCTACGAAAAGTAACAAAAAAACCCTTTTTTGAAAAAATCCATCCATTGTCCTATAATTTTAAAATAACGAATAAAATGCGGGACAAATGCAGGAAATTTGAAAAAAATCAGTACATTTTCAGGTTTGAAAAACTACGCAGGACCGACCTTTGAAAAACAGTACGGTCCTGCAAAAAACAGAACGGATGGTCACCGTAGCCATATAGCATCATTCCAAAAAACACTTTAGAATCGCATTTTGGAAAAAAATTAAATTGAATGTTATTATATTATGTATTAAGGATCATTTAATAAAAAAGATGGATTTTTAAAGCCCTAATCTAAAAAGATGTACCGAAAGGGTTAAGTACTAGCGTTTTCAGCATTTAACAGTTCATTATCATTTACGGTGTAATATAACAAGTTAAACACTGAACTATGATAATTTGTATTAGTACCAATAATAACAGACAATAATTTGCATTTTTTTTACACTTTTGTAATTAATTTCGGTCACTATTACTCAGTCATGTCGTGTGCCATTCTTCCATAGTACGGCTGTTGCTCCCTTTCATACCACAGTAATTTTGTATACAACTTCGAACCAACAAAATTCATGCTCCTTATCATTATCAACCCTGATCAGATTTTACCTCCGAGGAGTACTCAAAATGGTTTATTACTGTATATACTGTGGTTACATACCTGATGACAATACGAATACGATGACAGTACGAATGAAAATTATAAAAAGAGTTTTTAGTTTTTCAAACTATAGATTTTTTTTAGTTTGTCAGAGTGTCAGAGCTAAATTTCAAGTCATTAACGCAAAAACATATCCAGGCAATAGCTGTTGTATTTGCTTTATTTTTAAAGGCACACACCTATACAAAGTCTTATTGTGTTATTTTAAGGGGTATTCCATTGTCACGGGTGGGACATTTGTACAGCAAAAATAGGTTTTCTTTTTTAAATTTAAGTATAAAGTACTAAGCAATTCTACATTTCGATAAAGGTACACCTAGTTCACTAATATACGAGTTATTACCAAATACGAAAAATATTACAACTTGATTTTATATCGGAAAACTCCGGGCTGTTTCTTCTGTCACGGGTAGGACAAAGAAAAGACCCTGCTTTTTGGAGAACATATATTTCACAGAAAGTCTGTGAATTTACTTAACATTTCTATCTGAATTAGATGTTTTACTATACATAAAAGAACCAGCAATCCTAACAAAGCACAAACCATAACAAGAATTAGTTGTTTATTATTAAAAAATTCAAAATTCTCCTGTCACGGGTAGGACAACTTTTGTCACGGGTGGGACACGTACGATTTTCTTCATGGAATGGAGGTTCTAGTGAGATCCATATCAAAAGGCTTAGGTATGATAATTGTTAGAGGCCAAATACAAGATCAATTGACCCACTTTTATCACAGTAGGGTCATTTTAAGACGCACGATATTCTGCTGCCCTCAGGATCAATTTTAGGGGGCAATATTTATACCAAACGAAAGCTAGAAGTCGCCAGTTTGATGTGTTAAAAAGCATGGGAGAATGGATTACTTGCAAACACATGAAATTTTATATGCTTTTTCCAAATGCACTTCTGCACGGTGCATTTGATTGCAATGAAATTTTGAATGTGCCCTCATGAGTTTCAAGTTTATTTAAACTATCTATGTATGTCTGGCTAACACTAACTACAGGTTAAACATGGATGCATCGGGTTGCAATTGTCGGATGTGTCCTCCTGACTTTAATCTTCACAATCTTGTATCATGGCAAGATCGTTGTTTAAACACCGTTGTTTTCCAAAGAATTCTTCATTCTCATTCTTTTGGTTGTTTCAGAATTTGGAGAACCTGTAACGTCAACCGCGATTTTCGATTTTAGTTTTTGTAATTCAATTTTAATCCTTTCTTTTGTTACTGAAATAGCTTTTGAGCAGAAATAACGAAAGAAGGTTACCACCGCTATTTGTATTTTTTTGTATCATTTAATACTAAAGAAATTCATATACCAGACCCAAGGTTTGCTCTATGGTAATTAATTAACATTTTTTATTGAAATATTTTTCAATGGGTTGCTTTGCTCATTTAGACATTTCCTTCATTTGGTACCAAACTTGTTTAATTTGGATAAGCGGTTTGTTTATTATCCGGAAAAGACTTTTAATTGGGAATAAAAAATATCTGGCCAAGTTTAACTGGTAAAAAAAAACTGTTATTTTCGGTTCCTTCAATATTCGCATTCGCAAAAGATCCTATTGCGAATGCGAATGTTAAAATTAATGCGGAAGCTCCGCGGTTGCGAATGCGAATGCGAATATTCGCAACAACCCTGATAACGACTACGTGAAAACTGATTTCATGGACAAATCAGGCTCAAATTTATCTATTCTTTGGTGAAACCATAGAACGTCAGAAATGATCTTGTGTATTGATGTCTAATCCGAAAAGTTATCTGCATTAGAATACTTGTACGCAGATACATATATCTTTGTCACTTAAAGGCTATTTATTGGATTGAATTTATAAGTTAGGCGAACTTCTAGATTTTTTTGGTTGGAAGTTTTGGGGTAATTGTTAGTATTGACTTTTGGATTGTTGTTAAGCAACCCTCATCATAGAATTCTCTGGCGTCTCTATGATAGTAATGTTTACCTTGACCTTTCGAGCTGACCACGCGAAATTTTTTAATATATCGCTTAGCCCATCAACAGTATTATGGTGTTTAGTCAACCTGAACTTCAAATTTTTGTGGCATTAAACATAGGTTTGAAACGTTAAACTTGTTTTTTTTT
>NW_023458557.1:53541030-53543719 GCF_013731165.1 Rhagoletis pomonella
ATGCATTGTGAAAAATTCTCTGTGCTTTAGTTGTGATAAATTGTTTTGTTTTGCTGGTGTACGTTGTAATGATCTCATGTTTTTATGTTTTTGTTTTTGTTTGTCAAAATAAAAGTTTACTACATCCTTTCGTACGTAATTTTTGTCGAAACGAAAGGGAAGGGAGCGAGAGGCCTCTCCCCTCCCCCCCGTAAGTGTCCCGGTTTGGTAACAGAGATATCTGGCAGCCCTACCCATATACCTTAAAATTGTTGTTAACAAGTTTTGATCGTTCCCGCCTTGAATATGCCGTATTTGTTTGTAGACCTTATAATCAGCTTTCGAACAACAGAATTGAGCGTATACAGAAGGTATTCCTAAAATTTGCTCCTTCTTATACTTCTCGTCTGATGTTGATAATTCTACAATCTTTGGAAAACCGTAGATCAATGTTATCATTGACATTTACGTTGAATGTACTCCAAGGTATTATTGAAAGGATTAGTTTTAATGTACCAAAGCGTAGTATTCGAATGTGATACTCCTTTTATTGGGCGAATATTAAAACAAGATTTACCAGCAATGCTCCGCTAGCGAGAACTATGCGGGAATTTAGTATTTTATCTAAATCTGTGGAAATCGACTTTCCATTGCCAAAACAAGCTTTTTTAAATCTTCTGCATACCATGTTTTAATATTATTCTCTTCTATCTTAAGAATAGTCTGTAAGAAATATTGGGACGTATTCTTGTTTTCGTACGAATCGAAAATCATGAAATTTTCCTATCATTTTCTATACAAAAATTTCAAATTTTCGATTCGTACGAAAACAAGAATAGGCCTTATTGTTTCATAGACTGAAATAAATAAATAAATGCCGTCGAACCTGGCGTGATAGGGGCTAACAGACCTCAGATTCGCATTCAGAGCGTCGAATAACATAGGGTTATAAAGGCTTGGGTCAATATGCAGAAACGTTTTTTTGTAAAGCTATGTAATTTAAAAATTTTTTAAACTAGTAACATTCTCCGAGACTTTGGAGAAAATCTATTTTCGCGTTTTTGAGAAATTTCGAATCTCCAAAACCTGCCTAAAGCAACATACGACAATCTTTTATCCAGGTGACGGTATTTATGTACTTTGGTACATCAGGCTACAGGCTTGAAAGGTGCGCTGGTAACGTTAACATATGTATGTATGTATATGTAAGTACAAGTATATTATAATATAAAGATGGCATCTATGTTCGTAGATAGTATAAATTAATATGTACTAGTGTACTGTTCATAAATATATTAGGACACACGCTAGAGAGGTAAGTATTTAAGAAATGCGATTTTCCAAATGAAATATCCCAAACTAAAGCTCATGTAAAATTTCCCTTTCTTGCGTTACATTGGCAAATTGCAGCCAGCTTTGCTGCTTACGACATTTGCGTATTTTTTTTTAATATCAAACGTCAGTTGCTTGTTGAAATTCTCTTTATTGTTTACTTCGCTATTCGGTTTGTTTTGATTTATAACGAGCGGCACAAAAATAAATGAGCAAGAGCGTAAATTGCGAAATGTAAGCAAAAACAGTGGTTGATTTTGCCGTGTTGAGCAGCTAAAGCGGATGATTTTATTATTACCTTCGTTTCTTTGGAAAGGAGCGGCAGAAGAACGCTCAACTCAGGTTAAATTTTCTTTGAGCAGCTTAAAACTCTGTTGATATTTATTAAGAAATGTTTGACCAGTTTAACGGGATTCATACCAACCAATAGAAAAAAGTAATTTTGCGAGGCATTTGCGTAATATACATACATATGTGTACTTATCTAAAATATTTATGAATATGTACACACATATATAAGGAAGTAAAAATTTGCCAAGCATCTTCTCATCAGCAATTCACAATAAAGCAACTTTTTAACCGACCTGGATGGACTCTGATAAATAGCAGAATATTCTTTTGTAACTCGGTTACAAAAGAATGCACCCATTGTTTCTATATACATACATACATATGTACGCACGTATTTTTTGTTTGGTGTTGCTGTAGATTACTTTGAGCGAGTATCTTGTCTTTACATACTTTTTATTGATGTGTTTTACGAAATGAGAGCCTTTTCACTTTTCAGCATTTTGTAGCGCATGCACTATACATATATGTGCATAAGATAAAAAAAATACGAGCAGTTGTTGTGAATTTGTGGCTGTGAACGGGTCATATTTGCACCGAGCCGTTGGGGGATCGGTGGGCTCGTAATACAATGCAATCCAAATGCATAGGAGTGTAAAGAGAAAATATAGATTTAATCCAAATGCATAGGAGTGTAAAGCGAAAATATAAATTTTCAAGGTATTGAAAGCCCTCATTTGATGTGATAAAATCTCAAAAGTGATATTAAAGGAATACCTTTTTGCAAAAAGACAAAGCTAATTTAGTTAAGCTACATACATACATTCTATGTACATGTGTACATGCACACAAACAAACGAATATCAGTGATAAGTGAAAGGTGTACGTGGGCGGACCGATTTCCGTGTTTATTATACATTAAGGGCCAGTTTTTCAGTGCACGGCCGTAGTTTAAACTCAGTTAAAACGCTCGATCTGGCTGGTTTAAACTAAGATCAGCCAATCAAATGTCAGCCAGCTGTTCAACTTGAACTCAGTTTACTGAATCTAAGTTTAAACTGGCACTGAAAAACTGGTCCTAAGTTTGGCA
>NW_023458557.1:53543819-53544031 GCF_013731165.1 Rhagoletis pomonella
TTTCATATACAAACAAAATATCAGCTATAAATATGTATATTTTCACCAAATCTTGTCGGATTTCTCTGAAATTTCGTTAATAGGTTCCAAAATACCAGCTTATTAGAACGCAGTTTATATAAGTTCGATAAATTAGTTTTAAACAAATTTATTAATTAGTTAGTAACTAAGTTTTGCCTTATAAAAGATTAATATTTGCATTAATTTTTTTT
>NW_023458557.1:53544041-53544179 GCF_013731165.1 Rhagoletis pomonella
AAATTTATTAATCATTGGGAAAGCATATTCCTCGCATTTACCAAGAACTTCTGCTGCTGATTTTGGGAATGACTTTTCGCTTACCTAATTTATCCATTGTTCTGACCACACTTTATACTCTCCTTCCAAATTGATAGC
>NW_023458557.1:53544279-53548338 GCF_013731165.1 Rhagoletis pomonella
GGTGGTGTCGATTGAACAGCTGATTGGATATTTTTGTGTCTACACTAGTACAGGAGAATGTCATCCAGGACGAAATGGCGTAACTTTAGGATGTCAACAAAATGAATGGTGAGAATGATCTCCTCCGTTTCGTTTTGACATCCTGAAACAAATATGAAATGTAATAAAATAAAAATAAATTTAAAAAATATTTTGTTTTTCCTATTGATATTTTATACCCAAAAGTAGTGTGTTACAAGTTAGTTACATCAACTGCAGAGGTAACCACCCTTGACTACATCTAATGCAGAGGTAAACCACCCTTGACTGTTTCGCGGCCATCGCCATAGAAATATAGTTAGCTTTCGTCGAAGAAAATGTACAGATAATAAGTGACTATTAGCTGCTTCCTAATCAACTTAAAGTTAGCTTATAGTTAGATACATTTCCTGCAGGGTATTGATGCGCCTTGAGTCAACACATATGAAAAAAGTCTCCTCAAAATTTTTTTCCTTCTCTGTCCTCCTTTGAGCAAAAATGTCCTCTTGTCCTCGTTTTCAAGTTTTATAGCATTAATGAAATTTTCAAAAAATTTCGCTCAGAATCATGGTGAAATAAATATAAGGTGATGTCACTTACATAACCTCACTTTTTCTGTATGCCAATTGCGGCAATACATTTTGGGGTAGTAGAAAAAGGGGGAAAGATTAGGATTATTTTTACTACTTTTTGGGTACTATTTCCAATACATACATACATCAGTGGGCCCCACGCCAGTTAAATGAAGCTTGCATCAATAAAATATTTTTTTGTAAACCAGTGTAATTAGAGTTTCATTTTTTCGCTCAAAAGAAATAATTATTACTTAGTTTTTATTTTTCGATCAAATATATTGATTCCAATAACTATTATTCAGATTAATTTTTCTACCTTAAAATTATTATTTGTAAAACTTAATAGGCCACATGGTCATACCACACATATATGATGATGGTTAAACATTAAAAAATAAGGACTACTTTCCGTCTTTCATTTATTCATATTAAAACAAATTAAATTATACCGTTCTCTTTATTTAATTATTCTTAAATTCTAATAAAAATGGCATATTAGCCCGTATGGAAATTTTATTTGTATTTCTTCCTTAAGTTCTGAAGCACATGTATATGCGTACTTAGTTTTTAAGCATCTTAACCTGAAAGGGGATTTTATTACGACCTTTATTTTTGTTACCATTTTAAAATTACATTTCTGAATTATATCAGTTACATTATAAAATAATTATGTGTTTAAATTGTTAGACCAAAGTGCATTATCGTAGCCATCCGAGGCACTGCTCCAATAATACGTTGGATATGTATAGTATATATTTTACCAAAAATTTACTTACAAAATCACAATTATTGGAAATTATCGCTCAAATTTTCCAATGAATTTGAAACGAAAGGTTAAAGCAAAATCGAAACAAAGAAAAAGTGATACCTGCGCATACTTTTTTCAAAAAATTTTCTGCTTCATTTTTGGTTCAGAATATTTTTATTTTCCAATCGTACATATTCATTTTATTTAATAGGCGTTTACATTGTTCAAATTTCAGTTAAATGATGTAAACTTTTGACTCAACTAATCGCCTGTGAAAGTTGAACAGTGTAACCGCATTTTAGCCTTAATAAATAATATTTTACCCTTTACAAAATTGAAAGACTAGCTAACGACGCATCTCCACAGATGAAAGTTATTTTCTACCATATGAGTGAAAACTTCTTAAGTATTTTTATATTTATTACTTAGCATTACAAATAAGATTCAATAGGCAATACAAGTCTAAATAAACTATTTGATATTAACCTTAAATAAATTCCTTGAAGATGTATGATTTTTATAAATTAAGAAAAACTTTAAAAGAACTCCTTCAAACAAAAGCCCTTCTGAAAGCTCTTTTTTGAGTAGCGAAAGCAGAAGCCTTTCAATTTGTGCCGCTCCATATAAAAAATGAAGGAGAAAGGAAAAACTTTCAGAAGGCCTTTGGATACGATTTTAGCTCCTGATATTATCTACTGGGTAGTATTTATATATGACTCCTCAGTCGTGCACCTAATCAGGAACTTGCACTTTTTCGGCATTTGCCTAAAAAATAAGATTTTAACCAAATAAACTAAACAGAAAGAAGATATTCAATATGTTAGAAAAAACGTTTTGTTATCAGTTTTCGACTACGAATGACAGAAGGCTTAACCTTTTTTTCATAGCAAAAATCTGCTAAAAATTAGGGTAAATTTAAGTGTGACCAGGCAGCCCCAACCTAGATATTAAAAAAAAAATAACATAATTATTGGAACGGGGAAAAGTTAGATTTCGCAGGCCTGTTTAATCCAATACAAAACAGCTATTTAATTTTATATTATTTATTTTTAAATATTTTCTTAAAAAAATATACAAACCGAGGTATGTTTCATAAGTTAGCCAAAGAAAATAACGAGGAAAATTCATGTAAAGTCACCCGTAACAACCAAGAATATCATTGTTTTATTTAGAGTATTCAGCATATTGTATTTAATTGTGTATATAATTTAGCAAACCTCGAAGAAAAGTCACATGCAATTCACCGAGGTATAGATAAAAATTCTTTTAATACTGAGTCAACATAAACATCCAGATTGCGATGAATATTGAGAAAAGCTAGCCCATTGCGTGCTCGTTCTCTGTTCATGCCTGGACATTAGACTGGGCCTTAGTTGTATGGAGAAAATTTTTTGTTAAGCTACAAAGCAAGACTCCCCCTAGAAATGCTCCTTTGGCCATAAAAACGTGCCCTGCGAAAAAATTTTTAAATCTGACGTGCCTCGAAAGGCCCTAAAGTTCAGCATTTTCATGGAATTTTTCACAAGGTGGTCAAAATGGCTTATAATCCAGGGGAAATTTAATATCTTTTAATGGCACTTGATGTAGTTTTGTCTTTTGATGTCAAATATGGCTAACCTATTCTTAAACCTCCACAACTTTTCCACGTAAAATTACAATTTTCTGGGTATTCAGAAGTTAAATTTAGATCGAATCGGTACGAAGGAAACAAAATTGTAGCAGCGAACTTTTTATGCAGTTTACTTCTATTTGAGGCATAGATCATGGATCCACAGTCTTGCCCTTAAATTTCTTACCGAAGCCTTCCGCCATCTTAGATTTTAGGTTTTTTGGGGGTTTTCCGATTTGCAAGCTTATATATATTGCATTTTTCATAAAAAACGGCTGTATACAAATTTGTAGAGAATTTATTTTCCCACGTTTTTTATACCTATACGAATTTAAAAAAAAATATAATTTTTATTGTAAGTAATTAGCAAAAAGTGCGAAAAAAATTTGCATTGTCACCATTTTCGCCATTTTTCAACAATTCCTGATAAAAATGCGTAGCATATTCAAATGCCAAAGTTGTAGGGAACTTTTTTCTTTTAGTGTTGGGTTCTCCGCCATACAAAATTTTTAAAGCAAAATCTAATTTACGGTTAGTTTAGATGCCATATTTGAGACGCCATGTTGAATTTTTCAGAAGGCCTCACGGTCAAAACCTCAATAACTTTAAAAGAGGGGGAGATTTAAAAATACTGTAGCTCTTTTTGACATCGGGGGACAAAACTCCATCAAGTGCCACTAAAATATATTAAATTTCCCACTGACTTATGGCAAAATATTGACCACTTTGTGAAAAATTCCATGAATTTGCCTTTGAAGTACGTCTTTCCGTTGTCCGATTTTAAAAATTTTTCCCTGGCACGTTTTTATGACCAAATGAACATTTCTGGGGGGAGTCTTGCTTTGTTGGCCAAAGTTGCAAAATAAGGCGTAGTCTACTGCACATGCATGATGATATCACAGGCCTACAAAATTTTGAAAAAAGTGCAGACCCTGGGACGCTGGGGAGTATACTATTCGAAAGGTTTTTGGTGCGCAGATCCTGAATCTGGCATCCAATTTTCTCCATTGGCTCAGGATTTTGAGATAATCGAGTGCAAAGGCGCGAAAAACACGATTTTTTGCTATACTTGTTTTCGTTTGACAGATTTTACATGGACGCAAAGAACG
>NW_023458557.1:53548438-53549778 GCF_013731165.1 Rhagoletis pomonella
ATGTAACAGGAATATGCCACAGCAAAGCGTGGCAGGGTACAGCTAGTTAGAAAATAAATACTTAACTTACTTCCGTACTAGCATTTTCAACGCGAATACAATTTAAAAAGAATGTGGCTTGGCAACTTCAGCTTTTTATCAATCATGGTTGCATTTTAGTACATTTAAATTTGTAGATTCTTGTAAATTCAGTGCCGCTACAGTTTTAAATATTTCAAATAGTTTTATGTTTTAACTATCTATGAGAAATTTAAGTTTAGAAAAAAAGAGCTAAAAGAGGCACTAGGCACTAAAGCATTTTTCTTTTGGCGTTTTAGTTTTCAAAAAGCACTAAATCTAGTGCCTAAAAAACCAAGTTGGTATGGGTTTAGTCTTTGGTAACTGCCGAAAATTCGATATATATAGGTCCAATTGAAGAGGAAGTCTGTTCATTAAATCTTTGTAATTTTTCGGGTAGCTTTTCTTGTATGTCATTGCCGAAAGGCTTTTATATTATTATTATTCACTTCGGCTGCCTCTTCAGAAAGCTGTCCTATCCCAAGAAGTGAATTTTTGATCACATCTGTTTCGTGAATCGACATTTTACACACAGTTGCTGGAAGCTTATACCTCATACTTATACTTTTCAAACTGGTTCGTATTTATTGGATAACATGAAAGAAATTTCAGTATGACACACCAGCGACGCAAAACGTCTTCGTTAACTTTGAGACTTGCATTTCTTCTTGTTCAATAAAATAATACATATACTTTTGAAATATAAAGTCGGGTGAATTCCAAATCGTCGAAATACAAAGCATCAGTCTCTTTTATTTCTAAACCGCACTAGAACAAAAAGTCTAACTTGCGCATCTTAGTTGGAAACTAGCATTAAACCGTGGTTGCGCTTATTTGACATGGCAATCTACTCGGGTTTGGAAGTAAAAGAGACTGATGCTTTGCATTTTGACGTTTTGGAATGCAGCCGTCCTTACGTCCCTTTTGCTTCACATGCTTTCTCCAAATGTAAAGGCACATCTGGTCTGCGACATTTTCGAATACTTTGCAAGCCATATTCTTGCCATCGAAAGGCTTCAAAATCGTCTCCATCGTACTCGAAAGCCTAAAGGTGAAGCTCCATAGCAGGTTTTTCAGGCGTTGCGGCTTGAGGAGCTCAGACGACTTAGTGCAATTGTATAGAAGCTGCTCCACAACCGAAATCCGAAAAGCCAATTTTCGAACTTGTTTCAGGCTTTGTAGGCTTTTCAGGCGTTGTCTGACAGTTAATAATTCGAACATTAGTACTGATAAATATGATTATGGCAATGTTGTAATCGATATCAGTTATAATAGGCCTTATC
>NW_023458557.1:53549878-53602150 GCF_013731165.1 Rhagoletis pomonella
GGTGCCTCTTTTGGACTTAGCAAATTTTCCTTTTAGGGCTTATGAAGAGGAAAAAATAAAACAAGTACCTTTATAATTTTCGAAACGATGCGTATTCAATTTCTCTAGCCTCCTATATCAAAATATGAGTTTTCATAAAAAGTGGACTTAGCAACTTTTCACTCTAAGCTAGCGATTTGCATATTCTTCCTCTTATTTGGCGCTGTAAACGCCTAAGCCATTTTGGCCGAGATCGACAAAGAACGCCAGTCGTTTCTCTCTGTGCCGACTGACGACAATGGGAAATGCCACGTGAAGCCAAGTTCTTCACCACTTGGTCTCCCCCTCTTCCTCTGCTACCACCAGCGGATTGCGAGTTTAATACTTTCAGAACTGGAACGTCGCTTCCCATTCGAACGACGTGGCTAAGCCCGCGGAGCCGCTGTATTTTCATTCGATACACTATGTCCATTTCGTTGTAAATCTCATACAACTCATCGTTCCATCGTCTGCGGTACTCCCGTCGCCAACGCGGAGAGGCCTGTAAATCTTCCCTACGATCTCTCTCTCCAATACTTCAAGAGCCATCTCATCGAATGTTATCATTGTCTAAGCTTCTGCGCCATTTAACAGCTCGGGCATGATGAGTGACTTATAGAGTGTGGTTTTTGTACGTCGAGAGGGAACTTTACCCCCGAATTGCCTATTCAATCCAAAGTTGCATTTGTTGGCTAGAGTGATTCTGCATTGGATTTCCATACTGACATTATTATCGGTGTTAAAGCTGGTTCCCAAGTAAACGATATTCTCTACTTTCTCGATATTACAACTGGTAACAGTAATGTGGGTGTCAAGGCGGGACTGCTCTGACTCTTTGTTTGATGACAGGAGATACTTCGTCTTGTCTTCGTTGATCACCAAACCCAATCGCTTTGCTTCTTTATCCAACTTGGAAAAGGCAGGACAGACTTCGAGGTTTTTGATACCGATGATATCGATGTCATTGGCATACGCCAGAAATTACACGCCCTTGTAAAGAATTGTTCCTGAGTGGTTCAGTTCTGCAGCTCTTATTATCTTGCATCATGCGATCGTAAATTCCCTTCTGAATTCGCTTTAATTTGGAAATGTTTGTTTGGACATATAACAGGAGTTCACAATAGTAATAGTAATCATAATCATAATAATATTATCTGATGTTATTCCAAATTTCTTTACTCGCATCGAGCAAAGCGTCGATTTCAAACGTTCAATGGGAGAGCGTATAGTGAAGAGCAAAGCGTACATCCACTGTTTTCATTGAAGCTTTGCTCGATGACAGCTCTTCGCTTCGCTCGCCGCTCCACTATATTTTGACCTATGGCGCTATGGCGACCGAACGAAATTGTTTATGATTTAAATTTAACTGTTTTATAATGTAAAGGAATGGTTACAGCAAATTTAAGTTTTCATTATTTCATTTCATGGGATATTTTTATGTTTTCGTTACGCTTTTTATCATTTCTTCATTTGTATCCGCAACTTGTTATTAATTTTTTTCCATTGCGTAATTTGTATACCAACTTATCACTTTGTTTGATAAGATATAGTAAATTCTCTATTTTTTAAACTGTCCGGATTTGGATAAGTGGAAACTTAAAAAAAATTCTCTAGTAAAGCTTCCCCAATCACTTTCCGTTTCGAACCAGTTATAATACTTCAGTTAATTTCAATATTTTCAGTTAATTTTACATATTGCACAATCCTATTTAAAGTCCTAAAGTTTAATACCCTTATTGCAAAATTTCATTTCTTTTATCAATTTGACTGAGTTAAAATTTTCAAATAGGTGGCAACCTTCCTCAAAAATATTTCCAGCATCTATCTTTTTTAAACCTCTTTAATTTGATACCTATATTGTAATAAGTCACTTTTTTTATCAATTAAATTTTGTTAGATTTTCAAATAGGTAACAACCCTTCTCAAAAATATTTTCGGCTGTGAGCCTTCTTTAAACTCTTTAGTTTGATACCCACATTGCAATATTTTATTTACTTTATCAATTTAACTAAGTTAAAACTTTTAAAATAGGCGGCAACCCTCCTCAAAAATATTTCCAGCAGTTATCTTTCTTAAACCTTTTTAATTTAATATCTATATTGTAATATATCATTTAGTTTATCAATTAAATTGCGATAAATTTTTTAACAGGTGGCAATCCTCCTTTAAAATATTTTCGCCTGTGAGCCCTCTTTAAACGCTTTAGTTTTATACCTTGCAATATTTCATTTACTTTATCAATTTAACTGGGTTAAAACTTTTAAAATAGGCGGCAACCCTCATAAAAAAAAAATTTCCAGCAGTTATCTTTCTTAAACCTCTTTAATTTAAATCTATATTGTAATATATCATTTAGTTTATCAATTAAATTGCGCTAAATTTTTTAACAGGTGGCAACCCTCCTTTAAAATATTTTCGACTGTAAGCTTTCTTAAAACTCTTTAGTTTGACACCCACATGGCAATATTTCTTTTATTTTATCAATTTGACTGAGTTAAAATTTTCAAATAGGTGGCAACGCTCCTCAAAAATATTTTCAGCAGGTATCTTTCTTAAGGCTCTTTAATTTGATACCAATATTGTAATATTTCATTTACTTTATCAGTGTAATTTAGTTAAACTTTGAAATAGGTGGCAACCCTAATCATACATATTTTCGGCTGCAAGCCTTCTTAAAACTCTTTAATTTGATACCCACATTGCAATATTTCATTTACTTAATCAACTTAACTGAGTTAAAATTTTACATTAGGTGGCAACCCTACTCAAAAATATTTCCATCAGTCATCTTTCTTAAACCTCTTTAATTTGATACCCACATTGTAATAATTCATTTATTTTATCAATATAATTGGGTTTAAAAATTTTCAAATAGGTGGCAACCCTCCAATTGCGATATCATTGGTTCTGGTATTATACCGAACAATACAAAAAAAAAAATTATTCAAATCGGTTGAGCCGTTCTCGAGTTTTGACGACCGTGACATACGAACACAACATTTTTATTAATATAGATTACCCTGGATCACAAATTTTATTTTGGTTTTTGTTCTCCAGACGCCACTACCCAATTTGTATGTAGAATCGCCCGCTGATTCCAAAAATCTAGCTATTTTTTTATTCTATGGATACGTCTTCGAGATATTTTCAGTTTACCGTTATTCAGCTTACAACATAAGGTGGTTCCACTTAGTCACTTATATCTCATGAACCAATTTAACAAACTTAAAATACAATACGACAAATTAAAGCTAACACAATTTTCCATAAACTATCTATACGTCACTTTCCGATAGGACTGATCATGGGACTGATAGTTTCTGACAAATTAATTAATCACTCCAGTTTTTATATGAAAAAAATAAAAAAATCAAATTTTGACAGGAGAAAAATTAAAAAACTGACAGGTTCTGTGTTAAATTTTTGCATTTGTGCGGGAGCCTGTTCTGTTAAACCATAAATAGACGGCAACGTTGATCCGGATTAATCTGATCAAAATTGTGCCTTGACAGACGGCAGTAATGTGGATTAACGAGCCGCGAGGTCGTAGGTTCGAGTCCAACGGCCAGTAGAGTATTCATTTAATTGTTTTTATTGATTCAACTATAATTTCTATATTTTTTTAATGTTGTTTTTAGTTGGTTGTTTTTGACTCTTCTTGTAAAATTAAACTCTAAAAATTTTAATTAATTTATTACTTCTCTAATACAAACCAGGACTCTTTTGTTATTGCATTCTCTTTTAAATAAACTCACTTAAAAAAAAAACTAAAAAAAATTGATTTCGATTTGATCAGACGTGATTTAGAGTTTATGCTCCGGAGCTATAGACTTCATAAAAATAGATAGCTTTGATCTTTAACTCTTAAAATCTGCTTTACGCGTCCAAGTACGAGCTCAAGTACTCGTTTCTGTATGCTTTTCACCGAGGCCATTTATTTGACTCGCATTTTATCTGCATACATCAATTACACAAATTTAGGAAAAATCTTTGAGTTAACGGTGAGCGTGTCTTACAACATATTAGCTTCTAATTTACCTGAAAGGTGAGTCTTATAGTGGAACACTAATGTGCAAAATTTGGTTTCGATAGCTTGATCCGTTTCTGAGAAATTGAGTTTTGTCCACCTCTCTCAACAAGGCGACCACTGTGCAGTGAAAAGATGCTTCGGCTCGGCACCCAGGGGTTGGCAATGAAAGCTAGGGCACCCACGAGTAAAACGGAAGGACCAACTGCGGAGGACCTGGCGATTGGCGAAGCATTTTGGTCTCGAACCAAAAGTTTGTAGTGCAAAATAAGAAGATGATGAATCCAGTAGTGCTCACCGTTTTTCTGGGTTTCAAGATATTCGAGATTTTTATACCCGAGCGCACTTGTGCACAAGGGTATTACAACTTTGTTCACACAACGGTTGTTTGTAACAGGCGAAACGATTCGAGATAGATATAGACAAATGTATACACATGTATGATCAGAATGAAAAAGGAATCGATTAAGCGGTGACTGTCTGTCCGTCCGTCTGTGCACAAGATAACTCGAGTAGAAGTTGAGATATCTTAACGAAATACGAAAACTTCGATATTTTAGTAACTACTGAAGCTTATTCACTCAAAATTTATATTTACAATCATTTTTAGGCGAAAAACAAGAATATTATAAATTTTTGGATAATGAGCGTAGTCACGCCCACTTGTGATTACATGAGTATATCTTGGGAACCGTTCCACCAATTTCTCCCAAACTTGGTACAGTTATTGGTCTTGACAAAACATACCAAATGACCCACATCCCATATAATTTAGACAAATACGAAATCTTCGATAGATACCAGGAGCGGCGGAAGGCGTGGGTATGGTGGGTAGTACTACCCACCTGAAATTTTTAAACCTGACCATTTCTTAAAAGAAAAATAAGTCCAACTGAAAATCCTGTATTTACCACACCTGAAGAATATTTTCGGAAGATATATTATGAAATTTTTGACCAAGTTATTTTCTCCCTGACAAGTAAATTTAATACTAAATCGGCAACGTTTTATAAAACTTAAGAAAAGTTCATTCTTGGTGAGACAGTAGATTTGAAGAAAATGTCACATTTTATAATGGTAATTTTGACGAATGCAGACTCAATAGCGATAAAGATATGGCCAGATACAGACCAGAAGCTATGAAAGATGTTGTGCAATGTTTGGGTGAACACGAATTGTGTGTAGGAATTGTTTCTGAATATGTACGCTTCATTAGATTACTTGTTACAATTCCAGGGTCATCATGCTCTAACGAGAGGAGCTTTTCTGTTTTGCGTAAGGTGAAAAATTATTTGCGCTCGACAACGCACAGTGTATTATTTCCGCATTCTAGAAAATATTAATTACATTATTTTATGTCGCCAAATTTCAAAACAACGTCAACAATGTTTTTAGAAATGCCTGCTAAAGACGAAACAATAACAATTACAAAATATAAACCAAATTGTAGGGCGGGACGGGAATCGATTTGGAAGATTACCGAGCGCAGTATTATCTAAAATTGTATACTTGAAACTGAATCTCAATGTTTAATTTGTTGGCGTTATGTGATTTATGCAACAATTGCTAAAATACCATTTTGGTCTAATTTTTTTAGGTAAGTTCTTTTTAATGAATATACATTTTTGGGATTTTAGTAAACTAGGACTGAGTATTTCATGTTAAAGTAAAACGATGTTAATTTAGATTTATTTGAGCAATTTATTAATTTCACTAGACCCGCAAACTCGTTATCCGCCACTATTCGATAAAGTTTGTATCTCAGTTTATTTACCACTCCTCTTTGACTTTAAACAACACAATTTTATTATGTATTGTGGAACGATTTTCCGTCATCCCTTATCAAATTTGGTTTGGAGACAAACCGGTTTCGGCGTTGTGCCATCTTCAGTGTCATTTTTCGTTCTGAATACTTCGTGTTTCCCTCCGCTTTTTATGTATTCGTGTTACTATCTGTTTTAACTGTCATTAGGTCATGCATACCCATCTAAGTGCGACCGCTTTTGTTTCATTATCTCACAGGTAGGTGCTTTTTGGTTGCTTGTATTCGCCGGCGGGTAGAAATCCGTTATTTTTATTTTCTTGGTTTTCGTGATTGCGTCGGTTTATGTTCCATTATTTAGCAGGTATTAGGTTGCTTGCTTGTGTCGGCAGATAGAAATCCGTTATTTTCATTTTCTTGGTCTCTGCGGCGTAGGTATGTATCTTCGCGTTGGCGTTTTTATTTCCGGGGTCTTCTCATATTTTTCGTACATCTTGAGTGGTTCGAATATTACATCGGATACGGTGTTTGTTCGTTTATAATTCTCCCTTGAAATGTTTTCTGCTTGTATATCTCCATGTTTTCCAATATGTTCAAACGGCGTCCTTTATGCTGTACATGGAGGAGTTTGGCTGCCTTATTAATTTTCATTGGTGTACATTTGTTTTCGAACATATGATTTGCGAAGTTTGATTCTGGTGTGACGCTTGGTTTTTGTGTCCTCTTATTGTAGTCTCTTATATGTTCTCGGAATCTTGTTTTAATCCTACGGCCAGTTTGCCCTATGTAGCTACACTTGCATTCACACGTTTATTTGTATACACCCTGCTTATCTAGAGTTACCTCTTCGTTTGTTCTGTTGTTCAGTATCCTTCCGACGTTGTTCCTGGTTCTGAACGATGTGCGAATGTTGAATTTTTAGAAAACCTTGGTCAGTTTGTACGTCATTTTACCCGTGTAAGTTAACACCTCCCAAGCTGCATCTTTGTTTTCTTTTTTGTCCCTACTTTTTCGTTTCGAGTCCTTTCTAATTTTGTCCACCAGATCTTTTTTGTATCCATTGTTTCTGGCGATAGCATATATTGTGTCTAGCTCTCTCCTGTGTGCTTCCTTAGTTAACGGGGTTCGCTCAAGTCTAGTTAATAATTGTCTAAATGCTGCGTTTTTGCGTTGTTGTGGGTGGTTAGAGGTTTCATGTATTACTGTGTCGGTCGCTGTGGGCTTTCTGTATATCTCGTATTCCAGTCTGTTGGTGGTCTTGTTTATTTTAATAGTTAGATCCAAATAGTTGAGTTTTCCTTTATCTTCCTTATCCATCGTGAATGCTATATTTTTGTGTTGTTCATTAAGGTAGTCTAATATCTGCTCCTCTTTGTCCCCCGTTATTATGCATATTATATATATGCTCCATATATTTCCCCTCTAGGCTTTGCATGAACACCTCCATGAGTA
Organism: Rhagoletis pomonella; assembly: GCF_013731165.1. Taxonomy (NCBI): domain Eukaryota; kingdom Metazoa; phylum Arthropoda; class Insecta; order Diptera; family Tephritidae; genus Rhagoletis; species Rhagoletis pomonella. Next base: position 53,557,138 of record NW_023458557.1, read on the forward strand.
TAGCCGATGTTGGGTTACCCATTCCTAGTCCATTTATTTGCCTATATATTTTGTTGTTAAATCGGAAATAAGTTTGGTTTGTCGTAGTCTTCAAAGTATTGATAATTTCTTTTGCGATTTTCTTTTCCGTTTTGCCGAGTAATATTTTAAATAAAATATCCATTGTCTCTGTTATTGGTATTGACGGGTAAAGATCCTTTATATCAAATGACACCAATTTAGTATTATTAGTGATATGTAAGGGCGTCATCTTTTCTATAAGCTCTGCCGCGTTTGTGACTATATATTTATTGGGTAACTCTAGTTTGTTCTTTAGTATGGTCTTCAGGTATTTCGAGAGTTTGTATGCCGGAGCCGATCTGTAGTTAATAATCGGTCTCATCGGGTTACCTGGTTTATGTATTTTAGGTAATGAAATCATTGGAGGGGCCGAAGGGTTCATTGATGTTAGTCTTCCTACTTCATTCTCATTTATTATCGTTGTCGCCCTTATTATCGCGCTTTTTATTGCCACTTGGTACTCATCGGTGGGATCATTTCCTATTTTCTTGCAGCCTGTTTATTTTATTACTTGTTCCGATTTTTCTATATATTCATTTTTATTGATTAATACCGTTGTGTTCCCTTTGTCTGCTTTTGTTGTGATCACGTTGTTCGCCTTTAGTTTTTGTTTAAGAACCCTGATTGTTTTGTTTTCATTACCCTGCTTTCTTTTGTCATTGGATTTTGCATGTTTTTCGATTAAATACCTACATATCCGGTTCTGCTTGTTTTTGGTTCTTTGCGGGTTGGTAGGAGTCCCGCTAGTTCTAGGTGAATTGCCACAATTTTAGCTGCTGGAAAGTGCAGGTTTTAATGAAATTTTCACTTTTCAGGCCTACTAGGAATTTCATTTTCTTCGAGTAATTTATTTGAATTTCATCTCCGCCGAGACAAACTCTTGTATTTCCGCTTCGAACAGAGAAAGCCTAATTCATAACCTTTCCAATAGTATCCCACTTTTGTAAATAGAGCAAGAAATATTGAACTTATAACGGAATTTCCTTGACCCAACTTGATTTTTTATCGATATTTTCCACGCACATAATTTAAAAAAAAAATTATTTTTAAGTCCATTTTTGTCAGTTTATAATCCATTGTTATAGGGAAATTCTAAATATCAATTTTGGGCATTTTAGCCTTTGTAGTTAGTTAAATATTTCAGTTTTTGCCGTTTTAAAAATTGCAGTTATGTAATAGGGTGGCGTGGCAGTAACTCTAAATGACAATTTTTTGTAAAAAGCTTCGCCTATCTTATAACATATCTTGTGAAAAATTTCATTAATCTATCTTCAATAGTTTTCGAATTACAGAATTAAAAGCAGCTAGATGGGTAAAATCTTACACTGTACAACGCACCAAAAACGCCTCAACCATGTAGCAAGAGTTGACTTTAGTGTACATCGACAAGTGTGTGTTTTAGCAAAACTATCGTGAATTTTTTCATGAAACTTTACGAGGATGCTAAGAAACAGATATCATTACATAAATTCTCACTATTTTCACTTTTTTAATACTAGAATTTGTAAGTCATTTGTTGTTTAAATTGTTTGTTCTTCCACTAGCAAATTTTCATATAAAAAGTGCAGCTTTCACTTATATTTTCATAGTTATACGATATTTGCAATGTTCACGTGTATTTTGTATACATTAAATGTATTTGATTTCATTTTTTAACAATATTAAACGCGTTTAATAATTTCACTAGTGTTGTTCAACAAAGTAGACAAGCAAACAAATCAAAATGTCTGTAATGGTGAACAGAAAGTGCTACCAGATGTTCGAAAATTAAATCCACTAAAATGAAGGGATGTTCAACAATTAACTTTTGCTTCACAATTATCTCGATAATATTAGGGAATAAATTAGTATAATGTGTTTTTTAAAATATGTTAAACAGTGAGCTCTACGTAAAAGATGTTTAGCCCTTCTTCTTTGGCAACACAGAAAGGAGAATTCTACTTAGTGAGGGTTATAATGCGTGAAGTAAAAAATTCTGCGATATTACTTTTGACATTATTTTATCATATGGCAGCACCAATCTCGTTGTTCAATTGCAACCCTTGCATTTTACTACTTCTTTAAATCCTTTCTCGTGGTTAAATTAAGAAAAATACCATATTACTTAAAAGAAAATGGTGATGTGCAGCAAAAGTGTTTACAATTAAGACACATTTAACTGTTTTGGATGATGAAATCGATGAAATTTGCGTCAACATATTTGGTGAATTTCGCAACTTTAACAACAAATTGCTTAAAAAATATAAGAGTGCGCGAGGTGGGGTCTTCACCTTTAGAATAAAATATCCCCCCTATATACACCCCTTTTTTTGGGTTTTCCTGTCGATTTTCAGTAAAATTTTTCCTGTAGCAAATTGCATTCTTATCCATGAACTCATGAGCGACTTCATTTCACGAAATTCAAAACGAATGGCAGAAGTAAAATTTTTTCGAAATGTGATTAAATTATAATTTCCATGAAATATATACATATGTACATAGTATGTATGAAAAATAAATGTATTATACATGAAACAATAACTTTTTCTAACCAAATCTGTTAACCTTCTCAATTACATCGCAACCTATTTATTTTTTACCTGTATACTCTTGCCACCAGCAGAACTACCCACCCGGGCACAAGGCGTTTCGCCGCCCCTAGTAAATACTGAAGCTAATTTATTCAAAATTGATGTTTAAAACAAATCTTTATCAAAAAATACGCTTATAATAAAATTTTGGAAAATGTGCTTGACCTCGCCCACTTATGACCACATATCTGTATCTCGGTAACCGTTCGCACTATTATTGTGCTTGCCACATAAAGGCAAAACGTTGAAAATTATTGAAATCTGACTAAAATTACGCCCATTTTTTATAACGGTAATGTTCAAAAATGCTTGATACTTCGATATTTCGAAAATTATGGATGCTAATTTTACCAAAAATTTATACTAGCAACAATCCCTTGAAAAGAAGTAACATTATTATGGAATTTCGGAAAATGCGCCTGATGCCGCCCATATATATCCATAAGTTAATCTCATCATATCTAACTGAACGTTCTATCGAAGACGTTTGAAATAGACGTAAAACCACTCCTGTTTACCACGTAGCGATAGTTTTGGGAAAGGTGAAAATACTATATTGAATACTTGCGCCGGGTACCTATTTAATGTTCGGCTCCGCCCGAACTTAGACTTTTTTACTTGTTTTTATTTGAATCAATGGAGCCTCCTAGAACTTGGTATAATAGCTCGATTGCTCAGTGAGTACTCTCTTGGGAATTTATGTTTACTTACTATTGCTCCAAAAACTTCTCAAAAAGACAATGAGGGAGGGCACACAGAAAAATTAGTAACATTCCTTCCAAACGAGCAATAAGGGAGTACTCCCGTAAAGGCATCCCGCAAGTGTCCTAAATAAAGGCGGATCTTCATAGCGTACGTATCAGAGACTGGCATGCGTTGATCGCTCACTATTGCATACCCAATCGATACTGCTGCTTTGTATGACTGAGCAGCGCGTTGACTTAGTAGTATCGATACCTAAAAGAAATTAGAGGATGACTGAACACCAGCGCATAGCGTGTTGTCTTGCAAATACAGACACCACAAGTGAACGATACTTATAACAGCTCATACTGATCAGGGTTGCCAGAACTTTTTGGGCCAACCGGCTAAATTGGCAAAAAAACCGGATAAAAACGGCGAAACTGATTCAACTAAATTTTACGTGTTTTATTTAAATAAATCATAAGCAGAAAGGCTAGTTCTTGGAGAGAAGTTGCAAATTCAAGCTGGAAAAAATTTTGCCAGCAAGAATTTGCAATTAGGAAAAACATATGATTGTGGCACAAGGTTGCATATTTTGTCGACAATAATTTGAATAAACAGGTTCGTCAAATTTAAAAATTTACAAACTTGAGCGATTTTAAAATGAAAACTTTAAGTAAATACTTGTTTACTTAATTACTTTAGTTAATTCCAATGATTTGAAACGTACTCGGAATGCAATCTCGACCAGAGTCGATATAGGAAATGCGACAGAAATTGACTACACTACACTACTAAATATACATGTAGATCCTGTTTTTTGCCCCTCTGAAAGAATTTTAAAATTCTATATAAATTTCTTATGTTTGAAATGCAACTGTGGCTTATGGCCAGCGTTGCCATTTTAGCCGTTTTCCGGCTAGATTTAGCCGGTTTTGATAGCAACTAGCCGGAGAAAATACGATCTAGCCGGCAGCCGATTTGTTAGCCGGTTTGTAAAAAAAAGTTAGCCGTTTTTAGCCGATTTTACTATTTGCCTAATTTTCAGGTGCAAAAAGTAAACAAGTTGTTCGAAAGCAATAATGCAGACCCAATGAAGATTTTTAATGAACACAATGTTTTACTTTCGCATCTATGCTCCCTAGTGGTTATTAGCGCGGACACATTTGATCCTATATGCTCCCCGTTGGAACCATACCTTGCTCCATTTCCTCAGTTTTATCACAGTTTTGAAGAGTATTTAAAAACAAAAGTAAGCACAAACGCTTTTGACCACGAAGCCGAGAAAATAATTCGAGAAAATGGTCGCTATTTTATTATCACTTTAATAAAGGAATTACACCAACGCCTCCGTTCAAATATTGCCACACTAAAAAAAATTGACTTTTTTCGGTTGGAAATGCATTAAGAGTAATTAAAACAAAAGTATTTGTTCAACTACAGCAACAAAAACACAAATATAATGCCGGCGAAATAACATCCATAGAGATGCAATGGCAACGGTTAACGTTACATACCTGGAGTAATTTAGACTCAACTGTAAAATTTTGGGCCGAAGTTTATCAATTTCGAAATGCCCTAGGAGAAAACCCTTTTGCTGACCTTTCCAACCTAGTTTTTAGTTTTCTTGTTTTGCCTATAAGTAAGGCAGAAGTAGAGCGAATATTTAGTTCAATGAGTATAATAAAAACCAAGCAAAGAAATCCAATGTGCCTTAAAAGGATAAACGCTATTTTATATATAAGATACGGTTTAAAACGTGAAGAAAAATGCTGCCATAATTTTACTGTAGATGACGATATCTAAAAATTAATGAATTCAGGTGATATATACAATAGTGGTTCATTTGATGATGAGGAATATACACTCGATATAAATTAATGGTGTTAACTAGTCTTTCGTTTCTTGCGATTTATTTAAATAAAGCATGTGAATTTTCACTAAAACATTTTAGCCGTTTTTTGCCAGAGTCTATGTGAAATTTCACTAAAACATTTTAGCCGTTTTTAGCCGCTTTTTTTTACCAATCTAGCCGGTCGGCCCAAAAAGTTCTGGCAACACTGCTTATGGCAGGGAAACTTGCAAGTTCCTGCAAATTTGCGTTCGTGCAGAAATTTCCAAGTTTCTCTACTTGAGATAAAATTTGGGAGCATTTTTTCTTACTAACTGATATTTTGAGTGATAATTTTAAGTAAGTTCTCAGCAAAAAAAGTTAGTTTAAATAAGTCCATATGTGTACATATGTGATATTTTGTAATTAAGGCAGAATTGAATATGCGCTATATGGGAAGAAAATACCTGTAACATTTATTATTGGCACTATATCCAAACATAAACGCGTGTTAAGCAAACAGTGAAACAATTTGTTATTTTCTAAGCTTGCGAATCAAACTTCACACTCAAATTTAAGTCATTCAGAACAAAAATTGTATGAAGAAAATCCCCGTTACGGCCTTCTTTAGAAAAAATATATTCGTTTAAAATAAAAATAAGCGAAATCAGCCCAATTTTATATAACCCTGCTTCAGCGATAAGGTTAGTAGCCATTTCTAACAGATTTTGGATCGCTTAGTCGAAAATGGAAAAACATACATATATTTGAATTTCAAGAAAACAAGGTAAATAGCAAAATCGGCTAACAAATCGGCTTCCGGCTAAACCGAAATTTCTCCGGCTGTTTGCTATCGCAACCGGCTAAATCTAGCCGGAAAAGGACTAAAATGGCAACACTGGTGACTATTTTGCTTTATTACTCAATTGTTAAGTTTAAAAGTTGGTCTTGTTGCTCAACGAGAAATGAAATAAAGCAAATTTGTGTTATTTCACATTAAATGTTCGACAATTTTCTTTTATATGGAGAATACTGCCAGCAGAAAAAATTGCCAAAAATTAACGGCATTTTATAGCAGCTTTAAACTTGCACGTCATTATACTAGAATTAAATGGTCTACAAAACTGTATACCAAAATTCTGATTAAAAAGTTTGAAATTTTGGTGAAAATAAGCCGAATTTTTTTAATTTTTGTACAAAGTTTGAAATCTGAATTTATATGGTGTCTGTTGTATACCAGCTAGACTTCTATGAAAACATTAAATAAACAAATTACAAATGCCAAATACCAAAACGGGTCAAAATATCGCAATTGTTTTATTTTGTGGACCACTACATATATGTATGTGCATTAGGGTGGTCCAAAACAGTAAAGTCGGAATTGTAATGCCCCCTAGGATTGTTCTATATCGAAAAAAGTATACCCCTATTTTTTTATTTTGAGATCAAAACCAGGGACGTGAACCGGGTTTGAACCGAACCGGTTTTGAACCGGAAACCCCATTTTTTCTATTAATTAACTGAGCCCTTAACCGAACCGAAATTTTCCACAAATGTTTGATCCGAACCGAAAACCGAACCACTTTCCTAAAGGTTTAATGGTTCGATTCAACCAATTTTCAATACATAAATGTACCTACTTTTTCTTCTTTTTGTTAAACATGGTAATACCTACCATATTTGTTTACCATGTGACAATATCAAATGTAAAGGCAACCCATCTCATTTGACAGACACTTGACCCTTAACTTTGCGCGCTATTGCACTTGACACTTGACACTTAAACTTGCGCGTTATTTTTTTGTTTTTCGAATCGTTGAACCGAACCGAAACCCCGGTTCAAAGACCAAAAAACCGCTTTGACGAACCAATCCAAAAGTGCAAAACGGTTGGAACCGCTGAACCGAACCGACCAAATTTTTTATCTGGTTCACGTCCCTGATCAAAACATATTTCGAGGTCGCTCAAAGCGCTCAAAGGTTTCTATGTATTTTTATATAGGAAAAATAAATTTTTTCGTAGAAATGGTATAGAATTCCTGAAAGTCAATATTTTTCGATCGGAAAACTCTGGTTCTCTTCAGGAGACTTTCAATAATAATACCCAATTGTCTATTAAACCATTTTTAATACTAACGATTTTTTATTGGTCGCCCCATTGCATTTTTCGGGGTTTTTGTGGGTTTTTGGCGGTCCTATAAATTATAGTTCCAATGAAAAAATGGTTAAATTAACAATTCGGTATTATTACTGGGAATCTCTTGCAGATAAGCAGAGTTTTCTGGTAGAAAAATATTGATTTTTAACTATTCTACACCATTTCTATGAAAAGTTGTTTTTTCTCCATACAAAATACATGGAAAACTTTAGGCGCTTTGAGCGACCTCTAAATATTGGTTGGTTTCAAAATAAAAAATAAGGGTATATTTTTTCGCTATAGAACAATTTTAGGGGGTGAGAGCATAAAAATTCCGACTTTACTTTTCACATGCATTTTTGGACTTCCCTAATGTACATATATACCTAGAATATAAGTTCTTATGCATTGAGTGCAAAAGAGTATATTTTAGTACAAAACGAAATAAAATTGTATGTTCCTAAATATTTCTTGCTTAGTACCATATAAAAAGTGTTTTATGTAATGTACATAAATGTGATATATGTATGTATGTACATATATTTTTACACATATTTTGTATGTACATACATACATATGGATGTAATGTTGCATAACAAGCCAATTAACTAAATTATTTGTTTTCTTTTGTTTTGTTAACTCCGATAAATTAACTCATTTTATGAATTAATACATTTATTTGTAATTTTTTATGAAATCGGCATCGGCATCGGCCGATTCTTTCCCCATAAGCCGACTGCGGTTGCATTGCCATCCATAATCGACCTATAAAAGACAGGACAGTTGAGAAAAAATGTTTTTTTCATCGAAATTTTTTCTATGCTTCCGGCAACGTTCATAAAATTCCGTGTCGCTATGTTCGTTAACGCTAACTACAAACTGTCCATATCCGAAGCGGGAGTTTTCCAATGTTATTCGCGTCTATGCGTCATATATAGGTTTATAGTTGGGAGAAATACATAAGTAGGATAGCAACAAAATAATGTACTATTGGGGTATTCACAACGGTGCCGTAAGTGTCGTATTTTTGTATGTCGCAAACTTTAAACGCCTAAAAATATATTAGGGTGGTTCGCAAAGTACCAACAAAGTCATATTATGAATTTCTGCAGTGTTTAAAATAGTTGGATGGCGTTTCAAGTTCTCTAAACATTTATTTAAGCTTTTAAAGCTTACGACATACAACACTACGACACTTACGACACCGTTGTGAATCCCTCATATGTATTTATTCATATACATAACCATATGCACATAAACAGCAACAAAAATTTTCCGTTTGGACACTATCCAATGTTATCCATTCCCCTGGCTGATGTTTGACCAGAGATCGTTTTTTTTCAAACGTAGAGAACAATAATAACATCTTTTGTAAATTTCGATATCAACTGAAACGTAGGAAACAATATGGGTCTTCACACCGAGCTTGGTAATCGGTAACTCGCTGTCCGGAATTTTTTTCTAATGTATTTGATTTGTGTGAAATAGTGTCACACAAACAAAATACATGGGAAAAAAATACCGAACACCGAGTTACCGAGTACCAAGCTTCGGTGTGAAGACCCATATTATCTACGATGCATGTAACCTTCCTATGTATCGGTGTGTAGCAGGACAACGTCTGCCCGGGCTTACTAGTTCTCATATAAAAATTTAAAAGTACCGTTAATTTCTCTATGATCTAGTGATCGGATCTAAACCAAATTAGTTTGGGACCATCCCTGAGTTAGAAATCGATTAACGCGGTCCAAAGTTATGCGGTAACATATGTACATAAAAAAAATATTCCGACGAATTGATAGCCTCCTCCTTTTGTTGAAGTCGTTTAAAAACCCTGGTTTACAGCAAAAATGTTCAATGGATGCCACTATCTGATTCCTATAAAGAATTGCTCGCTGATTCCGAAAATCGACTTAAATTTTTATTCTATTGATAAGTTTTCAAAATATTTTCTATTTTCCGTTATTCAGTTTAAAACAAAGAGTGATTCCATCTAATCACGTATATCTTAAGGGGCACTCAAACCGACGCGGTATTGGAAGTGCGGTACAAGGCGGTACATAGTATAGTTATGTACCGCCTAGTACCGCACTTCCAATACCTCGTCTGTTTGAGTGTCCCTTAAGATATACGTGATTAGATGGAATCACTCTTTGTTTTAAACTGAATAACGGAAAACAGAAAATATTTTGAAAACTTATCAATAGAATAAAAATTTAAGTCGGTTTTCGGAATCAGCGAGCAATTCTTTATAGGAATCAGATAGTGGCATCCATTGAACATTTTTGCTGGCGCGGTATTGGAAGTGCGGTACAAGGCGGTACATAGTATAGTTATGTACCGCCTTGTACCGCACTTCCAATACCGCGTCTGTTTGAGTGTCCCTTAACGAACCAATTTAACAATCTTAATATGAAATACGGCAAATGACAGCTAACAAAATATATACATTACTTTTCGATAGGTCTGATAGTTTCTAACAAATTAATTAATCATTCCAGATTTTTGGTTTTTTTTACGAAAATATGAAAAAACGCTTAAGCAGAAGAAAAATTAAAAAAATAACAGGTTCTGTGTAAAATTTTTGCTTTTGTGCTAAAGCCTGTTCTGTTACAAAAAAATCAAGTTCCTAGTAATGATGTGTAACGCAACGCAGCGTTGCGTTATTGCGCTGATACTCAAGGTGCGTTACGTGCGCTGATACACCAAATTGCTAACTCAGTAGCGCATTAATGGGTTAGCAGCGCAATAATTCTTTGACAGCGCAATAATTATTTGACAGCGCAATGCGTTGACAGCACAACAATGCGTTGATAGTGCAATAATGCGTTGAGATCGTAACATTGCGCTGAAAGCGCAATATGCGTTGAGAGCGAAACAAACACTTTTATTGTCACAGCGCAATGAATGAGCGTTGTGACATTCTTCCCGATTCAAACAATTAAACAGTTTAAATTTTTGAGTTTTTTTATGAATATACTATTTTATTAAACAGTAAGCTTTTTAATAATGTATTTCATTCATTAAAGAAAAAACATTTTATGTGTTACAGGAACTTTACCATGACAAACTGAACATAGGTACATAACAAACATTTATTAAAAGTATCAGTCTAGATGTAATGTGCCGTCACGCTAAAGAAACTGTCTTGCGCTCGCGAAGTCCAGCTGTCAACAGTCAGACATACAGCGTGTGCTCTTTTTAACCGGCATTTTACTATTTCAAATGTTTTATAATAAATCGCAGGTATAAGTGAACTTGAAATAGTCTTCCTAGTCGGAACGCTATAATTAGGGTTAAGTAGATGAATAAGTTTCCGAAACTGGACGTCTTCGACTATACTGAATGGGTGATATTAGATAACAATCATTTTAACTAATTGTTGATCAATTTCACTCTTGTTTTTATTCAACAGTGGCCTATGAAAGTATCCCGATATGACTGTAGGTCGCGGCGTAGAAGTGGCGGTACGTGACGCAGAAGATTCAAGTGGAGGTGCAGAAGTAGCAGGTGGCGGTATAGAAGTGGCAGTATGCGTTGAAAGTTCAAGTGGCGGTGTGGAATTTGCAGGTGGCGAAATGTTGCAGGATACACGTGTAGTTGTTGCAGCAGATTGCAACTCATTGTTATTATTATCCGATTCCTCGGCTGGATGTCTTGATATTCTCTGTGTACGATGCTTTTTATTTAGGTGGCGAATTAGGCCGCACGTCGATTTGTTGGTCACAGATAAATGCTGGCCGCACAGCAAGCACTTTACTTTTTTTTGCTGTTCTTCGGAAAAATGCAACCACACATCGCTTTTCCTTCTTGAAGTCATTGCGAAAGTCCTAGAAATATACATATATATATATATATGTTAATTTTAAATTATGAAAAACATACACATAATTATAATAAACTTACAAACACTTTTTATCCACCAGGCAGACCCAAACGATTAGTAGTTAGCGCGTAACAATTAAAAATGCGTGTAAAAATTATATTCGCTGATAAAGATGCCATCTGTTTTTTTGCTTTGTTGCGATGGATGCCACTCCGTCACGTATAACGCAAATCGCGCTAGCGCATTGTGCTGATACATACTGCTGCGCTTGCGCTAACATATAAACACAGGAAAAATTGCGTCATTAACCACCCTTAGTTCTTAGCGAAGAAAATCGATGGATAAATAAAAAAGCATAAAAGCGTGCTTGTTAATTGTACATGGTGTATGAGTAACAATATTTCCTGTTGATTTCTTATACAAAAAATCTTTGCGCATTTTCATTTTACCACATTACTTCTTTATTTATCCATCGATTTGCTTCAATAATAACTTGATTTGTTTGCCGTTAGTTTTTTAATTTTTCTCCTTTTAAAATTTGATATGTATTTTTATTTTTTCATCAAAAAAAACTGGAATGATTAATTAATTTATCAGAAACTATCAGTCCTATCGGAAAGTGATGTATACATAGACGGAAAATGGAAAATTTTGTTAGCTTTCATTTGTCGTATTTCATTAGGTGCGTTCGTTTAAAATCTCCAGTAAAAAACATCCAACAGAAAAATTCCAGCGAAATGTCACCAGTTCTCTCACAAGAGAAAAATATCCAAAACAGTACGCGAACAGGAAATTTGCAGAAACTTGCAAGTTAGACGAACAGCTGATATAATTTTTCTTTACATTCAAAAGTGTGAAATTTAGAACGTACGAAAACTCATCACAAAGTGTTATACTGACACAGTTTATTGATTAAACAAATAACTACTGACTTCTTACAAGTTTAATTAGTCGCATTTTGTCATTTTTAACTTCCAAACCATCAAACTAAATTTTGTGATTTGAGTAAATTCCAACCAGCTGTTTCTGATCAGCTGTTTTCCTGTTGGCAAATTACTGTTGGCAAAAGTTTTTCCAGCAGAAACCAGCAGCTTCCCCTCAAAATTAAATGTCACTTTGCTCTCTCAATTTCCCCTATTTTGCAAGTTTTTTGCGTACGCAAAGGCAAAAACCTGAAAGTTTTAGTTAAACATGAATAATTAACGACTACGCGAATGCAACTATTTTCAGTTTGTTAAATTGGTTCATTACATGAACCAATTAGAACAGATCTGACCGGTTGAGAAGCAGCCATTTGTAAAAGCAATTGAGAAAAAAGCGTGTGACGTTCGTAATTTTGAAGTTTGCTATTTCTGTTTTGCTTCTTTCTTTATGTGTATTTTGTCGGTGGTTTATTTCAGTGATTTTTAAGCGATTTTCAGTAAGTTTTTTATGCAAATGTAATTAAAATGAAGTGCGCGGTGATTGGTTTCAAAAACACGTACAAAAATAATAAATTGGTTAGCACAAAATTGCTTGCATTTTTTTCTTTATGCTTCGTCTTCATATTCTTTGTTTACTTTTCAAAGAAAATAACACGGCGCCGAAATTACAAACGTCAGCCAGAAAATTACTTTTTTCTTTTGCATCATGTTGTCAGATCTTGTGAAGTTGGATCATGGGTTCATGAGATATAAGTAGGGTTGCCAGATTCTGAAACGGAGAAAGGAGTACATTTATATTTTCGATAGAAAAAAAGCAGTACAAACATAAAAAAGGGAGTAAAATTTTGTTTTTTAATTTTTTGTGCAACTTATTGTTACACAATACCAAAAATTAAATACTTATCGACCCCTTTACGCAAATTATCGTATGTTACATTTTTTACGAAATTCACTTTTTGATGCAAGTTTGTTTTACAACGCATAACGCATCACTTGTTCAAATATTACGATTTAAGACCCAATAACTACCCCAAAAATTTACTGTAAAATTTGTCGTATCTGACAATGAAGTTTTCCGTGTGGGCGAAATTATCAATGTGCTAAGAAATTAGAACGTAGACTTTTCTTCAAAAAAATCTTGCGTTTATTTATATTTCTGAATTATCTCAGCAAATCTGAACTTTGGTATTGCTAGCCAAAGCAGAGAAAAATACAAAAAACACTTTTCTGTTTGGTTTGGTTTTATACCCGAGCGCACTTGTGCACAAGGGTATTATAACTTTGTTCACATAACGGTTGTTTGTCACAGGCAAAACGAATCGAGATGGATATAGACAAATGTATACATAAATGATCAGAATGAAAAGATAAATCGATTAAGGGGTGACTGTCTGACCGTCCGTCCGTCTGTCCGTCCCCCTGTGCACACGATAACTCGAGTAAAAATTTAGATATCTTAACGAAACTCTGTACGTGCACTTCTTTCGGGCGTAGGACGGATGGTATTGAAAATGGGCGAAATCGGACTGTAAACACGCCCACTTCCCATATAACGGTTATTTTCAGAAATACGAAAACTGCGATATTTTTGTAACTACTAAAGATTATTCACTCAAAATTGATATTTACAATAAATTTTAGACGAAAGATAAGAATATTATAAATTTTTGGAAAATGGGCGTAGCCACGCCCACTTATGGTCACATGTGTATATCTTGGTAACCGCTGCATCAATTTCTTCCAAACTTGGCACAGTTATTGGCCTTGGTACATCATACCAAGTGGCCGAAAATTTCGGAGAATAACCACGCCCACATCCCATATAACGGTAATTTAGAGAAATACAAAATCTTCGATAAATCAGTAAATATTAAAGCTAATTTATTCAAAACTGATGCTTGTAACAACTTTTTACCAAGAAACACGTTTATGATAAAATTTTGGAAATTCTTCCTTTCTACCAAACTCGGTGTGGTTACTGTGCTTGCCACATAAAAGTAAAACGTTGAAAATTATTGAAATCGGATTAAAATTGAGGCCGCTTTTCATATAACGGTAAATTTCAGAAATGCTTGAAACTTCAGTATTTCGAAATTTAAGGACGCTAATTTACTTAAAATTGTAGCGGTAGCTTTCGGAAAGGTGAAAATCATATATTTAATACTTGCGCCGGGAATTTAATGTTCGGCTCCGCCCGAACTTAGACTTTCTTACTTGTTGTAACATAATTTTGCGCAAAGGGGTCGATATATGTATAACTACATATGTGAGATCGCTTTCATTAATTAGGTACAAACAAACAAAGATATCTTAGATATATTTTTCAAAGCAACAATAAATGTTAAAAATAAATAACTAAATTCCACAAAAGAACTCCAGACTTTTCCAGAATGTATGGCCATTTTTTAAGCTTTATTATTATTTTATTATTTTTCTGATTTGTATACCCGAGTGCCCTGCACCTACCTGGCTACGACCATGCTTACACCTTTTTACTATCACACTTAACTTAGTTTACTAACACGATCCAGAAAATAAAGGCCGCGCCATTCGCGGACCGCTAACCCTCTCTTCGTCGGTTTGACAGCATCCATCCAATCGCTGACGTCATACAATACTTTTGTTTACATTCACTGTTGCCAACTTGATGCTTTTCGCACCAAATTTAGTATACAGAACGCGAAAACTTTTGAGTTTGGTGCTTGGTACGTTTTTTGTGCTTTTGTTTTTAGTTTGAAGACACCATTCTATCATTCTTGGTTTACTAAGTAGTGTTCGCCACAATTTGAATGGCAGAGTACAGGGCGTAAAATAATAACTGTCGCACAGGTTTTTTTTAAAAATGATATAGATTTTGCGAAAAAAGTATTTTATTATTAACTGTAAAACTTGTAAATACTTTACTTTAATTTTATTAATTAGTTTTAAAATTTTAATCCTTATTTGCATTTTCCACCCTTGGGAGATAAGTGCATGTCTTTTTTAGATGTATTTTTTCTTAGACTATATAAAAAAAAATAATGCTATAAACTGTACCTATAGGGTTGGTCGAATGAATGGCCTCCTAGTTACCAGTTCCGAATAGGCACGTCGAGAAAGAAACCCTACATGGAAAACTATCAATTGATAATCAGCCTCATTGCGTAAGTCGTAAATTAGGCTAAACTGTACGACTCGACAACATTGGCATTGTCTACTGTCGTGCTGAAATAAATAAACGGCAAAAATCGTCGAAAACTATGCAATTCTGCCAAGTTTTTCCGTCTTAATACACTAGTCTAGTCGAAATTTTAGGCAATGACATGAAATTTTCGATACGTTTCGGCTCTCGAAAAACGACTGGGTCTGTCCATAGGGACAGGGGCGTTGGTAGGGTGGGATTCTGAGGGCATACGAAGAGGTGCTGTGAGTCATGGGGCGACTCTCCGCATGCCGGGCATTCGTTTAGAACATCCTCGTTTAATCTCCTCAGGTATGAGTTCAACCTGCTGCAGTAACCCGAGCGCAGTTGGGCTATTGTTACGCTGCCAGACGTACTGATTTTATCAGTACAGTACTTTTTTTCATCTCACACAAGGTCTGTCGATAAGCTGTCGGGTTCAGAGGTTGTTTGATAAACTTCTGGACTTCGTCCGTCAGTTCGTAGAGATGCCTCCTGACGTGCCTGGGTGAAGGCTCTTCTGCAAGGAGTTGATTGTTGGGGTGACCACGTCTGTCGCTCCAAACTAAAAACTGCTTGCAGAGAATTTTGGTATGCTCCTTGTGTGCCCGGAACAGCATTCACATATCGAAAGTCTACATAACTCGAGACTGCCTCTCTGTGAATGCCGTTCAAGG
Source organism: Rhagoletis pomonella (assembly GCF_013731165.1). Lineage (NCBI taxonomy): Eukaryota > Metazoa > Arthropoda > Insecta > Diptera > Tephritidae > Rhagoletis > Rhagoletis pomonella. Next base: position 53,573,005 of record NW_023458557.1, read on the forward strand.
CCTGTCCATAAGCTGTCGGGTCCAGAGGTTGTTTGATAAACCTCTGGACTTCGCCCGTCAGTTCGTAGAGATGCCTCCTGACGTGCCTGGGCGAAGGCTCTTCTGCAGGGAGTTGTCTGTTTGGGTGACCACGTCTGTCGCTCCCAACTAAAAACTGCTTGCAGAGCATTGTGTTATGCTCCTTAACGGGGAGTATGTGGGCCTCGTCGTGCAGGTGGTGTTGCGGCGACAGCAAAAGGCATCCTGTCGCTGTACGAGGTGCCGTGTTTTGGCAAGTCTGTAGCTTCAGCCACTGCGTCCTACTAGTCCCCGGTGACCACACGGGCGCTGCATAGTTCAGAACCGGCCGGCCAATTGCCTTGTACCTTGCCAGCTACGTTTCTTTGTCTTGTAAAGAATCTTTATTGTAGGATCTTGCCGTTGTACAGGAGCAATAACTTTTGTAACACGTTGTTATAATTTGAAGATTAATTTTTTTAATAATCAAAAAGAAATTTTTTGAAAAGATACAAACACGATATTTCATTTTACAATCCAAAAATAAAAGAACAACGAGTATTTTAACAACAAAGTTTCAAGTGCACTACAATTACTCCCCTTCTCCAAAAAGATTCATATTTAACAAATTAAAAGTAACTCGTTTATGTTTGTTGGATGAAACAAATTTTTGGTTCTCCAGAAATGCAGGCTTAATTCGGTTTATCAATACAGTTTGTAATTTGTTGTGATAATTGATTTGAAACCATTTCTGGGTTTTGAGTATTACCTCAAATGGTCCTTCATATGGGTCTTGCAATCCGTTTTTTCTTCTGTCTATTCTTACAAAAACAAATTTGCAACTATTCAAATCCTTCGGAATGTAAATAAGAGAATTCTTATGGTGAGCAATGCTTGAACCTCGAACACGTTTCAAAATTCTGTTTTAATTTTGACAATACCTCAGATGAATCAAAGTTTGCTTCAGATCTGACTGACTGTGATGGAAGTCTTAAATTCTCGCCATATACCAGCTCCTTGAAAGATGATCGCAAACCCAACAATATAATAGGTAGCTCTTCGTACCAGTTATGTGCTTTTCCACTAGCAATAATCGACGCCTTTAATTGCCTATGGAAGCGTTCGACCATTCCATTTGCTTGTGGATGCTATGCAGAGGTTGTTACCTTGTGACTTTCTAGAAGTTTGGTTAATTTAGTAAAAATTTGCGATGTAAATTGTGTACCTTGATCTGTAGTGATTGTCAGCGGTACACCGAAACGAGAAATGAATTCACGAAAGAAAAGATTTGCAACGGTTTTTGCTGAAACATCTCGCATCGGGTACGCCTCAGGCCAACGTGAATACCTATCTATTACAGTTAAAATAAATTTATAATCATGTGATAAAGGAAGACGACCAATAATATCTAAGTGAGTATGTTCAAAACGACCTCTAGGAATAGGTATCTTAACAGTTGGAAATTTTGTATGTTTAAAAACTTTAGATTTCTGACAGCTAACACACTTTTTTTGTCCATTCATTTATAATTTTATTCATCTTTGGCCAGAAGTACCAAGATGTTATCAATCGCCGCGTTGCCTTAATGTACAATGTAGTTTTTCAAAAACAGTTTTCTGTAAAGTTTTCGGAATGTATGGTCGCGTTACACTCTGCGACGTTTCACACCAAATTTTGATATCTAATTGTGGCATATCTATTAATTCTAGTTTATACCTATTGTCTGTGTCTTCTACTAAATTCTTAAGTTCAGGGTCATTTTGTTGTTCTTGGAACAATCGTTTTAAATTTAAATCATCAGTATCTAGCGCTAAAATTTCTGACTCCCTTGATAAAGCATCTGCAACAATATTTCGTTTTCCCTCTATATACCTTATACCACTTGTAAACTGAGATATATACTCTAAATGTCTAGTTTGTCTCAGGCTTCTTTCCACCTTAGAATTCATTGCGTATGTAAGGGGCTTATGATCTGTGAAAACCACAATGCCGAAAGTGTTTGATGATCAGATAAATAGCTAGTAGCTCTCTGTCAAATGTGCTATATTTACATTCTGCTGTACTAAATTTCCTTGAAAAGAAAGCTAATGGTTGTGCGGAGTTATTGAATTCCTGTTGCAAGACTCCCCCAATTGCAACGTTTGAAGCATCTACAGCAAGTGAAAGTCTCGCTATACTGTTGAAATGAGTCAATAGAGTTTTTTGTGCTCAAAAGAGTGACTTAAATCTGACGTCCAATTAATAACCTTATCTTTAGTTTTTGAAGACCTTTTAATCTCAACATGAAAAGGACATAACATTTCAGCAAGTTTTGGTATAAATCGATGATAAAAATTTATCATTCCTACAAACTTCTGCATTTGCTTAACAGTTAATGGCTTTCCAAACTCTAAAATTGATTTGACTTTTTCTGCTGAAGGTTGAATACCTTCGCAAGATATATTGTAATCTAAAAAATGTATTCTTTCAACTCCAAAAACACACTTAGAGGGTTTAATGTTAATGCCGTACTGATGTAGACGTTGAAAAAGCTTCTTTAAATGTCCAAGATGTTCAATTTCATCTCTACTAACAACAAGAATATCATCTAAATAAACAAAAATGAAATCAAAATCATGCAAAACTTCGTTAATAAACCTTTGAAATGTTTGCGCGGAATTACGAAGACCAAAGGGCATCCTTATAAACTCAAACATCCCAAAAGGTGTTGTAATAGCGGTTTTGTGTATATCTTCTTCTGCTACAGGTATCTGATGATATGCTCTAATTAGATCTACTTTCGAAAAAACTTTCATATTTTCAGAAACAACATGTAAATCATGAATATGAGGCAAAGGATAACGGTCCGGTACCGTTATTATATTAAGCCTTCGGTAATCACCGCAAGGACGCCAATAATTCGATTCTATTTTAGGCACCAAATGCAAGGGCGATGCTCCATGTGACTTGGATGGACGACAAATACCTGATTTAACTAAAAAATCGAATTCCTCCTTTGCAATTTTACATTTGATTGGATCAAGCCGTCTAGGCTTACAAAAAGGTAATACACTGTTAGTGATAATATGATGAACGGTTGAATGTTCGACCTTTTTATTATAATCAGGTTCAGAAATTAATGACGGAAATTCTTTGAGAAGCTGAGTATATTTATTATCCATTGAAAATACTTTTGGCAAAGAAACGTCACAGAAATAGGATATTGCGTTAACCGATAAAGACGTCAAAGGATCTATTAAACGTTTATGCTTTATATCTACCAGTAATCCATATTTGTCCAAAAAATCAGGTCCAATAATAGACTTAGATATGTCAGCTATAATAAAGATGAAAGGAAATTACCGTCTTAATCCTTTCTAATAATAATTTCTTCAGATGCAAACATTAAGCATAGCTTTGCCACATTGAAATTTTTTGGGAGGGGAGATTTTCTTTTAAATATTTGGGATTTAATAAAAGAGTAAAATTTACATACCAAAAAAAAACAAGTTCATGTGTTCGATAATCAAATTTTAACGTTTTTCTCAAGCGTTTTAAAGATCCTCTGAATAATATCGATGTGCAGAGATGAACTAATAAGATAAAATCCAGTTTCGGAACATTTATTTATTAAAAAACTTTTTTTTAATTTTATTTTAAACAAAATAAATAAATTGACATAACAAAACTCCTTTTTTCATAGTCCGAAGAAGATGTATTGATAGATAATTCGTCATTAAAGCATAGTGCGAAACATGCTTTGGAGAAGGTTGTATGGGCTCATTGCCTCACAATTAAACGAGTCACAATTCAGAATTCTCCCGAAGTGAAGTATCCAGTGAAGTATTGTGTGGAGCACAAAACCTCTAAAGCAGCGTTTTGGCAATGTAAGCAGGTCAATGGCAAAACGTGGGGTGAGTCACCATAGGGAATCATCTGGATTTATACCTCTATGATCAGACCCATAATTATCTATGCGTCAGTGGTATCGTGGAACAGATTCTCAATCAAGAGCGTGGGAAGTCTGCTTGCTAAACTTCAAAGAACTAATGCCGTGTGCTATCCTAAAGCTTTCTCTACAATAAGTGGCGCTGCTCTTGATGCACTGCTGCACTTACCGTCACTTTGTGTCTTCCTACGAGGGGAAGCTTTAAAGGCCACCTGCAGACTAAAAAGAAACGGACGCTGGTATAACACTGAGTGGGGCAAGGCGGAAATTGCCAGCGGCAGAGATCTGAGCACTTGTGTTTTTTTAATGCCACAGGATAATATGCCACCTTTACCTTTGATGAAGAGATTCTATAATGTTTAGTTCCCTGCGACTGAATGCTGGTTTTATACCAGCACTAAGCCCGGAATCACACATAATCTAATCTTCAATGATGGCTCCAAAACTGACTCTCTTGGACTTTTCTCTGGGGAAGTATGTTTCGGTCTTCCAGACTGAAGTGTTTGCAGTGACAGCCAAACTGCACTTAAGGCATTGGGCAGCCCTCTAACTACTTACTTCCAAACTCTGGGTGCCAGTTCAACCGGCAGTAACTCCTATCGCCCATAACTATAATATCTATCATAGCATGAAGCACCGAAATTAAAGCCTTACCTTTGCAAAGCACATCCAAATCCTTTTCGGTGACTGGCTTTAGAAGAAACTAATTTAATAATATCTGATTTTTGCGGTGGACAGCATGTTTACCGGTCATTTATTTCAAAGAAAAAGTCAGTTGGTTGCTTTTTCAAATATGGCGATGTATGAATTTAAAATTTAGTTATTGCTCAGATCGAAGACAAATTTCCTTCCAGTTTTCTAAATATTTTTTTTTTTTTACACTAAATAAATGATTATTGAGGATTAGGTATGGTAGCACGAAATGTCACAATCTGCTTAATTGTCAGGTAGTTAATATGGCGCCCGAAAAGTGACAATGAAACTACCTTCTTTTTTGTATCATGATTTTAACTAAATTTTCTACTACTTTTTCAAATCCACAGAAATACGTGCATCTTTTCTAAAAGAAAAAACTTCGTAAAGACGTAAAAGATGGTTAACGTTGTTTAAATTAGCGCTTGTTAATGCTATATATAAACTTTTAGGAAGTTTTCTCAGCCATCAATTTTTAAGAAAGGTCGAATCCATGATAAAAACATAACAAGGTAAAACCATTGAGAGGCAGTCTGACGTTTGCCAACAATATAATTTTAAAATCAAAACTCAAACTCACACACACATTCTCATTTTCAATCTCAAACAACAACAATTGTGAACAATTTAATTTTTTTATTTTCAATTTTATATGATTTTAAAATGTTGGGAAACGTCAGAAAAAAATCATGGCCGACGAATTGAGAGAATGAATTTACCTTGTAATGTTTTTATCATGGTCGAATCTATTGTATTTCCAGCAAACTGGTTGAGCGATCTATAATATTCTGAAGGTCTACGGTCTCCCATTTCAGTGTCAGATAATATTTTATCAAGTTTACGCTGTTCACTCAAAGAGTGACGCTCAATTAAAACCCTTTTAAATTTGTTATATACTTCTGTTTGTGGTGGATTTTGAATCACATCCAACACATTAGCTATAACTTCCTGCGGAAGAGCAGTTATAACAAATTCATATTTCGTTGAATCTCTAGTAATTCCTTTAGTCGCAAATTGCATTTATGCATGCACAAACCAAGCGTCTGGACAATTTGTCCAGAATTGCGGTAATTTAATCGAAGTAGCGCAAATCTCATTTAAATTATCATATGGATTTCTAATATTCATTGAAGAAGATGCATCTACATCATCTATATCTATTAGAGTTCTATTATGAGAATCTCCTGCACCTCTTTCACGCAGAGAATGGAACATTTTGGAGAAAGTTTACACGAATAAAAAATAAATAAAATAAAAATATATATATATATATGAATATTGCAAAATTTGGACAAATAATTTAGATAACTTAAGTAGTAATAGATAGTAATAATTATTCATTCAGACTCAAATTCAATTAAAAATTAAGTCTAACAAATAACCAATTACTTAACTTAGTCAATAAGTTGATTGATGATTAGCAATTCAGGAACAATGCAAATTTTCAAATTCTTCATAAGATAACACCATTATTTAATCCGATATATATATATATTTGATTCAATGAACAAATGAAAAGAGTTTCAACAGCGGAAAGAAACGTTGAATCAATGTAGCAGCTTTTGATGCAAGCAACAGGATCTCAACAGCAAACAAAAATTCTCAATTCTACATTTAACGCAACAACACAATTTATTAAATTTAATTCCGCAACAGAAATATTTGCAAACCAACGTATCTGTAATATTCTTATATTTATTTTGTAGCAGCTTCTGCAAATCTCCTGGCAGGATCGCCAATTTTAAAGAATCTTCATTGTAGGATCTTGCCGTTGTACAGGAGCAATAACTTTTGTAACACGTTGTTATAATTTGAAGATTAAATTTTTTAATAATCAAAAAGAAAATTTTTGAAAAGACACAAACACGATATTTCATTTTACAATCCAAAAGTAAAAGAACAACAAGTATTTTAACAACAAAGTTCCAAGTGCACTACAGTCTTTGCCCCAGGTGCTGCCGGCTAGCGACTTGAGGACCTTCTTGCGGCTTTGTACTCTTTTGACAACTGCGGTTGTATGCGCCGAGAAGGAGAGCACACTATCGAAGGTTACTCCGAGTATCTTCGGGTTGCTCACCGTCGGAATTGGTTTGTCATCGACGTGAATTCCCAGTGTAGTCTGACCTCCTTCATCCAGGTGGTAAAAAGTGTGGCTGAAGATTTGGTAGGGGACGTTATGGTCACTGCACGGAGTAAAGAAGCGAGAAAACTCGGCGAGATAACCGTTTACTTTCGAGCACAAGTCATCAATTCCATTCCCAGACGCTATGATCGAACAATCGTCAGCATAAGAGACTATCGAGACTCCCTCTGGTGGTTGAGGGAGCTTTGAAATGTAAAACAATAATGGGGAAAGGACACCGCCCTGTGGAACCCCCTGTTTTATTTTCTTAAGTTTGCTCGATTTGTCTCAAAAGTTACTGGTGAGTGAAGACCACTAAGATGATTCGCCGACCACCGTTTGAGTCCCTGTGTGAGAGATGAGGCCTTTATGTCTTCTAGTAGCGTTGAATGGCTGACAGTATCGAACGCCTTAGACAGGTCCAGCGCTACTAGAATGGTTCTCTCACAGGCCCGGTTTCGGTTAAGGCCACGAGTTACCTGGGTATTTATGGCGTAAAGTGCTGTTGTGCTGTGTACTTTACAGAACCCATGCTGATGCTTCGCTGGGGGCAGGTGGTTCGTAAAATACGGGAGTAGCAAAACCTCTAGTGTATTCTCTACAGGGAAAGGAGGGTAGGGACGATAAGACTCTCATTTGTTGACTGGTTTCCCCGGTTTGAGCAGTGGGACCACTCTCCCCATCTTCCAGATGTCTGGAATTCCGAGAGTGGCCATTGACAGATTGAGGGCGTAGTGCAGTGTAGTCGCTTTCAGTAACATCCGCGAGGCCTTTCCAATCAGCTTTAGAAAAGTTGGTATAGTTCCGGTGATCCGCGGAAGCAAAGTCGGCTGGTTTATCAATCGAGATGATTATGGGCAGATGGTCTGATGCTTAAGTCAGCATAGGTCGCATTGATATGCTGTTTATCAGACCAGCAATGACTATTGTTAGGTCTGGCGAGCTGCAGCAGCTGCCTATAATCTTGGTGGGGGCGTCGTCGTTCATTTTGCAGAATGTCGAATTTCTATCTGCTCAGCCATTTGTGTTCCTCTACGATCGATTAACAGGCTTGTATGCCAAAGAACGTGGTGCGCAATGAAATCACCAACTACCATACACTTTTCACCTCTGCGGAACGCACCTATTTCATGGCAATATCCTGCCGGGCAGCTGGTGACAGGGGGTGAATATACGTTAAATATTTCGAACTCGACTTCGCATTACCGGATAGAAATACCCTGACATTCTAGGATGGTATCCCTGCGGTCGATGTCTGCTTCGATAAGACGATACTACACGGTGTTTTGCGTGATTAACTCTAGGCCACCACCATTATCCCGCTCGCGATCTCGACGGTGCTCGTTGTATCCGGCGCAATTCAACAATGTCCTCGATCTTGCTTTGAAGTCCGTTACAGTTGAACTGTAAAATCTTCGTGTGCCTAGGAAGACTGTGGTGATAGTGGGCGGCATAGCAGTTAGAGATTGCCTTCATAGGCCCTCGTCCACTCTCGAGTGGTGCGCGGTCTTCAGCATGCCCTAAAGTGACACCAGCCAAGGCAAGTGTTGCACTTGACTGATGTCACATTACGGAATATCCTGGACTGACGCACCGCGCAGATTGTATCAGTAGTGTGGTGTGTTGTGTCGGTGGTGTTATCTATTGTGATGCGGGCCACGTATGCGGTGGTCCACTGCCTATGAGTCGTTAGGCCTGAGTAAACTCGGAGATGGCTCCATTGCACGTGTTGCATCTTACGGAGGTGGAGTTGTGGTGTAGTCATCTCTGGCACATGTAGCACGTATATGTTTCTGGTTCAGGGTTTGACTCAATGCCAGCCCTGAGCAGAATCATGCGAAGAAGATGTAACCCTATTAACGTACAACTTTTGAGGGATTTCGCCGACCTAAACGGGATTAGCCGGGTTTTCTCTCGACGGCCCTTGTTCCGAGTCTATTCGATTGCTGAGTGTGACGCCATATTTTGGACAAAAGGGGGAGTATAAACGGCTTAAATGGAGGAAATTAACCTATGGTTACAGAAGATATGTAATAAAGTAACCGACACAGACTTGCGTGCCGCTTGCGCTTTTATCTCAAAGTGTTTACCGCTGGTAGGTCCAAATAAAGGTTACAATTTAAAAACTAATTAATAAAATTTAAGTCAAATCTTTGAAAAACTAACGATAAACTCCTTTTTTCGCAAAATATATAAAGGACCCTCTTATTTTCCAAAAAAAAAAACTGTGCGAAACTTACACCCCTATTCTGCAACACTTTCGTATTCGGATTTTGCTACGAATCATAGAAATGGTATGCTGCAATCCGATTCGTATTTTCGAGCTTTCGAAATTCTTTACAATGCCCAAAAAACGAACGAGTAAGCTTTTTTGCGTAATTTGGTACGAAAACAATTCTGTGTCGGAAGCGAGATAAAAATGTATCAAAAAGATATAAATCGATGTGTGTTTGCAGCAAATCTTAGTGGTGTGCTTTTAAATATGATAAATTTGCCGTTTGCCTATGCGTATATTTTTATCCACTGCTTTATATGAACGAACAAAAAAGAATGTTGCCCCATATCCAGAAGCTTGGGTACGGTTTAGTTATTTCTACAATAATTTTGGGTTGTTGTATTCAAACGCATCACCCGAATCTAAAAACTTTAACATGCACGTGTGGTCAAACGATTAAACTTTCATTTAAAACAAAGTTTCCAAATTTCCGAGCTCTAGTTAATTAAGAAATTCGGTTTGAACCATGCACTTTTTTTGTAAATTTCGTTGTGGGTTCCGCGCAAAGATACAGTGGATGTTATATGCAAAATAAATGTTGTATAGCTTTCACAGTAGAAAAGGGGCTTCCGCCCTCTTCTCCGGCAGCACAGAAAAGAGAATTCTCATTAGTAAGGCTTATAATCCCTAAGCGCGGCCGAAGGCAGAAGCAAGCGCAACCAGGTGGTGGACCTAACAAAATGCATATTTTCAATGGCTTGGAAGAAGTAGTTATTGCGATAATTGGATTGAGAACCAGTTCTTCAGGCATAGGAGGAATTATAGCTGGTGGCTGAACAATTCAACCAGAAGCTGACATAGATCCGTCCATTGTTACTATGCCCGACAGCTCCGCATACCTTTGTGAATCCATGCCATAGCACGCTCTTATTGCAAATGCATCAGAATCCATAATTTTCCCAAAAATATTTAAAATCAACAAATTTTACAATAAACAAGCACATGATAATTAATATGATAATTATCAATTAGCACATGATAACTTAAGTGTTTCTTTAATTCCTTTCCACTTTGTTTTCCTTCATACAGCTGACTTCGAAAACCAACTGATAGCTGGCAATGCTGCCCATTTTTCCGCAAGGATTGCAGCATGTCGATTTTTAGAACTACGAAAATTCGGGTTCTAGAATAAGGGTGTTGCTATTTTACATATAAAAAGCTAATAGATGGAAAAAGGAGTACAAAAGAAGTACGAAACTAAAAAAAGAGTACATTTTCAGATATTATTTTTGGGAGTACAATGGATAACATTGCAATAATAAGGAGCACGTTTGCTCCCAAAAGCAGCGCGTCTGGCAACGCTAGATATAAGTAAGTGACTAAGTGTAACCAACTTTTGTTTTAAGCTGAGTAATGGTAAATTGAAAATATCTCGAAAACGTATCCATAGAGTAAAAAATTAACTCGATTTTTGGAATCAGCGGGCGATTCTACATGGAACATGGATAGGGGCATCCGAGGTACAAAAGCAAAACACAAATTTGTGATCCAGTGAAATTATTTAAAAAGCGGACGTCTCGGTTGCTCAGCAAACCGGTTAATCGTTTCTGCAATTATTTCACATTGATTCTCTAAAACAAATTTTTACGGTGTTTGCTTAAGATGCATAAAAAACCTAAAGGTATATTTTATAAGAAATTAAACTGACAATTTATTAAAACTAGTAGTTTTTAACCCCCAAAATGCGGGTGAATGCAGTAAAAAAAATGCTTACTAATATTAAGAATTGTGTTGTGGGTGTGAAAGGTCGTGTTATAGTTAGCTCCGCGAAGTTTTTTAAATTCTGCGGTTTTATTAGCTTAACGCGATTTCAAATGCAAATAGCGATTCATATATATAATCGGAAAGTGAATTTTGCTAAATAGCAAAATGATAGTGACACTAGTTTAAGCAAATCAAATTAAATTAAAGTATACTTTGGGACTAGGAAGAAAACGGTGAAAGTGAAGAGAATAGTGATAGGCGAATGGGCGCGCAGCAGCGGCTTCGTGCTTTACCTCTAGTAAACACAACACATACATACAAACACAAATAACGAATTATGAACCATAATAGACGCAGGTGTCGATAACACCGTGCGACAAGGCTTGGGACGTCGGCAAATAATTAAAAAACACTCAAAAGTGCAGTGAAGTGTCAGCCAAGAAAATGGGTGACTGCCATAAGTGCAAAGGCTTAATACGCGGTGAGAGTGGAATCCGCTGTGAAGGTATATGCGGCAAAGTGTTCCACTGGGCAAAGAAATGCTCTGATCTCGATGAGTTCAGCAAAAAAGTCCTTGCGGACAATGCCTATGTGCGCTTTATGTGCGATGGTTGTCTCACATATATGCATAATATTGATGAGGTGTTGCGAAATATGAATATCTCTATAGAGAATAATAGTAAAAACATAAAAGAGTGTAAAGACGACTTCCAAGAGTCGCGCAAAAAATGCAGGTTAAAGAGCTAAAGCTCCTCTTATAAGCTATAGAGAGGAAATTCGGTGAGCGTATAGATGCAATGCAGAGTTCAAAAAACATGCGAAACTAGCATAGCTGAGGCCAATAAGATGAAAGCTGTAGCTGAAGATGTGAAAAAGCACAGCCAAGATCTATGCGAGGCTATGGTACGAAATGAGAGTGAAAGTAGAAAAATATGTGAAGAAATAAAAAAGTCAGTAAGTGAAGAGCTGAAATCAAGTCATCACAGCAAGGCCTCATATGCTGAGCGTTTAAAAAGCAGATTATTGAACAACAAAGAACCGAAAATAAATAAAGAGAAACCCCTGATCATAAAACCGAAAGAGAAGCAAGACGCGATGAAAACAAAAGAGGACCTGAATAAGAACGTTGATCCATCGGATCTAAAAATAAGCAATGTGCAGGGTAGGAAAAGTGGTACAATCATTATTCAAAGCGAAAACGAATCTGAGCGCGATAAAATAAAGACCGCAATTGCAAAAAAAATTAGTGACCGCTATGAAATTAGAGTGCCGAATACGGCTAAACCCAAGTTTATGGCGTTTGGAGTAAGCTTTAAATATGAAAGCGAGCAGCTTGTAGAAATGATAAAAAAAAACAAATGACTGTTTGAAAAGTGCTGACTTTAAAATTATTAAACACATTGAAGTCAAGAAAGATAGGTCTAAATACTATAATGTGCTCATTGAAACGGACGTTGATACCTTCTCGGCAGTGCTCAAAAGCAAAAAAATAAATATTGGGTGGGAGAAATGTAGAGTCCAAGATGGTATGGGTGTGTCAGTCTGCTACAAATGTAAGGGCTTCAATCATATAGCTACGAAGTGCAAGGATGAAGAGGTCTGCCTGAAGTGCTTGGGTATTCATAAAACAATGGAGTGCACAAAGGAGCAAATAAACAAGTGTATCAATTGCATTCGTGCAAACAAAAAATTTAATCTAGGGCTCGACGTGAACCACTTGACAACTAACCGACAGTGTCGTGTATACATGAAGAAACTAGAGCATAAGAGAAATAGAGCCAGCTATTAACAATTACAGTCAGTTAATAGGAAACGTGGCATGGAGTTGACTGTTCAGCCAGTACATGAAAAGCATAACAGTTACTTGAAATGCGTTTATCTTAACATAAGTAGTATAGTAGCTAATAAAATAGAACTTGAAAGGCTAATTGAAATTGTTGATCCGGATATAGTTCTATGTTCCGAAACTTGTACAACAGAGGAAATATATGACTATGAAATACAGTTTCCAACATATCAAGTTGTAAGATGTGACTCGTACAGTAGACATACAGGAGGGGTAATTATAATATTGCGTAACGCACTAGATTTTAAAATAATACTAAACAAATCTATCGATAAAAATGTTTGGTGTGTAGTTATCCAACTGAAAAATCTCGAAACCAAATGGAAAATCGGGGTGGTCTATCACTCACCTAGTTCAAGTGATGCTGATTTTCTAGAATATATGGAGACCATTTTGTCGGTAAATACCATTATTATCGGAGATTTTAATATAAACCTGAATATAATGTCGACATATAGTAAGAAACTGAACGAGATATTCGCCCATCAGGCAATGAAACAGTTAATTAACTTTAATACTAGGGTTACTGAATATTCCGAAACACTGATCGACTTATTGTACTCGAACGCAAAGGAAGTGTCATGTGAAAAAGCGGAGGAACATAGAATATCGGATCATGAAAATATAATGTTCAAATGCGATATAAAAAACAAAGCCCTATCAGTAAACTGTCTGAAATAACTTCGTGGGATGGGTACAGCCCAGACAACCTTATAAATCGTTTGCGACAATGCACCTTCGCTGACCTGAATAGTCTCAGTCCTGATGGTATACTCGAACATATTAATAACTGTTTGATTTCGAGTATGAAAAAACTAACTTCTCGTGTACAAAAGCGGTTCAAAATCCGAAATAAATGGTATGACAGACAATTGACTGAAACTAATAAAGAAAAATTTAGGTTACACCAAAGGGCAGTGATCACTGGTGATTGGGTAGAATACAATGAAATAAAGAAAGCGTATAAAAAAAATGATTAGAATTAAAAAAATACAATATATGGAACACAAGGTGGAAATTAATAGAGGTGACAGTCGTTTAAGAAGTTTGAAGAATATTGTCAATAATGCGGATCACAAAGAAAACATCAAAGAGGTTCGAATCAACGGTAAAATATATAGCAATAGAACTGAAATCGCCGACAAGTTAAACAATTTCTTTGTTGATAGTATCATCGATATTAATAGGAATATAAAAAACATTAATTATGATCCGATTCAACAGGAAAATAATCGAGGGACCTTTAAATTTTGTGAGATTAGTACAGATGATATTAACCATATAGTAAAGAAGTTCAAGATAAAAATTGGTGGAAATAATTTATTATCCGAGGATGTAATCAAAGACTCCGTTGAATACATGGGTCACTTTTACGCCCTATTAGTAAATAAGAGCCTTCAGTTGGGAATAGTTCCGACAGAATGGAAAACTTCGACCATTGTCCCTATAAAAAAGGTCAAAAACACCATAAAATCGGAGGAGCTCAGGCCAATAAACACCCTTCCCAACTTAAAAAAAAACAGGAAACGGTTGTAAAAAATCAACTATTAAACTATATTGAGTCAAATAAAATACTCATTAAGGAGCAGTCAGGTTTTAGGGCTAATCACTCATGCGAAACAGCTCTAAACTCGATCTTATCACAATGGAAGGAGGACCTGAACTCTAAGAAAACTATCTTGGCGGTGTTTGTGGATCTTAAGAGAGCCTTCGAGACAATCGACAGGGAAATATTGCTAAAAAAAACTCGAATATATTGGTATAGATAACATCGAACTTACATGGTTCCGTAGTTTTCTTTCTGATAGGAAGCAACAAACGGTGATTGGCACAGCTCTATCCACAAAGGTAGCAGTAGATATTGGTCTACCACAAGGGTCGGTGTTAGCTCCAATACTCTTTAATATTTATATCAACGACATAAACTCAGCATTGAAGTATTGTAAGGTAAAATTGTTCGCCGACGATACCCTCTTAACCCTCAGTGACTTTAATCTACCCAATGCAATGATTAAAATGCAAGAAGACCTTCATTGTTTGTATAAATGGTTGTGCGTAAACAGACTGCAATTAAATGTGAACAAGACAAAGTTTATGGTCATATATAGAGCAGCTAACGTTAGCTCCGATAATTACAGTTTAAAAATTAAAGATGAAGTAATTGAGAAAGTGAGAATCATTAAATATTTAGGTATATATATCGATGATAAGTTAAAATTTGAGGAACATATTGACTACACAGTAGCAAAAATTGGTAAAAAAATTGGTCTCATGAAAAGATCATGTAAGTACTTAGGAAGGAGGTATAAGACTTTGGTCTACAGATCTATAGTTGAACACATTTCATATACTGTCCAACTATCGTTTTTATAGCAAGCGACACACAAATAGATAAGCTTCAAAAAATGCAAAATAGGGCTATGCGATTTATCTTGAACAAGCGGTACGACACACCCATACAGGAAATGATCGCTAGTCCTTTCCATCCGTACTGGCTGGATGACTCTGGATTTAGTCCATTCAGATCACCCATAATGTATGAAATAAGAAGGTCGGCATGGAAACTAGTCCTTTCCGTCCGATCAAATGGCGCGACTCTGGATTTCGTCCATTCAGATCGCCTGCCGGTAGAGAAGTTTATAAGAAGCGGCTTGGAAACTATTCCTTTCCAACCGCTCAGTTGTGGCGGCTCTGGAAATTACACTCTTAGACCGCATATCGTACGTGATATATTTACGGTACTGCTTGGAATCCCGTCCATTCCAACAGCATCGAGAATATGCTATCTTAGTTAAATATACATACTATTATATAGCTTAGAAGGAAAAATGTAACAGGTTAACGTATTTTAAGCAGTAAATTTAACTTTACTTTTATTGTATATTGCAATACATAATTCAAATGTATATACGTGAATGTATATAGGTCAAATGACTGTAATAAATAAATAAATAAATAAATTTAAATTTTAGTATATAAAAAAGTGATATTCGTGAATATACATACTTCAGAATTTAGCTCAAGATTTATTTAACCCTAGAAAGATAGCCATATTACAACTTACGTAAAAGATAGGGCCTGTTCGAGGCACGTAATAAAAGCGGCATTACTGCCGTACTGATGAAAAATGGCAACATTGTTGCAACTGCCCTACTGATAATACATTGCTAGAAATTCACACAGAACGCGATACTTTAATAATTCGCGCAACACTGCGGTTGTAATTGCAACTCGAACAAGCCAATAACCATACGCTACAGAAGGGCACGATTTTCTAGAGCGTATATTTTACGCTAAAGTTGAATATTTATGTAAATAATATAGTCATTTTTAAAAATAAAATGCATTCTTATTATAAATTTGTGCACCATAAGTACTTTTAAACACAAATCACTAGAGCCTTGATTACAAATTTTCAAAAATATCCAGTTGTGACAATGGCGTTGTACTTGGGTTTGTTTTGAAACCAATTAGGTAATTGATTAAATGATCCATTAAAACTCCAAAACGCTCATCGAGTTTATCTATGTGATCCTTATTTCTGGCCGCAGACAGCTCTTGTCTCAAAATCATACAAAGGTTATCGAACAAGTTAAAAACATCGATGAGTATGTTATAAATTGGATTGTTCGATTGCGAGATAATAAATGGATTTATATTTAATTTCATAGTATCTTCGTTCGTCAATAAAAAGAAAAGCGAAAGTACTATATTCGCCAAAAAAAATGCTATCCGCCTTCTGAATCTCCTCAAAGTCGGCTTTGTTAAGTATTGTATTTAAAAGAATGCTGAATTGACTCTCCAGTACATCGACTCGTATGTAATATTGCAAGTTGTCGATAAAAAAACATTGATTGATTTAACATATTTGTTAAGTGCAGTCGTTTAATTTCATTAAAGTTCTTAACTTTAAAACTATTTTTCCAAGGCGACTTAATATAAGGTGATAGCAGGAGTACAAAAACCAAAATTTACATGTATTTTGTTTTTGCTTTGGCGGCAAAAACTGTCAAAATCTGTAAGAGTGTGTGTAGAAATTCAAACAAAATTTTTCAATTTGATATCAGAAGCCGTGCGGCGAAACACAAACACAAAATCAGCTGAGCTAGTAACACCACCTTATATTAATTCGCCTTGTATTTTTCTTTTTAACTTAACTTTGGAATCCAAAATTTGCTACAACTCTTAAAAGATTTATTGACAAAAAAACCTCCATTTTTTCCAATTCGTGATCGAGAAATTTCAAAAAAATACCACTTAAGACTTTTTCGGACATATATATAATTCAAACAAGTTTTAAAAAACTATAATACATATTTGTAAAACTAAATGAAATTCAAGAGATATTTAGCAGAAGCTCTGCATTTTTATGCAAATGTTTGGTTTTTCTTTGTGCTAAACCAGTGGTTGAAATCCAAACGCAGTAGCAGTTGTGACAATGGCGTTGTAGTTGGGTTTGTTTTGAAAGCAATTAGGTAATTGATTAATTGATCCATTAAAACTCCAAAACGCTCATCGAGTTTATCTATGTGATCCTTGTTTTTCGCCGCAGACAGCTCTTGTCTTAAAATCATACAAAGGTTATCGCACAAGTTAAAAACATCGATAAGTATGTTATAAATTGGATTATTCGACTGTGAGATTATAAATTGATTTATATTTAATTTCATAGTATCTTCGTTCGTCAATAAAAAGCAAAGCGAAAGTATATTCGCCAAAAAAATGCTATGCGCCTTCTGAATCTCCTCAAAGTCGGCTTTGTTAAGTATTGTATTTAAAAGAATGCTGAATTGACTCTCCAGTACATCGACTTGTATGTAATATTGCAAGTTGTCGATAAAAAACATTAATTGGTTTAACAGATTTGTTAAGTGTATATTGTGAGTTGTGTTCCTCTTTGAGCGACGCACATTATTGCTCCATAACATATGAAGTTCAAACTGAATTTTCTTAATCAAGAGTAGAAAGCGAAATAGTACGTTGTAATTCTCGATGACCTTTGGCGAAAACAACAAATGTAATGGCCAATTAATTTTGTAATTAAGCTGCATGTACTGCAAGTAATTGTGTTCCAACTCCTTGGAGCTACCCCCTTGCATCAGCGGTTTTGCGATACTCAAAGAGAACCGCTCCAAATCCTCAGAAACACCGACACCGTGCGCTGCTGATTCAAATGCTTTTACAAAGTCATGCACTTTATTTTCATTATATTTATCTTTGCCAATTATGTATGTGAGGCGTAAGAACTCCAAGAATAGCTCACCACGTCCTAGGAGGAAGAAATCCTTCATTAGCTTCAACTGTTGCACCAAATCAGCCTGATTGATAGCAATTTCAGATAATCGCGTAGTCACATATGTTTTAATTTCATTAACAATACTTTCATAGTGTTGAACATTCAATTCTTCATCATTTTGTAGCATTTGTATCTTGCCAAAGTAGATATGCTCCTTTTCATTGCTCAGAGAACTGCCATCTTCCAAATCAGTGTGTTCGGTTTTATTCCAGTTTTGTGTGAGATTCTTGTGTTTATTGGCGTCTGCTTTAAATATGAGTATAGTCTGTCCAATAAATAGTACCTTTTCAGCCCAACCCGTTGGCAAATAGTGAGGCAGTAGCTCGTAGCATATTTCATAGCGCCAAATATCCGCATAGGTACTGGCCACTTTTGAAAGCGTAGTTATGGTGCTGGCATGTTTTCCACTTTCCGTGCTGGCACATTTGCTGGTTTCACTTTCTGCTGCACTATTGCTATGGCCTTCTGAGCATTGTATGAAAAATTCGCCGTAGGTATCAATTATCTTCGCATACAGTATCCAATGAGTAAGTTGTTTGAAGAATACTACATTTACTGCGAGTTGAAGGGTTTTAATAGCTGCCCTTATTTTCTGATCACCATGTTCAGCGTTTTGATGCAAGAACTGCATTATTTCACAGCCATGTAGTTTCTGGGTGCGTATTACCCTTATAAGTTTGCGCAAATAAAGCGCTAATGGTTCATAATTTTTCAAATTGCGATAAATGTAAAGGAGTGAGAAATTTGTTGGATTTTGTATGTAGCTTTTTTCAAGGGCGGTAATTTCTGCAAAATAATCCTTTAAAACTGTATCGATGCCATTTGCGAATGCTTTTAAGTAAAGCCCCTTTTGTAGAGGCTCATCTGTATCGAATATTAATACCATACGATTGCAAATATTATTGCTCCCACATACTTTAGCAAATTTTTCTATATCCCGCAATAGATTTATGATGGTTACAATATCCTGCAGCACATGTTTCTCACAAGGATGAAGGAAAGCAGTAACATCTGGTTCTGTAAAATCTTCCAACGACAAGCGTTTCGATTGCAAGTTGAGACAGGACAACAGCACTTCATGAATCATTTTAGAGATGCCAAGAAAATGATGAAGATAAAATCTAGAACTTACATTATTTTACTTGATTCGTACTTTGTAACCTTTTCGTGTTTTTTTAATATTCTATTATTTTAATAGTCCTTCAATGCAAGAATTGTCCAGCTGATGCGCAAAACGTCAAATAGTATTTACATTAGTGATGTGAATAGTATGGAGTATCGAATCAAGAATGATAGGCGCATATTCATAGTCATATTTAGTACTCAACTAAAGGTGAAATTAGTCAACGACGTGGCGTAAGCGTACGTAGCAACATATCAAATTTACTGTTGATAGAGAGAGATAGAAGCAACGGCAACGTCAGCGTCTTGCGGTGGTGAGTTTTCTTTAACACGCAAATCTCATAAGGTAGATCGTGTCAGCGTCAACGTACGTTTACGCTACGTCGTTGACTAATTTCGCCTTAAGTCGAAACTATTCTAAGTCACAACTAGTGTTGCCAAACATGCCTTTTCCTACCAAAACTGGTAGGTAGGTTGGTAGGCTTGATTGGCTTTTGGTAGGTTTCGGGACAATGAGTAATAGTAATTTGCGAAAAATAGAAAATATGTACGTACCCAAATATTTTAGCAAACTTTTTTAAACAAATATTTCACCGGTGCGTTCGTATAATGGCGGCCACAAACATGTAAATATACCAGATTCCTAAGTACAAACGTATACCTTATTATTGCCAATATGCAATACGGACATTCATATATCGTGACCTAAGCATGAAAAGAAGTCCATTTTAGAAATTGTTCAGGAGAGAAGAAAAATCTATGTAGTTTCGTATTACCTGCCATTCTGCATCAAAAACTAAACTTTGAAAAAAAAAATGGACTTGGCACCTTTTCACCTTTAGGTAGCGATATAATTTATGGCGTACTTGGACCAAGATTCGAGAAAAGTTGGCGAATGGGCTCGTACTCAACCATATTTCAGGCGGAAGTCTTCCCAGTCGAAGTCTGTCTTCGCGAATGTCATCTTAGAAGGCAAATGAGGCCAGAATAAATATTATGTATATATTTTAAAACGGCATCAAGACTTGTAAACTCTTGAACCACCTGCGAGACAACAATAGCGTCACACATGAAGGATTTGAAGGCGCCAAAAGGGCTGACTGTCTCGCAATTCGTGAAGCCCAAACGCCTTTGCATAGTCCCTAGCCTTTCTGTGGTACATCTAAAGGATACACTGCAGACCTACTAAGGAGCTAGCTGGGAATAATCTCAAATTGCTGCCTACTGGCGGAAGTCAAAGGGAATAAGACAATCAAAGATATGTATAACTCTTTGCAGCAGGAACTCCAAAAGACACATTGAACTTAGAACTTTTGCTGACAGCACACTGAAAGTTAACGTACGGTTTTAATTAAATGAGTCCTTCTGTAGAGACGGACTGTAGGGTTTGTCGGCTGGTGAAAGAAACCCCAGAGTATATTCTATGTGCCTGTCCACGAAGCATGAATTGTAGATTGATACACCTTGGAGAACGATTGTCTTCTCCATCTAAAATTTGGAACATGGCCTCATCCAAAGTGCTGAGCTTTTTAAATAGCTAAGGTTGGAGTGATTACAATTCTGATTTAGCACAATATATCTTCTTAGGTCGCAGCGCGGGTATCTTCGACGTAATAATAATAATATCGTCACTAGACACAATAAAGAGCTAAGAAAATTTCTTAGGGGAGTTCTGGGGAATACTGTTGCACTCGAAAATATAGTTGACCGCGGACATAAGTTTATGGGTCTTTCTTCGCTGTCAAAGAGGTTAACGCGGCTTAATTTGCCGCCATCTATGTTAAGAGTCTTTCTTCGCCGAACTTTTTTTACGCCTCTTTTTTTGCTATCAACTTTTGAGCTCGCGTCTTTATTCGTATATAGTGACGATATGTATGTATGTGTAAAGAGACATATGTACATATGGATAAGTCAGTACAGTAAAATAAATCGGTATACGCAGTTAATTTGTTTTTATTAATCTAGTTGTGTTTTAGTTTTACTAGTTTATGTTTACTATGTTTTTAAAAAATTTGACATTGAAAACAAATATTAAAACTCAAAAATGTTTGGTAGGTTTTGGTTGGTTATGGTAGGAAATTTTGGTAGGAACAAAAATTTGTCTGTGGCAACGCTGGTCACAACTAAAGTTATTCATAGTCGCCTAAGTTTCGACTCTTCTGGCTAAGTACCAACTTAAAATTTAGTTTCGGCTGCAGCTGCAACTAAGTCGTAACTAGGAAGAAGTATTTTATCAAATTAAGGGAACACAGACGAAATATGTAAAAATTAAGTTGGTAGAGGGTGATTTTGATAATATTGAATAATCTCCAATTAAAATTTACAAAGATCGATCCATTTTTATCGGAAGATGAAATTAAATGCGTATTACAAGTCGAATAAAGCTAAATCACAATTTTATAATTGGAATAAATTAGATAAATTCTCAAATAATAAGTCAGTTTCACGCTAGTTCTTTTAAAGTAAATTTGTGCATAACATTTAGATATCTACTATTTGTGTGTTTCACAGCATGCTTTCGATAAACATCGACTTCACATCACTGCGGTTGTTCTGGCTATTCCACACAATTAACAAGGAAATGATACCTTATTCTTTTGAATAATCATGCAATGAAAATAAAAATTACATAAACGGATGATCAAACTTGACATTATTTAATAAAAATGTAATTTTTCCAAAATATCGTTAAGAAAAATCTATACATTTTCACACTCGTTTTGCTATATCGTAAACTAATTCGAAACTACTTAGTAGAAGTCTGGGCTCGAATCGTAACAGTCGTGAACGAGCAATTCGTCACGTAAAAAGGACAAAATCGGATTTTGACAGACGTGAACGAACTTCTCATATCGTAATTCGGTATTATGACAGGCGTGAACGAGCGAGTGAACGTACTCGTTCGTTCGAACTGTCATTCGATTAATATTTGACGAACGTACGCGCGCAAAATTTGATAACATTTTTTGAAGAATGTAAGTAATTATAAAATTTGTCCAAACATATACACTTTATAGCTATTTTTTATATTAGGACCAACTACAATAAATTAAACTCTACGCAGAAGGAACTCATGGCGGAGTTCATGGCCGAACACTCTGACTTGGCAAAGAATTTACTCCCAAACTGCTTGCAGGGAAAAGCAACGGCCAACCGTTTGTAGGAAAACCTCACCAAACAATTAAATGTTGTACGGCCGCCAATCAAGGATGTGCAAGAAAGTAGGTTTTGATATTTTTAATGAAAGTAAACATGAACGAACTTTCTTTTAATCTAGGTTTTCGCTGATCAGAAATACAACGCAAAGAGGAAGCTTTCTTTTAACAAGGCTTCCAAACGACGGACAGGTGGTGGACCTTTTCAGGAAAAGGTTTTAACTGCAGCTGAGGAGTTCCTTGGGGAAGCAGCAGGACTGGAAGTATGCGTAGAGTCATGACTGCACCTCCATATTGACAATTTATTGCAAGAATCTTGCAAGTGTGGTCACAAATCTGGCAAACTTAATATTAGTAATAATGTTAATAATGTTAAAATGAAAGAAAAGAAACTTACTAGCATAACGTTAAGACTATGGTAACCTTTCCTGTTGAAGTACATGTGCTCGTCTCTAATTGGCTTTTGTAATCCAATGTGTGTTCCGTCTACGCATCCAACCACTAAAAAGAAAAACATTGGATTCACTACGCATTTTATTAGAACGCCTCTTCTTACCTCCAGGTATTTTATATTTTTCCGAAAACCACTCCTTAGATCTCGAAGATTCGTTCGGCTGGAACTTTATAAATTCCGGACATAATTTGCTTTCCATTTCTTTTAAGACGTTGGACGTAAATTTTGATACCGTGCTCTGGCACATACCTATCAGGTAATCACTACCAACTGTGTGCTGATAGCCACCACTTGCAAGGAGCGAGAGACTTGCAGCCAATTGCAAAACAGCAAGAACGGCTTTTGTGTCATGGCAGTTTATTTTTATTTTCGATAAAACATACTGGAATGCCTCCTTGCTTAACCGAAATCTTTTGATGAATCTGCAAGTATAGGAGTAGAGAAGGTAATTTATTTCCTATGTATCAATTACTCTGCGTTGTTGGATAATGCCAATGGATTGCTTCTGTCCCGAAGTTGCTTACGCACAACTCTTACATCATTTTCGCTTTCGCTATAGCTTAAATAAAATAAAAGGCTCGGATCCATTTTAGTTTTGCCGCTTTTCTTTATTTACTTTTCACTTATTTTGACACTTCAATGTCTATTGTGACTTAAAAAAGGAAGAAGAAGAGAAAAATAATCGATAACCAAATAAACAATAACGATTCGTTCGCCTTCGAGTGTTATCATCCGATATTGTTCATTCGATTAAACGATCACGTAATTCGTGTTCGTACGATTGCCGACTCATTCACGTCTGTCGCGATTCGACCCCTGAAATTCGACTATGAATAGAGGTAAATTTTAAGTTGATACTTAAATTTAAGTTGCAACTTTGTTAGTTTCGACTAACCGCCCTATTCCCACACCACTGACAAAACGCGGTTGACTATTGCCTTTACTACTGCGTATGACAATTGTCAGTTTTATTGTTATGACCTACTGAGTAAGTGACAACGGCGAAACAATGTTTATATTGTGTTTTAGGCGCAGTAATTGTGACAATAGTCATATGACGAATTTTGTCAGTGTTGTGGGAATAGGGCGGTTCCCTGCCAGCCAAAAGTGGTGAAAAATCTGGTGAAACCGCGGGTTTCAGTCACTTCAAAACTGATGACAAAACTGGTGACATTTGTATGGGCGGTGTGCAGATTGTCACCACTTTCCCTCTGTACGTGTGATCCTTGCATCACTGTCGCACTCATTCAGATACTTCGTAAGGAAAACATATAGCTGCACTCGTCTAGCATTGCCCACTTCAGCTGGCGCAGGGTTGCATTCTATTCACAGCGAATTCAAAATAACCTTAAAAACAAATAAAAAATCTTACATTTTTTTTTGATTTTTAGTTTGCAAAATTTATTTTTCAAAATGCATTGTTAACCTAATATACATAGTTAGTAATCAATATTATGAATAAAAATTACAATTAACATTAATAATAAAGATATTTTTACATACATATGTGGTTGCTTAATTGCTTATTATTACTACTACTCCTTTGCATATATATGTTTTCAAAAGTTGCAAATTTTCTATAAAATAGTTAAGCGATTTTAACAGTATTATAATCAAAAGAAAGGTAATCGATTTACCTTTCTTTTAATATATATTAATAGTTGCAAATCATTTGTAATGGTGCACAAAAATTCAGTTTTTTTAGAACTTTGCAAAATGTGGCAACTTTGTCGCTTCTTACATATGTTTTCTAAAGTTGCAAAATTTCTATAAAATAGTTAACCGATTTTAACAATATTATAATCAAAAGAAAGGTAATCGATTTGCCTTTCTTTTAATATATACTTACAGTTGCAAATCGTTTGTAATGGTGCACAAAAATTCAGTTTTGTTAGAACTTTGCAAAATGTGACAGCTTTGTCACTTCTTACATATAATGTTTTCTAAAGTTGCAAAATTTCTATAAAATAGTTAACCGATTTTAACAACATTATAATCAAAAGAAAGGTAATCGATATACCTTTCTTTTAATATATATTAACAGTTGCAAATCATTTGTAATGGTGCACAAAAATTCAGTTTCGTTACAACTTTGCAAAATTTTACCACTTTTTCATTGCTTATATATAGCTGTTTACAAATTTGCAAAGTTTTTATGAAAACGTAAAGCGATTTTAACGGTGTTATAATCAAAAGAAAGGTAATCGGTCTACCTTTCGTTTGATATATATTAAGAGTTGCAAATCATTTATGGTCGCTCAGAAAAATTAAGTTTTCTTATAACTTTGCAAAATTTGACAAGTTGGACCTACACTTTGAAGGTGCTCCTGTAGTTGAATGTGCTGAGGGCGGAAGGTACCCATGGTACCCATGGTGCTCCTGGCGATGAAGAAGCGGCTGCAATTTAGTTTGGCATCCCCGGAGTTCCGCATTAAGGTAGCTATGGAACGATAGAGGCAGTTCTCCTGATTGCAAATATATATACTTTTAGCCGCAGCAGGCTTCTAGTTTTTAAGTTATTTGTTGTTAAAGTTTGTAAATTGAACTAACCTCTCGGCGCTATTTCACACAATAAACACTTTATTTATGAGCACACTTCGGCAAAATAGTTGCATTAAAACCCCGGCCTGAGATTTCCACTTTAATATACAATTCTTAATTAATTAATTAAGTAAAACGCGTTTATAAATGTCTTCACAAACGTTTGCACATTTCACAAACAAGCAGAAATAACAATGGCTGACAGTAACACAAAATGTATGCTACCATACGTTAAAAAAATACACAAATAAGTGCGTATAGTTAGGAAGTATAAGTGTACAATACGTACATATATTGCTCTTATTAAAAATAATAATATTAGGATCGATAGGGGTCTTACTCCTGATCATAACGGTATTATTTTTTTCGGGTGGAAATAATATTTACTGGTGTTATTGTAGTTCAAAGTACACAAATGTAGAAAACATACATCGTTAATTTGATAAATAATGAAAATTTAAAAAAAAAATCGCGGCGCTTTTTCCATAAAAATCAGTACTTCGATAAATAATGAAAATTTTTAATAAAAAACCGCGCGATTTTTTATTAAAAATTTTCGCCTGCGGCGCTTTTTCCATAAAAATCAATACTCCGATAAATAATGAAAATTTTTAATAAAAAATCGCGCGATTTTTTATAAAAAATTTTCGCCTGCGGCGCTTTTTCCATTAAAATCAATACTTCCATAAATAATGAAAATTTTTAATAAAAAATCGCGCGATTTTTTATTACAAATTTTCGCCTGCGGCGCTTGTCAGTTTTTTTTTTATATATTGGGGGTATTTAACCCCATACCCTCCTTTACTACTAATTCAACGCTGAGCAAGAAAATGGGTACGATAAAAACTATTCTCTTTTATTGTTATTTTCTTAGATGTGGCTGCACTCTTCTAATGTCAGTGTGAAACCATGGTTGAATCAACGGTTCTGTATTCACAATGGGCACGTTCAGAAGGTGCAACAGCTCAGTAACTGTTGCGATTGCACCTTCTGAACGCGTTGTTGTATACTTCTGATCAACTGAACAGTTGCGTGTTAGATGATCGTAATATTTTTCTGATCATTTGAGACAACATGTTTTTGAGAGTTGAATTTGACAGCTAATGTATCAAGCCGTTCAGAAGACGCATAACGATCACTGATTTTTTTAGCAACGGTTGCGCTCAACTGCTGCGCCTTCTGAACCTACCCAATGTACGTATACATATATAAGTGCGTGATAATTATTAAAACTTACTTAATTTACTAAAAATTTAATGTAAAAAATATGTTTACATTTCATTGCGCGGGGTTTTAATGCAACTATTTTGCCGAAGTGTCTACATAAATATAGTGTTTATTGTGTGAAATAGCGCCGAGAGGTTAGTTCAATTTACAAACTTTAACAACAAATAACTTAAAAGCTATAAGCCTCCTGCGGCTAAAAGTATATATATTTGCAATCAGGAGAACTCCCCCTACCCCCTTATAGCCACCTTTTTTTTTGTACGCGGGGGATGCCAAACTAAAATTTTCCCGAAGGAGCTGAGGGTAGAAGGTACTGGTGGTGCTCCTGGCGATGAATAAGCTGAGGGCAGAAGGTTCTAATTGTGCTCCTGGCGTTGGAGATGCAAGCGTTGAAGGTGCTGATGGTGAATCCCAATCTGTTAACAAACAAAAATATCAATTCAAATTTATAAACATATAAAAAGTCTCAATACATACCTTAAGAATGTAACTAAGTCGCTGCTGTTTTGCAATCTAAAAGAAGAAATTACATGATAATTAAATAAAATTGTTAAATACGTATTCTTACCTTCAAAATTTTCGCAAAGTGACATTTCTTCACAGTATTGGGGTGTTCACAGTTCGTTCCAAATAGTGTCTCAAAATGTAGACGTCTACATTTTAAGACGTTTTCTAACCGTAAAATCTGTGGTGTTGTTGTTTCCCATACAAAATTGGAAAACGACGCCGTCTACATTTTGTCACACTCAAAGGTATGTTTTTTACGCGTCTACATTTTGCAACCTCGCAGCAGGGTTGCATTATGGCAATACTAATCGCATTTTTTTTATTTATTGGGCACGTTTTCTGTATTTGCATTTAATTTGAGCGCAATTTCTGATGAAAAGAAACAAATCAAGGAAAAGAAATAAGAAATATTAGGAATTGGTAATTAAGTTAAATAATTACAATTTTTCAGAAACAAAATCGAAAGGCGACATATAAGAAATGCACGCAAGGAAGAAGACTGCTAGAAAGGGGTGCTCACAGTTTGATGCTAAAAATGTCTCAAAATGTAGACGTATACATTTCCAGACACAATTTGGAACGAACTGTGAACACCCCATATGTATACTGTCATCAAAACTCCGATGTTTCTAACTTGCTCGCTCTAACGCATAGCATTCTTATTAGAGTACGAATTCTTATCGGGTATGTAGCTCTAACAAAGGGACATTTTTTTGACAGTTCGAACAAAAAATTTGTAAGTGTGTGGGTGAGATGACTAAAAAGTTGTGAATGTGTTTGTAAATCGTTTGATTTTCAGGGGAAAGTGGTGAGCCGTGGCTGGCAGGGTTAAGGCCCGTTTACATACAACTTTGGCGTGGCGTTGGCGTTGGCGTCGCTTCGACAGCTGACTATGAATACATGCATTTATATGAAAGTCTCCATATAACCAAAGTTGGGCAACGCCAACGCCAACACAACGCAGAAAGATGGCCAACTCTCAACTTTTCGCGTGCGTCGTTCGTCAGCTGTTCTAAATAATCAAAATTATGTGATTTAATTTTCATTTTTAATTAAATCCGGGCAAGAAATATAGTTTTTAATGCAATTATTGATGTAAATTTTTTATTTATCTGCCGCTAGTGTGTTAATTTAGTGACCAAAGTATTCTCTGCTACGCGTTCATTGTAGCAAGCACGGGCGTTACTCGCGCTGCTGTCAAAGCGACGCCAGCGCCAACGCAACGCCAAAGTTGTATGTGGACGGGCCTTTAGTTGCTTGACTATGAATGCGCGCCATAGAATACAAGATTGCGCCGATTGCAGCAGAATTCGTGAGAGTAATTTTGACGTGACGTCACCGTAGAGTTGACAACTGAGAGCGGCAAATAAAACTGTTGTCTAGTTAAGTGCTGAATTGTCGGTACCCAATACTTCGGATCGATATCGCACTTGTTGAAGCAAAAATATTTCATATCATACGCCTACAAAACCGATACCGATTCGCAAATAAGTATTGATTAGTGGTACTATTTGCAAATAAGCGCAAGACGCCGCCATTCTTAGGTTCATTTTCTTTTTTGATGGTCATCTTATTGCCTTTTTATAATCAAGACGTTGAAATTTTTTACTTTATTTTCTTTTTCGATGGTCCTATTATTGCCTTTTTATAATCAGGCAATATTAAAAAAGAATTTCAACATCGATTAAACAGTGAGTTAGGTATTTGCAAATTATTTTTATTTGCAAATAGCTTACGTATAAACATAGTATATGTGCGCTTTTATTCGAAACCTAAATGTTTCGGTACCGAGTATCGAGAGTATTGGATACTTGAAAAGTATTGACTCAGCACATCACCACCAGTGTTGCCGTTTTAGCCCTTTGGTGGCTAGATTTAGCTACCACATACTTTTTTTGGCCACATAAATTTAAAATTGCCCCTAGCCCTTTGGAGAATTTATTCACTAAACTAAAAAAGACCGTTTTTCATGGTGACAAAAGTATTGGCACATTTAAGATTTAACAATAAAATAAATGGTTATTTACTAAAACTAATATTTGGTTGGCAATTCATTTTGCTTTATGACTGCAAGTAGTCGATTGGGCATTGAATACACTAACTTTTTTGTAGTCTCCTCCCCAATATTGTTCCATTCTTCTAACAAAGCTGCTTTCAATTCAGATTTGGTGGAAATCGACGCGCTTTCTAAGCCTTCTCTCCAGCTCTTCCCAGAGATGCTCGATAGGGTTGAGGTCTGGAGACTGCGGGGGATGCGGTAGAACATGTGCGATGTTGTA